>NC_133845.1:7057753-7723110 GCF_047830755.1 Zonotrichia albicollis | reverse complement strand
CGCTTGTGAAATTTTATAACGCCCATGGTCAAGACCCGCTTGCTCATTGTGCTGCCTGTGCAAGGCAGAGCCGTTTGTGCATATTTATTTGTGGTGTTGGCAAAATCTTTACAAGTATTTTCCCATCTTTGCTGTTAAGAAATAACCTATGTTCTTTCAAAGAAAAAGAAAATTTAGGGTAGAAAACCTGTGCTGCTATGGATTTTTTTTTCCTTTTCAGAATATTTCTATTAATTTCTTTGTACTCACACAGACATATAAAAAAACACTGGAGGTTTCAACGTGCATAAGATGAAGGACGATTTCTACAGGACTCATTAGCACTGATATATTGGCTCCAATGCACACCCCGGATTGGGCTGAACCCCAGCAATACACACTGAGAGTAACTAAAAAGCGATAATAACTAACTGATAGCTGCTAGTTGCTGATAGTAACTAAGAACGATCCCAGCGCTGGCAAACCCGGGGAGCGGGGATGGAGTGTGGAAGCCGGGTTTCGTTCCGGCAGGTCTGGGGGGACGCAGCGGGAGATGCAGGAGGCGCTCGCTGAGAGCCGCGGCTCCGCGCCCGCCGCATCCCCGCTGCCGTCACGCTTACCGGCGCAGGAGTGCAGCGGCTTGGGCCGGACCAGGAGCGACGGGCACACGGAGTACAGGGAAAGTTTCTCGAAGTAGTCGCAGGTCTCCTTGGAGAGGATCTCGTCGATCATGAAGGTCTTGTAGCGCCTCCTGCCTGCCTTGGGCCGGCCGGCCGCGGGCAGCCGCGCCGGGGGCTGCGGGCCGGGCTGGGGCTGGGGCTGACCGTGCATGGCGGGACCCCTGCGGGGCGGCCAGAGCCGCGCCCGGCTCGCATGGGCGCCCGGCTCGCCGAGCCTGTCCCCGAGCCTGTCCCCGAGCCTGTCCCTGCTGTGGCCACGCTGTCCCCGCCGCTCGGGCCGCGCTGCGCGGCGCCGGCTCCCCGCTATATAAAGCCGCCGATAAGCATCTCTCCCATCGCTCCGCGGCCTTTTTAGGAGGCTCGGGCTGTCAATCAGGGCCCGCTGCTCCCCGCCAGCACCATTGTTACCCTGCGCCGCGCTGGGAGGATCCGCCGCTCCTCTCCCCTCCCTGCTCGCTATTTTAAGATACTGGGGTGTGTGGCTTTTTATTTTTTTTTTTCCTCCGTTTTTCTTTTTTTTTTTTTTTTTTTCCTTCTTTTTCTTTTTTTTTTTCTTTTCCTTTTCTTTTTTTCTTCTCCCCCTCCTGCTCTTCTCTGGATTGTAATTATCTGCAGAAGTTAAAACGCGGGCTGCCGGAGGAGAGTGCCGCGTCCCCGGCCGCGACAGCTTTCCCCGACCGGCGTCAAACCTATTCCCGAGCCGCCGAGTGCTGGAGAGTGGCAGACGGGAATAAAAACCTGTTTATAGGTGCCTTGCCTAGGAGCACTGTGTAGCAGTTATTTTCCTCTGGAGCGGCGTTAATTGGACCCCACGTCTGAGATTATTTTCCGGCGGATCCCTGCTTAGTTCAGCTGGAATTTTGCAAAGCTGAGCTTTCAGCCCCTTCTGCTGAGGGGTGCTGCGGCTTCCGCACTGGAAGTTTTCCTACCAGGCTGTGGGCTGAATTTTGTTTCTCATCTCCATGGTCTGCGAGAGGAATCACCAGGACACCCTACTTACAGAAAGGTGTATCAGGAGGAATCCTCTGGATTAACTGGTTGCTGCAAGTTTTGCAGAACGCCCAGCCAGCTCACTAACTTTAAATGGGTAAAGAGAGGCTCATTAGGGAGATTTACCAGCCTCCAAAAAATATTACTTGCAGGTTTCGCACAAGGATTTAAATATAATATGCAAAAGGTTATCAGACATCCTTTGGTTCTCATGCTTTGGCAATCCAAATGACAACAAACTTATTTTAATAACAGAAAACTCAATCTGTTTTTGCAAAAGGCAACAACCATTTCAAACTGTCATCAATGATTTGAAGAACCTCTTTTATTTTTTCAACTATTTTTTAAAATCCTTTTAAACACTGTAAACTATCTTTAACCTCTTTTGTAAAAGCACTACTACTACTACTACTTTTTTCAATTCAAAATTTCATTTAACTTCAGCAATACAGTTGTTCATTTTTAGAGACTCAAAATCAAAATAAGACGCTTCCATTGTCCACACACTGAAATGGAAGGCAGATGCAAGTGTATATCAGACTTTCGATACAGCCGTTGAAATTTTTTTCTTAAAACCTCATTACATTTTTTTTTTTGGAACATAACACAGCAAATTATAACGAAACAAATGTAAAGCAAAGTGTTTTGCTAATTTTAAACCATTGGGATGACATTCTCATTTAAAATAAATTGTTTGGAAATGGTTTTATTTCTTTTTATTTTAAGAAACTAAAGTGATCTTCCGATGAGGAATTTCCCTAGAATGATAACTAATTAGGAGTTCAAGAACTTCTCGCCTCCACGACATTATAACTCTTTTTAACTTACTTAAACTGCTGCTTTAATTCCTAAACAAACTACGGCTATTTAAGCAGATGGACTGCTTTTGTTATGACTGTAGTTTTATGAGTACTCACCTCTTCATTCAGACATACACCACTTCAGGAGCATATTTTCTTCCTCTTTTTCAGACACTTTCTTTTTTTTTTTAGGAAACAAAGTAAGTACCAGCAACATTTACTTCAGCAATTAGTACTTGCTGATAATTATTGCATAGGATATTTTGGAAGCAACACTGAGCAAGCCACTGATTTAAGCCCCAAAGCAGCAGCAAATGGCATTCTGCTACTTATGTTTCCTCCGGGTCCAGCCAGGAGCTGCAGCCCACCCTACCCCCACTTCAAATTTATCCTGCTTTTCTTGACTTTGAAAAATCTGATACAACACAGCAGAGGAATGTTTCCTGAAGAGTATTTCAGGAGCTTGACTAGATGCAGCCCAGAAATCAAGAGGGGAAGCAAACCGTGGGCTTCCCAAGCTCACGGGACAAGAGACTCTGCTTGTCTTTAAATGTTTCTTTCTCACGTCTGAAGGGCTGAATACCCAGACGTGTGTGGCTGGCACCTCTGTCCATACTCTAGAAATGTGATGCCCTCACCTGAGCCCAAGCAGATGAACTGGCAGGTGGGATTAGCCCACACCAACTCATCTCTAGACACCTAATTTCTTTTTATTAATGGTTTTTTAAAAGTAAGTGGCCAGAGCAATACAGTGGGTTATGTCAGATGAAACACACACTGTCTGTCAATCAAAAAGGGGGTGCTTTGGTCAGGAATAACCAGGGGTTTTGTTTCCAAAATTAATGAAGTGGCTGGAATAGCGAACATCTGCCAAGGGGACTCAAACCCCAAGCAGCTGTTGGAGCCCCAGCACTCTTCCCGTGTAGGACAGCCTTGCTGATAATGCTTCTCCCGGAGGTTTCTCTTGTGGCTGGGAGCGGGGACCGGATGGGAGGCTGGGAAGGGGAAGGCGCATTCGGGAGGGTTTGGAGGGCAGGAGATTTGACACAGTCTGTGTGCCCCAGGCTGGCACCTGCACCCACAAAGGGCAGCTGGGCAGCCAGGGACCAGGATTTCTGCCCTTTTCCAAAAGGAAATTAATCCAAGGGACACAATTCTCCCTTTTACTGAGTAAAGCATTTTTGAAATCAGAATTGAGGAAAATAGAACTGCTGTGAGTCTGTCAGTCAGTAACAAGTAATTTCTAAGGAAAAGCAGGGAGGTCAGCCCAGCACCAGAGAGCTGGAAATAGATTGTCCATGAGGGCAATTGTGTTCGATCAGAAGAGATATGGAAGCACCCTCTTTAAACTTGGGTTTCTGAAGACAACTAGATTTAATTTGGAGTCAATTTGTGCTACCAGGCCTTTTGTGTGCAGTGCCAGAGCCCCCAATGTGCAGTGCCCCTTGGGAAAATCATTAAGCACCTTTGAGTTGACTTGTTAGTCCCAGCACAAACATTACCCTGAGAGACAGTGATTAGGGGAAGAGGAATTAAGTTGCTGCTGTATTGCTAAATTTGTGATTTAGGTAGTACCCAAGTGGCTCTGCTTAGGGCAGAGTCAGCTGGTTGTGATCACTTTGCTGCTGCATTTGTACATTGCCGAGAACACTAGAATTGTTTGCCTGAAGAGAAGAATTCTATCTGTTGGGTTTTCAGCTTCCAGTTTCCACAAGAATTTAAAATGCAAACCTATTTTGACAGAATGGGCAGGATGAACTAAAGTGCCAAAGTCTGAAAGTGCCTTGGCTTTAAGTCTGAATTCCTGTTTCTATATCAAAAGGGCAAAAATACCTTTCACAAGCCCCTAGCATTACCATTTTTAATCACTAGAAATTCCCTTTTACAGTGAAATGCAATCACCTTGGAAAACAGATCTGTACAGACATAATCAATCCTGCTAAACACCATCACTAATCTCAAGTGTATGCCTTTTTCAGCATGATATTGGGCTTGATACTTGATCCACTATAGACAAATCAAATGTGTGGCTAGAAAGAGGAAGGCACACTATGGGCCAATGCTTTGCTCCAGGGAATCCAGAGGCTTTGTCCTCTCAGCATGAAGGTCTCAGTGCATAAAAATCTCATTGAGTAAAAATCTCAGCATCTGCCTGACATAAATAAAGTGAGTTTCTAGTATCTGCCCCATGCCGGAGAAACGGGCATTGCCCAGGAAGATTTTTTTTTTAAGCCAGTGAGAGTGTAAAACATCCAACACATGCTCATAGAAGGAAAACCCACCTGATGGGTGGCTAAGTGAGCCCCTCAGTTCTCTGCATTCCCCTGACAGAAATGCTCACTGAGAGAAAGACACCTCTGAGCAGGGTCTCCTCCCCGCCTCCTGGAAAGCCTTGCAAAGGCAGAGGAAAAGAAATTAAAGTGTTTGTTGATCCTGAACTTCACTTTGGCCTCTTTGCAGATGATAAGATGGTACCTCTGAGCAGCCGAGGAAACAGAAATTGTAGAGCAGCAACTGCACAAGCTCACACACCCCCGTCATCTTTAGGGGGGCTCTTTGCTCCCAGCTTATCTTTACAACCAAATTTCACTCCTGGCCTAAGTGACTATGGAATATGACTGCTCCAAGTACAGCAGTCTCATTAGAATTTTTTTTTTCAGTTGCCAAAGCTATGGAACCTGTCTCAAATCCTCAATTACATTCTTTTCCCTGTCACCTTAAATCTGTCTGCAGCCTCTTTGAGTGTCATCAGGCCTCACTCTGGGTCGAACTGATTCCCCTCTTACTCCCTATTCCCCCACTGTGATGCTGCAGCATTTGTGTGGTTACAAACCATTCCTGGCTCCAGTTTTGTCCCTTAATGGCCAGCCCTGGGCTTAGGGCAGCAACACTACAAAGGTGTCCTTGACATGCTCAGAATAAACCAAAGCTTGAGTTACTTTCTTCAATAAAATTATACTGAAAGCTGAACTATCTATTGGGACACCTTTGTTTTATTTCCTGCTCTGCCTCAAGCCCTAAACCTAATCTCCCTTGCCTAGAGCCAACTTTGAGTCATCTAGAAATAGAGTATAAGGGTATTCATCATGTGACTGGAGCCACTGGCCAGTCCCCAAATTAGTTAAGATGCTCTGATTTAAAGTAATAGTACAGCTAATAGCCATTTTTATCAGTGCTGATAGAGGGCTTAGAACACACAAGCCGTTCATGGCACATTCGCAAAACCTCTTAAAAACGAGACCTAGATATGGCCTCAGATTTACATGCAGAGAAACTGAGGCAAAGTTTTCCTCTGTTAATGCTTGGGACAGAAGCCAGATCTCACTCACCATCATGTCCTCTCCAGGCACAGCAGAATCTAAATCCCAGAATTTTCCTCTGTGACCTAATTTTTTCCCCCACAGCACACTGGGGGGCTGTGAGGCAGTGTGTTAATTTTTTTCCAAGTTTCCTCCTTGCAGGACACACAACACCTGAGCAGCTTCTCCTTCCTACCTATTGCTACCAAAACCCTGCAACCAGACTCTGGCACTGGAGTTGGAATATTTCCATGAGCTCCCAGGGCATTGCTGTGCCACTACACAGGGCACCAAGGAACTAAACCAGAAGGAATAAGTCACTATGAATCCTGAGAC
Organism: Zonotrichia albicollis; assembly: GCF_047830755.1. Classification (NCBI taxonomy): domain Eukaryota; kingdom Metazoa; phylum Chordata; class Aves; order Passeriformes; family Passerellidae; genus Zonotrichia; species Zonotrichia albicollis. The sequence continues at coordinate 7,717,026 of NC_133845.1, read as the reverse complement.
TGACCCTCTGGCAGAACTGGAGGCATCTAGAGAGGTATTAGTGGGGTGTCTCTGATTTTCTGGGAGTTGCACACACACCACGTACACCAGAGGCTATGCCAAGGAACAGAGCCCATCTTTCAGCAAGTGGGATTTATTTTTCCAGGCTATAGCTAAGAGACTACATTCTGGACTTTTAAACTAGGGCTAAGGAGCTTGGGAGTGGCAACCAGGAATGCAAAGGAACATTTTGTGCCACCTGAGGGTCCAGTTTGGGCAAGACAGAGGCACCTGGTCCCCTACTTGTTATCCCAAATATTCCTGGGACAATAAACAGTGTTTACCCCCTTTCTCCAATGAATTTCATGCTGCTGTGACAACACACCCATAAAGGGAAGGAAGTGTCCAACCATCGTCCTCCTCCTACCCACATTGCTGTCCTCTCTGAGATGCCAGTGAAAACAGAGACAACTATTTTAATAAGGCCAAGGTAACAACAGTCTCATTTAACTCATTTTCCTAGAGGGACTGGAGCCAATTATGAAGGGAAGTATCTAATCTCATGAGAATGAGTGTTTGGAATTGGAACATCTTTCAAAAAACACCCCCAATTTTTGGCAGGGAAGGCTTCCCAAATCTAACACTACTTCACTCTTTAATCCATGCTGCAGCCTCATTTGGAGGAAGATCCACATGTGAATGCTTCATCCAGCTTTGCCTAAGGCCAATTATTTTTGCACAAGTCTTGCTAAATCTCTGCCAAGCTGGTAGTGTGTTAAAAAGGAAAAATCAAAATATTTGCATCTCCTTCTATAAAACAGCCAGGATGTTTTGGTGTTCTGTGACTGATGCTTTATTCATTATTCAGAGGATTATCTCGCTTTCTTTATTTCTATAAGACAATTTACCTGAAAGCAGCAAAGATCCCCAACCAATAGACCAGAAGAATGTCTCCAGTCTCCATAGAGACACCAGGAAAACACCAGGATCATGTGAGTTGTACACAAGAAACCTATTCATACTGGAATGGGTGGTGTTCCAGGACGTTAAATAATTTTGACAATCTGCCACTATCTCAGCCTGCAAGAAGCCCAAAGGGAGTTACTGATGCCATCAAGTTCTAATCTTTATTAATGGTTTCTAGACATCCTTCATCATTCTGGGCTCTGCAGGACCCCAATCCAAACTTGCAGATAGATCTTTGTACAGTCATCCAAGAGAAACCAGGATCCCATTGCCAGAGAGCCCAGGGGCTGAGTGTCCTACAGGAACTGCTCAAGCTTCCCCTCCTGACAGCCAGAAGCCCAGTTATCCCAGTGTGCTGGCACAGTCCAGGACTTGCTCTTCGCTTGCCAGGTGCTGTGCTGCTGCAGTTCACTACTGTAGATAAACTTGTGCCTAATTAATACAAGGACAAACAAGGAGACACAGGGGCTCTGGGACTCAATAAATAACACAGCATACCAAAATGAACTGTAGCATTCCTGCATCCACAGGTAAGGCCAGGATTTTCATTGCCTAATGCCAAGGAAGGACAGAGAGGAAGAGCCTGATCACGCCTATAAATAGATTAATTCCTTCTAAACAAGGAAAGAGCAGAACCTCAGCTACAGTGAGAAGTCCTTTCCAGAGGTCCTGGCCAAATTTACCCTCCTGAGGAGCAGGCAGAGGGCTGACTGTGTATGTGGAAGCCAGCCAAGGCAGGGTTTGGGGCTTGAAACACAGAGGACTCTCTCTCCTATTTGAAGTGCCTGGTTTGGCTCCCTATGTGTCATTCCTTGACCTTCCACAAAGTCGTAGAATCCTTACCTGTGTAAGAGCTCGGGAACCAATTTCATCACCAGAGCTGGAGAACTGTGCCATTCCCAGAAGGATTTGTTGCCTGGGTTGCTGCAGTTGAGTATTTCAACATCAGCTGGGAGGCAGCACCCAGCTCCAGGGGTTTGGGAATGCTGCAGAGGGCACTGCACTGACAGCGGGGCTGCCTGCAAAGCACTCGGCTTCTTCAGCCCCAGCTCCGCCAGAACTGCTCAGAACACTGAAACCTTCAGAGCAACCCTGGACTAAAAGGTTTGACCCTGAAGAATGACCTGGCTGTACCAGTGCTACTCTGGAAGCAAATCTGTCACACTCTAGATTGCTTAACGGCACTGAGGCACCTGCAGGAATCTGCAATCGGTCAGGTTTTGCCACTGCTCAGCTCCAGGCTCTGCCTCACTTCCCTTCCCTGCAATGCAGACAGAGATTTTTGGGTAATCCCAGCTCCATGCAGAGACAGGCCCTGACCCCAGCCTCGGGATCAGGCAAACCAGCCAGTGAGGAACAGGGAGGAATCAGCTCTAATTCCATTGCCATTCCCTGTAATTAGGATGTTCAAATACACGTAGCTGTTAAGACCCTGGTGCCAATAGTTAAGCCCCAGAGCTTTCAGTGTGTTATCAGTGCAAGGGGGGAGTAGGACATCAAACAACTGGTATATGTGCCCAGTGTGTCCAATCCCCTTATTTAAGGAGCACCCCCAAGTTCCTTAACACAGTTGTCCCATCTTTCTGCCCACAGTCTCAGCTTTATGCTTGATCCTGAGCTGTTTTTCTTCTCACCATTGCATATTTCCTAGCCTTCTCTCCCCAGTCCTTTTCCAATGGCATTCTGAAAGACTTTAATCCTTACTGCCATGGATCTTACAGCTGCTGGGAGCCTCGGGGCTGTCTCAGCTGATAACTGAGCAGTGTCTTTCACTCAGGGCTTAACACAGACTGCACAGATCCTCATCGTGTCTGCTTGCAAGGCAGAATTGTTCTCATTTGCCTTCCACCCATTTCAAAGATTTCCCAGGGTAGATAAAGTTCCACTTTCCTGCTGGAGGAAACAACAGCAGCAATTGCAGAGTATCCTTAACACACAAAAGAAAGGTCTCTAGACTCAGCCTGAAAGCTTGTCCCTGCTCCCTGTCTGCCACCAATCTGCCATTAGCATTTCTTCATACTCCAGAGATGCTCCAACTTAACTGCACTAATATTTTACATTTAAATTCTTCATGACTTATCTCCATTTTATGCTCTCATTTTGGGACAACACATTCCTTCTCCAGTCAGGACTTCATGTTCTACTGTGAAAGTCTTCCAGCTATAAGGAAGAGAAGAAAAAAAGAGAAATAAACAGAAGGAAAGTTCATCTTCCCCTTTTCATAAGATGTCCAAGTCCTTGCACTTCCACCTGCAAGCAATAACAAGGGCTCATTGTACTAAGTGCCTTCTGCACCGTAAGAAGGGGATAGGACAGTCTAAGAGAGCTGTAATAGTTATGGTTGCTGGTTATATTGTGTTAATAGCTCAATGTTAATGTCAGCACTTGAAAACAAAGTGTTTGAACTGTTAAAATAGGCAAGGCTAATGTAAAACAAGTTTATGTAGGTTATAATTGCACAATGTTGGCCTAGAAGGATGCCATGAAGAAAAAAAAGGTCTAAGCTCTTATAGTAAGGGCATATTATTATAAATCATTCTTTATTATACAGAGCTCTTTTATTCTCAATTCTAAAATTTCTCATTAATGTATTTTTAGCACTGAAAAAAGAATGTTCTAACACTTAGTTTCTGAAGTCTTTCTAGCTCATACAAAATTTTATTTTCATCAGCTATGGATCCCTGGTGTAGGCAGGAAATCTCCTTATAAGCTACAGGGGTCGGGGAGCACTTGGAGATTCCTTAGTCTTTGTCTGTCTCTGTGTCCTATTCTGTGTTTGTGTATTAAACAAACACAGTTTAAAGAAAACCATGGTTTACCACAGCTGCAGCTCCTAGTCTAGAAGAATTTAATATAGAAGCATTAAAGTAGGTAGGTATATTAACACATGGAACAAAGGTCAAGGCTTATGGAAAGTCTCCTATTAAGAGAACAGAAAGAAATGGCACAACTGCAGCCAGAGAATAAATCAAAGTACACCATTTTTCACAGTAAACCATGTTTCTTTTCAACTTATTACTACTCCTTCATACCCTGATAGTGATTAATAGTAATAAAGTAATTGCAGTAAGATGATTCTGCAGACCTGAGTGTGAAAACCCCCATTCTTCCAGAATATTGGGATTGTGAACAGGATCCAGTTTTACAGATGATTCCTGTTCCATTGCCTGCAATGGGATTTTACTGATAGAGGATAAAGATCTGTCTTGTGATCCAGATAAGGCAAAGCTTGAGAATAATTACCAGCTAATTAGGTCTCTATGGTCCAACTGTTTTCTTGGTTGAATAAGTAACTGGTTAACAATAAAGACCTGCATCCTTGAGAAAAGTTGCTCCTTTCAACTTAGTGTGATTTTTAATTTATTTTTTAAGTATCTATACTAAAGGCAGGACAATGACATCTTCATTCAGGCAAAGGATAGTGACTGGGGTTGTACTGGTAAGCCACAGCTGATTGCTGGGAAGGCAGAGAGCAGGTTAAAGAGTTTTCTGTCCCTAATTGTACTCAGCAGAACTGGTATGGCCACATTTCTCCAAGACGCTCCTGTGTGTAGGAGAACAAACAACTCTGCCATGTCCCAAAGGGCTCTCTGGCTCTGAGACACCACTTCAGGCAGAGAGCTTTTGCTTCCCTCTTGCCCAGTTGTCACTCTGCCCACAGGAGTAACAGGAGATGTGCTGCCTGGCCCATGGGCTGGGATAAATGGGGCTGGTTCTGTTTGGTTCCACAGGGCTTGGCCAGCCAGTATTGGGAGGTACAGCTCTCCTGAGAAAAGGTTCACCTGGGCAGCTGCTGCTTTCTGACCCCTCTGCAGGGATTTCTGAGGAGAAGAGTGGGAAAGGTGAGTGTTCCTGGGCTGGTGGTGGTTGTGAATGTTACCCCTTTGTGTGTCATGAACAAACACTTTCAGCTCTAAAACGAGCATACAAATAGAAAAGGATGACAATCGCAGACTCACAGAATAGTTTGGGTTGGAAGGGACCTTAAAGATCACCTTGTTCCAGCCCCTGCCATTGGCATGGAATCTTCCAGTGTTTCCAAAAAAACAGACTGATCAGGAGTCCTGGACTCCTTAGGACCTTTTCACATCACACAGCAAACGTGGAGAACAACTTGCAGGTCAGAGTGACAGTAATCCATAGTCCCTAACAGACTGCAGTGGGATCTCCAGAGCCTTGTTCCCCACTGGGTATGGAGTCACTGTATTAGTGGGGAAAGGTCAGCAGAGCTTCATTATTTTATCAATACAGTTATCAAGTCCCCATTTTGGGAGCGTGCTCCCATAGGAGAGTGGCTGTGACAGCCTGTCTGAGGCACTAATGACCCAGTCATTAACTGCTGAGTTGGAGAAGCCTGTTTGTCCAACTCAGGGCCGTGGGTGCAGCAGAATAGACAGCAGCAGAGAAACCCAGATGCTGGCTGGAGAGGCAAGAAAACAAATGTGCCTTTGGTGTGCTTCAGATGCCATGTTCAAACACCCAGACGGGGCTGCCGTGTTCTCAGAACCAACTGAGCCTCCCTTTGCAAGTGTTAGGTCACAGACACGTGGGTTATTCATGGTAAAAGACAGGCAACACAACTCCTCCATAAAAGTCCACCAGACAGACACTTTAACCCCTGTAATCCCTTCCTGTGGGGTATGTGACGCCACAGAGATTTATTAATTAAACCCTGTTATCTGGTGGCCACTGTCAATTAAGTGTTTCCTTGTAACGTGCATAACGAGGGCTCATTCATTAGCAAATGTTTCCATTACATTTAAGGCTGTGAGTCTCTCTGAGCACTTCTCTTCCCCAAAAAGAGGTACTGAATTGGCTGTGGTTTGAGATTCTGGGTGAAGGGAGAGGAGAGAGAAGTAAAAAGCAGATAATGGATCTGTTGCTAAACTGAACAATTAATAAATTTAATTTCTATGCCCTGGGAAGGTACAGTGGTGTCTGCAAAGAACTCTGTTTCAGGAGAAGGATGCAATTCTTGCTGTGCCCCTTGCCACTTGCACTGTGACCCCAGGAAAGTTGCAGCACACCCTTTTTGTTGCTGTTCTCTGCTTTGACTGCTCTCTGGAGAACTCTGTACAAAGATGAAAAGGAACAACCTCATATGCAGGGTCTGCATCTTGATCAATGCCTCTAGAATGTGCTCCCACTGAATAATATGACCCAATAATTCATTGCAAAATGTGCTGACACTCTGCTAAAAGTACCAGCTCCCTGAGTTCTGTTACTAGATATAGTCACATCTCCACCTGATAAACTCTGACTGCTGAGAAACTAAAGTACCAAAAGACTGAACAAAATAGCTTTCAGGCAGTATCTGTAATAATAAAATCTTCGTGATTTAAATGAGTACTAAAAGTCCCTTCAGACCTGATATGATGTCTAGATCATTGGATTTCGGTGAAATGGATCTAACAGAATAATTAATCCACTTGGAATGTTAGCCAGAGTTCTTTCCAGCAGCTGCCTCGAGAGAAAGAGGGAAAGGACTAACTGAATCCAAGGCTTTTAAGTGCATTCCTGTCAGTTGTGCTGGAGCAGCTGCTGAGAGATGGAGCTTCAGTTCCACCTTCTGGCAAAATTTGCAGTTGCAAGTCTCTTTTAAAAACAGGATTTAAATTAAAAATATGTATTTTCAATTAATCCAAGACTGGGTTAGGGCTCATTCTCAATAAAGTTCAAAGGTAAATATGTCAGACAAATCACAAAGTCCGCATGTCAAGGAAAAAAGGAATTAAAGCATATAGGGAGGTAATGACAAATGGTCAAAGAAATTATACTCAGCCAGTAACTTGTTGGCTGATTTAGTCCTCAGAACTACATTTTTCTTGCTGCAGTGTTGTTTGGTCTTTGTACAGTGATCTCAAGGCTTTAAATTTATTACACTGGCAAAAGGAAGGAAAGCCTCTTGTAACGATTCATTAGCTGCCAGAGAGCCTGGAAAAAGATGGGAGTGGAAATTTGGCTATCAGGCTGAGAAATGCAGTGTGGTGTCCCTGCAGTATGGTGCTGGATGCCAGCACTGGGGAGCAGGGTCAGCAGCAAATCCTGAGAACATCCCATAGCAAAGATTGCAGTCAGATGTTCCCCTTCTCCCAGGTCCTTTGCAGCCAGACTGAGGGAGCTGTTACTGTGGAGCACATGGAAAAGGCGACCTTATCGAATCAAAATCACTGGGAAAAAGAGACAATGCCATCTGGCTCCTGCGGAGAGAGCTGGAGACCATGCTGGCACTACCTCAGGCAGGCAGTGCACTCATCCTTCCCCACACATTCCTGGGACATTTCTAATCATAACTGTGAATGGCATCCCACAGGGCCTTTCTGGGATCAGGTTCCCCTCTACAAGTGTCCAATCCTGAGTCTGGAGGCAGCAGAGCTCCCACTAACATCCATTGAAACACAGCCTGCCTCACTGCCATCACAACTGCCATTTCATGGAGGGCCTATTTATAAAGTTTTTAATAGAACGTAATTTAGACTTTCAGAGAATCATCATATCTATTCAAAGCAGCAATTTTTTAGGAATTCAGCAAAAGACAGGAAAGGATAAAATGACATATTCCTTGTCCTGTCTTCTGGGTTGTTCTGGTGTAACAAGTATATATAATCAATTATGGAGAGCAAAAAATGGCATTACTTTTAAGAAGCCCACTTTACTTTTCTGTCTTTTTAGTGTTCAGCCTGGATTGAAGTGATAACGAGTAACTCAGCACATGGCCCTGTCTGCTCAGTTTATTATCGTGCATTCCTATCTGACTATCTAATCTAAGATGTTTTTAAAGGACCCACCACCAAAATATTTAAGTGCTGCCACAGGATCTAATTACTGATCTTCAGGAAGAAACACTGGCTTTGCTGCAGATTTGAAATAAACCCCCATTAAATCTTTCTGAAGGTTGAAAAGCAAACGTGTATAAAACATAAAACTGCCTTTCCTTGTACATGCCTGGGAACACCGAATGTAGGATGCAAGATAAAGCTATTGTTCTGTCAGAAACCAAGGTGTTGTTTCACACTGCACGAGACCATGAGTCATTAATATTGAGCTGTACCACGGCCAAGGAATGCTCTACATTAGCCTGTGTTCTTCATCACTCTCTTTATTGGCTGGCTTTTCTTCGAGCTTCCTTCCACAGCCTTTGAGTGCCCTGCAAGTAGTTGTGGATTCATTCTCCAGCACTCACAAATCAGGCAACATTATCTTTTTTTTTTTTTTTTTTTTTAAACATGTGGGGAATTGGAGGCAAAGATGAAGGATGAGATTTGTCCAGGGAAATAAGAGTGATTTTCACGGCAGCATTCCAAGTGTAACCAGATGTCTTGTGTCATAGTCCTTCCCTGCAGGAGCTCTGCTCATCTAAATAGAGCATTTCCCCTTGTCTCCTGACAAGCCAAGGACAGGCTCACCAGCTGAACCAAATAAAATCACAGCCAAAGTCTGCATCCTTCTGCTCAAAGGACTTATGAAAACACTCAGGGAGCAATAAGCTCACAGTAACAGTGTTGGATAGAAAATACCATAAAAACTGGGGAATAGAAGATTAGGGAAGGAGCCCGGGATGAGTATTTTATACTTGTTATAGAAACCATCTTGTCTAAATATAGGTCATTCCTTCGTTCTGTTCCTAAGTCACTACCAGCCTTGTCCTCAGTTCCTGCCCATCAGGAATATCAGGACTGTCCTGCATATCCATGTTTCTGGATAGTTCTTCATCACAGACAGGAATGGCCTCATGATCACATTCTTGTGTCCCAGAAAGAAGGGAAGACACTAATGGTTTTCCTTCCAATTTAGTCCACACAAGACTCAGCTCTGTTTGATTTCCATCAATTAAAATATGATATTGCTAAAAGCACTGGAAAACATTGGGTGGGCACAGGCTCATTTAGGCTTTGGAAGGACAGGTTAGTTTATAGCCATACATTTGAGCTGAAAAGGAAACCATCAGAGCCAATTCCATTGTAACTGATGTGGCACTGTAGTGTTACTGTTGTAACTGTGTTTCTAAACAAATGTCCACAGACAAAGCTACCCAGGCTCATGCAGCAACCATCAGCCACTTCCCTCCATGGACAGAAGCACAGACCACGTGCTCTGAACCTTCTCAGCCCGGCCTTCTCATTCCTTTTTTCCAGCCACCCTCCTACCAAGCAATGGCAGCACATTCATGGAGTCAAGGCACGTCCCAAAAAGTTATCCACTGGCTCAAGGCACATGTCCTTGGTCTGCTCTGGTGGTGATTCTGAGGTGAAACAGCACCTTTAGAAAACCATGCACAAAGCCTCATGTGATGGCACCTCTAACATGGAATTCACAAGTCTGCTGAGGTATGCCTCTGCAACATCAAAGTTTTACATCTAATTTGAATGAATGCAGCTCTAGCATCTAAGTGCTGATTTAATAAGATTGTTTGTCATTTTATTTCTAAAACTTCTACTTATTATTTTGCTTTGGAGTTTTTTAAAGTGCTTTTATTAGGCTGGCACCCAGTTGGGGTGAACATCCTTTGTGCAGGATGTTGAATCCCTGTGCAATAAAAATGATCCCTTTCACCAAGATCTAATGTTATTCCTTTTCTCTGGGGCACCCTCACAGATGATGAAGACCCTTTCCTCCCCTGCCGCATCCTGGGCTGAAGTCAGACACAATACTGTTACTCTGCACATGCCTTGGGAAAGCTGCCTGCCTGCTTCATTCTGGGTGGTTTGCATGGTGCAGTGAAGAGGCTGGAATCAACACCAATAACACTCCTCTTCCTCCCTATATTCTCCCATAATTGTAGCACTCATTACATTTGTTACTTTAAAACCACTAAAATATAAACCAGTCTCAGCCTAGAAGTGTTCATGTTGGGAAGGACAAAAGAAGAATTTTAATGACACTGGGACTGGTGCATAAACTATCGTTTAAAAAAAAAATCAACTATGCAAAGCTTAAGAAATCACTTAAACCCAGCACTAAGAGGGAGATGGGGAGATAGTGCTGTCCTAAAGGTGAGGAAACACAGAAGTGCTTGCAGCCAGTACCAGAGTGGCCTTCAGCTCCTGAGTCTGGGCTTCCCAGAGCTGAGTTCTGACTTCTGAGTCCTTCCCCACTCGGAGCTCGTTCAAGCCAAGCCCACGATCTCCCTTAGGGCCGCTCTCCTGCTCCATGAGCCTCAGCCACTGTCCCGCCCCTGCTCTCTGCCACCCCAGCGTCCGACCTGAGCTCTGGAGGTACCGGAGTTGCCCGCAGGAGCGGAGAGAGCTGGATGGGGCTGGATGCCGAGTGTCAGAAAGCCAGGAAACAGCAGGGGGAGGTATTAGGCCAGGAAAACCAAGGATATGCGGCGAACCAGGAGAAACTCCTGCCTTGTGCTGACAGACGAGAGAATCACTAAGGCCGCTTTGGTCTGCATGTCTCCACTATGGGACACAGTGGGCTCAAGGAAAAGGGTTTACAGGTGACAGGCAGAGACAACCCTTTGTGCCCTGCTCAACTGCACAGCTGGGCACATCTGTAGGCTCTCAGAATGCCAGAGGCACTGGAGGGACAGGGAAATGTTTTGCCCTGTGGATGTATTTCTGAGTGCTGCTGACCTCTCACGTCTAAGGGAGAAAGGCAGGGATGCCACGTGCATCTCGGGAAGAGGATGTGCTCTCACCCTCCCAAGACATGGGTGCTCTCAACAGCCAGAGCTTCCAAGGAACACATCTGGAATCATTTTCAGCAGCATCTGGAAGCTGTCATGAGCTGCAATGAGACACAGTTGTTTAATTATTCCATATCCTTTGCCACTGTTAAGTTGTCAGTGGCTATTCAACCTCCTCAGCATACACCCCAGCACACCAGCCCTGACGGCTCCTTGGCACATGGAACACTTGTGATGGCACAGGAGCATCAGCTGCACCTTCAGCCCTGCCCTGATGGCGTCCAGCACAAGGAAACAACCACGGTAAGTTCACTGTTACAGCAAGAGGAATGAAATGAAAAGGGAAAACTCTTACGTACTGAAAGAGCCTAGAACAACATTCTAAGAGGATTATAGAATATGAGCTGGAAAGGACCCACAAGGATAATCCAACCCAACTCTTAGCCCTGCACAGAACAACCCTAAGAATCAGAGAATTAACCTGTGAGAGGAGAGAAAGGTTCAGGCATAATTTATCTCATCACTGGACACAAATGAAGATTTCATTCTCAGTATCAATCCTTTCCTTCATGAGAAACCCATCAAGAAATCAATTTCCAGCAGCTGTATGGCTAACATTCTCTTGTGAGAAATGTTGGAAGAGGAAAGGAGTATGAAAGTACCCAGGACAGACTTCTATTTCATCATTGTACTCTCGGTATCTCATGCTCTCTTACCAATACAGAACATATGGATTTTTCATGGAAGATGCTCCTTCTTGTTTCCCTATCTCTTTACCAACACCTTGCCTCTGGCAGTGAAGGAGTTAAGCAGACTGTACTGTGCATTTTACTCATAGCACAAAGGGAGAGGGCTAAGAGTCTTGCTGATTATCCCAGTGCTGAACTTTAAAAGCTTTTAAAGCTGAACTTCCTCTGTAATCGTTTGCACCTTCCCTTTTTGCCTCCAGCAATGCCTCTGAGGTCACTGTCTTGACCCGGAGTGGATGGGGTTAGAGCTGGAGGGAGGCTGATGCCTACCCTCAGTTCACTGTTTCAGAGTGGGATGGTGCTCCCTGTGCTAACAGGAAGCAGAGAAACGTGAGAAAAAATAGAGTAAAAATAATAGAAACCAAACAAGAATGTTGAGAAGTTCTGGGGCAAAGAGGAATACAAAAGGATGCGTGGGATACAAAAGGACAGAGTGCACTCACACAGCACTGGCTCCGGGGGCATGAACGAGACGTATGGAAAATGCAAAGGAATGACAGAGAAATCACTAAACCAGAACCAAATTCCAAAGGATACATCTAAGGGTTCAGCTCCTGCTGCAATAAACAGCCAGATGGCTGTGTATCCCAGAGAGACGCTGCTGGGAAAGGAAGTGGAGAGGGAAGGAGGGGGCGAGCAGGGTCAGCTACACATGAGCTTCCATTCCCAGTGAAAGAGGAAAAGGAAATGTAGATTAAGAGGTGTCTTCAAGGCCCCAGCACTGGCTGAGCCAGCACAGGAGGCAGAAGAAGCCAAAGAATGTCTTTGAACGTCTTGTGCTCACATATTTTTCTTGCCCCCTTCCTTCTCATTCTCCCCCACCATTCCAGCTTCCTCTTCCCTGCACACCAGCCATTCCTCCATTTCTGACAGTCCCTTTGCAATTTTTCAGAGGCCCAGAGCAAGGGATGGTTTCTGACACCCTAAGCTGCGTGTCAGGGGCTCATGCCCTGCATTCTTTTGGAGCTCTTGGCTTTATTCTTACAAAAAGTTCTCTTTGACATCCCCAAAGATCCATAGGATCTCCCAGACTCATTTTTGCCACAAACCCAGGAAAAAACAGCTCCTCTATTAATACAGCAATACAGGCTGGAGTTCCCACATCAGGACAGTTATGGAAAATAATGTGAATTTCAGATTGCATGAATTAGCATAAAAGCAGGACATCTTGTAGTTGTCTGTGTGATCACTGTGTGATCTTGCATTAGTCATCCACTTAGCCTGTGTCTCAGTTTCCTCAGTTCTGAAACAGGGAAGAATACTGACCTTGCTTTGTACAGGACCTCAAGATTTTGTATTGAAAACAGGAAAACAGTTTAAAGAAGCATTATTGGAAGAATCAGGTGCTATTAGTGCCTTCCCTAAGCAAGATTTTATAAGCTTTGGTTCTTCAAACAGTTGTGAAGGTAAGAAACATCAGTGAATTTCAAAGAAGGGGTTTGTTGTTTGGGTTTTTACTGGGCTCCTTTTCTGGATTGGGCTGCAGTGTTCCACAGTGAATATGCATTATTTTTTCCTATTCAGCTAGGATGCATCAAAGTCAAGCTCCCATTGAAGGCAGACAGATAACAGAGTGTTCTTGACTCATTGCTTAGTGGTTCATGCATAGTCCTGGCCCACTGGGTGAAGGGCAGCAGCAGGAAAGGCAAAATCTGGTGCCTCAGACAACTAGCAAAACAAAAGCAAATAAAATAGAAAAACACCACAATATTGTTCTGTTCTGCTTTGATAAAACTTCTTTTCATTGAATATTACTGTATTACCTGTACTCAATTGTACCTGTATAACTGTACAATTGAGTCTTCAATTAAAATTAAATTACTCTGGGAAATGAAGGAGCTCAGTTACACAGCAAGAGCCTTTCTAAAAGGCAGAAAAAGTTTTAACATTAAATCAACGATAACCAGGTTCTTTTACTTCTCTCTGCAGCTGGAAGTGCCAAACCCTAATTCACGTGGAATAAATCCAAAAAGCTGCATGTGCCACATACAAATACAGATTCCAAGCACTCCTGGGATGTTCAGGATGTGCAGCCTTAGATCTCCTCTCTGCTCCACCACTGAGCTGCCAGACTGCCCTGAGCCAAGGGGCCTGATCAGCTCATGGAATGGAAAACAGTAGAAGCAGTATGTTATTAGCACTGGGAATGCCAGTGGGACTCCTGGAGAAAACAGTACCAGAAACCATTCCTCAAGACCTATTCCCATTCCAGCTGTAAAGGGCTGACAGTTTGTTCTGCCCAGGAATACTAAACTGGGAGAGATGTGACGTGTGAGCAAAGGCTCTCAAGAGGAGTGAGACACAAAAAACCACGTTGCAGGTTGCACTCTATCCACCACTCTGCAAAGTTAATACACCAAGCTGATTTATCCAAGCTTTAAAAAAGTAATATATTCAGAAAAGGAAAAACTAGACTGGTTTTGCTTTTTTCCTCTTTCTTCTGTATGCCAACCACTTCAGGTTGAATAAGGAATTATTTCTTCTAAGCTTTTAATTTTAGCATCACTGTTTGTAAATTATTTTCCCTTTTACATGTATGTCTTTAGAAAGAGATTATAGTCTACTATGAGGAATGTGTTGGTAGTACTTCTGTTCCTGGGTGCCTGACTGACAGAGTGCAGCATTTGAGACGTCAGCATTTTTAGGGCTGTATGCTTTCATCTGTTTTAGAACCTGCTGACTAAGCAGGGGAATAAAGAGATTGGGGTGGAGGGGCTGGCTCAAGCAGGAGGGAGACAACAGACTTCCACAACACCTTGCTAAGGGATCCCTTTCACTCTAAGACTGCTCATAATGCTGCAGATGCTTTCCCCATCCCTTCCACCCCATGAGCAAGAGCCAAATATTAAAAGAATGGTTTCATGAATAAAATAGCTAACCAGATCCTGCAAATTTTATAGATCATCTTTAGTAAGTCGCTGCAGTAACTCATCCGTAGAAAACCAATTTGCTTTTCCGCCTTGTCTGTTGAGGCTGCGTTTCTCTGGTGACTCACGAGACCCACCGAGCATCTCGCCACAGGGATTTCTGTGTCTCTGAACACCCCCACAGTGGGAAAATCAACGGCTGAATCCTGGGGCACAAGCCTTGGCCACCACTCTCATTCCCCTCAGAGCCCTCCTGGCACCTCGAGGAGCAGGAGGCCTTTTTGCCTGGGTGGCTCCGATTCCAGAGCCCTGCAGCAACAGAAACTGAAACGCACTGTCCAGAAAGATTTAATAAAATAGTCTTTCAGCCACAAAGATGGGCACCAAGCCATTCCCCTTTGTCTCTGCTTACAAGCATTCCTTAGCTGACAGGCGATCAGAGTCCAAAAGAGGCAGAACACAGGGAAGAGAACAATTCTCCAGAGTCAAAACAATTTTAGCATAGAAAGCATTTGCATTTTTGGGCTATTGCAGTAAGTGAGACAAATGCACATCTCTGCTTGCTACAGTATTTGCAATATCTCATACTACAGAACAGCCTAAGATAAGCAGGAATTCAATGGAATTTGCCCTAATTGCCCTTCCTACCCACTCTTGCTTTTGAAGTTAGAAATCCCTACCTGCACCATCAGAATAGATAAAGATTCAACTATAACTTTGGTGGATTTTTTTTCTTGATTCACTTAATGATGTGTGGGATATTTTTATTATCATCATCAGCGTTGCAGGAGTATCTCAAATCCTAGTCATAGCCCAGCAGAACCAGCTGTTGTACAGAAAAACAGCAAAAGGCTTCACCCCAGGAAGTTTCTCTGATCAGACTTGTTGAATCCTCCTTGTGTCCCATAAACATATACATAGCTAGTTCCTACAAGTGGAAAGGGATTTACACTCACAGACATCTCCACTCTCTGGAAGTAAAGCCATTTCATAAAACTAAATAATAAAATAATAAATAAAACCAAAATAATAAAGCCAATTCATACAAATTAAGCTCCCCGAAGCCATCAAGCTGGAAAACAGACCCAGATATTTGCTCATTGAGAATGGGAAGAGGTCTAAGTCCATTAAAACTGGTGAAAACTTCCTAGAGGATAATGCCAGTTCATTGGGAGGAACCATTTAGACAGTCTTGCACACTTCTTAAAAATTGTCTTGCTTAGATGAAACAATTCAGTCCTAAATTGGACACTGCACAGCACAGTGATGAAAAAAACCAACAACAACAACAACAACAAAAAAACCCAAAACAAAACAAAAAACAACAACCCCAAATCAATCCCCCAAAGCTGTGCTTTCATCTAGGGCTCTCAGATGCATGGCAATTTTTTGTTGTTGCTGTTGTTTTTCCTTCCAGGAGATTTTACCCAAGCAGAACTGAAGACCACACACACATTTCTGGGTTTCTGGGTACTCTGCAGCAGCTCTGATCAGGCAGTTCTGCGTCCAGGACTCCTGAAATATCCATTGGGTATGTGAAGCTCATTCCTACAGCAGCAGCAGAGCAAGACTAAGGCTTGCAGGAGCTTAGGAGGCATTAAGCATGCAGCTCACAGCACAGCCATGCAGAGTGACTCATGGTGCTCAGAATGTGCTGCACAGAATACCTGAGCAGGAAAGTGGCAGCTCTGCATCTTGCTGGCAAGACAAACACTGTTCTTGTGACAGGGACTTGGGAAAAGACTGAAAATCACAAACCAAACACCTAAGGTGTGCAGGAGTTGGAGACATTCTAATGTAGGGCTCCAGCTCTATCTAGAAGTTGGTTAGACAGTTCAAGAATTTAGAAACATGCAGGGATCCATTCCACCCTCTGGCAACTCCTTTGGTTCTCTCCTACCTAGATCCATGTTTGATCTCCCTCCAGTGCAATTCAGCAGGAGCTGTGGGCACTAACCCTCCATATTTCACACCCTTGCCAGCCCCACTGCCCCGATTCCCCAGCTCAGGGAATGTTTTAAGGCACTGTATTCACACCTTCCCCAATTCTCCCCTGTGAGATGGATCAGCATCCTGAAGAGCTGCTACTTATCCACATCCATGATAATTTCCTACAGACAGACTTTAATTTTAATGATGTCAGTTGTTTTTGCTTGGCACAGGATTCACAGAACTCATTTTGTGTTTTCCTCCTTCCTCTCTGAGGCACTGCAGAACCTTCACACAAACGCCCCCGGTCAGTGGGCTCATCTCTGGGATGGAGACAAGTGCTGAACTTCCAGGTATGGAAACAAGCCTTAAAAGGCACTTTGTGCTCCTTCATAGGAAGCAACATGAGGACAAAAGTCTGTCTCTTCCTCCTCTCTCATCAGTAAATAAGTTTATTCCTCAATATGAGAAAGAATAAGTGTAGCAAGAAGGAGCAAAGGGAAGAGAAATCTCTCTGAAATGAGTAAAGGAATTCCAGCAATTGAACAGTTCATATTTTGACACACTGAGTTATTAAATTTTGAGAACCGATGAAAAATCTCTCTAGACATAGTACTGCAGCCTAAGTGCCAGGATAAATACCAGAGCTTAGGCAGCCTGATTTTCCACACAGATACACTGTCCATGGGCTCAGGCAAGCCTACAGCTGCTGCTGGTGGAGAAAATTTTTAGGAAAAAGCCTCAAAAGGAGAAGGTGGCTCTGAAGGCAGTAGATGCTCTTCAAAAACTGTGGCTAAATCATTAAATTAGCACCTGTACCTCAATATTCCTACAAATTCTTCCATTATCTATTGGTTTTACTGAAATCTTAGGAACCTCTCCCACACCATCCCCTCCTCCAGTTTCTGCAACCTGCTGCGTTTCTTTTCTGTTCCAAAGGGAACTGATGGGAACCACTCCCATAAGCCAAATTTGGCACAGTGCATCACTACTAAGTATATACTTGGCTTTTCACTTGCAACCTGAAATGTGCCATGCAACTGACTGCAAATTTAATATTTCATAATGAAACGAAATTATTTTTACCCTGCAAATAGCTGGGAGCATTGCTGTTAATAACTAATAATCATCCCTTGCACATTCATAGCATCTCATTCAAAAGTCTCAAAGCACTTAATAAGCAACAATTAATTAACCCTGTAACATCACACTGCTGTAATTAAATCATCTGTATAAGGAATAATTGCACCACTGGTGATTCCGGTTCCAGTAATTTCATCAAAATGCAGCAGATATGTCACAGCTGTTGTAGTGCAATGCAGCAAATGGTGGCAGCCCAAGAAAGAGCCTAAAAAGTTCTGTATGAGGCCCTGGAGAGGGATTAAAGAAAGGAGAATGTATAAAGGTAACTCATAATATTGCAGGGCAACATGGTTTAATACTTCTCTTTTACAGATCCATTAATCACCAGTATAATTCTGTTCATCATGTTCACATTAGGTTAAAAGTACCTTATGGAATCCCCACAGGAGCCCTAATATCCAATTCCCACAGAAACAGTCAAGTCAAGACTTCCAGCCTCTGAAACATAGTTTATGGATCAGTTGGATAAGATTGCCTGAAAAAGCCAAATGAGTTTGTGTGTCCAGCTGATGCATGAAACACCTTTGAGACTTACAGGCTAAAAAAGGAAGAGCAGTAAATGCTAATATCTCAGACTTCAGGGTGTTACATTTGCATTCAGGGAACAACAGCCATTGTCTCACAGCCCCTTAATGTCTAAATCTTTATGGCATACTTTCAAAAGGCCAGTTTGGGAATAATTTATGTTTCACTATCAGTATGGATGAAGCTATCTCTCGTGTCTTCTTTTTCTAGTGCTGCACTAGCTTCTTTTCTACCCTTTTGTATCTCCTTTTCAGAAATAGCTGTCCTATCTTCACACACAATTATGATATTTTAGTCCAAGACAAAGAAAAATGGAATTTGTTCCTTTAGAGGGCTTTTCTCTGCACATAATGCTTTAAGGCATCTGCCTAGATGTATGCAATCTGACAGATTAAAGATGGAACAATACTACTACTACCAATAATAATAATGGCAAGACTTGCCCTTTGTTTCCAGCAGCTCTCAAACCAATACAGTGTTCATCATTAATTAAGCCTTACACCATTGCCAGTGTTTCTGTAAATGGGAAATCTCAAGCACACAGTGTTTGAAAGCACTTTTGGGTTTCACAGGAGTTAGTAACACATTTAGGAAGAGAGTCCAAATATCCAGACAACTGTGGCAAGGCCTAATTTCTCCTTATTCCTCCCGACTATATCATTAAAGTGTGTTTCTAGTGTGCTGATTTATAAGAAGCAGCTGTACTTCATGGCCTGCTGCTCTCCTTTTCCTTCCAAGCCCACAGACCATTAGACTGGATCAATCCCCAGCACTGCACTCCAAACCAGTGCTTAAAATGCTAAACCTTGCAATGTCATACCCAAGGTTTCACAGGGTGCTGGAGCACAGACTGCTGAGATTGAGCTACTCGCTATTGTCAGGCAAAGATCACACAACAATAAGGGACTAAAATCTTACCAGGTGTAATTTTCCAGCACTTTACTGAAGGCAGAAACTGCAGTCTGACTTCAACCAGTCAAAGCTGTAGCAGCAAGACTCGAAGGAAGGCTTCAGCATGCATAAAACCATCAAGATCTGGAGTTTCATTGTGATGAAAAGAGAAATATCTTGCTTCAACATTTATGCCAAACTTTGGAGGAGACCCAAAACAGGACTGGGGTGAGATTTTCCCTACACACTCACTTTATTGCCTAAACAAAGGAGAATCAAGTTAGTTCCATCAAAGGTCAGTCTCCTGCTATACAAAGAGCAGAGTTCTGGCAGTGCTTGGACCTGAAAGGCAACACTGTCAGAGTGACAACGTGGCAGCCACTTAGCAATAAAAGTGTTAACCAAAGTCTGTACTTGTATTGCCCCAAATTGCTGCAAAAGCCCCAGGAAAGAATTTACTTCTCAGCTCAGAAGGCTAAGGATGCCCCAGCTGTAACTTCAGCTGTGGAGGCAACCATCCCTTGGAACTTTCAGCTTGTTTCATACCCCAGTTCCTCCTGAATAGGAAACTAATGTGTGGCATAAAAGGTGCTGTTAATTAAGAGTTTCTAAGATGCCAGACCTTCTCCATGCTCAGGCTCAAGTCAGCAGTTCTGCAGGATTTGGTTCAGGCTGCACACCAGCCCACAGCCCCTGGCAGCAGCAGTCAGATATTTGGGAAGACATTCAGCCAGTATTTAACCCACTGTTAAGAAAAGTCCACATCTTGTTTAAATTTCTCAGAATGCTTGGTCCTGCTAAGAAACATTTGACATGACAGAGCTCTGAGGTTGTGGTTTTTGTCTAGAGGACCCAAGCCAGTGTTAAAAACATGCAAGGAGCACTCCAGCTCAGTGAAATCAAAGCACTACATCAACAAAAGTAGTGCTGTGCAGAAAGAGGCCCCAGATTCCCAGGTTCCAACAGGATTCCTACCACAAAGAGCCTGTCTTACAAAAGGCTATGAGTTTCTTGCAAATTAAGAGGCACTGTCCATGATGACATCAAGGCCTATTTGGTACATAAAAAACCCCATCATGCTGGGGGAGCAGAATGCTCTGTTTTACAGCTAAGGCTTTCAGTGTTCATTTCTGCCTTGATACAAATGAGGCAAGCAAATCCCATCCAAATCAAAATCCATTTCCTTGCTGTTATTGTACATGGGACAGATAAGCTCATCAAACTAGGAAAAAAAAGGGAGAAAAGGAGACCAAGTCACAGCATGTTGGTCACATCTCCCAGGCTCCTAGCTGCCGAAAAATTAAGCAACAGAATCTACTTGTTATTGTCAAGTTTCTAACATCCTCAGATGAAATAACTTCACCCTTACAAATTGCCTTTTCTAATGAAACCTTCGAGGCGAGAATATCCTTATTTCATGTAAAGCACCTGATGCTGCAGCAGTGAGTGAGAGCTGTCAGCAAGCACTGCCATTACCCTGGCTGCATCCTTCACCTACACACCTAACTGGGAATTGCAGCTTAAAAATGAAAAAATCTAAAAGAACTCAAGCGAGGAGGATGGATAACTGTTCTGCAGTGTTTGTTCTCATGACACTTAAATAAGGTTTCTTCAGTCCTCCATGGCTGGCTGTAGAGAAGACCAGATATTAAATTAAACACAGAGCATGGGACACCCTTCCTCTCATTTTGCTCCAAGTCTAGAGTATAGTATAGAGAACTTACTTTGCAAGGAATGGTCTTGTTTAAATGGCTTGATAAATTGGATTCTTTTGATGCTGTTTGCTCTTGCCTTCCCTAATCTCTCCTAATTATAATGATTTTTTTTGTCTGCAATGTATCTGACCTACTTCCACATCCCCCCCCCTTCCTGCTGTTCCTTTCTATGAAGCATCTGTGTTTTTCTGCCTTTTCAAAAAAAAAAAAAAATCCAAAAAAATTAGGAGAGGTTTTGATTCTCACCATACAGTGAATGCTGGAAACCACATGCTCAGATTTTTCCCCTTTAACCAGTCCAGGCATCAACCTTCATCAGTCCTAAGACTGTGAGTCTGCATGGAATTTGTTGAACCGTTTGAACAGACTCTGACAGAGACATACAAAATGCAATCAGATGCAATTCTTAATCACTCCAAAAGATGAATTTGGCAATTAAAGAAGCAACTTTGACACAGGGACAGAAGGAAAATAACTGGCTTTAAACAGTGGCCGGTGCATCACTTCAGATAAATTATACACCATCCATCCCAAATGCCTGAAGCAGAAGGATAGCCCAGGGATTAGGGTTTTAATAGAGAATTTAGAATTAGGGATTACAGTCCCTGCTCCACTCCAGCCAATCGCGGCAGCTTTGGCCATTTACAAAACAGGGTTAACAATTTTCTTCCTCTCTCAGCAACATTAAGAGATCAGAAATGACAAATATTTTCAGGCTGTTAAGGCTAAGTACAACTTAGAGGAAATAATTATTGGATGGGATCTGTTGTAGTTTTGCAGAGACCTAAAGAGGAGCAGGGAAGCTCTGACCTGACCTGAGCAGGGAAGCACTTCAACTCACGTGAAAATTCTGGCATAATCCAAGAGAGAAGAGCAAAGCCTGTTCACAGCCCCATCTCAGCAATCAGATTAGTTTCTACTGGACACCAGAATGGTTTGGGTTGGAAAGGACCTTAAAGCTCACTCAGTTCCACCCCTTGCCATGGGCAGGGATGCCTTCCACTAGACTGGGTTGTTCCAAGCCCCATCCAACCTGGCCTTGAGAGTTACTTCTCTTTGTGTGTGTGTGTGTGTGTGTGTGTGTGTGTGTGTGTGTGTGTCTTTTTGTTTGTGGTTGGTTGTGGGTATTTTTGGGGTTTTTCTTTTGGTTTGGTTTTTTTTTGTCTGAGACTCAGATAGTGGTGCAACATCTGCCATAAAGCCAAGGAAAGAGCTGCTGGGTGAACACAAACCACTTCCAGGACATGTCGGTGTTAATGAGGACCAAAGTGTGACAGTGAAGTGAAAACAGCATTTTGGCCCAAATATATTTATGAGGCTGTCCCTTTTTGACACAGAATATAGCAATAAAATAGGAGAGGGACTCAGTCTGAATCAAGACAAAATAACACCAAGGACTTCAGGACAGTTGTTAGTTTTGTTCAGACCTTAATTGTTTTCCATTTCTTGCCACTTCCATCTGGCAAACTCCACTAGGAAACCATTTGTAGAGGTCTCACCTCTGGATTCAAGAGCCAGCCCTGCTGCAGACTCTGCAGCCTTCTGTACCAGTAATGCCCCAGTCTTCACTCCATGTTTTGAGTGTCTTGTGACCAAGTAAGTGAGATTTCTATTTGCCCTGAGAACATGGCTATCTGGACATACTTGTCTTCTGGGATATCCATCCAGCTGAGTTCAGCAGGACCCAGGCAGCTCCACTGGTGTTGTGGCCTGTGCTGTGACTACCAAGGAGCGAAGGATGATCAGGTAACTGGAAATAAATATAATGTGTGCTATCACCACTCAAAGTGTAGTCACTCAGTCCTGGAACTAATACTGGAAGATTTGGGAAAAAGCAGTACAGAATCCTTGACAAAACTTGGGAAAAAATTATTTGTCAAGAGTCCTAATTCCCCTTGTGTGTGTCAATGCTTCCTAACTAATTGCTTCAGAAGCAGTGTTTGGTTTGCTGCAGCATGGGAGAGTGGAAAACCTGGGCCCGTGTTCAGGGAACAAATTGTTTAGAGCCAAGTGAGCAAAGACAAAAGGACAACAGGAATCAAAGGGGGTTGTATCTGATCCAAGAACATGAGGCAGTTGGAAAGCCGCCTCCGAAGTAAATTGCAAGAAATGGCAGGTACCATTGTAGCCAGAGAGCTGAGAAACAAGGATATTTCCTGAGCAATAAAACAAGTAGCATGACATAAAAGAAGAACTTAATTGAAAGGGACAGCCGTCCACACTACAGGCTTCCACCACCCTTAACATTTTGTGACAAACCAACAAGACACCCTAATACTACAGCATCCAAGGGGCTCTCATTTTACCACAGAATCTACTAAGTTCTTTTCATGGATGCCAAGCCAAAGCACAGTGAGGATACGTGACCACATTTATACAATTTGCTCTGGCACCCCCAGCTGAATCCGGACCTCCCACAGTTCAGGGTCTCACAGCTGGACTCCACTTTAACACATCACCCCCTCAACACATGCACACCTACAAAAAGGGGCAGGACACTGGGCTCAATTTATTTTTGTTACTAGAAAGCCAGTGAATCAGCTCTCACTGAGAAAGTGCAGAATCAAGCACATGTGACTGCTCAAAATTCAGGGGAATAGGGAAAGACATAATTTTCCCTCCTGTCCTCAATACCTCACATTAAATGAATTTGCAGGGTGTAAACCCTAGCATATCACAGACGCCACCGTTCTGACTAACAGTGTTTGTGCTCTTGTCAGACACCTGACAGAGCCAGGAGAGCTTCTTCATCCAAGAGCCTTCTGCTCACACTGAGCATTCAATGCATCAATTACAGGTCTCACTCCCACTGGCTATCTTGCACTTGTCAGAAGAACTGTGCAAAACTCCCCTATAAATGAGAAAAGAAAGTCTCTAGATTAAGCAGGATTAAAAAAAAAAATTAAAAGCAGCTCTTGAATGGAGTATATATATCTAAGAGCTAATTATGCTGCTAAGTCATGGAATCTGATGATAAAAAAAAAATTAGCTATCCTCAGAAGGCACAAAATCTAATAAGTGTTCATTGCAAATCTAGCTCCTAAAACTGCTGCCCACTGAGCTAATGAGGAATGATTCAGTCAGCCCCAGACATGTTTTTAATTTCATTCAGTGTTGTGTGAGGCTGCTACAGAGAGCACAACTGGGGAAGACAGTCAGCACAAACCAGCCAGACAAGAGGAGCTCCCTGGCCAATTCCTTCAGGACTGGAAGATGAGGAAGAAAACAGGGCCATAATGAAGGCTTGGGGGCAGTAGGATTTCAGGTTTAGTTTTTGGTTTGATATAACTGTGGAGAAGCTCTTTGGTACACGTTTGGCCAATTTATAGAACAGGGAGAGATTCTGAAGATGTTGCTGCTGTTAGCAAATCTTCTCCTAGGGCACTCCTCATCCTTATCTCCTGGTAGGTATTTTTATTTATTAATGACAGTAAATAAAGGAATCCCAGAATAGTTTGGATGGGAAAGGACTTTAAAGCCTATTTCCTTCCACCCCCTGCCACAGACAGGGACACCTCCCACTATCCCAGGGTGCTCCAAGCCCTGTCCAACCTGACCTCGGACTCTTTCAGGGATGGGGCAGCCACAGCTTCTCTGGGCACCCTGTGCCAGGGCCTCAGTACCCTCAGAGGGAAGAATTTCTTAATTCCTTGTCTAACCCTGCCTTCCTCCATTTTAAGGCCATCCCCCTGAGTTCTATCCCTATATAACCTGCACCTGCCCTTTGGGAAGCAAAGGGTGACATTCCTTAATCTCTAAGCTAAGAACAAAGCTATTACCATATTACTTTCAAAAACTGATCAGCAGCCCCAGTGATAGAGCACTAGGCAACAAAACTCCCATCTACTAAATAAATTGGGATGTGCTTTCTGTTTTCTGACCTACATATTTATTCAACATGTATTTTCAAGGGGCTGGTAGCATATGGCTCTGTTCCAAGGACAGCCAGAGAGTTTTCATATCATAAGTGAGTTCCAAAAAAGTTTCACAACTGATGATACAGCATTTTTAAACAAAATTGCAGATACAGGGAGGTGGGTGCACTTCCTATTTACCTCTTCAGAGAGGAATCAAGGGGGAAAAAAGACTCACAACACCTGAATGGGCATGTAAAGGACATACTGGGGAACTGTCCTTGGAAGGGACATTTCTTATGCCTTTTGTGTTTGCTGCCCAGAGGCCAAAGTGCCTGGCCCAGCCGTCATTCCTGGATGCTCAAAGGAAGAGCAATCACATAAAAGCACTGCAGACTTGACCCGAGGCCAGTTTCTCTCCAGCAGAAGTTCAACCAATCAGCCAAGGAACCTTTTAGCAAAATTCCCTGCTAATTTCTCATACTTCCTCTGTCCTCCCCATCGCCCAAAGCCACCCTCAATTCTCCCTTCCTTGCAGTGGTAATTCCCCCCCAGCTTGTCCCTTCTGGCCCCAGAAGCTCTCTGGCTCTCTGTGATGTTTCCTCCCCTCATCTGGGATTCCTGATCAGTGCCCAAGGGACAAAGGAGGCTCTGTTGCCTGGAACACTCAATCTGCTGCTCCCAGCTCCATTCCTGCAGAAGTCTCTCCAGGGGAACTTTACTCACCCTGGAACTGCAGCGCCCTGTAGGGACAGAAAGCTGGAAGGTGTCATCTCTTCTGCTGCATTTGCCACATCTCTTGGGCTCGGCTCTTATAACTCACATAACTACTAACTCACAGTTTAGTCCAGGTTGGTGCTCAGGACTTCTCCCTCTCCCATTTCAGATTTTCAGGGTGGCTAATACCAATATCCAGAACACCAGCAATTTTCACAGCATTGTAGTCCTGGTATCTGCCAAGCTCTCCAACTCAATATCAACCTGAAACTGCACAGCTGTTAAATTCAGTGTTCATATTCTGAGCTTTCTATCTACTCTCTTCAAGTCTATTCATTCAGGTTAAACTTTGCAGCCTTAACCTTTTTTTAATCTACAGATTAAGGTTTTTATGCAATACTGTAAGTGAAATAATGTCTATATAAGTCTAAAAGAATTATGTGTTGAGGTCCAGCCTGCCCTTAAAAATAAGTGGGATTTCTGGTTTTTACTGCAGCAATATTACAAATTGACTCTCAGCAAAAGGCAGGGTGAAATTTTAGAGCATTGCTAAGTAATTCAGTAGGTTTTTGCTATAAATTTTGTGAAGGTAAGCACTGAGTTTTGAGCTGTTCTAAAGGCTTCAGCTTTAGAGCTCTGTGTTAATTTTTGTGAGGCCCAAAGCCAGGTACAGGGAGCCTGTGAGGGCTGACAGTAGGAGATACTCTCTTCAAAAGACACATTTCATTGTAAGATTATTAAATTCCTACAGTATCATTTATTTACTTAAACAAATCACCACCCAGTATTTGGGTTAACAAATGTAGTTTTCCATAAAAAATAATGAAATATGTAAATAACAATCAATATAGTGCTAGATTAATTAGTTTTGTTAAAGAATGTGCCCTAAAACATCAGCAGCCTTCCAGAGCTTTTCTGTCATTGTGCAAAGGTCACATAACATGGGCAAGCTGCCACAAACATTTACACTTGTGAAATAAGTTTTGTGAAAGATGAGATGAATAGTTGAGCTGAAATGAGTGCCCTGCCATGAAAACTACCCTGCAGCAGCAAAACTTGTGGTGAAAAATTATCCAGCAACTCATTTGCAAGAGGAGGTTTCCCTTCCATCAGTTGATATCTGGGACACCCAAGCACTAGAAGATTTAAATACTTCTTCTAATAATAACTGAGTATATTTATAGATATTTGTAGATATTTTCATCCTGTGGATAAATATGCAACACTAATTCCTGTTTAGCACCAGTATCTTATGGCAGCAACTGCTGCTGATTGTAATTATACAGCTGTCAGAAGTCAGGATCAACTTGGGCTTCCCCCAGCTCCGAGCTGAGTGTAGGAAAACAAAAATCTTGCTCTTAGTTGTAAGTCTATAAAGACAGGAATTCTCAGTTTGTGCATTTGATGTAAGTAACCACCCTGAGCTTTTGGAAAGTTCACAGCCAAAGAACTTGGTTCAGTTGTGGCTTTTCTTATTGTGACTGCTGGGAAGTTCTACCCATCCCTGAACTTCACAGTAGATTTGTTAGCAAGAAAAAAAAATTAACAAAAGCTTGAGAAATAATCATCCCTCTTTCCTTAAATGTGGGATCAGTTCTCTGAAACAACAGAGCAGCAGAAGAGCTGCCCCAGCACTTCAGTTCTAAGGTAGATGAAGATTTCACTGAAGATTTCACCAAAAGTTTCACTGATTTTCCCATGCTGATTAACCAACCCAAACATCACAGTGCAGGGGTGAGCTTGTCACATCAGGCTTACACGATGATCAGATGAAGTGTTACAGTTTAGGAAAGGAATAAATGGAAATGTGAGACACAGCAAAATCATGAGGTCTGGCTCTGTCCTGCTTGCTTGTGAGCCCTCTTGACAGAACAGCTTTTTTCTTTGTTATGCATTTTACTAGTTCCTCCCCCCAAAAAACTCTCTTGGATCTGGCTATGTCTGAAGCGCATGTGAGGGGAAAAACCATCCCCAAGTTTCCATAAGCCAGAGCCCGGCAAGCATCTGCATGGTGTGTGACATGTTCCCACTTGACAGCTCTGCCAGGCTCTCCTGGAGGCTCCTCAAACGCCACACGTCTGTCCCACTCCAGAGAGCAGCTCTGCTTCTGCCAGCTGCAACCAGAGGCCATTTCTGACACCTGCTCTGTGCAGCCCCTCACTTCCCCTCCTTTCACTTGCCCTTCTTGCAGGAATGTAACTCAGTGGGTGTGGCTGGGAAGGCAGAGTTCAGATCTCATCCCAGCTCCAACCCTGACAGCCGTCACTTTGTTTTAAGCTCTCCCCATCTCAGCAGTTCACTCTCAGATTCCTCCCCATGATGTTTTCAGGCCCCCATCTAAGTCATCCTGCAACTTACCATTTTTCCAAACTAAAGAGCCTCTAGACTTCATCCCACTTGCTCAGGGTTACAGCGGTCCAACTCAAAGCCAAGCTATGGCCAACATTCAGTTATAAGGAAATGCCGCATTTATCATAATTTCAACAACTGGATGTTACAGCTCCTGCATCAGGGGTTAAGCCACTCTCTTATTAGAGATGAGGAAAATCTACGGTTAAAAATACAAGATTCAGTGCACTTCTTACAGGATACTTGGCCAGCTTGTGTAGCTAAACCTCAGGCCTGCTCCAATCTGCCACACTCACTCACTCCAGGCAATTCCAGGGGAGACAAGAATAAGAATAGGCAGCTCTGGCTACACACAGTCATAAATATACAAATTATTACACAACAGAATTTGCACAAAATATAGTGGGGAGCAGCAGTACTGAATCAGTCTCTGTAAAAACAAGGCAGGGGCTGGTTTACCCTACATCTGATCTCCATCCCACAGTTCCTTGGATATCCTTTTCCAAATGCATTCCAGGGCCTTGCTGGTGTTCCCTTCATCTGGTATCTTTACTCATCACACGATGCTTTACATTCATGCTCTTCATCAGTGCTTTCTTCACCGGGTGTAGCACCAGTGTGTCCTAATTCACACCTACCTCCCAAACCCTGTGTCAGCTCTCAGCAGAAAAAACACCCAAGCGTCAAGTTACTAAACAGAGGTTTGGAGCACTTGTTTAGCAAGTCACAGAGGTGCACAAATACTAAGCCTTGCAGGGCCCTGCTTCCCTAACTCCTCTCAATTTCTGCTCTCATTACCAGAGCAAGCTGTGCCAGTTCTCCACCCACGCCAGTGCCTGCAGCTGCCTGGAAAACTGGTGCTGCAAACCCATCCTGCAGCACGGCAGGGGGGGTCTGTCCCAGGTTGTACCAATGGAACTGAAATCTGCAACCTCCAAGCAAATTCAGCACAAGTGGCTCAGAGGGATTGTGTGAACAAGCTGAAACACACCCCCACTTTCCCGTGCACCAAGGTCACCAGCTGGAATGTGCTCGCCTGAAGTTTGCTCTGGGAGGAACAGCCTGTGATTGACCCAGCCAGTCACTTCATTTCACAGATGCTGCATGGCAGAGTAGCTCCAGGAACATTTGTGAGACTATGAAAGGAGGACTATAAAGCAAGCAGTCAAAAGAACAGTTTTGCTCTGTCCCAAACACAGCATCACATTTGCACGCAAGGAGAAGCCCAATAACTGGAAGAATTCCATTTGGCAGCCTGGGCACTCGTCTGGGTGGA
Source organism: Zonotrichia albicollis (assembly GCF_047830755.1). Classification (NCBI taxonomy): domain Eukaryota; kingdom Metazoa; phylum Chordata; class Aves; order Passeriformes; family Passerellidae; genus Zonotrichia; species Zonotrichia albicollis. The sequence goes on along the minus strand of NC_133845.1, from coordinate 7,688,435 downwards.
TTTGACCATCAAAGAGACAGGCTGGAAGAGAAAGTAATATTCTGCTCTGCTTGTATTTATGCACAGCTGACCTTTACATATGCACAGTCCAAGAGACTGAATGTACACTAAGACTGTTTTGTAAACTCTGAGGTTCAAGGCTTTAAAAATCAATTTATTCAGTTACAGTTCTAATCTTTCTCATTGCCTCATGTGACCAAACACAGTGTTCTCCACAGGGCTGACAGAATAATAATAATTTTTAAAGGGTGGAAAAATTCTTGGCATAAAGGCTACAGAATATTGCAAATTTAGACTGTTGTTTGCAAGCATTTTGAGTATTCAGTGACTATTTAATCCAAACCAATTCAGAGGAGGCTATTTTTTTTTTTTTGCTAAATAGTCTAAATGAATGGTTCATTAAAAATCTGATCTCAGTTACTCTGAATGCTTATCTTTGTGAGTACAGAAGTCACTTGAATTCACAGAGCTCTGTGTGTGTACAGTAATTTGCCCAGCTAATGGGTCTGTACCAATGATGCTTTCAGATTTGGCAGCTATTTTACCTTGGGTAGTCTTCCCCACCAGGAGCTTTTAATCCTGAGCACCATCTCAGAGTTACTGAACTCTGTTTCAAACCATGCACAAGGCACACACCACCATCACACCTGACATGCCCATTGTTTAGCTATCTTCCTGTTTAACACTGCTTTTAGAAAATGTCATGCAACAGCACCAAGCTGTGGCATTACCAGTGACAAGTACTCATGGCTCAGTCCCGGGGTGTAGGAGGTACAAAAACCAGTCACAGACTGAAGCTCTCATTTTGTGAACACCACACCCTTTCCTTTCTAAAGGATAAGCAGCTTTAAAAATATAGATATGCTGTTGGGTTTGTCCTGCATGAGTCAGGGGGATTCTCATATTTAAAAACAAATATTCTAGCTATAAAATGTAGCAGAGAAAAAGACTCTACTGTATCTGATGACTACGAGTTAAGATGTCTGAAAACAAAGCACTGGGGAATGGAGCACAACCTGTCACAACAGAGTGACCAGCTGAGCAATGAGCCAGACAGAGTCAATACACCAATTGCCAGGAAAAGATATATTTATTCTCTGAAAACATGAGTAGGAATATTGGTAAACGAGTAGAGCCTTTATCTCTCCTCCCACAGGGATACATGCCAAATTTGCTACTGAAGTTACTTGGATGAAATCTCTTGGTCTTATCATTAATATCTGCTTTTGGGAAAGAGTCTGACTTCAATTGTTAACAGCAATGTGCCTGGTGGCTTCAAGAGAGGCAAGATTTCACACTTGATATCCCAATCCTAACTGAGTTACTTGCTTTTCCAGCAGCAATGAAGATTAGCTCAAAACTGAAGTTAATGAAAGTAGTCATATTTTTAGGATCACACTTTTTTCTTGATGTCAAAACCACTGTAAGGATTCTGACATACCAGCTCATGTCTCTGCAGAGATTATCTTGGAGCCCCAGCCCAAATTCACCACCCCTAGCACAGGCAGCCTCAACCCTGCTCCAGAAAGGACTCGCCTTTGTCCCTGGGTTATTCACATCCCTGAGACTCATCCTCGGAAGGGTGACAGGAATTGCCTCACTCATCCCCGAAATCTGGCATGAGCCATGACTAATGCTTGGGCTGTGTCCTGAAACACGGAGAAAAGGTGCTACAGCAGTGCAAAGCAGCTTTCAGGAACAGAAACACATCTTTCACATGTCTTCCTTGTGGTCCCAGTTTATTTTGTAAACAGAGCCTAGTATTGTTTGGCATCAGCATCTTCTCAGAACAAACATACAAAGCTCAGAAGAAGTCTCCAAATGCAACTGATTTCTTAAATATTTATCATTTCACTCCAAGAAAAATATATAAAAGAAGAAGAACATGAAGTAAAGGAAGGAAAGATACAGTTATCTCACATCAACATCTCAAAGCACAGCCAGGCCAGCTGATGGAAACCAGAACCAAATTCTGTACCACTAGCACAGAGCTGCTCTCTAGGGCTTCTCTCAGCAGAGGCATCTTGCCATTGACATTCCCAGGCAAAAAAGCCACCTGCAAAACCCCAACAATTCCAAGCTAGGCAAAATCCCTTTCAGTTCCCCTCATCTTCTTCCTCAGAGGAAAAAAAAAATATAGCAGAAAAAGAAAACCACATGGATCAAAAATCCTCACTCATGATAGAAAAAAAATTGGTACCCTCTCCAACAAATAGATATGCACCAGTTTTTAAAACTGAAACCAAGAAATCAGGCCTGGAGGAACTACCACCTGATCATATCCCTTCCTCTCGTCCCCTGGGGAAGTTCTTTTCCTGGATGCCCTGACTAACTTGCTGATAAGGTGATGAGGACCAAGTGACCTTCAGATCCATGGGAAAGGGCAGACAGGCCCTGTGGACACACAGAAGCAACCTATAACTGGCAAGGGCTGAAGCAGCTCAGATCAGTCCTTTCCTATTTGGCAGAGCTGGATATCAGGGCTCGGTGCTGGTGAAGCATTTCCTGACGACCCCAAGAGTCATTAAACTTTTCCAGAAAATTAGCAACATGAAAAAGTGACAAGAAACAGAAAGGGGGAAGAGAAGGGGAGAAGTAAACATTCTCCCCTTATTTATTTATCTTTTTAAGCGAAATGTTCAGACACAAAAGTGAAGGCAGTGAGATTCAAATCACAAGGCGCAGCTTGATGGGAGGCAGTTAAGGGGAAATTCATACAAGATCCTCAGCACTGAGTCAAGACCTTTCTTTGATCTCCAGTTTTCCCAAGCCACATTCCCACATGCAGCCCACCATTTGTTTTTAGTTAGAGAGGAATAATGAAAAATGCTCTGCTAGGGAAGAGCAACAAACAGGCCTTGCAAACATCACGCAGCAACAGCCAGTCAAAATCAGGAAGAGGCAAAACCACAAAAGTGAGATGATGGCATCTATTACAGCCAGAAAAGCACAGCTGCTTGGGGATGCTCCTGGCATCTTTCCCCCAGGAATTTCAAAGTCACCCAGATCAGGGATGGATAGACAGGGATCACCTCCTTGCACATTACTGAATCTTCTCTCTCCTAAATACGGAGCCAACAAATCACTTCTGGCATGCTGGGGTTTATCAGCAGTGAGCCATGCAGGGGCTATTCTGCCTCATCCTAATTCACTTGTCAGGTTTGACAGGACCGGAGTTGTAGACAGCACAATACATCACATCATTTTGCCTTGTCATCACTGTAATTTGTATATTTTCTGCCACCTTTTTTGTTTATTAGCCCACATAATTATGCTCTTTTCCATTTTAGGGACTACTGTGCAACATCTTCATGATTTGCTGTCTCCTTAGCCGTGGATCTGAGCCCCACCAATGTTCTTAACTCCAGTTTTGTTTGTTGGCATCTGGCACAGCATATGCTGACGTCTCACAGCTATTGTTCCAGACTCTGCACATTTACAGTTACCATCAGTTTATTCACAATAGGCTCTGAAAAGTTTCATCACAACAACTAGAAATTCTTCAAATCCTTTAAATTAAAACTCACAGTTTGGAATTTCTGCATGCCTAGACTTGCCTTTCTTGGTCACCCAATACATTCACAAGCAGTGGTATCATTTATCCAAACACTCTGGGTAGCTAGGATCACCACAGCCCTAATGTAGATTATATACTTCCATTACAGTGTTTCACAGATAGAATGAAAACCAGAATGCATCACATCCAGCTTGCAGAACAGTTTCAATTATGCCTTTCATTTAGAACATTTCTGAAATCGTATCAACTGGGCCATTTCATATTTGCTTTTGCAATGCAAATGTGGCTAAGCCCAGGCACAGCCTGGCTCTCTGTGAATGCCAGGTGCATGATCCACACCCCCACTCCATGTTCTGCACCCCGTGGCCCTGGGTCCTGGCCAAAGGCAAGGAGTGCTCCCAGGTTAACTGCCTTGCAGTGCTACTGCTGGAGGAGTAAACAACACCAGCAATCAGACTTGTAAGCTCTGCGGTCACCAATAATTATCAGGGAGGGGTTTCCACATCTCCTGCTGACAGCAAGATCGAGTAGTGTGTTCCTGGCCATGCTAATGAAACAGTAAAGCACATTATGGAAGTGGTTTAGGGTCAGCCATCCAAACACAACACGCAGGTGATGGCTCTATCTAAAAGATCCTCTACTACAGCACAGCAGGTCCTTGCATTCACAGAGGCACTTACCTGGAGGAGGGAGATTGAGGTTCATACTTAAACCTCACTTAAAAGTGTGAATTAACTTTTACTGATGAAGCAACACTGTCCCATACAGGTTCAATAAAATCAAAGCCCAACTAGAGGGGAAAGTTTTGCATTGTGAACAGGGTGTGCAAGTGGCCTGTTCACAGATAAACATGTCTGCATGTGACTGCAGTAAAACACCTTTCTTGGTCTTGCACTAGCACAGAGAGGTGGGAGTGTTGTTGTGCAGGCAGCTACCTGGTACATCTCTTCTGGCTGGGACGCCTCTCCTTAGAAAGGGTGTGTGCCTTAGGCACAGTAAAAAACACACAAACTTCAGGACATCTTTGGTGAGTTTCTGCATACTCAAAGACATTCAAAACCCATCCTGGACATGTTCCTGTGTCACTTGCTCCGGGTGATCCTGTCTTGGTGGGGGGGTTGGTCCAGATGATCTGCAGAGGTCCCTTCCAACCTCACCATCCTGTGACAGGAGCAGCCTCACTACAGCACACACAGAGCCACTGCAGGCCCCGCCAGCTCCATCCCTTCTCCTGCCTCTGGATTAGCCCCAGCGCCTTGCACATCCCTGAACCCCAAATGTATCTCATCAATGTGTATAAATATATAAAGAGGGGGTGCTAAGAAGATGGACCAGGCTCTGCTCCATGGTACCCAGCAACAGGACAAGAGGAACAGGCAGGAGCTCATGCATGGGAAGTTCCTGACTGCGAGGAAGAACTTCTGCCCTGCGCAGTCATCAAGCACTGAACAGATTTTCCAGAGAGGGTGCGGAGTGTCCCTCACTGGAGATATTCCAGAACCATGGACACAATCCTGTGCTCTGTACTCTGGGATGGCCCTGCTGGAGAGGAGAGCCAGAACCTGATGATCCTCTGTGGTCCCCTCCAGCCTCAGCCATCGTGGGATTCTGTGAAATACCCCCAGAACCTTCACAGTCCTGCTCAGCTTCTCACACCCTCCCCTTCTTCTCCTGGCCCCAAACAGGCACACCCGACAATGCTTTCCCATACTGAGGAAAAAACATTTCCATGTGCCCCGACCCACACGTTCCCCATCACGGGCAGTCCAGCTCTGGTGGCTTTGGTCCTGGAATCCCAGAGGCATTTCGGTTGGAAAAGACCTCTGAGATCATCGAGTCCACCCTGTGACCGATCCCCACCTTGTTACCCAGCCCAGCTGAGTGCCACTTCCAGGCACTCCTTGGACAGCACCAGGAACAGGAACTCCACCAACTCCCTGGGCAGCCCCTTCCAACATCGAATCACCCTTTCTGTGAAGGAATTCCTCCTGATGCCTGACCTAAACCGTCAATGGTGCAGGTTAAGGCTATGTGCTCTCATCCCGTCGTTGTTCCCTGGGGGCAGAGCCCGACCCTCAGCAGGCTCCAGCCCCCTGCCAGGGAGTGGTAGAAAGGGACACGCTGCCCTGCCAGCCCGAGCCGGCATCCTGAGCGCCTTCCTCCGCGTCCCCCTCACGGCCACCCCGACACCGCGCCATCCTGCGGCCCCATCATCCCTCCCTCCATCCACTTATCACCCTCTCCATCTCTTTTTTCCTCCCTCCCTCGGCCGCCGCCTCACGCCCGCCCTTCCCGGCGTCGGGGCGGAGCCGGCGGCAGCAGCAGCGCGCATGGGCCCCGCCGCCCGTCCCTGAGCCCGAGCGGGGGGCGTGTGCCGGACGCGGATCCCCCTTGCCGGGCCCTTGCCGCCCCTTCCCGGCGGCTCCTCCTTACCTGCGGCGGCCGCGGCCATGGCGCTGCGGGCGGCGGGACGGGGCTGCTGAGCGGCGGTCGGGGCGCGGCCCCGCGGCGGCGGAGCGAGGTGAGCGCGGCCAGCAGAAGGGAGGGCTGAGGGGACAGGTCGGCATAGCACCGGCGGTCGCGATAGTGTCGCGACAGCGCCCTGCAGGTCGTGAGGGCGGCGCTGGGGTGGGTGATGGGGCGCGCGCGGCGGCCGCTGCCGCCATGGGCGGGAGAGAAAAAGGACAAAATCCCGAATAAAAGCATTCGTGGATTTGTCGTGGCGGGGTTTTGTTCGTCCCGAGGCTCCCCTTTCCCGCTCCTGGAGCTCCGCCCGTGTCGCCGGGGGTCCCCAGGTGGGCGAATTCTCCTGTGGCCGGGGAACAATCACCGTCAAGGAGGGATAATGGGCATTTCAGCCCATGCGTGCCGTCCCCGCGTGGGGCTCGGCGTGGGGACGCGGCTTTGTGCCGGCTCCATTGTCCTGCTGCCCTTTGTGCGGCTGCTGCGGGCTGGCAGGGCTCGTGTCCTGGCCGGGGACGGTGTGAGCAGCGCCCAACAGGTGCGGCGTGTGCTCGCCGAGGTGGTTTATCCAAATTATCTCGGGGAGCTTCCCGCCTCGTGGCAGCGGGAGGTGAGCGGTGGATGCCGGAGTGAGGTCTGTAGGGACGGATCCATAACACTTCTGGGCTCTGAGTGAGCAATGGCAGCTTGGGAAAAAGGTAAATGAACCTTTGAGATTCGCACGTGTGTACTCACCTATGGTCCTGTTTTTTCTGCAAACCGTGTGTCCCACCGTGTTCTCCCTTGGGAATCTGTCTATTATGGCAAACGGCTGCTCCAGACCTGACAGAGGGCTGCTGGGTTGTTTGAAAGTGAAGGGAACGAGTCAGTTTTTGTTCCTTCTCTGTCCTTTCCACGTGAGATTGTGCAGAAAACAGCACTTTGGACAGAGGCTTGGGCAGCCTCCGTGGGTGCCAAGTCTGTTGTGTTTGTTGGCCCTGGCACTGGGAAGAATGTAATTGAGAGGAACAGGTGGAAAGGCAACAAGGTAGAAGCTTAAAATGTGCCATTTAATTTCAAGAAACAGCTGTAAGTGTGTAATCCAAAGGTGAGCAGACACTCTTCTTTGAAATGAACTGAATGAGTTGGTTTCCAGGACTCTGTTTCAAGTGTTTGAGGTTGGAGCTTCTGCAGCATAGGGACAAATACCCTGCATGTGCTTATTGAGAACATGCCGGTTTTTTCCCACTACACAGATGCCTTCTCTCCTAAAATCAGGTTAGCCTTGAGTGAGCAACTTATTTTGACTGGTAAGTAAAATATTACATATTCTTTGTGATAAAAGAGCAGTAAATAGTTCTTGTGCTTGGACTGGTTTGTTTTCATGAAACTGATCAGAGCCTTACTAGGGTGCGTGCATGTGGAGCTGATGGGTTTGTAGTGTTTGAACACATTGGAGCCAGCTGCAAGAATCAAAATTCTAGTCATTTGAGAGCATATGGTGGTAGAGATAATAAAGTGGGGGGAAATGGGGTCAGTCTGGCAAAATGCAAAACCTGTTACTTAGGGAAACAGAACTGAAAGTGTTACTGTGGTATAAATGCCATGTATAATGTACAGAAGAAATATTAGTCTGTTGCCAGAAGCAAATTATTGGCCAATCTTTCAGCGTGTGGTCTTAATCTGGAGTTTGTTTTTTTGAAGTGGTCGTTTTTTCTTCAGAAACTTGACAAATACATTTGAGGCAAGCCAGCAGAAATATCATCCGGGAACTGCTTTAGTTTTTGGGTTTTGTGTCCAGTCTGTAGCTGGATGTTGCAGTGGTTTTGTATCAATTGCTGCTGCTGGGTTGTGAAATATCACGATCACAGCCCTTAACAATCTGTTTTCTGTAATGCAAAGCGAGGGGAATGATGATCATCATGTTCAGTTTAAGGGGGACGACTGCAGTGGTGACTTACTGCCTGGAGAGAAGATCCCAGAGGGAGTGGAGGAAATCCAACAAAAAAGGGGAATAGTGCTACTTTGGCCGTTTTCCCCCTGGGCTTCTGGTTCTTTTGTGAACTTCTGAAAAGGAAATGTCATTTTGCTGTCTGAGTGCATTGTTTTGCATGAAGTGTCAGACCGCATTATGGGGATGATTCTAGTCAACTTCCCCCATTTCAAAACAAACACGTCAAATACAGTAATATGTTTGTACAAAAGCTCAGTGTGTTTTGCAGGATCCCAATGTCCATATTTCCAAAAATAAATTATGTTTTTCATACTTTATTATGGCTAGAATAGTTTTTGTAGGAGAGAAGAATGGAGGGTTCTCTTTGCCTTTGTGAACTGCACTCCACCAATAAGAGGAACTTGTTGGCATTTTCATGAACTAGGGGATTATTTTCATTCGCATTTCCTCTAAGTATTCTTATCTTTGCAGTAATTCTGATTCCAGTGGCTGTGGCCAAGGCAAGAGCTATTGTCTCTCCTGGTGCCAGGGTAAGGACAGAAAGGGAAGAAGATGTAGGTAGATTTGTAACTTTTGGCTGCAGAACCAGCTTGGTCCCATGGGACTGTGAGCACGGATGGTCTCTGCCAGGTGTGGTGTGCGCAGGCCTGCTCCTCACCTGCAGCACTGTGTACCAGCGAGGCTGCTGAGCCTGCTGCTTGTGTGGCTTTGATGGTGGGCCAGGTAGGTCCAGGCCGAGAAGGATCTGACAGAGCCGTTCTTCCCCACCAGACTCGTGCAGGAACTTGAACTTGAGCACGTTGTGAATCTGTGTTTCCAGGAGTGGAGATGGTTCTGTGTTGCTGTTCGGCTCTGGATATCTGATATTGCAATAAAAGAGAAACAGATCACAGTGTTTATCAACTTTTAAAGTCCATAACAGCTTTCCTTGGAAAAACCAGCCATTTTGATATTTGGGGTGAGGCAGGTCAACAAGTCTGGGCAATCGGAGCATGTGGATTTTCCCAGTCATTTCTATTCTTACGCTAATCTTTTCAGCGGTCTGGCTGAGCGCTGTTGGAGAGGAGGGGTGTGCACATCGAGGACACTAAAGAGAAGCCATTTTTGGTATTTATTGTTATGCAGATTAGGCTTTCCAGCCAACGAGTATTTGGAGAATCGCATAACTCGAGGATGTTAGGAGTAACATCATCGGGTCAGGAGTAATTTAGCAATTTTAACATGGTTTAGCTGAAACTGTTCTTCTTCAATATTAATTTTGAGGAGTTTTGTTTGCTCTGCTTAGGTTTTATTTTTGTAAATCCATGTTGTAGCTGAAAAGTTATCTTTGCTGCTGAAATTAAAATTGGAAAACATCAATTTTCAATTTTTAATTATTGTGATGGGTAAGAAGTGTAGGAAGGTAGCAAAACTGAGTTGCCCATTTGAATTCTTGTTCTGTTTCTCTGTGTGCCTTGCTGTGTTTCTCCCACACTGTCTGCGAGCCCTCAATTCCTGCAGTGCAAAAGATTTAAGTTATGTATAGATTGTTGAGTAGTTTGTGCATGTTCCTAGGGAGGTGTGAGTGTCACTAGAAACCAGGTAGAAGATGTAAATCTCACTCACAAGATTTCCTTGTTGTATATTGGCTTTCCAAGATTGCTTTAGAAATATGAGGTACTGGAGAAGTCTGAAGGAGATGCTCCAAGTTAGGATTTTGTTGCACAGAACAGGAAACTGCAGCTCTTTGTGGCCTCTGTCTTGTATAATATCCCCAATAATAGATGGGGTTTCTGCAGTGCAAAGTGCTGGGGCTGTTAAGCACGTTAAGAAGTCTCTGGGTGTTTATTTCAGTGGTGTTTTGTGGTTCTGAGGTCTGTGCTCACTGCAGTAGATCCGCTTATCCATATTTGTGTGTAATGTTCAATTCTTTGGAAGTGTGCAAAATAATTAAAAACTGCCCTTTAAACTATTTAGTAAATTGGATTTGCTTTGCCAGCAGTGGAACAGGAAGTTAATCGTGTTTAAGCTGCTGTTGACTTTTCCAATCTGATTTTCCCTGGGCAGAAACTTTACTACCTAGTTGTTAACTGCACAGTTAATTACCTGCTGATTGGTTAAGCTGATAAACCAATGCTACCAGGTTTACTGTAATCAGGTTGGTAAATGTGCCATGGATGTGCTTCCTCACGCTATTGTCTTGCTTTATGATTAAACCCAGTGCTAACTCTCATCATGCTCACGATTTCAGTGTATTCAGTATTGTCAAGTGATGATTGACACTGAAGTTACCATTCAGAGGATGTTCTTACTCTGTGTTTAAGTTAGGCATATGTACTTCTGGAGTTTATAGTGCCATCTCTTAATAATCTAAGAGAATATGGCTCAGCAGCTTTTAACCCATGGTTTAGAAAATAAAATACATCTCCACTTCTTAAAATAGTTGTTGGAGGCACCTTTATGGTCTTTTAGTCTCATTTCAGTAGCTATGTTGCAACATTTTGATGGTGTCCCCACATGGTACGAGGTCAGTGGTTGAAGCAACAATAGCTGTGCATCTGTTCCTGATCAATGAATCATTCACCCTCTTGGTCATCTCAGTTTTGCTGATGAAGAAGCTGCAATTGCTGCCCCTCCATCCTGTCCCTAATGTACCTGGGGTTTTTGCCTGCCCTCATCTCAGTACTGATGTTTGTGGGTAGAATACATTGATTTTTAGTGTATCCATTATAACTCATTAAGAATCAGAGAGGAACTGGAGTTTCTCCAATTTCCACCATTAATTCATTAAACCAGGACTGCAAGCCCTTTGGAGCCTGGCTTCCTGTGGATTTCAGGGTAAAATTAAATGCTTGAATATCCTTGAGGTTTTCTGTTGGATGGAGAGACACTTGGTGAGCCACGGTTGTGGGCTTAGGTCTTCTGGTCACAGCTCTTCCAATGGGTGAATTGCTTTTAAGATACGTGGATGAAAGGTGGTTTGCTAAAAGCTTTGTCACCTCTTATTGGGAGATTAAGAAAATCAGTTTTCTCAAAAATACCTTTGATGGCAAGGTGTTAGGTTATGTGTGGTTTGAAAATTCTTGCTTCTTACAGAAAGACGTATTTAATTCTCTGTGTATTTTGTTATCTGAGACATTACTGACTAAACACATTTCTATTAAACTATTAAAGTTAAGTTGCTGTGCTTTTTTCCTTCCCTTCATTTCAGTAACAATGTTTCCTGGCATTTGGGCAATGAACTTTCTGGCCTTGATACTCAGGATGCTCAAAGTGTCTGTGAGTTCTCTAGGGAAAAAGAGAAGATGCAGTGCTTGGTGTTTTGAAAACAGCTTGGCTTTTTGGTGCCAACCTAAAACAAAGAAGTTTTCCAAATTTAAATGTTATAATTTTGCCATATTCTTACAGACTTCACTTAGGCATAAGAGTGGTTATTATGAAGAATGTAGCTGGACAACCCCGTTTGTGCACAATTTTAATTGCTGCAAGAGTCTATGAGTGTTTGCTGATATTTACCCTTTTCCTCCTTGTTATGATTCATGAATGTCTTCATTAGATTTCATAATAGCAACCTTGTGCCAGGCCTTTTGTGTTTGTATTTTACAAGAAGCATCTCCAGAGAGTTAGCTCCCGCCTGCTGGGAACAATCAGTCTTTTAACAGGGTGATTTCAGTAGTTTTCAAAATTTATTTTGACTTCAAAAAGACTTATTATCTTGCTTCATAAGGCACCTTGCTGGTTCTTCCCCCCAAATTTACATAGCACCGGATACAATGTGGTGGAATCTTTACAAATTTTATCAACAATTTGCAAATCAACGTTTCATGGCCTATGAATACATTTCAGTAGCTGCTTTCCATAACATGCCCTTATGATTATCATCTTATCCCTTACACTCTGTCTGGGATAGAAATGAAAATTGCTGTTTGGGTATCATGATTTGTTGTTAATGCTTGTATGTGTATTCATAATGTATGGATGATGATACTACTTTTGTACTAAAATATAAAATGTAGGTTTATTGTAAAACTCACAAATGCATGAGCAATAGCTATGAATATTCAGATAAACCAAAAAAAATTCTTTGGCACAATCTGTAAACCAGAGTGTTGCTCCTTCCTCGCTTCTAGGAACCTGCAGAGGTTTAATATGTTCACTGGAGGTTGAATCCCTAAGGAGTACTGGATTTTTATTTCAGCAAAAGTTCTGGTAACTTATTTTTTAAGTGTAAATGAGATTCCATAGTCGTCCTTGTTGCATGATGCACAAGGCAAGCTTCAGACGTAAAGTTCAGTCATTGGTAACTGCTGCAGCTTATTTCATTGAAGAAACAGGAACAAAAGTTTGTTTGTAACCACTCTGGAACTGAGAACAAAGGCTGCGGGGACCTTTGAACCCTTGTGGCTGTGCATCTGAAGGAGGAATTGTTCAGGAATGGGAACAACTGCCAGAAGACCAGGGATTTGCTTTTCCCGACAACTTTCTCCAGCAGTGTTCAATGATTGCATTTAAAGCAAAAAAAAAAAAAACAAAAAGTTGGTTAATTGGAAGACTCCCTTACTTATTCTTCCCACCAAGCTATGATTTGATAATCAAACATGCTGGGATGGTTATTCTTACCTTTTTTTTCACCAAGGAAAGTTTTGAACAAATGAAGTGTGTGTGTTCTCTTTTTTTGGGAGAATTTTAATGATTGATTGCAACCTTAAACATTATGTTCTCTCCCCAGTGTTCTGTGCTAGAGATTCTGGCGTGTGAAGCAATTTGTTTCCTCTGCTTCCTGGTGTTGTTCTGACTTCACAATTATTTTTCATTCACTGGTAGCTGTCTCCTCAAGGAAGAGGGTAGGGAATTATCAGTGTTCTGAAGAAATTGTTACTTCTTTGCAAAATGTGTTGACTGGCACATTGGGTCTCCAGTGGGTTGTCCAGTGTGAAGGTTCTGCTGCAGGCAGCGATTTGTGCCTTATCATTCACCTTCATGGATTTTACAAGGCTTAAGCAGAGGATGGGCTACACTGGATGAACAGATTCTCCAAATTGCTTCGTGCAGAGGGAGAGAAACCCAGTATTGAGGGTTTATTGTTTTTCCTTGAGTAGTGAACATAACACACCAGCTGGAAGAAACAGAGTTGTTCATTTATATTTCTCATCCTAAACATGCAGCTCATAAGTGTGCTCAGGCATGCATGTAATGTGTATGTCTGTCCCTCTTTCCCTTGCTGGAGAAACACTCTGTGCTGCTCTGCAGTTCTTTGGACAGAAGGGAGAACTGGGTTTGCCCCTTAAGAATTGAATTAGGTGCAAAACAAGTGGAGGCATGTAATGAGACCTGGAATCTGGTTGTCTCAGTGCAGTCACCCTTGGAGAGGATGCTTCAGACCAGTTTGCAGCCAGGTGATGTTTGTGGCTGAGTGAGAGCTTTTCTGGGGTGTTCCCTGCTTACCTGGTTCCCAGAAAAACACAGAAGGAATTGGGAAAACTCCAGTTACCAGAAAAAAGAGTTAGCCATCAGGTATGATCTGGCTGACAGATAAGGATTTTAAGCAGTGATTCCTCTTGATGCTAGAGAGGAAAAAAAATTATCAGGGGCCTCCAGTTCTTCACCCCTTTTTCCTTTTCCCTGAGGGATGTACACATGGGGTGGCACTCAGGGTGAGGCTGTTGTAGATCCTTGTCATTTCATCTGCCCTGAATGACAGCAGCTCTCAAATGTCTTGTCTTTGTTCTTAAAGCTGTTGATCTCTTTCTAACCTCTGGCTGCAGTTTCTGTGAAATTGGGCTGGGCTGTGGGGAGATTTGGCTCTGTAAACCTGGTTCCCAGGAGCATGGGAAAACTGTGTGGTGGTTGCCCTTGTCTTTGAAGTTCTTTATGGGGTATGAATTGGTTGTCACTGTGCTCTTGACTTTCTCCCCTGTTAAGATATGCAGCAGCTTGAGCTGCTCAAGTAACCTCTGTTCAGTCACCCATACACAGAACAATTGCCAATTGCATAAGGAAGCCAATACACCCGTGGCTATTCAGTTATGTAGCCATATTGTATTAATTTTAGAAGAATGTAACTGTCTGGAATACAGCTTAGGAACATTCTTAACAGTTTCATGTAGATTGCAGAAAACTTAGTTCTGTGATTGCATCCCTTGCTAGAGGTACTCTTTGCATTTCCTGTTTGGCAAATGCCAGGGTTAACAATTAAACCACAGTTAACATCTATGATTAAAACTGGAAATGAAAACATATAGATTGGTGTTTTAGAAAACTTAATTTGTCAGTTCTTATCTCTAGCAAACGTGTGGAGAAGGGATGCCATATGGCTGCTAAATATAACTCAACTTGCTCCTGAAAGCAGTTGAAGAAGTACAGAAGTTCACAATCTGGTATCTGTGTTGTTAATAAGAATGAGGTGCAGAATTGTAGTGCAGACTAAGGTAATGGGAAGAGAGCCAAAAGCAATCCAGTGCAATGTAAGTATTTCCTGTGCTGGGGGGTGAGGGCTGACCCACAGCATCCTGCAGGCACTGGGCCCTTGCTCAGCAGTGTCTGCAGTGCAGGGGCAGGAGCTGCCCAGTTACAGCAGTTTTCTGCTCACCACCCTTGCACTCCAACAGCTCCTAATCCTTGCTTGCTTTAAATATTTGCACTGCGGCAGCCCCGTGCTGGCATGGTGGAGAACTCAACCTGCTGGAGCTGAGTGAGGTCAGGAATACAGGGCTGTGGTGGCAAGGCTTGAGAGTAGTTATTCACAACTTTTAATTCTGTTTTTAAAAATCTTCCTAATACTAACATTTGTGATTTTTTTGTGTGGGCATACTGCCAAAATACATGTCATCCCATGTTTTAAGGTTACAACTACAGTTGAAATAAGGGAACATTTCTAGTAAGTATTTTCAAATTGTATCTGTGCATGCATTTGAAGGAAGTATAAGTTAGTCATGCACTGTGCAATGGATTATTTCTATGTATTTTTCAGCAGTGGATATTTTTGTGAAATAGTTTGATTGTGAAATACTAATCTATAAAAGAGATTAATAATTTTCTGATGGGAAAACCTGTGAAAAAAGTAGAGCTCCAAAATACTTGAATACTTGTGATTTCCTCCCCCTCCCCCAAAAAAAAAAAATTTAAAAAAATTACCCAGCCTGTCATACAGTTGTTCTCACTCCTCTTTTTGAATGCAAACATCCAAAATAGGTGTTAAACTGATTTAGCAAAGCACTTTAGTATATGTCTAATGTTAATCCAAGGGCTCCTGATAGGATAAAAAGCATTGCTGAACTGAGGCAGAAATATCTGATAGGAAAAGCTTATCCTTGAAAAGAATCAGAAGAGAAAATGTATCAGTTTTATTCCTTCAGGCCTTTAAAATATTTCAAAGGGATGAGTTTCAACTTTCTGATGGGGTTTTGGTGGCTAAAAATGCAGTTATACAAATC
Organism: Zonotrichia albicollis; assembly: GCF_047830755.1. Taxonomy (NCBI): domain Eukaryota; kingdom Metazoa; phylum Chordata; class Aves; order Passeriformes; family Passerellidae; genus Zonotrichia; species Zonotrichia albicollis. Next base: position 7,673,110 of record NC_133845.1, on the reverse strand, counting down.
ACAGCTTGTTGGGGCAGGGAGAATTAATTTATGCACTTGAACATGTGCTCGTCCACTGTTTTCTCTGAAGTTGAATTACAGACAACAAGAATGCACTTTGTTGTTCTTTAATAATAAATAACAGCATAGCAGTTTTGATCTTCAAAGCACTGCTCAGACCTTAATTAATCTTCATAATACTCCTGTGAGAGACTTAAAAATACTGCCTACCCTTTTGGACAAGGAGCTCCTTAGCATGGAGGTGTTGGAGGGTTTGCTCTGGGCCACATTGTCAGGGCCAGCTGGGACGGTTGCTCAGAGATTTTTGGCACCGGGAGCTTTGGCTGCTTCTGGAGGTTGTGTTGCTTTTCTCGTTTATGTGTTAAAATTTCAGAGAAATTTGAATACACAAAAAACTGCAGTTCTTGAAATTATTTTGGATTTCCAACTGAGTGTTAACTTATGCATATGCATGTTGGAATTTCCCTGTTGAATATTCCTGTAGGCAGGAAAGTGCAGAAGGTTTGTGTTAGTGCTGTTGTGTGGGAGCAGGTATGGAAAACTGCACTTCAGAAAGCCTGGGTCGCAACTTTGGTATGACAAGGTAGAAAATAAAAGTATGGAAGTCTTTGAAAGAGTCTGTCATAAATACATAGAAAGTGTCTTTCAGCCTGCCTTCCCTCATTGTCCTAATTATTTGTGTTTAAAAAAGGAGAAGAAGAGGAATTAATGTAGATGTTGATTTTCAAGGTTTTCCCAAGGTAATTGCTGATTGGAGTTCCAGGACAGATTTACACAGTACATTGCCTACATCTGGAGAATAAAATAGGAATGGCAGAATGAACTGAGACTGTTCAACTTACCTGGAGAAAGAGTTCAGAAGGAATTATAATGTAAACTCTTGAAATGTGTGACCAGTGGGATCCAGGCTTGTCACATGTGCATTTTTCTCACAAACAGCGGGAGGGAGTTCATTGAGAGCTGGTTACTGCTGCAGATAAGGAACCCAAAACATGGGCTGGCAGGAGAAATGCAGAGGTGTATCAAAGTGTTCACATCTGTGTTTGCTTCTGACAAAACAGACCCAAGGGCAGAATGTTTAATATTTTGTTCAGTACTGTGTAAACTCAAACTACCTTTTCAGAAACTGGGATGCTTCAAAATCATGAGCAGTCCCTAACTGATGTTTTTGTACTGAGCTCTGTGAATGCTTTGACATTGTAATTTCTGCTGGAGGTTGCACCAATTTGCATGAGGAATGAACGTGGGACTGGCTAGTGAAGCAGAAAGCTGACAACCCATTAAACAGGTCTGAAGGATTCCTCAGCATGAAGAGTAAAGTCAGCAGAATCCTGGAGCCAAACACCAGAAAAGCCTGGTGCACTTACCCGGGTGACCTTGTCATCCTGGAGAAAGCTGGCAGGACGATGCTCCCGCCGCTCCTGGGGTGAAGGTCTTCAGCATCCCCTGCTGAGCCAATTGTGTGCCCCATGGGTTCCCAGGAGAAATCTGTAAAGTGTTTAAATGTCTTTTTAAAATTCATTAGAAATGCAGTGACTTAGGCTGACTCAAGGATCCGTATTGATACTGCATTTTGTTTTGAATGCAAGGTGCAAATAAAATGTCCAAATGGAAAAGCTGTGAGAAGTTTCAAGAGTTCTGAACTATCAAGTCTAATTTCTGTTCTAAATCTGTTGAAATTTTTATTAAAAAAATTCTGAAAATAATGTGTTTTACTCTGTTGGGCTTATGCATGCTGTTCTTCCACATTTTTGATACATCAGAGCATCAAATTGTGATTTAACAGAGGGCAGAATATATCCTCGTTACAGAACTGCAACCCCATAACCCATACAATGCATGAGAGGTAAAATCTTCTCTAGATCTTCCTTCTCTGACTTTGTAATTTCATTTCTGGAGGCTTCTTAGAGGTGCTCAGAGGGATAAATTAAACATCAACAAACAAGTTGGAAAAGAATTTGTGTATTTTAGTTTCCCAGGTACTATGACAATAGGAAGGGTTTTGGTTGCTGAACAATACATGGTTCTGGACCAGCTGTGGCTGATAATGGATAAGTGAAATCCCACGGCATAGCTTTGGGACAGGCAGAGATCTGCCTTTCTGAAGCACACACTGCTGAAATGCTTCTGGTTAAAAATGACTGCAATTATTTAACTTGCCTACCTTTCACAAGTTTTTAAAGCTATTTATGCACATAGCAGTTTCAGTGAGATGACAGTAAGGCCCAGGAGTTGTTTGTTGTACGGTTTTCATGCCTCCTTTAACTAATTTCTGGCCCTAATTGTGTGCATGCACGTGTAGTGCTCCTGCACTCTCGTGTGTGTCTCCTGGGAAAGGTCTTTTCTTCCCTCCCAGCAAGGCATTCCTCGTGCTGCACACCAGAGCCAGCTTCTGGGACTGGTGACACTCATTCCTTTTTAAATTGAAGAAAAATCTCTTTCCTCATTAGCATTGCTGATAGTTTACCTACCCAATAAGGACTTTGAGAAATGAAGATGGAGGTATTTGATGTGTTAATTCATAGGCATGGATAGATGAGTTAAAGTATTTACTTCTAAGCCTTTTAATTCTTGCCTGAAATTTTATTAGCGCATTGCTGTACAAAGTGCTGTATATAAAGGGCTAGACAGTGTATGTAGATTTGAAAGTTTTTGCTGTTATATTTAATTTTCCTAAATAAATTAATCGCCAACTTGTTCTTTCCCCAAATGCTGCATTTTCTAAATCAGACTAATCTGTGTGGCATTCAGATCCATCCTGCAGGCCTTGTAAAACTCAGGGTAGCGCTCTCTGGATTTCCTCAAGTTGGTTCAGCAGCTCTTGAGCTCAGCAAGTCCAACAGACCAGAAGCTCCAAAGAACTTGGGTTGTTCTTGTCACTTTACACAGAAATAGTCTTTGTTTCCAGTGGGAGTAGTGTGAGGGTTCAGTGAGTGTGTGTCCTGGTTTAGGGCAAATTTGGTGGAGAATTTCCAAAGGGAGGCCCCTCCAGAAAGCAAACCCCCACAGCCCCTCCCCGCAGCTGGTTTGGGAAGGATTCTTTGGAGAGAAGTGGAAAGAACCTGTTTATTGAACAGGCACAGCACCCCCAGCACACAAAATGAAAAATACCAGATGACAGCACTCTGAAAAAGATGACAAATTCAGAAAGTCTCTCTGGGGTGGTCGCTCTGTTCTCAGTCCCTCCGGCGCTGGGGCAGCTGCTGCAGCCACAAGGTGCAAACTCTTGGTGTTCCCAGGTCCCAGTCCAGAGCAGGTTCAGGATGGTCAAAAAAAGGAAACAGCCCAGGAAGAAATTTGGACTGTTTAGCTAAACTAACTAATGAGCAGGAGCAAATGCAAGCAGAAGCAAGAGCGAGAGAGAGAGCAAAGCGAAAAGCAGAAGCAGAAAAAGCAAAAGCTGCACTAGCTAGTGTCTCTGTGTCCTACCAGGCTGATAGGAAAACCCAAACAGAACTTTCACTCTTCAGAGACAATCTTAAATGCACAGAACATAATATCCAGCATAAACAGAGCACATGAATGGGGATACAAGCATTATGATGTCACCCTAGGACAGCGTGGTCTTAGCTCTGCTCGCATCAGTGGCGCTGGTTCTTTGTGGAGTAAATTGGTACCTGAGCACTGAAATCCTGCCCTGTATTTGCCTGATCTTTGAAAGGATTAATGCACGGACAGTGCGTGGATTTTCTTGTGCAACTGCTTGTTCCTGCTTGTGGGGAAATCCAGAGGATTGAGAGAATGGTTTTTGAGAGCTGATTTGTGAAGGTTGTTTGCTGACTGACATATGGTGTGGCATACGGTGCTATTTACCACCTCAGAGTCTGAACTTAGAGGGAAATGATTTTCTTTTTTAAACATTTAACTCTATTAAATACTTGTAGACATCTTCCAACATTGCCCTGGCCAAGTCAATTTACACCTTCCTTTTATTCAGCTTGTCCCATCTGTTTGTGACTGTTTTCTTCCTTGTTTTTATTCTATAAATAGATTTTAGAGTTTCAAGGGCTGAGGGTCTCAGTAGCATCAAGCACTTGTAAATCTCGTAGCTTTTTACCTGTAGCCTCCAAGGTCTCAGACCTTGCTATGATGTGGAAATGGAAGCCAGGCCAATTACTGGACTGTAAAAAATGCTTATACAGCCTGGTGTAACATCTTCTTTCCAAGTCATCCTGCTTCTCCCCCGGAGTAGCAAACTTTTGAAAAGGTGTTAGTGAAGAAATGATATCAAGAGGTTCCATTTTTTTGTTAAAAATCTGGTTTGTAGAGAAAGAAGAAAAAAGTAATAGGGGACAAAATTATTATCTTAAAACTTGGGAAATGGAGCTTTGAGATGATGGAGTTTCTGGAAGAGTACATCAGTCCTTTTTGCCCTGGTGGGAGATATTGAAATAAAAAGGCATCAAGGGGAGAAAAATGCTCTCGGCTTTTCAGGGCCAGCTTTTGATACCATGGAAGTTGCTGGTAGGTTTGCTTTCTTTCAGCTGGGCCTGTGCAGGTATTGAGTGAAGATACTAAAGATGTTTATTTGCTTTTGTCTTATTGCTTTTTCAACAAATACTTAAAGTTTTTTTATATGCAGAACCGCATATCTTAAGAACATGAACAAAAGTGAAACAAATTCTCAAGTGTAGATTTACACAGAAGAGACATGAAAAGAGGACCTGAAATATACAGGGAGATGTAGAATGGTTTGTGTTTTTCTGAGCTTGTTTCCATCTCTCTGGCTTATATTAGTGTCATTTCTCTAGCAGAGGCTGCAATTTTACAGAAAGAGAAATTAGGAATGTATACAAACACTTTGAGAACGTTTCCTCTGCTCCACTTCTACTTTCGGCTCCCGGAGTCTCACTGTGAACATTCTGATTGAAGTGTGGGTCTACATCCTCATAGAACAGTGTCAGGATCTGTGCCACTTCCCTCGGAGCAATCAGTCACCTTGTGAACATTCCTGCAGAGAGAAAGCAATAAAAGTTTCTCCTCCCCCATTCCTCACCTATACAACTCTGCCTGTTTCTTTTCCTTTTTTTCCTGGAGTCATAAGGAAATGGCGGTCAAAGCTCTAAGCAATAAACCTGTAGAGACTACTACAGCTGCTGCTTAAATATTAAGGTGGTTGAAAGTTTTGAAGTAAAGGTCCAGCCTCCATCAGCTTCCTGTGTTTCCACTCTATCCCAGCTATACATATAGAGAATCTCATTCCAGGATGCAAAATGTTGGTATTTGAAATATTTTCAATGTAAATGGTAAGCAGCATGTAAAGGAAAGGGGTTTTTACTTAGATTATTAAGTTCTTTGTGGTGTGAGGCTCTTTCACACAACAGAAAAAAGTATTCTCTACTTATTGGAAGCTTTGCAAAGATTAAGAAATTCTAAACAGAAAAATCTGTGTGGATTTGTCATTTAGAAGTTTGTTTCTTCAAGCCAGTGTTTATAAGATGCAGAAGAGATTAAGGATGTCAGAACTGTACAGTAAGGAGGAGGCAATGTAGGTATCTAGTCTGATGCTTAAAATACAGAAGACAACGTTTGGAGGCCTTCTTAAGCAGATAACACATCCTTGTGAAAGCGTTTAAATGGGAGCTGGTTTTGCTTACAGAGGCCATACATTTAAATAAGCTTAAAATGTAAACACAACTGCATGCCTTCATGGAGACATAAAGCAGCACGCCTTACATGTTCCCCTTCTCTCCCAGTGGGACTTTGTGCTGGCCTAAGTTTGCCAAATGACACCTGTTGTTGGTAATTAGGGAGATTGTCAGTGCTTTGAGGTAACTGTGTGTTACCTGCATACTGAAAGTTATGTGCTTAAAAACCTGGTGCCATAGGAAATCAGCTGATTGTGGTATCAAAGAGTTCTCTGCCTGAAGGAATATTGGAAGTGTCATCAGTCTGGTAGTCTGCTCCTTGTCCTGTCTGTAGATGTTCTCTGCAGGATCCTGGAATTCAGCGGAGGTGGAAAAGGACACACCAAATGGAAGAGATCTTGTGCTCACAGCTCGGCCATTCCAAAAAGAGGGAGAATCCGCCTGCCAGTGGCCGCAGGGGCCTGGATCTCAGTGCTGCTGGTGTTGAAGGAATGGCTTTTGGTGTGAATGCCACGGGGACCCTGCTGCCCCTCAGCTGGGAGTTCTGCCCCACAGCAAGGAGATCATTACAACATCCGGGTGTGCCAGTGCCCAAAGCCCCGGCTTTCTGTAGGCAGTGTATGTCCATGAGGAGGGGATTTCATCAAGGCTCCAGCTGCCTCCAAGCCAATGGACAAGCCAATTCAAGGTGTCAGCAGGAAAGAAATGTGTTTGAGGTTCAGCAGACCCAGCTCCATTGGTACCTTCTTGCAAAGCCAGTTTCCTGGAGTTTCAGTTCTGACTCCATAGTGTTCCTCAGCCCTGGGGCACAGCTGTGACCCAGCTGGGTGCTGCAGCCCTGGGCCTCTGTCCCTGCCTTTCCTTCACTGCTGTTACATTTTTCAGGATGTATCAGATTCTGTGTGTTTTGCTAAAGTGTGGCGGAGGTGTCTCATTCGCTTCCCTCGAGATATTTTTTTGTAAAACTGCAGATTGTGCTGCTTTGCTTCAGTAGAACCTGAAGGCTGAATTTGAACATTTTCCTAAGGTTCTGAAAAGAAACCTTTTTGAAGGTTAAAAAAAAGGGTTGTCAAATAAATTTAATGTTATTTTTAATTTCAAATAATTTATTTCTTTAGCCATGTTATTAGAATATTTTTAGGTTGCGCTTTTTTTCTCGTCCTAGTGTAAAAAGAGGAGATTAAATGGCCATGTTTTGGAAGTGGGGATGAATCTCTCTGAAGTGGCATTAATAAACCTTTCCTCAGCCTTGATGTCCGTCCTTTGGAGGAAATGTTGACAGAGCAGTAATGTTTGTGTGTCCTTTGATGTGTGGGGCTTTGACATCTCCTCAAACTCACTGTTGCTGTAAATAGCCCCAAATATTACTTTGAAGCAAGAGGAGCAGGAAAAGCGAATGGCTGACGAGAAAAATTTCCTTAATAACTTCCCATTTAGCCAAAAGATAAACTGGTTTTCATCTGATATTCTTAATTTATAGCAAGACTGACCAATTGAGACCCATGTAAAGTGTTTCTACAACATACTCCACAATCAGCTTCTGAACAAATAAATCACTTGCCTGTGGCTGGGTTGTTTTTTAATCAAGTTCAAATAGAGATTTCTGAAGTGCTTTTATTGAAGCAATTTTATTTTACGATAATTAAAAATATAGGGCTGCTACTTTATATTGCCAGCTTTAGAGGGGCAGGTGTGCAGTGTAGAATTGAGGCAACTGTTTGGGTTTTGCTTTTTAAAAAATTTCTTGTGCAAATATCAGAATCTCTTCTGGTTAACTCTGAGTGGATTTGTGCTGCTGTCCTTTGAAGAGCTGAGCAGTGTGTTTTCATAGGTGATGAAATGGGAGAGTTTTGGGTGCACCAATCCTGCACATGCCCTGCTCAGTTCCAGCCTGGTCTGTACCATGACACCCCTGTGTGTACAATCACTATTTTAAATGCAAAATATGTTAAGGAATTGCTGTTGCTGAGCAGACACCTATCAAGGTGAGTGGCCTTTAAACATGATTTACCTGTTGAGTGTATCTGTCTTCTGAATGTTATCAACAATATTTCTGAATTACAGAATTGTAGGGACAATAGAGGGGGTTGAATCTTTGAATAAGTAATCTTTAACTGTGCTGTTTCTGACAGTTTAAATATTATTGACCAAAAACATATTTATGTTTGTTCAGCACGAATGTTCTCCTCTGTAAGAGTCACCATCTGTCTCATTTCTTCTGCATCTGTGGTAGTTTTTGTTTTTTCTTTAACTCTGGGTAGACTTTTTTTTAGAATTTATATTAGGTGATTAGTAGTTGTGGTTTGTTGCAGGTATTTTTCTTTTAACAAAGAAAAGAAAACTTACAAATTTATTACTTAATATAATTTTTAACTCTTTCCCCCAGTGGTTTGATACTCCCCCACTGTTTGGTTATGGTGTTAAGCCATGAGCCATTAGGTTACTTCAGCTGCAGGGAGTGATCTTGCTGTTCCCCCATGCTGGCACTCCTTAACCCAGCTCTGCCGGAGCTCTCTGGGTTAGCAGTGCCCCAGACCATGGTGAGAAGTGCAGGAAATAAGTTCCAGCTCCTTCTGTCATGTTGGGCCAGCAGCAGCAGCATTGAGTTTGGTATTAACTTTAACTTCTTTGTCTCTTTCCTGCAGTTATGCTCCTGCTGACTTCAAATGGGTTTGAAATTGTTCAGCATTTAGGAAGAAACAGCAGCATCTGGTAAAACCAACACTCACAGTGTAGTGGTTCCAAGGTCTCCCAAGTACTGGAATAGAGGTCAGCATGGGAAAACTTTTTGAGGGAGTTCCAGTCACTGAAGTCTTGGAAAAAACCACTCCCAAGTGTAAATGGAGATGTGTTAGGACCAGAAAATCTTTGGCATGGCAAGCAAGATACTGCAAATAGTGTTGTTTATCAATTTATTTATCTATTTAATCTCCCCCCAGGGGATTTCATAGTTACCTGCCTTTTGGAGATCATTTTTAAAAGGATTTTTTCACTTTTCATGGCTGTTGATGATCATTGTTGTTTCTTTGTAGAATTGTTAAAGCACCACTTTTCAAAGAATCACAGAATATTCTGAATTGGAAGGCACCCACTCAAATTATGAAGTGTAGCTTGAAGTGAATGGTCCATACAGGGATTGAAACCACAACCTTGGCATTACTAATTCTGCCCACTGCTTTTAAATGTCTTTTTCTCCTTTGAGAAGAAAGCATTCATTATATGCCTTGTGATGTGAGTTTTGCAGAACTTAGTGGAATGAACATGACACAGCTTGAAATAATACAGTGGAAAAAAATCCCTGGCTCAAGGTAGCTTTAAAAGCAAATTAATTTTCTGTGCCTCTGACTGATTTTATTGTGGTGCTTTGGTGTTTTTTCCCCTTCTTGTTACTCCCTTAAAAGCTTCAAGGAGCTACCAGATAACTTGTGGCCTTAGAAAAGCACAGTGCCATCAGGTATAGCTGAAATTTCCTAAGTTAAGATCTTGTCAGCTTTAAACAGAGAGGAGGATCAGGCAGGTGTCAGCAGTGACAGTTCCAGTCATTGTTTCATGGCTCCTGTGTAAGCCAGGAGGATGTGTTGTAGAATATTATTTAGGATGATGAACCCCAGTCAAAGAAGGATATTTTTAATTCACTGTCTGAAGGAGTAATTTTGTGGCTGTCAGGATGTTTCAGCCAACATGAACCACACCTGAAACCAACTTGTTTTTCTATTGTTGAGCTGTTGGTGATTCACTTACATTTTGTGACAGGTTAGTTGCAGCTTTCATTAATGAGTGTTTTGAATCATTTAATCAAGTTCTTTCTTATAATTCATACATTCAAAAACTTTTAAAATGCATGGAGGGGATAGGGAAGAATGTTTTTGACAGCATTTCAGAAAAAATAAAATCACTGTCATTGAAATTTTGCATTCAAGACCAACAGGACTTTAGGGCTGTATCTTCCTCACATGGTTTTATTTAAAGACTTTTTATAGTTTCTTTTCTTTGCTAATAAACCAGTTTGTGTCCAAGTTAAATAATTTGACCATCTAGTTTTTAAAAGTGCATTTTAAAAAATCCTTTGCCTGGTTTATTTGCAGCAGAAGAGAATCTGGCCAGCCCAACCTGTGCTCCAGGCTCAGCCCTTTCCAGCTCTGGGGATGAGCTATGCTGACTTCATGGGAAAGGGAAAGCTTTCAAGTGAGTGGGTTTTGCTCAGCACCCTTTACAAGCCTTCACACTTCTGGAGATGCAGAAAGCCAAACATTTCAGCAACAATTTGCTTCGTTCCCACTCCTCATGGAAGTTGCAGATGCACTGGATTTACGAGGTGCTCCAACACTGCTGAACCATCAGTGCAGCCCCATGGGCTCAGGGGAGGGCACAGATTTAACTTGAAGCATATGCTGAGCTTGAAATGGGATGTAAACCAGGATATTATTGCATTTTGTCAATTATACCATTGCTCTGCACTTCTAGGAGTAAAAGGGCATTTTCCCCGTGTTATTCCTCTTTGTCACATTTTAAGATTTATAGATTTCCTTTTTTTTCTGAATAGGAAACTTCAGAATTCTTCCTCAGTTTTGTAGTTGAGCTATATAGAAAAGACTTCACCACGATAACATATGGGGAAAAAAGTGGCTTGGGTTCAGTCTGAGCAGGAAGACATCTCAGAACATTCATAGCTCAAGTGATAAGGGAGAGCTTCAGTCAGAAACCTGCCAGGTTTGAGTGACTCCACTGTGCTGACTCTCCCTCTACTCATCAAGAGATGTTGAACATCTGTTTGAGTTGAGGCCACAACACTACTTGCATTTTTCCACCTTCTTTCTCCTTTTATTAGAACAAAATTTTGAAGCTTATATTGTCTGGCCTTGCCTCTTTAAATATAGATTATTTTATCTGACAAATGCTGGATTTTGGCTGCACCTTCTCTTCAGCGACTTGTGTATTTAAGAGGAGGTCACCACTTGAGCGTGAGAAAAAGTGGGTTATTGAATTGCAAAAGAGCATACTTGTCTCTTTGAATTCCTCTGAGAACAGCCTACTTTATGTGTATTGCTGTTTGGAATTGGCCCTGTGCATTTGGCAAGCACAAATGGAAATGGGTAATGGAGCCAGAATATTGTACTCACTCTTCTTTAGTGCTGCATCCTGGAGTGTCTCTAGATTTTACTGAGGTTATTAGATTATTAAATTAGTGAAATGTGTGTTTGTATGTATTGGAAGCAGCTTTTAGTAGTCCACTTTGTTGCAGTGTTTTTGGAGACTCAGAATTTTTCACCCTATAATCACATTGAATAAATCATGGCATTAAAAGTCTCCTTTTGAAATAGAATAATTTATGCCTTGCAGCAAATACTTAGCAAGATGAACTTTTTAAATTAATAACTTTGGAGACCTGTCTCTGTTTAGCATGTTACAGTTATGATTTGTTTTCCATGGATGTTAGAGCAAAACAATGGTTGCAGTTTATGATGCAAAGGGATGTCCTCAATTACAGAAAAAATAGAACAAGGATATATATTGAGGGGAGAATTCTCATTATTGTCGTGAAATTTAGCATTGCTTTCTGCTTCCACTGAAAGTTTTAGGAGAACTTCTGTTCAAAGACCACAGAGAAGCACTGGGCACACAGAACTCATAGAAAAGAACTTTGAATTATTACTTGGGAAAAAATCTGTACATTTCCTTTCTTTCCTGGCTTTCTTCCAGCTGCTGTTGGTGACATCAAAATAAACTCTGACTTTTGGGCAAAGGTGGGATTATGGGTTGGATCAGATGTTATTCCCACTGTGAATACTTGTTTATTCTGGGGCTTGCAGTCATTTTTGTTTATTGCATGAAGTTCCTCCTGCCTGATCTGCAGCTACAAACGAGGGCTCCACACGCCCTTTTCCTCCCTCTGTGTGTGTGGAATGGAGCTGGAAATGCTCAGCACAGGCTCCAAGCTGCTGATAAAACCAAGTGAGTCTTGGAGAATGGGGCCCGGAGGCCTCGGAATCAAATGTTTCTCTGCCTTACTGCAAACATAAACCTCCAGCAGCTCATCCGTTATGATTTTGCACAGCACACTTTCAGTTTTAAAAGCTCCAGCAGATATGAAAGCATTGATTATTGGCAAACTAATCATCCCAAGTTCATCTGGCATTTCAAAGGCTTTCTCTATTTGAGCTGTTTAGGAAATTGGTTAGTCAGAAGATATTTTCTTTGAGGAGTATTTTTAATTCATATGTTATATATTTGATACTTAGAATCAAATAATGGGGAGACAATTAACTGCAGAATGTTCTAAAGGGAGTTATAAGCAGAGTATAGAAATTTTCCTGCCTAAAAGTTGTATTTCTGGGCTTGTAAATGAGTGTTCTCTTTATTTCCAGACTGATATTTAAAATGTATTCAACTTTGCAGCATCATCCTTGTTTTGAGGCATTTTCTGCCAAGGGCTGTCCAGGTGTTATTTCATTTTGATTATTTTTCTTATCTAAAACACAGATTTAACTGAAGTCAAGCACTCAGTTGCCTACACCTGGCTCAGTGAGATTTTGCCAGAGAAATGTTCCTAGAGAATTGCTCCCCAGCATAAGACAGTTGATGTTCTAGTTCTTAGCTCTTTGTTCTTTAGTTTAAGTACTACTCTTTCATATCTATATATAAAAGGTATAAAGAAGCTCAAGGAAGAACTACTTAGTTATAAAACTGCTTTAAATTATTTGAATGCTGCTTAACAGGCTGCTGCAGCTTCCAGTTTTAAGATGATTTAAAAACAACAACAGCAATCTGTGATGGTTAAGATGCAGGAATCACATATAACTAATCTTTTTTCCTAAGTCTTTTGGTCATATTTATTTTTAAATTGTTTATTTCCTAGTATTTTAACTTCTGACTGTTCAGCTAGATATTATTTTGTTCTTTTGCAGAGTATGTACACAAAATACGTAAAACGTTGCAGTTATGACTTTAGTGTAGAGTAGGAAGTGGAATATTCCCATCTTGCTTGCAGAGGTTCTCTGTAATGAGGTTTCAATCCATTGCCCTCTCTGGAATCAGATTTCTATAAGTGACCCCCTTGTATGTGATGGCTGGAAAATAAATAGAATAAATAGGATAATGAGAAATTCGGGGTGGAGGTTGGGGTACAGAGGTTGGTAGCCAATATTGCTGACTTGCCTCTTAGATTGAAATTGTAAAGTCTTTGACAAAGAGTAGGGGTGGGGGGTGAGATGGAATTTAGCTGAGCATGGTGCTGTCTCATTTTCCTTGATTTGCGTGGGATATCTGCAGAGCAGGAGCCTGGAGATGCTTTGCAGTGATGCCGTTGTGGGGTGGAGCCTCCCAACGCTGCCCTGGAGGCACCAAGCACATCTGAGTTATTTAATGCAAACCAAATAAGGTCTGAAGGGCCGCTCCTGCTCCCATTCTAAAAAGAAGAGCAAATTTGTGAGTTTTACAGGCCAGTTGGCTTAAATGGATGCATCTTTATGGATTTTTAGTGGAGCTGAAAACCAGGTGTCCCTCTAGTCCGTGTTGTCTTTGGAAAAACTGCATCACAATAGCTTAGGACTGTGTCTATATGTTTATAGTAATCCATTAAGAACCACAAACCACACGCTGTGAATACATTTACCTAAAGCATTGTTTAGTGTTCTGCTCTGATTTCTCTTCATGTTCCACTCTTACTTTTATAGTGTTGGTTAATTTACAAATTGTTTAATATATCAAGTTCTAAACCCACTTAAAGGCAGCCAGAAGGTCTTTCAGCTGAGGTGGCCATTATGCCCTTGAAAATATTGGGATGTCTCATTTTGGCATTAAATTCCAAGCTTTGGCATCGGCTGCAGATGTTTTTGAGATGTGTGTGAGATACTGCATCTTCTAGACCTGAGAGGCAACGAATTGGAGGTTACCTGGAATGTTTGACCAGAACTCTGTTCCAGATTCTGGATATAGCTCAGGATTTTACCATGGATTTGGCCAGGGTGAGAGTTTTGCTCTGAAATGGGGGATCCTGCCATCCAGTCTGTTTTCTGAACCAGGATCTAGCTCACTTCAGCTGCTTGTTTCTCACCATCTGTAAACAGCTCCTTTTACCCAAGCATTCCTTAGGAACTGAACAGCTGAATTCAGCTTGTGCAGGTAACAAGCACATCAGGAACAGACCTTTCAAAAGGCTTTATGTCTTTCTCTAGTTAGCTAGCCTTTTCCCTTAGGTTTTTAGTTAGATATAAATACTTGGAATTAGGTTATTTCCATGGTTTAGCCTCTCAATGGTTCTAATAGTGCTGTTGAAAATAGTGAAAAGCTTTCTGGAGAGGGATATTCAAGCAGTGTATGTGTTAAGCCTCTTTCTTCCAAGCTCTAATTCCAAATCAGCATCCTATACAGATCTGCTACTGCATTTCCTTAATCCTAAACAGTTCAGGATTTTTTTTCCCCCTTCAGAGGAATTTTAATTATTTTTGGTAGCACATGTGTGGAAAAAAAAAAAGTAAAAAAACCCCTTTTGCTGCAGAGTGAATGACAAGTCATTGCTATTGTCAGCTCTCAGTGGGTTACTTGCATATAAATAAATTACGGGGGGAGGGGGCGAATAATCTTTTGTTAACGTTGCATTCTGTTTCTCGTGGCTGCTATGGCAACAGATGAGCCAGTGCTGGATGGAAAAGCTTCCTGGCACAGCAGAATGGAGTGATGAATTTAGCAGGAGTAAGAAGGGAAGAGCACAAATCCTTCGGCAATGCTGTGAAATGAGTCACCAATTAACCCGCAGATGAGGAAGGGCTTCCACATGTATTTACAAACTACTGAAATCAGATTTTGGCGCTTATATGTGGAGCAGGAAGAGTGACAGACTGGAACTCTGGGAGCAGTAAATTAGACTGTGTCGTTTGCAGATGGTTCGGACTTTCTCCCCACAGTCGGGTCCTTTGTGCAGCTCATAAAGGTGGAATTTGCTAACCTGCAGTGTTTCTTAAGTGAAGTCCTCAATGACTACACCACTACACATTCCTGCCTCTGGACATTGCCAAGAAAAGGCAGTGAATGGCTTCTGTCCCCTGCCCTTCTAAGATTTTGGGCTAGAAGAGGTGCCCTTTCCAGTTTTCTCCTGCTAGGCTGAAAATAAAGGGGGTTAACCCTCCTTTAGAGGATAAATAGTTTTAATTTTGCTTTTTTCTTTTAATCTTCAATAGTAGAAAGTGCCTCTCACACACTTCAAAGCTTGGCTGGAGTAGCAGTCTCAGTCATAAATCAGGATTTCATTGGGAAGAGAAGGTTTTATTGGAATGACTGCAAAATGTCATCTTGTGCCATGCGTGGCTTTAGGTGATACTTTGAACTTGATAAATGTGATGGGGCCAGTTCTGCTCCTGGCTGGTTCATCACCCCCGTTTTTTAAAATGACAGACTTTGGTTGGGTGGTGGGATATTTCCCCCCACATCTGTTCTGGCAGGACTTCTGTTATCCTGAGATGGGGATTACAGTGAGCTCTTGGGGAGAGTGCTTGTCATCTCAAGTTCCTGGTGAAATGTCAAGTGGGCATTCTAATTGCTGCTCCAGTGGGAGTGTTTTGCCAAGGAGAAAGTTCCAGAGCATGGAATCTTCTCTGCACAAACCTCACCCAGAGCTTTAGCATTGTGGATGGCATGTCATGGAAATGTCTAGAAGTTAGTAATCAAATGATTTACTGTTAGTAAATAGTGCCAGACAGTGCAAATTGCACAGCTGTGAAGTTTTTAGCAATGTAGAGTTTTCAAAAGTGTGGAGGGAAGGAATATTGGGCAGGAGAGGAGAAGTAGAGGATGGGCTTTGCCCAGAGCAAGGGAAAGCTTGCAGGGAAAATCAGTGGAGGATGTTTAGAAGGCTGTCAGAAAGGGGTAGAGGAGTGACAAGAGGCTTATTTTTTATTTTAGTGGAGAGACAAGAACACTTCTGAAAGAGTTTTAGCAAGAAAAGTTAGAGATGGATGAAGGATCTTATGCGAAGAGTCTTTTAGCCAAACTAAAGGATAAACAAAAAAATACGGTAGGGGAAATCACTGATGCTATAGGTGACGCTTCCCTCTTGAAAAGTGTTGGGGGGAGAAGGTAAAAAGCTACAGGAAGCACAAAACTGCCTTGTTCACTGCAGACACAGATAGTAGGGAACAGAGTATCTTTGTGTACCCTAAATGGTCCTGTTGGAGAAGCTGTGTGCACTTTAAAAGCTTCAATCTGTGTTGTCTCTTTTCAGATTTCGACTTCATTATTTAAGGGGGTTGAACAATGTGGCTTGACTCCTGTCAGAGCTGGCTAAGGGCTTTTCTGGGTTGCTTTGTGTTTTGGTATTTCTGATGCTCCCAAATGCAGGCAGAAAAATACCTGAGGTTTCTTTGTGAGAGTTGAAATACATGGTGATTGGAACAGGTGGGAAAAGAATTAAATGCCGTGAAAAACCAATTCTTATGTATTCTGCAAAACTGAGTAGAGTTGTAAATACTGGAAAATGAAATTTGTTCCTCTGCTATGTGCTGTGAGCTTGTTAAAATGAGTCCTCTGTCCCTCCTGGGCAGGGAATGTGTCCTTGCCATCCTTTGGGAAAGAAGTTTGCTTTGGCAAAGTGAGAGGCTTTGTGGGGCCCTACCTGCCCTGCTTGATTGTGAACCCCTCTGGGGAGAGATGGAGTCTATGAAGGACTATTGATTTCCATTTCAGGACAGGCCTTGCAGTAGGATGTGGGAGGGGAATTCTCCTGGGTCCTTTGCAGCCTAATTCTGCTCATGGAATAACCTTGTTTAGTGAGATTCTGTTTGAGATGGGCCCTGAAGGATAAGGCTGAAAGGCTTCACTGTAAGTCCTGCCTCAGCTGAGGAAGGAGACCCATCATCTTGCCTGCATCAACTTTGTTAGTCTTGGAAATAATTTTTTGCCATTGTCTGAAAGAAAGTCCCATTAAATAATGTATTTCAAACCGTGCTGCTCTGCATATGATTAATAGTAACACCTCAGATTATTCTGGGCTCACCATTTCCTTTCTCAGCTCCACTTGTAAGAAGTGTATTTCATCCCTAGTTGCTTTATAAAAATTATTTTCTGCTCCATAAACCAGCACAGTGCTGAATCTCTGATTTGAGCAAGCAGCACCTTGTTAGAGGTGATGGTAAACTGAAGGTAAATTTTCTTGCCTCTGACAAAGTTGTCCCTTCTCTTGACATCATTATACCATTCCTGCTAAGGCTGGCTTTCTTCCCAGGTAACTGAAAGGCAAAATTATTTCTGAAGAGTTGGGATTATGGCTTTGGAAATAATTTAAACCAAAGCAAATTGCAGAGAGGGATTTAAAAATGAAATATTTTTGCAGCACCCACTTCTATTACAACCTTTGACTTCTCAACCCCTGTGTGTGTAGCATGAGCTGAATTTGTGCTGCTCTCTTGGTGGAGGACAGTGTTGACTGCCAGAAGAGGGGTAAAACCATGTATTGAGAGAGTTCAAGTGCTACAGGAGGTTCACACAGTTACTTACAGCATGTTTGATTTGATGAAGTCAGGATTTTGTAATTATCGATCTGCTAACAGTGAGATAACAAGGGAGCTGGCTCCAGTCTGGACATGGAAAAGCAAAAGCATAGAGGAGAGAAACTGTAATCATTTGAGGTCACTGGGAAATAAAGCTGCCCAGGGAAGCCTTTCCTGTGTCAAACCAAAAATGAGTCTAGAGCTTGAAATACTGAGCAGGGAGGCCTTGCTTGCAGAATGCTCACTGTGATGTTTCTGTCATTTTCTAGTAAAATTTCTGCTAGTGTCATTATAGTGTTGGTAATAAATTAAACCAGAAAATGATAATTTCCTCCTTTACAGCCATTTGCACAGAATTTTCTAATTTCTGAGAAGGCTGAAAAAAGGCTGTTTTTTTTTTTTTTGTTGTTGTTGTGGTAATTTTTTGTTTGTTGGTTTGTTTTTCTTTTAATGTGGGTTTAGTTTTATTCTTTTTAATCTGGCTATTTGGAAGTTCTCATTATGACCCTTCATACAACACTTCAGGATTTGGGTGTTTGCCTGAGGTTTGGGTTTTGTTTTTTCCTGATTGGAGTGAAGGGGCTGCCCTGAAGAAGTTGTTCTGAATTTTGTTCATTTTCATAGCCAACTAAGAACTCTTCTGGCTGAGAGAAACCTTCAGCCTTAGCTCTTGTGCCTGGATGTGCTGTAGCACTGGTGTTTGGCTGTTGCAGGATTGCCCTCTTTAGCCTGTGTTTCCCTACTCTAAATCTTCCCCAGCTGCTTGAAGTGTGGGTGGACAGCTCAGTACATTTGTTTTCTGTGGGAAGGAAACAGCTATTTTTGGCTCCTTGCCATTCTTGACCTTTAATACCATGAGGGGCAAACTACAGAGACCCCTTTTTGAGCAGTGTACTGTCAGCATTGCTCACAAATGCAAGAAACATTCCGTTTTACCTGGCAATTCCTTAATATGCAGGTACAGCAGCACACCTGGAAGCCTTAAAAAGCCAGGCAGGATGAGACAAAGCAAAACCCATTTGTCTGAACATGTTTCAGATTTCCTACTAAAGAGAAAGTGTTTGTATGTTGCTCTCCAGAAACACTTATTCTCCCTGCTCTTTCCAGTGCTCCACTGGGCTTTGTAAACTCTCAGGAATATTTTGTTACCAATCAGAATGCTTTTTTATCTTTATTCCATATGTTTTTCAGTGTCCACAGGTTGTGACACTCAAGTGGAATGTGGTTTCTGTATTTTTCTTAAACCTTGTGTTCACTAATCAAACATATTTGTATGGTTAAAGTCCGCTTAGAGGTGTGATGCCCTCAAAGTTTGACACCCATTTTGGCAATTAGATAGAGGATTCTACAGTTATTAAATATCTCCAAGTGCCATCAAATATGAAGATACAGGAGACAAAACTTCTCTTACTTCCTGAATGCTTAGAGCATATCATTAAAATAAAAGAAAAAAAGATAAAAAGATCAAATGTGCGAAATTCCACCCTGGCCCTGCAAATCCCGAAAGGTTTGACCAGCCAACTAATGTGTTCTTAGTTCTTGCTAGTCATAAGATAAGAAGTTGGAAGATTTAAGATGATAACTACTTTTCCCTTTCCCCCCATGTAATTTTAGCTGTGAAAAGCCATTGCTGAAATTCTAAAAGAGCATATATTGAATTATATAAAGCGTTAATCTTTAAATCTAGCAGATCTACATAAATTGTTGGGATTATTAGGCTTTTCTGGTAGCACATGTACTCATGTAGATGTGGTGCTCTCAGTTACCAGGCCTTAAGGGATGTCTCTGATGTTGTCAACTCCTTATTTTTGATAGGAGAGAGTTTCTAGCCAAAGTAGTTTTCGGGCTCTGAAGCTTTAAAACAAACAAATAAAAAAGCTTAAAAGAAGAAAAGAATGAGACCAGTGCTAATTGTTGGTTTCTCACAAGCACACCTTTCCTGCAGGGCAGTGGCTTGCGGGTGTTCAGGTGAAATTCTGCGCTCCAGAATGCTACAGGAAGCTTTTTTATGGTTTTGGGCAAGTGTTTGGAGTGTCTGAATGACCCAGCCTCCTTTTGAAAGGGCAGTTTCACTATTTAGTGTGAATTTTATGCATTTTTTAGTGAGAACACGCTCAGCAGTACCTTATTATGCTTCTGATGAGGGCCAGATGTGTTTCTGCTGCAAAACCATGGAAAAAGAGACTTGCAACAGAAGTGCCTTTCCAAGGGAGAAGAGCAGATTGTTTGAGGTGAAGATATTAACTTCTGTTAATAATTAGAGGGAGGGAATCCACGGGGATTGTTGTGAAACCATGGGCAGCACCGATTTGTACAGAGACAACGGCAGGGCTCTTTATAATGAGGAGGAATGACACTGCAACTCTCTGAAGACAATTACATGGCAAATAAACAACTTATGTCAGCTAAGTGGTGTTCATTGCCATAAGGGAAATGAATTTCAAGGGCTTGGGGCACAGGGAAGGTGGCCTGGCCGAGTGGGGCGTTCCACAGCGAGCTGTTCTGTCCTGCCGTTGCCAGAGTGCCACGGAGGGCAGGGAGGGCAGTGCTGGCCTCTCAGGTGAGGTGCTGCCAGGCCACTTGCATCCATTTGCTCAGTGCTGTGTTAAAGACACGCTGGAGGACACTCAAATGTTTTTAATTACCGTGGTCTGTGCTGGCATAGAGAGATTGGGCTGGGAGAGTGGCCTCTACACTCCAATTAAAAGTTCAAAATTTTGAACGTTCACTTACCCAAGTTCTCTCTGTTACCCAGACAAACTGCACTTGTCTGACTGTTTCTGTACAGCAGGAATGATAGTAGAGTTTCCTGGCTGGGATAAGTGCATTTAAAAGGCTGTAGTGTGGAGCTAGGGACTATAACAGGAATTGTCAGCTTTATTTTTATTGTTCCCATTGACTGTTTCCACAGGCTTGTGCGTGGGCTCTGTGCCTGTCACCACGTTCTATTCCAGCAGATATGGTTTCCTTACTGCTGCTGTGTTTTTTGAGATGCTGTTTCTGCCACTGTTCTGGAAAACTTGCCCGGGTTGCTTGGATGAGACTGAAGACTTGTGATTAAAGGGAGCATATCTGCATTAGTGCCTGATCAGCATAACTTTAACACAGAATGGAAATCCTCCAAAATATATCTCCTTTTGAGAGTGCTGCTGACTTCCTCATGTCCTCACCACTTGGAAGAAGTGAAAGTTGTATTTTGAAGGAGATTCATCTGGAGTAACCCTGTGTTTGATTTTAATTGCTGCACTTTGCAGAAACCTCTCATTCAACTGATGAGCTCTTTACAACAGGTGATATTCTCTCTGAAAAGACAAAATTTTGTGTTTCCTCATGAATGGTTTCATATATCATGCCTGAGGCTTGAAACATCACCGTTATTTTTCTTCAGAAGGCCATACCATAACTATATATTTTAGCTGTGCATTAAGCTTGTTTTGTTCTTGTAAAATCCAGGAGAAAACAGTCAGAAGACCAGAACAGGCTTATTTTATTAAATCTTTCATGTGAGTGAGTAGGAGTTGGTCCCATTTCTTCCTGTAATGTCAAGGATTTCAAACTGGGAACAATTTAAGCTGAATTGAAGATTAGTAGCTGGGTCAGGATGCATGTGGATAACAATGTATCCTTTCAGAGAGAAGCAAACAGATGTCCAAGCAAAAGTAATAATAAAAAAGATTAAAAATGACCTTTCCTCTGCATTAGCTGCCTTGAGAAGAGGGGAAGCCTACACAGGGAAAGTTTTGATCCAGAGAGAGGTATTCAGAAAGTTCAGCCATGCCCTGTTGCAGAAATAGCTCCTGTGATGGATTGGCTGTTTCCTAACTGTGTTTTCAGCAAATCTGGAATCTTGTGTGAGCATTTTAAAGCTTTTTCTTGAGTCACCACTTGGCTCACAGTCCCCCCTTGTTTGTTTTTGAATGAATACCTTGATAGGAAGACTCTGAGCAGGAAGGCATCAGGATTGTCATGGAAACAGGAGCTGCAGCACGGGCTTCCAGCCGGGAGCTGTGGTGATTCACGGCTTCTGTGTGGGTGTCTGGAAATGAAATAAGTTCCAATTCTCAGGTGAATCAATGAAATAGTAGTTGTGTTTGTGTTTTTATTTCCCCCTAGGAGGTGTTCTGAACATCTTCCCCACATATCCTGTTTTATTTCTACCATTTTAAAAGGTAGGAAGGGTGTTCCCTAAGTATATACTCAGCATCTGAGCAGTAAATACAGCTCTGTGTGGGGAGTACTCACCTGCCTCTTGTTTTCATTTTAGCTTAGCCTTAAATTCAAAAAATACAAAACCTGTAAGCTGGAATTTGGTCATGTAGCAATTTGATTTAATTCTGGATGAGTTTGGGAACAGGTTTGTGCACTGTACGTGTGAATGTGGTCTCAGTGTAGAACATGAGAATGAGGTAATTGCAGATCAGGGTTTCTAAGCATAACCTCAATTTCTATAAATGGTGTCTGTGCCCACACCGAATCCTGTGTTTTGTTTATATTCATATAAATATAAAGTAAGTAATTGTAGGGCACATACACAAGTGTAGATGTGAACACCAGGGTTCTGCTGTGGGCACACGTGGTTTGGGCACTGCTGGTGCTGAGAATGATGGAGTGCCTCATCTCAGAGAAGTGCCAGCAGGCTGAATCCTCCTCTTTAACTGCAGCATCCCTTCAGTGCTATATATGATATATTTCCAGAGCCTCATCAAATCCCTCAGTTGTATTTAATAGCACAGAAATGGAGTGGGATTTTAGCCTCACGTTGCATACCCAAGATGCATCTTCAGGGTTCTATTTAAAATGAAAGAAATTTATGAATGAAGATACTTCATATTGTGTTCATGAGGAAGAGAATCTCTTGCTTATCTGCTTTTATTGGTTTGTTTTTAAGTTGCTGCCATGGTGGCCAAAGAACTGTGTTGTTCTGGTTTTTGACCTTTGTGGATTTGTGGGAGTGGATGGGTACAATGTAAATTTACTTAAGCTTTGGGACAAACCTTGTGTATCAAATTTTTTCACTGCTGTCTTTGAGTTGAGGGTGCCCTATCAATTAATAAGGAGTCACTCCTGTCAGTAATTAAGACTGCAGAGAGGTGATTTAATAGGTTTGATGAATTTGAGTGCCATATATTGTTACTGATTGCTTTTGTGTTCAAATCTTCAAGTCACACACAGGGTGACCTTTTCCTCCATTTCTTCCTACTTATGCTTTTGCTATCAACTCTGTGGTTTAGGTGATCAGTTTTTCTTTTAATCATTTTTGTTGCAGTGGGCTGTGCTGTTCCCTGGGTATCTTTTTCCTACGATCAAAGAGTTCATTTTGTTGCTGGAGCTGTGGTTTTACCTTCTGTCAGGACTGATACAAATCCACATCTCTGAGCTCTTAGAGTAGTTCTTGCAGAAGTTCTTTCACCAGCTATTTGTCAGTGCACAGGCTTTGATGTCTGGCGTTTTGGGTTAGCTGCTGCTGAGATCATTTATCCTGGGGAGGTTTAGCAGGTTTGTGGGTGCTGCTGTGAGTTCCACACCCGTGGTGTATCACTGCTTTTGGGGTTTTAAGTGCCTTCTCCAGCTGTGCATAAATGGAAATTTTCCCGTTGCCATCCCAGGGGCAGAAGATGCAGCCTGGGTGTCTCTGCTGTGGAGGAACAAGGAGCAGGTTTGCATTGCAGCAAAAATGCCATCCAGGAGGGTTTGCTGGGACCACATTCTCTTAGCTTTCCCATCTTGGAATCTGCTTCCAACCCTCCCCCACTGCCTTTTAGTTTTCCTAAAGCAAAATAAAAAAGTTGCTTTTTCACACAATTGCTTTGTTGTATTCTGAGCCTCATCTGTGTACATCATGTGCAACTGAGAGAGATTAGGTGTGGGGGAGAGGGGAAAAGAAACCTCCGGGGCCCTTGTGGGCTTTGAGAACCATCTCTCTGTGTTTCTGAGGTGCCCTAAAATGCCTCTTCTCTAATATGAGCTGCTCTGCGGGGGGTTTCTTAATCTTCTATTAAATTAGTGGGGCTATTTTTGTTTGGCTTATTTTGATTGGGTTTTTTTTCCATATTTTGCTCTACTGTAGATGTTCTTCATCAGGAGGCAGAGCTGTGGGAAAAAAGGGAGATGTCTCTCTGCCCCCCTGTTTTTCCTGCACTGTGTATTGGCGCTTCATTTGGCTGTTGTCTTTCATGAATAGTGTGGCTTTTACATCATTCTAATTGGGAACCAGGGTGGAGGAGGGGAGTGAAGTAATCCTTCCTCAAAGGCATCTCTTGCTGCTGAATTCGTCAGTGCTGTGCTTCTGCCTCACCTGGTGAAACTGCTGGCTCATACCTGCCAGGGTGAATGTCAGCTGGCACCCCTGGGAAGGGTTTAATTTGAGATATTTTAGAGTCGGCATATTCTATGCCTTTATTGTTTTACTCAGACTCACCAGGATGCCCAAAGAAGCCCATGTAGAAATAGGTTCCATAGAATATCTGACAGCAGCTGAAGGAGATGTGTCTGGAGGACAGCAGTGTTTTATTCTGATCGCTGAGAAAACAGTAGCAGCACAAGCAGCACTTACATTCCTATTGCTGTAGTCAGATGGGAGCCAAACTAATCAGTATTTTTAGTATGAAAGTAAATTTGGGATACAAAGTAAAAAAGACACACAAATTATGGCAATTTTTGGTTCTTTGTAGAAAACTTTGGTGATATTTGATTAACATGTCTTGTTAAAAGCAGGCAGACAACAGACCACATAATTCTTTTGGAGAAGAGAGCACTTAGCTTTCACAGCTAGGACAGAGGACAGGATTTGGAGGTAAAGGAGGAGTTGTGTGTCCCTTGGGAACATCTGACAGCATAGCAGCCATGCTGGAGGAAACTCCATGTGGACAAGTTCTTCTGCAGAGCTTTGTTTTCCTTTGTGCTAAGGCCACTGAATCCACCTGATTCAGCTGTTCATCCCCTACGTGTGCAGCTTTTTATAGTTAACTTTTATAAAACCAAATCAACAACAAAAACCCCCTGAAATGTAGGCTAGGAATGGATGTGATCTAATGGAATATTTAAAATTAGGACTGTTCAGTTGGTTTTGTATGGAGTTTTTTATTGTTTCAGCCAAGTCTAAATCTTTTATATTGTAGGGAGTCCTGAAATTTTTCCCCAAAATGTCCCAGTTGCTGGACCAGATTAATGGGGTTAGAAAACCACCTCCTCTGGTAGGATATATCTGCCCTCACATCCAGTTTAAATACTGGCTGGCTGTCATCTCTGGGCTTCCTCAGTAGCTGATGCTGACAAACAAGCACCTCCCCAGGGTGATGAAGCTGGCCTGTCTTTAATTCTTGCCTGAGGATGAGATTGATTCCCCCTGAGCAGCGTGTCAGGGTTTTTGCACTGACTCTTAAATGTAATCTAGAATTGAATAGTTTGCACCTGGATTCCTTACACAAATGGTAATAGATGTTTAGCATCCCTACATCTCTGAACAAGGTTTGCAGGTAAAATATAACTTTTTAAACACTATGCACAAAAATAAAAAAGAGTTTTGGAAAGGCTACAGGATTTCAGTGCTAATCAATGCTTAATTTTCTCATATGTGTCAGAAGAGATTTTACCTCACTTTGGGCTCTGAAAGTCCCTTTTTCTCCTCTTGAGAAGAACTGGGGGGGCTGCAGAGACCAGGATGTGGTTTAAATAGGTGGTGGAATTGTTCTCCTGTGCACTGAGATTGTGCATATTATCCAGCTTTGCAATAGGTGAAGCGCAACAATAAACTACAAATTAGCAAACAGACCCTCTTCCCCCTTTTCCTTCTATTTCTCCTCTTTTCCCTCCCTTTTTTCTCCTTCCCCTGCTCTTGTTCCCCCCTCTTCTCCCCCCTTTTCCTCCCCTTTCCCCTCTGCCCTTTTTACTCCCTTTTTTCCCCATTTCCCCCTCTTTTCTTCCTTTTCCCTTCTTATTCTCCCCCTTCTTCCCCTTCTCTTTCCCCTTCCCCCCTCTTTTTCCTCCCTTTCCACCCCGAAATCCTCTAGTCCTCATTCCTGAGTGTGAAAACCACCAATCACTTGTTTTTCAAATTTTAAAAGTTTAATAGTAATGAAATGGTTATAAAAATAGTAACACAATTAGAGTAATAACAATTTGGACAAATTGAATTAGGACAGTATGAGACAATAAAAGCAAAGAGTTACAGACAGTCTGGCTACCTCTTTCTGGGCATCACCAGCCCGAAAAAGGACACCTGCTAATAAAGGATTAACTCTTAAGAACAATAGTGCATATTCATACACTTCATACATGATGCATAAATTCCATTCAAACACAGGATTCTGTCTGGTCATTGTCAGCTTCTTCCTTCTAATCCTAACAGCGCTTTCAAGGCGGGAAGAAGTTCATTTCTTCTTATAAGAAGGCAATAAATTTGTTTCCCTGAAAGATTTAGGTGTCCTGTGGCTGCTATCTGGTGCGAGTGCCTCATTAACAAATTTTATAGCCTAAAACTATATTTAACACAGTACTTAAGAGAATTAATACAGCATTACTTACTAAGACAACACATATAACATTCATTTTAATATTGTGAGATGCAAAGCTGAGTTTCGTGTCAGGTACAAACAGGTGATGTGTGTACTTGTGATTGCGATATGTGTGGACACCGACAATGGGAGAGCTGTGAATTCCAATCATAACTCAGGAAAATAAAGCATGGAAAAAGGCCTTTGAACCTATCTTTTGTTTGCAATTAACCCTGGTTGATTTAGGAGCGTTGGAATTAAGGTGTTAAAGATGTTGCTTTTTGCTTGCATTTAATCCATAAAGGGCTCTTCAATAATTACCTTTTGAAGTATAATTTTAGAATATTACTTGTGTCCTTGAAACTATAGCTTTGGGATATATATAAAGGAAATATGCTTATCTCACGCCTTATTGAAGCAGAGGAAAACAGTTTGAGAAAGGAAGGTGAACATCACCTCAAGGGTTTATGGTTTTGACCAAAGGGAAGCTGGACATCACTGTTATGAGATTTAGAGTCTCTGCAATTAAAAGGTGGACACACATCTGGGGAGCTGGGCCCCACCAGATGGGATTCGTCTTTCTTCTTTCAGAAACTGGACCGTCACCATCTGAGGATACTCCTTTGAGATACACCCCGAGAAACTAAAATCACAATAGTAATAATTTGTGATGTAATAATTTGGAATAAAAATTGCTGATGAGTAAAAGATTGGAAATAGAAACTGCTGAAAAAAAGCTGAAGAGTACCCCTATAAATACCTGTAACCCTCAATTATGGGTGTGCAGTTGGTGGGAAAACTTCCCCCACTGTACCCAGCGCTGTATTGCTCATACTTTACCATATTAAATAATAAATTGATTGCTACTTGAATATTGGCCTAGTCAAGCTTCTTATTCATAACAATATTTGCAAAAAGCCAATCATACAATCCATGCATTTTTCCCACTGAGCATCCTCTGCCCGCGTGCGGCAGCGCTCGGAGCAGGAGCTGTTGGGCAGGAAGGCTCCTCCCTGCTGGGGCCTCCTTGGGACCATGGAATGCTTTGGAAGGGACGTGCTGGGGTTTTCTGCTTCTCGGAACTGCGCACACTCCAGGGAAATGGAGGAGGAGTCTCTGCGTGAGCCGGGCCTGTTGGGGCAAGATCTTGTTTTGCCTTGAAACTTAATGCGAGGCTTAGGCACGGCTGAAATGAAAGGCAGCGGGTGAAGGATGAGTGTTCAGTCATTTCTAGTGTGCATTGCTGTATGAGGGGCCAAAGTTCAGTCAAAGATGGCTTTATAACTCCCTTGCATGTACTGGGCAAGTGAAACAAAGATTAATCACAGGGTTGAACTTTACTTTGCATTTATTTCCCATGCTGGGTTGGGATGTGTTTGTAGTGTCAGTGTTTGGTTGTTTAGGGTTTTCTCCCTTCAAAACTCAAGATTAAGTTGGACTTTTGGGAGAAAGGGCTGATCTTGTTAGCATTTTAAGTTGAAATAGCAGAATTTTCCAGGAGAACTGAAGTGATTCTTTACTGCTGTTGTGGTTGACTCCATTGATTTTACAATGTCTATTCTAGGATTGGGAAGCTGCACATTTTCCTTTGCCCTTCCCTCTAAACAGCTTCTTTTCTTCAAAGGAGTAAGTACACCAGAGAGCTTCAGGCACTCGAGTTACCAGGCAGCTTCAGGTACTAAAAATGGGCAGGGAGCCACGAGTAGTTACTGAGAATTCAGCTGATAGACTTAGAAAGAAACTGTAAATCGAGACAGGTCAAACCAGCTCTGAACAGGCAATGCTATTGTTTGTGTTTCTGTGTTTAATGAGTGATTATTTATTTCCTGGGAGTACATTTGTGAAAGGGGAATGTTTTCCATTTTCCAGCCACATTTCAGTGATGTGGTCAGCATGGCTTGTGTTTTGGTTGGGCAAAATACAGAGCTTGTTGAGAGCCACATGAACAGCTTGGAAAAGCATGCTGTTTTTCTGGGATGTTCAAAAAGGAAGTCCCTCTGCCTTCCTTAAATCCACCTTTAGTATGTTAAGCAGTTAATGGCACTGCTCTTCTGCCTGTCTGTTGTCCCAGTTCTGCAATGCCATCACTGTTACGTGGTATGCAAATCTCCACAGCCCTGAAAAGCAGCTGAAAACTCATTTGACTTGGATGAAGAGGCATTTAGGTGGGTATCAGTCTAAAGGCTGGCAAGATAAAAATCTTATCTTGGTAGAGATAAAGGGGTAGCTGGAATTCAGTACAGGCAGCACTAGTTTGGTCAAAAAGGCAAAACTCTGATTCAAGCTCTGAAGGCCAATGATGCTTTTTAAATAGCTGCTATCTTTGAAAGAAGCTTTTTTCCTTGGTGACTGCTCCTAGAAGGCCAAAATCCCCATACTGTCCTCAGTGGGGGTCCTGTCCTGTGACAAGCCCTGTGTTTGAGAGTGCTGAGTTGAGTGCACAAATTAGAAACAGTGAGAAATAGGAGTATTCTTTATTGTTTAGGGTAAGAAATAGCTGCCACAACAGCAGGAAAAAATGGAAACCAAAGAGGAGTAATAGAAAATGGAGATGACAGCAATTGCTGCTGATGTAAACAATTAATGCTATTCATTTTGGATAAAGCCCAATCACAGCATTTCCAAGAAAATGATGATTCTGCCCCACCTTCTGCTCCTCTACAAGCAACCACACCAAGTATGTTGTTATGCACAGTCCTTGATTCCTATCTCCGGATACTTTTTTGCTTTCCTTGGGGTTTCTTTTCTTATTCCAGTGCTGTATTTCTTTCCTGATGTTTTTATGTCATTGCTCTCTGCTCCCTCTGGTTTGTTTGGGGTGATGCTTTTGCTGTGAGTGGAGGTTTGGGGGACATTTCAGTCAGCCCATGTTACTCCCTGTCTCAGAGGGCTGATGTGGAAGCAGAAGGTGAGCTGCTGGGACAGCTCTGGAGCTTTGGGGAGGATTCTCTGTCGTGGTTTGAAGTTGCTGCAAGGGACAAGGAAGGAATTGGGAATTGGGGCACATCTGGGGTCGTGCACCTGTTCCTGCCCTGGCTCTCACTGAGTCATTCCTTTCAGTTTCTCTTCACTTGCAGTGTGCTGGAAATTCACTTACTCTGTGGAGTAGCAGAGCTTGCTGCCTTTTTGCTCACATCCTCTGGCCCTTTCAGGCTCATCCCAGGGGTGTTTTCCCACCCAAGTGTTTCTGTGTTGCTGGTAGGGAGCTCAGCTCAGAGACACAGAGGTGGATGCTTTGGAGCTCAACCCTCTTACACTTCTGCAATGCTCTTCTGCTCACACTTTATGTTCCACTGGTGAGTGTGGGCTGTGCTTGTTCCTCCTTGGCTTTGTGATGTTTTTGGCTAGACATTGCCTACTCTTGATTGAATGAATTCAAAACTTTGTAAACAGCCTTGCAAGGTGGAAGTTGCATCTGCCTTTGCTGCATTTATTCATTTACAGTGGTGCTGGGAACTCACTCTGCTCTGCAAGGAACTGTTCTAATTAGAGCAAAGTTTTCTTGGAAGCCAAAAGCAAAGTAGTGCCATTTAACTTGCAGAGAGGCAAAATAATTTTGTCTGGGCTGTAGGAATGACAATTGCCCGGGAAAAGTTAATACTTCCAAGTACTCCTAACTCTGTTTTTACATCATCAGCGACTATTTATGCTCTGTCAGCTTGAAGTTACATTATCTGAAGTGTGTCAAGTCAGAATGGTGTCATTGCTTTTACAGCCTCTCTCTTCTTGAATGTCACCTCATCTACTACTTCTTAATTCCATTTCTGTCACTCTTTCCATCCCTCATCTCTTTCCTGGCTTGCCAGACAGCACTGCAAAATTATCAGACTTGCTTTCCAGTTGAAGTCACTGCAGCTTAGCTCCCAGCCAGGCTTTGCAGCATTAGTCAGGAAAACTTTGGCAATAGGCTGAAAACCAAGGCAGATGTGGCTGCCTGCAGCAGCGGGATGTGCTGGAGAGGAATCCAGGGGTGGTTTTGTGCAGATAAGGGCACTGGGAGTTTTTCTTGTTTTCCCTCCTTACAAAAAATTTCACAGGTTTATTTTTCTTTGCTCCACCAACTGCTGTCTTGTCTCAGAAGTTACCAGAGAAGTAAAAGTTTCCAGCAAAGGAAGGATGCAAGGCACAGAAATGCAATTAAAGTAGTAAAAAGGAGGTGCAGGGCAGGCAGATTTTCTCGTTTGGAACTGTACAGGATGTCAAGTTCTGATTCAAAACCTTCTGGGATTCTTCTGGTTTTCTTTGCCATATTGTTTGTAAAAAGGGATTTGGTGATAACTCACCTACAGCAGAGAAAATTCTGTAGCATAGATAAGAGTGCCTGGGAGGGAGGAAAAAAAGAGAGGTCTGGATGTAAATGAGTAAGAGTTTATTCTTGTGGGTTTTTCCCTCGGGGAATGTCCACATGAGGTTCTGAAACAGAGCTTTCTTCTCTTTATTTTCCCTGCTGGGATTTTCTGTGACACTGGGGGTGGCAGTGGAAGGAGAGGCTGGAGATGATGGTCTTTTCTTGAGTAATAAAATAGAAGAGAATGGAATTGGAGATGGGAAATAAGGCCAGGTCTCACCAGATTTGGAGATTCTCATTTGAACCTAAGCACAATTGTGCTTTGTCACAGCAAAAAAACCCAAACCCAGCCAAATTTTGAAATACAAGCCTCTCCTACTGCTAAGAAAGCAAATATGAACTGCATTTTTATTAAAGGGAAGTTGAGTTTTTTAGTGTATAAAATCACATTCTGTCTTTGTGATAAGTTTGAGATACCATAAAAGCCTCTAAAATATTTACCTTGGAATTGTGTTGGAAAGATTATTATGTAGAGCCAATATACAATGTGATTTTGTCTGATGTTTGAACTTAAAAATGGGTTTCTGACTTTCTTTAACTTTGGTAATTGCCCTGCTTTTTTTTTTTTTTTCTTTAGCAAGCCAGTTCATGTATTAAATTGAAATCTGTACAAATTACAGTTAATTATAGTCAGCTCAGAGTGAGGCCTAAAATAGGTTACATGCTGTTTGGAATAAAATGTGCTGAAAATGATGAAACCTGTTTGGCTGGGCCTGAAGTCCATTCTGAGGTGTTTGATCCTCCCCTGGCTGCTGCTCTCCCATCTTCCCCCTGTGTGCTATGGCAGGGCTGCTGGCTGGGCAATGAAATGACAAGGTTCCTTGGAAGGAAAGGAAGGTGTGAGACTTTGAGCCTTCTGTCTTTAACAAGAGAGGCTGAAATGGTTCCTCACTCCTGTTCATTTCACACCAACCAAAGTTCTTCCTCAGTATTGTCGCATTATACAAATACCATGGGGAAAGACTTTATATTCACTAAAATAAAAAAGTAGCTAGCACTAAACTTACTGTATTCCTGTCTTTTTCCCCGTTGGAATTGCATTTTGGGTCCTGACTTTCAGGGGACATTGCTGTCCCCCTGTTTGGAAGGGATGGTGGCAGAGCTGCCTGGTGAGTCAGCAGGGGCTGCTTAACCCTGGCCCAGTGCAGCACTGCCAGCTCTGGCATGGTTTGTTTATGGATGATGCACAGACTGTGGCTGCTTGTTGTCCTTCAGCTGAATTAGTGCTTTATGCAGTTTTTATTATTCGGAATGCTACTGAATTAATTACATTAAAACAACTTCACTAGTGACCTTGAGCAAAAGTTATTTCCAGCAGCGCATCTGCCTGCATTTATGTAGTGACTTAATGAATGCCTGCACACTTCCACTGCTCAGCTATTGTTCCACATTCCTGCATGCATGTGCTTGATGGGAACTAATTATTAGTTTAATTGTATGCAGAAATATTTATGCATTACATTTTTTTGAGAATTATTGCACTAGGTACTTGTAAAATCATCTGCTGATGTAAACATGAGATCTAAAAGGGCACATACAGTAGGGACTGACCTGCAGGTACACCTGGGAAGCTTTTTGGAAAGCAAATTACTTTGAAAATAACTGGACCTGAGCTTAGTCATTCTGCTTCCTGATCAAGTATGGCTGCAGTGTAACTAAAAGAGGATTTATTCTTTACCTTGCACAAACCTGGGTGCTCTGTAAACCCAGCTGTTTTTTTCTTTCTGTTCTCTCCTCTATCACTGACCCAAATTTCTGTGTAATTGGTAACAATATTCAGCCAACTTCTGTGCTCAGGTAAGGCTGAGACTGAAAACCTGCCCTCAGTGAGTGGTGCAGCCCTGGCACACCCTGGGGGATCTGCTGTGGATGGGGAGGTGAAGGTGCAGTTGTGCTGACTTGGTTTTGTGACTAAAGGAGGGAGCACATTTGACCCTGGGCAGCTTTCAGGAGCTGTGTTGTTGGGCAAGACGCTGTTTGTGTGGAGTTATTTTGAAGGGTAAAACTGGTTCAAACTGTGCTCTTTCCTAAGAGGTACTTTCTAATAGAGGTTGAGATGCGCATGGAGGAACCTGAGGAGCACACCCCACACCCCAGCCTTTCACTGCAGCTGACAGGAGGCTGACACAGTGTGGGAGGCCTTGAGCTCCTGACTGGAGGGGGTAAAATTTCTCCCAGTCACCAGCACCAGAAGTGCATTGTGAATGTTCTTCAGACTTGTCCATCCAGAGCAGTGGGGGCTGGTTTTGATGTATCTCAAGTCACAGAGGAAATTGGGCTTTGAGTTAACATTTTGTCTACCCCTGAATAATTTGGGGGGGCCCTGCATCACAAAAAGTAAAACATTGGTGTATTGAAGTCATTCATTATACTTTAAGTTTTGTTGAAAACTCACCAGCAAAGTGCACTTGTTTTCTTTTGCTGATACCACGTTCTGCTTGGAACTGCCAGAGCTCCAGGAGTGGTTGGACAATGCTCTCAGGGACAGGGTAGGGTTGGTGGGATGTCTGGGCAGGGCCAGGAGTTGAACTCAGTGGTCCTTGTGGGTCCCTTCCAGCTTCTGTGTTTGTGTGAGATGGGGAATGCTTTCCATACTCACCAGGGCTGTAGAGCCCTGCTAGTTCCCCACCAGAGCTGCCATAGTTTCCCCTGTCTTTGCAGTAGCACTGCTGTGCTTGCTATGAATCATCACTTACCAGGCTAAGCCTGGAGAAAAAAAAAAGAAGACTTGCGATAGGAACCAGCTCAGGTAAAGAGGTAGCTGATGATATCATCCTGTTAAAGCTTAAAAAAATTGACTATAAAACATTTTCTATCCTTGAATATTTCAGTCTGTGGCCTTTCTTTTCACCTCGTGTCTTTTGCAGTTGTGGTTTAGCAGGATCTCTGAGGAAAAAAAAGCAATCAGAACATTTTAGGTTTACATTAGTTTGTTGAGGTTCTCTCAGCTCAACAGGACTGTCAAGTGTGGGGTTGAGCTTTGCAAGGGGTGCTTGTGCATGTCCCACTCTAAACCCATGAGCTGCTCTCTGTGAATTTGCTCAGGGGCTGCATTATGGCTATATTAGCCACAGATCTACAGTTTTGCAAGAGGAGAACAAAAATTTATAGCCCCTGTTTACTTAATGGTAGGTCAAGAGACCAGTTCTGCAAGTCACTTCTCATTGTAGTTGCTTCAATATGGAAAATATTTCAGTGGAATGCATCCAGCTTTTTTCTCTTCATTTTTCTGTTTCTGTCTGCTGTTCTTTGAACTTGCAACACTGGAGGCCACAGAGGCATTTTGTGGGGAATATAATCTCAGAAAGGAACACTTGATGGAAGCAACTTGTACAAATGAAATGCTCTCTGTAAAAGGAAATAATTCATGGCTTTTAGCTCTTTCAAACCCATCCTAACACTCCTGCTGGGTTCCTTTCACTGTGAAGTAATGCAGAGGATTAGTCAGCATCATCTAATTAGGCAGTGGCAAAGCAAAAATGGTGTTCAACAGCCTCTGCCCTGGTTCTGTTTCCATTCATAGGACTTGCCCATGGAAGCCAAGGACATCTGAGTGATGGCACTGGAAATGTTGGAGCAGCTGTGAGGTGAGGCATGCTCAAATAGGATTTCACCTCAGGAGGAGATCCAAGGTCATCCTCTGCAGTTTCTATACCAGAGCAGTCGTCCTGTGGTCTGAGTGAGTCTGCAGGTAACTGCAGCACCTCCTTGTTCCTTAATAGCTCTGGTGATGTCAGGGCCTTAATTCTGCTCCATCCTGCTGGAAAAGAATGGAGTGAGAGTTGCTGGATAGCATTTCCTTCCTATTCCTATAGGTCTGTGCTGCTTTGGTGTCCATGTTGGGTTGTCTTGTGGTGTATCTGTGGCTGAATTCCTTTAAAATGCGCTTAGCAACAGTACCTGGCAGGGCTGAAATGGGAAAGCTCACCTTGAATTCTTCCAGGGTGGGATGGTGGAGCCTCAGCATCCAAGAAAATAGTATTTTTCACGACAACAGACAGGGAGCAGGACAAATGCTTTGTTGAGAGAGGGTTCTCTTGGCCTTTCACTTGGCAGCAGCACTTCAGCACTTGGTTAGCTGCACTGAGGGGCTCCCTGGCCCTCTCTGAGGGATGCTGACACTGCAGCTCACTTGGAGCACAAGCTGGATTTCGCTTCTTTCTTGGTGGTTGACACAGGATTACTTACTGGGGAACTGGGGAAGAACAAGTCTGCCTTTCCCAGTGCAGGTTATTACTATTGAGTTTTGCCCACCGGAGCATTAGATGGGCATAAAGGAAGAAACTGCTCTATTTTGTACTGGGCTTTTAAAACAAACAAGCAAAGCACTTTTCTTATTAGAACATGGGAATTTTACCAGCAACGCAGTTGACACTAAATAGTTTTAAGCAGAAGAAATTGCTGTAGATGATGATCATCTTCAGTTAATTGACAGAGCTGGGACATGAGAGAGGACAGCATGGGAAAGTGTTCTGCTTATTTCTGTCCAAACTGCTTTTTTGGTGTGATGTTATCAGCTATCAGCCTTATTGCTGATAGCTGATATTGATAATGAACCTGTAAATTTTTCTATTGGGACTTTTTGTGTTTCCCAGTTTCAATTAAGCTGAACCCACAAGCTCAGCTCCTTGTCCTGTGTGGAGGAAGGATGTATATCCAAGACTCCCCAGTTCACTGGAATGCCCATTTTGGTGCCTGTGAGTCAGTCTGGCTCTTCTGACCATGTTACACAGAGGAGAAAAGTGGCAGAATTCCCTTCTGGTACAGCTGCTAAGAAGCTCTTGGGAGGAAAGAGCTGTTGGGAAGTGGGAACTGTGAGACTTTGGTGATGAGGTGCTGCAGCCCTGGGATGGTGTTGCCTTGATGAGGGGGATGAAGTGTAGTGGAGAGGGAGCTTGTAGATGGGACTCCACGGGACTGGGAGAAGGAAGCAACCAGGGCTGAAAAAAAAAGCCCCAAAATGCAGAATTTCAAGAAGTGAGAGAAATCCATTTACTTTTACACATTATACAAAGGCTGAGTCTGGAGAAATTATTTTTCCCTGCCTCCCACACCCCCTCAGGAACACCATCTGCAAGTGTTTCTCTTTTCCAGTCTAAGGAGTACCAGAGGAGATTAGAGCTGTTTTTTCCCAGACTTTAGATGGGAGATCTCCAGGGACATGTCTACCCAACTTTCCAGCCAAGCTTCACTGCTTTCTTCCTTATTTTTCTTATTTTAAATGAATGTCCTCAATATAGTAATAGAAGCAACATAACAATTCACTTAGGGACTGCAGTAAAAAAATGACTGTGTGACATGTCTGCCCATTGAAGACACCTTTGAAATGATGTCCTGAATGCAGATGAGATTTGGATCTTCCCTTTCCTGCTGCTTTTGCAGGGCTGGGCATATGGCAGTGTCAGGTGGGATCAGAGTAACAGTTTCTGGTCCAGCAGTTCACCTTTGTGCTCACCCAGATCCCCATTGCAGTTCTGAGCATTCTAAACCTCGTGTATCACCTTGTCTTTACAGCCCTGTCACCAACTGGGGATGAACTCTAGGAAGAGATCTTACTTGATTTTGGTTTTTGAAGGGAAGGTGGAAGAGGAACCTTGTGTGAGGCAGTTGTAAGGTGAGCCATGTCTGTATAAATAGAAGTGCTGAGGTGGATAAGCTGCAGCAGAAATGCTTCAGAGGCAGGAGAGCTGCCTTGGTGAAATGATCACAGAATTGTGAAGCCTGGTCCTTTCTGGCTGCTGCCATGGGGACCTGCACATCAGTTTTTCCTCTCCCCAGTTCCCCTTCAAGTGCAGATTCATTTAACATTGTATTGAATGCATTTGAGACCCCTGAAGTTTGAGCAGAGAGCACAAGGGGTGGGGATGGCTGCAGCAGAGCTGAGGGTGCTGCACAGGGAGGGAAGGGCTGTCCCAGCCTCTGGAGCTGATGCAGGGGTTGTCACCTCATTTCTACCTGTGCCTTCACTCAGGATGGCTCTGGAAGTCCTCAGTGTTATTTCTCCAGTTTCCAGTGATTTACAGAGTAAAGAAGGAGAGTCCTTGACTTCCTTGGCAGTGCTGCCTGTAGAAGAAACACCTGGCAGTGTTTAGGCCCCTTCACTCAGGGTTGTTTGAGCACACACAGCTTCTCCTCTCCTCTGCAGTTCAGGGTGCTGGGAACAGCTCAGAAAATCCCTCTTCAGAAGTCTGTTTGGTCTCTTCTCTCTCTTTGCTCTGAAAGCCTCATATTGTCATTGTGAGACTGACTTTGCCCAAGAAATCAGATGCAGACTGTTTTACATGCGGAGTGTCTGATCTCTGTACCTGATCCCACTGTGCTGTTGAGCAGGTGAAATCCTGTGGTGATGGAATCTATTTGTGAAGTAATTCCCAAGTTTTTGTGTTCTCATTTAGTTTGTCACTCAGTCTTTATTTCAGTCACCTTGGATGTGCACTGGCATAAAGCAAGTGTAAGGTAAGCTGCTCCTTAAGAAAAAGGAAGATTCAGGATAGTACAAATCCAGGCAGAGTTGAGTCTTCACTTATTTCCATGGGGAGGACCTGGTGATGCCTGTGCAGTTCCTTTTCTCCAAAGCTTCACTTGCTCCAGGCCAGCTGCCTCCATGTGACCTGTCAAGGTTTGTTATCAGCCATTCATCCTTAATCACTGGGAACATTGATCAGGGTGTTGTGAATAACTGAGGGTTCCGAAAATCTCCCTCCTGCATGGAACTGCAGTTAATGGATTTTAAAAATAAGCTGGGACAGTCTGGCAGGTACCTGCTTGTTCAAGAAGTCACACAGAGAGAATTTAACTGAATCCACCCAAAGTGAATTGGGCAGGAGTCCAGAGATTCAGTCACAGCCAAGGTGTCCCACCAGCACTTCCCAGGAGTGCCATGGCCTGGTGTCTGCTTTGGTGCTGCATTCAATGCATTTTGGCTCCAGGATGGCTTTCTTCCCCATCTCCTTTCCCTCCAGACTTCACACCATGCTGGCTGCTTTGCTAACAGCTCTTGAAGAGCCTGTTTGCCTCAATAATCTGATCAAGGAGGAGCAGAGAGATTCCTTCCCTTTACTCTTTCAATAAAGAAAAGAGGAGCCTGTCTTACTATTTATTGCTGGGCTCCCTTTGTTTTTTTAACTAGGCCAGCACTAAAAATGGAAGTGAAGATCCCAGAAATTTCTTTTGATTAGCAGTAAGTTTGAAGAACGACGTACAAGGGAGAAGGTGGAGGAGCACAGGCTACTGAAGATGCTGGAAAACACTGAAATAATCCATTTGGGTCCTCAGATGCCACATAAAGCAGGAGTTTGTGGCTCCAAATATGAAAACAAAATTAGTCTCTCAGTAATGTGGGCTTTTTTATTACTTTATTGGATTTTTCTTTTTGTTTTGGCTTGTTTTAAAGTGGCATTTCAAGCCTCTGTTGGAATACATAGACTGTATATATTGCTTAATTTCATCAGCCTTTTTGTAAAGAAGCACTGGGAGAAGAGCAATGTTTCCTCCATTTTGCAAGCTCTAGTTTATTTTTTCCCTTCTCCCTCTACCTTGTTCCTCTGTTTTCTTTTTCCTGTAGGAGTGGCATGATATTCAACAATGATGAAAACATATTGAATCTTACAGGAACGTAATTTGGATCAATTTTTAAAAGATTCTTATTTACATGCACTGTGAGACACCCAGGAGAATTTTTTATGGAGATGGTTACTGGCTTAAATATTCAATAGGCTTATTTATTTGATGATTATTAATAATTATTATTCTTTTTATTGTAAGTATTATTTCTAAACCCCTTGCATCTAGATCAAGTCACAAGAAAGAGCAGAACCTCCAGCACTAAATGTGGGTTTTCCTTTCATTGTTGACAACAGTAAGTTTGGCATGAAAACAGAGAGGCTGAATTTATATGATAGCAATAATTCCAGAGGAGCAGAGAAGGAAGTCCATCAATTTGATTGCGATAAGGAATGTGATTCAAAATATTGTTGTTGTTGTTGTTCTAGAGTCCCATACCTTCTTTTGGTGTTTTCCTATGGCTGTAGATCTTCACAGCACAGACTCCTTCTTCTGCATGTTGTTCCTTCGTAGTCAGGGCTCCTGACTGGCCAACCCACCCGCTTTTATCCCAGTTACCTTCACCAGCCACAGCTGCTGCCCATCAAGATCAACTGGGACCTACCGGGGCAAGGCCTGTGTACAGATATTGAAGTACAATACAGATATTTACTGGGACTCAAAGGCCACCTCTACTATAAAATAATTCTCCCGAATGTGATTACTTGTAGTACTCTCATATGTAGCTCTCCTAAAAGGGCTAAGTTAAATACTGCATCACTTGACAGGAAATCCGTAAAGGTTTTAATTTGAGGTCTGTGGCCAAATCAGTCCTTATTGTGTCCCATGTCCAGGAATCTAGCCACAGCAAAGATAGCATTTGCATTAGTCTGCTTTAAAAGCTTTAGTTTAGATAAGAGGGAAATCCTGTGCCAGTGGATGTGCTGTGTGTGGGGACTGAAGGCAGACAGGGCTGATGCACCACACTGGCTCATGTCCCCAGCACTTTGTGCATCTTCCTGAGGGAAAGCACTGCCTGGCACAGCTCGGGTGATCCAGGATTCCGTGCCAGGCCTGGGACTGCAGCTCCTTCCCTGGAGCTGGGCTGGGCTCTGTGCTTTGTCCTGGCAGGCAGAGAGTCCTCAGCTGCACTAGAGCTGAGCTCTGCTGCTGCCTTCGAACTGAGAAAGCCTCTTTTCAATCTCCAAAGGGGCTCAAACGTAACTTTTGCTGCCCCACGAATGTTCTTGGAGTAAATTTTGTTAAGAGATGTTATATTGCTGAAGGCATCAAATCCATCAGTTTGTCTGCTGTTTAGGAACTTAAATCAGGAATATTTATAGCCACTTTCCTTTTTCACCTGTCTTTCTCCTGCTTGTGATAGTAAAATTATGCCAAGTGAATTTTATTGTATTTTCTTTGCAATAAATATTTCTGTGATTTTTCTGCTCTGGAAGCAATGTTGGGAAATCATTTGGGCATCAGGCACTGGGATTGAGATTGCTGAAGAACATAACTGGTTTCAAACTTGGGCCTAAAGATGTACTTGAAAGCATTATTTTAGCTAGTGGTGAACCTTCCTATTCTAGGCATGAAATACAAGTTATGCTCCTGTGTAGAACTTCAGATTGTGGCACATGGTTTGTTTAGAATTAACTTTGCAACAGAGACCTGTGGATTTCCATCCTGAGAACTGATCAGGAATGGTTTGGGTTGAGAGGGCCCTTAAAGCCCATCTCATTGCACACCTGCCACTGTCCCAGCTGCTCCCAGCCCTGTCCAGCCTGGCCTTGGGCACTGCCAGGGGTGGGGTGGCCACAGCTGCTCCGGGGGGAACAGACCCAAAAGGCAGCAATTCTGTAGCTGTACCTCAGGGTTGATGCGTTGGTCACTGTGTACTCTGGGAGAGGGAACCTCCCCCAGAAGTGTCAAGGAGGGAAAAGGCATCTGGATGTGCTGGTTCACAAGGGTGTGGGGTTGCACTTAGGGAACCTGCCTAGTTGCATTTTTCCATAAATTACGGTGCTTCAGCATGCCCAAACTTTTCTTTCTGCAGTGTCTGCTCTCCATTTAGAGGCAAAGTTTTTCTAATGCTTTTTTTCTGCTATTGTTTGGGTTACTTGTTTCTTTTAATCTCTTTCTTCTTTTAAAATGTTTTCTATTTTCTCCTTTTTTCTTTTCTTTCCCTCAGTATATCTTCCCCCCTTCTCATTCACACTCACAGCCTCTCTTACTGAAAGTCTTTGTTTCTCTGCCTTTTTTTGCCTCTTGTAGGTTACTTTGTCATGAGGTGGGAGTAAGGGACAGCAAGAAAAAAACACAGCAGTCTTTAGATTTTTATTAAAACCACACTTGGTAAGACTTAACATTTTTAGAAATGCTTTTCTGAGCAACTATCACTTTCAGTGCTCACTTCTCTAGTCAGAAAGACATTTTGAGTTCCTTTCATTTTCATAATCTTCATTTAAATGCAGCCCCTTAAACTCCAAGAGTGATAATTGGACATACAATTTACTAGTTCTGGAATGCTGGCTGTTTGGCACTAGCAGAATTGGAATGAAATCAGCTGTGAGTCCTCCTATTTGATCTGGGAAAGATGTGTCTGAGC
Organism: Zonotrichia albicollis; assembly: GCF_047830755.1. NCBI lineage: Eukaryota > Metazoa > Chordata > Aves > Passeriformes > Passerellidae > Zonotrichia > Zonotrichia albicollis. The sequence continues at coordinate 7,633,052 of NC_133845.1, read as the reverse complement.
TTTTCTGTAGTGATTTAAAGTGACGGGGATGGTCTTGTTTTTAATTTGCAAATATTGGGCCTTTTTGCAGGTAAGCCCTATGTATAAGGTTATATATTGAAAGCAAATTCACAAGCAAAAGCTGTTCATTTGGAGAGCCTGCAGCGAGCATTAGAAGCCTGAGAAATAAATGTGTTCTATATGTGGTACAATGAGTAGCGTTTAAATTTTATTTCTTTTATAAGATCTTGATTTTCTTAAGCTTATTGCATATGTTTAGGATTTTTTCTAATTTCATTTGTGAAATTATTCTTTGTTTCCCAGATAATAGGACAGAGAAAAAAGACTATTACTACCACTGCAGATTAGAGGCCTTTAGCAGAGGCACCAGCTCTGCCACCAGTTCTGGTTCACAATTGCAGCCCTTAGGCATGAAGTTGTCAGAAACATCCAAGTAATCACCTCATGTGCTTGAAATCTATCTTGTGCTTCCCAAGATTCATCCCTGAGGAGTTGTTGGCAGTGTTTGTTTTCACGCTGGAAATATGAACATATTTAACAGTTGCGTAATAGCACTGATCCTTTTAAACAAGTTTCAGAATCCCCCATGGAGTGGTCACAGAATCACAGGATCAGGTTGGATTTAGGCTGGAACAGCTCTCCCAGGCCAGCCTGTGCCCGATCCCCACCGTGTCACTGCCCAGAGCACTGAGTGCCTGTCCTGGTTTGGTGGTGCCACGTCCAGGCCTTGCTTGGACACCTGCAGGGATGGGGACTGCACCCCGTCCCTGGGCAGCCCCTCCCAGTGTTTAACAACCTTTCTGTGAAGAAATTCTCTCACCCCATGCTTTTGGGTGCTGTTGCCAGTGGGGTTGTTCTAGTGGTGCTTTTGACCCAGGGTAAATGTCCATCTCCATGGTCAGGTTTGAAGATGTATTTATGTTTGAAGACATATCTATTTTAGAGGAGGTGCAGAATTTTTCATCTGATGCTTTTCTTTGCATTCAAAGAGCAGTCTCTAAATCTGTTGTGGCAAATGTGCACATTTTTATAAAAATACTCACCTGTAAATATTGATTACGATGACTTCTTTGCACCAAATTACAGTGTGCCTGTGCCAGGGCATGAGTCACCTGCCACCCCACAGTTGTCACCCAGGAGTCTGACACTTGTGTTTCTTTTTATAGGTTTGACTTAAACATAGTGACTTACTCATTTCCCTCCATTCCTTGACAGGAATTGAGTCTCAAGACATCTTAAAAGCCATGTGTGGATTGTTGAGATGCTAAAAAGGGACAGCCTGTTCTTCCTGGACAGAAATCAGAAGTGTTGGGTTTGAGGGGTTTTCGGTGGGACTGGAAAAATAGGCACAAGTGATTCCACATGATCCACATGTGCTTCCCTGGGAACAATGGCCCTACCTTGCCATGTCACCATATGCAGGTACTATGGGGAGTTGTGTCTTGCTCACAGTAGTAAGAGTTGGTGGTTGGTGTAGGAGCTCTGCCATGGTGCAGGTTGATCTTCAGCTGCCCATGATTTACATTGCTGATGCATAATGTGCTGCTCTGCTGCACTATTTACAATTATCTTATATTGGGTCAAATGAAACACTGATTTCCTTTCACAGTCTGTGAAAAAATTTGTTACTTGTTTGGTTTCTGTGAGTGCTCAGGGGTGAGCTCAAAGGGCTTATTTTGGCTCCACAAAATGTGCAAGAGATTGTCTGCCTTCCTTGCTGGCCCCACGTGATGATTTTCCTTCCTCCTGCTTTATTGAGGAAGAGGAGTCTGTATCAGTGAGCCAGCATGGCCTGTGAGGGATGGGGAGACAGACCTGGGATTTTGGAGACCTGACTGATGTCCCACGGTAATTAACTGAGTGCTCAGACTGGTTATTTAACGCCCCATTCCTTCATTTCTTCTCTGGCTTTTCTGTGCAGACTCCTCCATTACCCAATGGAATGTTTCTGCTGGACTGTGGAGTTCAATCAATGCTGGGACTGCAGAGTTCAGTCCATGCTGGGACTCCCAGACACAACTGGAACTAACTCGTTGAATCGAAAAGTGGGTTTATTTGCTTTCTTTAATGATAGTAATTACCCAGGTGCTGTATTTTGTATTCTGATTTACTGACATCATTTGTCCTGAAGTTTTAATGCTATTGAGCCTTCATGTCCATGCAGAATAGATGCTGGAGATCCATTTAAAATAACTGGCAATGGATGTCTTAGAAATCCTGTCCCTGTCTCCCTGAAAGACTGGAGGGTAAGCCTTGAGCCAGGGTTCAGGTAGACCTTTCCAGGAAAAGCTCGTATTTAGCAGCTTATATTGGATTCCTTCTCTTTAATCTGTGAAGAATTTGATTTATGCCAGCAGCAATTCTTTATGAAATAAGGAAAATGAGTTTGTAAACCAGAAGAGAGAGTGGCCTGACCAGGGAGGTGGCTTTGTGGGAATGTTACTTTACCACATTTAGGAAGTTACAAAGGATACAAACAAGTGTTCTCTTTAGCTCCTTGGGCTGGGTTTGTCTTCAGTCTCTTTTTTCCCCCAAGAGCAGCATCCTCTCAAGCACTGCTCACAAGCCTGTAACTCCAAGCAGTCACTGAGATGTGTGTTTAAAAGTCTGTGCATGACCAACTGCAGCAAGGCAGGCAACAGTGGAGCATCCTTATGGATCCTTTATCTTGTACCTGTAGGAGGGTCTTGAATCATGACTTGGGAGGTTCAGGTTGTTGACCTGAGTTCTGGTGATTTGATCTGTTACCCTTAAATCTGAGATAATCCCTTGAGGGCTGTGTTGATTTGGCATGGCCTGGTTTTTTGGTAAGGGCAGGGAAGGAAACCATAGGGGGGGAAAAGGGGTAGCTTCTGTGAGAAGCTGCTAGAAGCTCCCACCATATCTGATGGCTCTGAGGATGGACATGCTGCTGGCCCAATGAGAGGGGTTGGTAGTGCCTCTGGGATGACATCCTTCAGAAGAAGATCAAAATGGCACGCATGCTGTTTTTTCCTGAGGGGTGGGGAGGTGCCGTGGCTGCCAGTCCGGCCTGCGGTGAGCTGTGCCTGCCTGGCTGCCCCAGCCAGCCATGCTGCGGGCACACGGGCAGGGACGGTGCCAGGGGCTGCTCCTTCCCAGTGTGAGGAGGGCATTGGGCACTGCTGCCAGGGGCTGCTCCTTCCCAGTGTGAGGAGGGCATTGGGCACTGCTGCCAGGGGCTTCTCCTTTCCCGTGTGAGGAGAGGTGTTGGGCACTGCCCATGCCATGGTGATGGGGCCATGTGGCCAACGGTGAAAATGTGGCGGGCGACTCCCTTGTGCTGAACCTGGATGAAATCATCCTCTTGGTGCTGTGGGATCTGCAAGAATCTTTAAATTAGGGGAACTTGTTTGCAATGGTACCTACAAGCAGCAGGTTTTCTTCTAGTCGGGGAAGAGGAGGAAGTGAGGACATGTGAGGGAAAACAACATGGTGGCACCAAGGTCAGTGGAAGGGGAGGAAGTGCTCACAGCTGAGATTCCTCTGCAGGCCATAGTGAGGACTATGGCAAGACAAACTGTCCCCTTGTAATGCATGAAGTCCATGGGGAATGCAGAAATCCACTTGCAGCCCGTGGGAGAAGTGCTCCCAGCGGGGCGGGTGGAGGCTGGAGAAAGCTGTGATCCAGTGGGAGACCCAAATAAAGACAGAAGGCTCCTGCTTCCAGAAACAGAGAAGGCCCTTACATCCAAAGTAGAGCAGCCTAGCCTTAAAAGAGTGCACCCCCATGGACAAGTGACCCACACCACAACAGTTTTGGGAAGATCTTTGCCCGTGGGAGGGACCCCATGGCATAGCAGAGGAAAGAGTCCCCGCCTCCAGTGAACAGAAGATCTCGAGTGATTAACTGACCAAAACCCCCATGCCTTTTCTCCCTGTGCTGTTGGTGGGAAAGAGGGTGGAGCTGGAGGGAAAAATGATGTTTTAAAGGCTTATTTTACTTCTCATTTTCCTCCTCTGACTCTGTTAATAATAAATTTACTTTATACCTTTAAATTTGAACCTGTTTTGCCTTTAGAGTATTTTCTCCTAGTCTTTATTTCAACTTATGAGCCCTTCATTCATTTTTTCCCCTTCTCTGCTCAGCTGTAGCAGAAGAAAATAGGCAACCAACTTTCATGGGTCCTTTGCATTTCACCAATGTCAAACCACGATGGGGGAAAGGAATGGTAATAATTGTAAGCATACTACCTTTTTACTGAGGGAAATATGTCCAGTATTTGTTAAAAAGAGTATTGCATGTGTGTAAAATAGTGGGTTTCACCCAGAACTAAATTATCAACTACTACATTTTGTGAATGTGGAGTGTAAAGGGCTGTGCTTAACGTAAAACCCAACCTTGCTGCAGAGCTGTGGGCATGAAGACAAATAGCACATGAAATCCTCAGTTCATTCCAGTTACTGAGAAAATGCCTTAAATCTATTTTCCAGTTTGTGTTTAATTTTAGTTACCTGTGGATGTGGGGATGTCTAGAAGTGTTACATTGTGGAGACAGGAAAGATGGGATTTTAAACTGCTGTTTTTGCACCTTGTGTGCTTATTACATTCTGGAAACTTAATGTGGAACCAGCTTTTTAGCCTGGTTAATTATCCCCTGCTGGGGGTAATTCCCAACTTTTTAGCCTGGTGTGGACAATTCCCAGCTTTCCTGCTGTGTGTCCAGCAGGGCTGGTTTGGGGCCGGGTGGCTGGGGCTGCCCTGGCCTTGCCGTGCGCACCAGCCGGGCTGAGCTCTCCTGACTCCGCGCTAAATTACACTGGCACACCTCGGGTTTTATTTCCCAGACACGTTTTTGGAACATCTTACTGCTCACTTTTCTAGTGGATGTGTTCAACAGCTTCTGTTATTCCCTTTCCCACCAAACCAGTAATGAAATTCCAGAATGGTTTGGGTTGGGAGGGGTCTTAAACCCCATCCTGTCCCACCTCCTGCCATGGGCAGGGACACCTTCCACTAGACCAGGTTGCTCCAAGTCCCATCCAGCCTGGCCTTGGGGACTTCCAGGGATGGGAGTGTTAGGAATTCTGGATGTCGGGCCTGGGGACCAGGGCTGGAATATCCTTTTCTGTGTCCTTTTCCCCTGACCTTTGATGTTTTCTCGCTATAACACACACCCAGGCTTCTCACATGATGTTCTCTATACAAAACTAATGAAAAATTTGCTAGAAGATTCCCCAGGCTTTTTCTCTACTATTTTCCTATGGTTCTTTGTAGGTTTATTATATCTTAAAATGTTTAGATTATACCCATAAGGAAAGAAATTAACAAAGATCTGTGCATCAATAGATTATAATGAAAGAAAATTAGATTTGTCTTTCATATTCTTTTTCTTTCGGTTTCAGAAAAAGTGAAATCTCCTTCATGTTCAAAACAGCCATTTTATTGTCATTTAACTGTGTGCTGTGTTAAAAAGCTTTCAGTGATGTTGAAAAAAAATCACAGAAGCTGTACTTGGAGAAAATACAGAACTTACCTTTTAACAGAAAGCATTTCCAGTTTTTAACAGAATGTCTATGTCCAGTTTTTAACAAAATCAGTGATTTTTCATGGAAAGATTAGGATAGAAATGCATTCTGTGCTTTGTCTCTTTTTCTGAGTGGTAACCAGACTTGATCCTTACCTTGGAACATCAGAGGATGAGCTAAAGCTTGGAGGTGCACTGGTTTTCCTTGGGGGTTAGGAGCAGGAGCAGCATTTCTTGCTTTGCAACATTTGTGTTATGTAACATGAGATCTACATTTCCATGCATTATCCCCTTCTCCAATATTTCAACACAAAAATAAACCCCCAGTAACAGCAGAACAATCCTTTCCTGAGGATCTCAGTGATCTTGTCCTTCTCGATGCAGAGTGAATGTCAGCATGAGAGAGAGATGCTGAGTGACAGTTTCCATGAATATTACTCAGGCCTCATAAAACAGAATATTCATGTGTTTATAGCACTGGAATAGAGGAGAGTTTGCAGATACAGAGCTGTGACTGACCAAATAAATGCCCTGCAGGCCAAGATAAGACTATCCCTGAACTATGAGAAATTTCACCTGTGTTTTGGAACTTCCTGCATGTTGCATTTCTGTCCTGTTGGCTGTTCTGTGTGTTGAGGCAGCACCTTCTGTGAAGGACAAACTCCACACCTCATTTATTTGGGGTGTTCTGGCTACTTGTATTTAGAAGGAGTTGGTGCTTCAGTGCTGGGTGCAGATCCCAGGCTCTTCCAGAGGATTCTGAACACTTCTGTCCATGCTGCTGGGTTTTCCTTGGGCTTTTCTGAGCTCCTTTTCTGTGTGGCTCCAGGCTTCCCAAGGCTGTGAGAGTCACATGCACATATCAGCAGAGTGTTCCAAGTAATTTCTGAACTTCCAGCGTAGCTTCCTCATGGCTTTCATTTATCTCCCAAAAGCTCTGATACCTTTACACAGCTGGAGAAAGCCTTGTGTAAAGGTGAATTCCCAATTTGAGGTGACCTGTGTGATGCTGCTTGACACACAAGCTTTAAATCCAGGGTTATACCAAGAATTTCCTAATTTCCTCTCCCAGTCTGCCCTGCAGTGCAGAACTGTCTGGATTTTGTGCGACTGAGCTGATCCTTCTGCTGCTTCTCCTGTGTCTCCCATTTTAACAGAACTGTGTATTGTCTGCTTCAGCTGTCCCAGCTGATTTAACTGGATTTCTTTCCCTTCTTCAGCTTTCAAACTTGCTGCAGAGCAAGGGAGAGACTGTCACCTATGTTGTGCTTGGAGAGGGAATGCTTTTCCTAGCTGTATTTCCAGAGCCAGGAAAATAGTTCTCTATTAGCATAACAGTGTGTCCCATGTCTGGATAAATGACCTGGAAGAGCAAATCCTGTGCTTTGTCAGATGGTTTTGGTGTCAAGGTGTCAATGCTTGTGTCAAGACTTCTGGATAATTGATTTAACTTTGGTGGATTTTGTTAGCATTTCATTTGCCCATCAGAGCTGTGGGCATAAAATGTTGGTTTAGGGGCAGTAGAAGGACAGTGTTAAAAACTAAAACCAGGTGTTCCTCAGCTTTTTCCAACCTATCTCCATAGGTTTAAAAATTGCAAGACTTGCTTGAAAAGATTTGCTTTTTTAATTGTAGCAGGGTAAAGTAGTTTCTTAGAAAGCAGCACTTGGGAAAGGAGATACAGGGCATTTTGTGCTAATGAAGGAGTGAAAGAATAGAAAGGAAAATACTGATAAGTGGAAAGGTTGAAGTAACAGCAGCAGTAACAGTGAAGGATGTGAGTGGGAAAGTGGGGTGATAAGGTGGAGAGCAGGAAACAAAGGGTGAGAACTTGAAAAAGAGAAAGCAGCTGAGTGGGAACCTGATGAAGTAAAACAATGGAGAGAGATGTGAAGAGCAGGGCAAAGTGAAAGTTGGATGTGAAGTTTTGGGGCATTTGATATGGCTTAAAACAGACTTAAGTAGAGGAGGAACAATTTTGAAAATGTCTTCTAATAATATGAGAGCAAGGCAGAGGTCATGAGGGGTCATTTAAAGACACCTTCCTGTGCAGAAGTGTTTGTGCAGAATCCAGCTTCAGTCAAATGAAGCTTCCTGCAGGATTCACAGGCTCACCTTCTGGGATGTGTGCCCTGACTTCCTCAGCAGTCCCAAATCACTGATCTCTGAAGAAATAGTGCACATTATGTTATGGGTTAGTGTGGAGAGCTTGGGATGACACTGAGTGCAAGCTCTGAGAGGTTACACAGGCAGCTTTGGGAATGTTTGAGTAATCACTGCTCTTCTGACTTTCAGCTCCCTGCTTTTCACAGGGAGAACATCAGCAATATCCTTTACTAGATGAGGTGCTTGGATACTGAGTGTGGAGAAGGAAGGTTTAACTGCCTTCTAATCTAACATGATTAGAAAGAATAGAACTGAGAGATTGTACAGCTGGAGGTACTTAAACCACAGTGTCTTCAAACTTTAATGTCTGAACAGGCAAAACTGTAGCCCTGTTTCAGAGAGGGTCAGTCAGAGTGAAAGGAGAATGACGGCTGTGATAAGAGCAGGCAGTGACATAGAAGACAGAAATTCTCCACTCTTTCTCTCCTTGCAACTGTCTTGGGGACATTTTAAATAAAAGCTTTCATCCAGGAGGAAACTGAGGTGAGATAGAGGCAGAATTATTACTAGAGCTATTACAGTATATTCCTGTGAGTCAAATCATGATTGCCTAATATAAAACCAGATCAGCTCATTGCCAGCTTTACACCTGGGGAAAAAGCAAACTGGAGTTCTTTGTAGGACTGTGTATTTAGACACAGTGCATTTAGTGCCTGACAGCTACACCAGAGATGCTTAATGCAATCCCCAGCTCTTCCACGTGGGAAGCTCCCTGCTGTGCAGGTGTGGAGTCAGAGCACTCCTGGTGCAGAGGAGAGGCTGCAATCCCATGGGACACCTTCCTGCAGCTGCAGGTGCACTGCTCTGGTGGTCTGGACTGTCCACAGCACTCACAACTGACACACAGTTTTCAGTTCATATGGCAAAAGAGAGGATCATCTTGTACTTAAAGAGCAGCTGGGCTGAAAAGGATCTTGGGGAAATGTGGAACGATGCTCAGAAAGGGGAGGGATGGACAGATGGGGGAAGCATTTGAATTTTTTTGACTCCTGTGCAGTCTCCTCTGGTTATAGATACCTGGATGCTCAAATCACTTGCAGGAAATTCTTTCTGTGTCCTTGCTAGTGCAGAGCTCTTGCTCTGGAGCAGAGGCTGCTCTGTGAGTTGCTTCTTTTGGGTGCCACATGCTGTTACCTGGGGGAGCTGTGACCTGGGGGCCCTGAAATGTGTCTGTGCTGATGGCATTTGATCTGTTCCTCCACTGCTCAGACTTGGCTGCTTTCCACCACATTTAGTCTCAAACTGTGGCTCTCTCTTGTGAGCCCCTTCTGTCATCCAGCTTTAATGAACAGAGTTTCTCTCCTGGCCATGAATTTTAAGGGTGGCAGAGCTCTTCACAGCAGTGTCAGGACTCAAACACCTCTTTCCCCTGAGCTGCCTCTGCTCCTCCCTGCTGCTGAACCTGCTCTTGTTTTCTCCGAGGCTGGAGAAACCCAGACCTTGTGTGTGATAATTACTGTACGTGCTTCCCTCTCTCACATCTCTGCTCTCCATCCCTCGGGAGTTTTTCTTGTCCTTGTAGCTTATCTTGCACTTTCTCAAGGTTCAGTGAGACAGGTTTTCAAGTCTTGAGCCAGGTGGAAACAAGTCCAAGGAATGAGCTGCTCCTGAGCAGCTGTGACACTGATGATCTGTTTCTCCATAGTGAACTTGTGAAAATGTAAATTTTTAAACAAAGGTTGCTGTTTACTTTGTGCTACAGAGTTCTCTTTTGCCATGTCTAAGATACTTTTGAGGGGAATACTTCTGAGTGCCTGCTCATTCCCTGAGGGCAGGTGCTGAGGGATTATGGACAGTGCTGAACAGAGCAGGTGGATCACACACGGAGACACACCTTGGGCACAGCACCACAGGACAAGCACAAACTTATCCTGATCAGCAGCTTGCTCAGACTGTTTGGGGGAGGAAGAAAGGCAGTATGGGAATGCTGCAATTACTCATCCAGTTAAGTGTCTGCTCCACAAGGCTGGTTTCCCTTTACCCTGGAATAAGGTTTGGCTAACAGTAAGTTGCAGGGAGTATCTGTTTCTTCTTCTGGCAGAGATTCCACCAGTGAAGACTGTGGTTCATGACTTAAAAACACATGCTGTGTGTGCCATAGAGGACTTGGAGCCAGGTAGGGATTCCTTAGCCTCCTCTGTGTACTGTGTCTGGTCAGAAGTCTGAGTATCCTATTGTAGCTTGACACTTGTGCATTTTAAAATGCAAACTCCTAAGAAAGGGTCTGAGTTTTCAGTATGGGCTTGACTGGAGTGTCAGGCTTTGCAGCATTGGGGTTGTGCAGGAGTGCCACAGACTGTGCCAGTGTCATTGCACAGGTACAGCACTGATGGCTCAGCTTGGCTCAGCTTTAGGAGGGGGAGGTGAGACAGTTTCATGTGTTTGCTCGACATCTCTAGCAATGGCTGTGCTGCTGAGTGATCCTTTCACAGATTGTGTTGTAGCAAAAACTGCATTTGGCACCTTTAAACAGAAGGCTTGGTTTGGAGCTTAAGATGTCCCACGTTATGTACCCATTGTGGGTAGAGCTTGGTCTCCACATCCCAATCACCCTTTTGCTATGAGGTTTGCAGGGCTAGATTTTCACTGAGATCCTGAATTGTTTCTTCTTTTCTTCCCTTGATAAACACACTCTGCAGTTTAGGAAATCAGTAACGCACCTGCAGCAGATTGGTTGGGCATCACAAACCCAAGACCTGTACCAAGGAATTCAGCAGGACAGTGATCTGGAGATGGAATGACTGTCCTGGAGGTGCAGTAATGCATAATTGGGTAAATGGCCCTTGAGATGATTAACTGGGAGCTGTGCAGCAGGGGCAGCACGCTTGTGTTTAAAGTGCTCCCTTGGACGTAGCTCTTGCCCGGGACAGTGTGCAGGAATGTCCTTCTGGACAGGGACAGGGAGGTGCCTGCTCAGCCCTCCTGCCTTCACGCGGGAGCAGGGCTGCAAACAGCCTTCCAGAGGCTCACCCAGCCCTAGCTGTGCCTGAGGAGCCTCTGATATGGGCACAGCTTGAAAGGCTTTTACATATGTGTTGTCAGTCACAAAGTGCAGCCTAGTTTTCTCTTTCTTGTGCTGTGATTCACCAAGTCCTTCCGGTATAAAACCACCATTCTTCATAAAAAATTACATTAAACAGGCCTTGAACAACTGCACTCTGTGCCTGGGGGAGGCAAATGTCCTGTCATAATCCTCAGGAGAGAGCAGTTTGTGACCTATATCATTAATTAGCAGTGAAATAGTTCTCAGCTTGGGCTACCAGCAAGATTTTCTTTTAAATATTTTAGCTTCTTAGTTCCAGCTGTCCAGTTGGTCTTTGTTTCATGAACTTGCTTCAGTGCGTATTGAGCAGCACCTCAGTTAAAACTGTGGTTGTAAAATACCCTACAAGAATGGTAGTGCTTCATATAATTTACTTAAAAATTTGTATATCTTAACATTGAACTATTTTCACATTAAATTAATTTACTTTTGGAAACAAAAGAGATCCTGCAGTGTCTTCTTCTGCATACATTATTAATGGCAATCCATTTTTAATTTAATGAAAAATTATGCAAAGAGCAAGGGAGGAAGGCTTGCAGTATCCTTGGTCTTTTTCTGCCTAGATAACCTCAAGCAATTGAAGAGGTTATATTTAAAATCCTCTCTTGGTTGGCACTTTTATCTTCTTAAATGGAATAGTGTTTAAACTCAGAGAAACTATCAAAGGTGGAAGGAAGGTACTGGCAGAGGTGAGAAGTGGTAAAGAATTGTATAATCCTGTTCCTTAAGTGGTTGACAGAAATTTCTGTTAGGGAATTGTCTGAAATAGGTGTTGCTGTTGCAGCTTCCCAAAATTTAGTTACATGGTAGAAAGCTGAATCATTATGTAATCAAATTATCTGTGTTAGTTCTATCAACCTGAAGTTAAACAAATTGGTCATGGGTTGAGCCGTGTCATAGAACAGCTTTCCAGGTTGGCGATTTGTTTTGAATTTGACTCTGAGTCACCCGCTGTTACTCCAAGGATTAAGAGATAAAATGTTTCCAAGCCAATTCCTATTTAAACAGCAAATTAGCGCTTGCAGTTAGTGATACCTCTCTGCTCTGCTCTCTTAATTGAAAAAACAGCGCCAAACCCCCATTTGAGTCACTTGTTATTGTGATAATTCAACCCTAGCTAGAGGGAAAGCAAAGCTGACTGGAGAGAGATCTTGTCTGCACTGGAAAAATGATCCATTGCTGTCGGAACTTACCTCCAGCAGAAAGAACCCAGCCCATGTGCAGGAGACTTGTGAGGTTACATCAAACCAGTGCAGTTTTGAGCCTGGTTGTCTAAAAGACATCTACAAGACCTTTTTAAATGTGACACTTGGACATGGACAGTGGTAAATGTCCTAATAACTGGTAAATTCTACTTAGCTGTGAAACAAAGTCTTTATCACTGTTTAGCTGTAGATTCCCAAGCCCTGGCCTTGGAAAAAGGCTGAGCTGCACTGAAAAGTGTACAGATAAAGAGCAAGAGAGGCTCTGGCCTTGGCGGGCTTGTAGCTGAAGTGCAGAACAGGTAGCCCTGGAGGAGGAGAGAGGAGATGGCAGGAGGAGCTGGAGGTGGGATCTAGCATGGAAACACAAAGCAGCAGCAGCAGGGCACAATCCCCTGCCATGCCCCCAACCCCTGGCTGTGTAGGGAATGCATGTGCTCAGTCTCTCTGCACTGAAATGCACCTTCTCTCTGCTTGTCATAAGTTCCAGGTGGTTGGAACATCTCCTGGATCTGTAGTGAATACATTTCCCTAATTTTCCCCCTCAGCTATTTCTGCTCCTCTAAGCAGGGTAGTAGACCTTAAGCTGTAGCAGATGCTGTGTGGACAGTGTCTGTTGTGCTTTTATGCTTTATCACTTTCTGAAGTGACAGCTTTGGTTTTACTTTGGTTCTGTTTCATTCAGCTTGGATTGAACATTGTTCACCAGGAACTGTGGAACTGGATTTTAGTTTCACTCCTTTAAGCAGGAGTCTGTCTGTGGTCACCTTAGGGTGCAGTATTTTATTGTAGCACACCTGGGTGGAGAATTTCCACAGAGTTTCCTACCTTGTGTTCTCATTCTGTTGGTGCTTTGGGGTCTTGGACCACTGGGGACCTCTGCCCTGGCTCTGTCCCCATCACTTCATGCAAATCCTTCACTTCTCGGTGTGCTTCTATTTTCTCCTGTCTTGGAATTGGAATTAACTTCCCCACTCAAGTCAGAGAGGTCAAGTCCACCAGCTGAGGTATAAAATCCCTGGGATGAATCCACCCAGTATCCCTTGGTCTCTGTCACTGGGAGCTGCAGGTGAGGGTTGCAGGGGCATGAAGGGTGTTTAAGCAGCTTCTGCAGCCCAGCAGCCACTAATGCAAAATGAGAACAGCTTTCTTCCCCTCAATGGACGTGTTGTTTCCTATTAAGTTCTTCTGTCTTTAGGTTGTCCCTTTCTTGCATGTCTGTTTTAGTGAAACAAAGAAAAATTAGCATTGGGAAAGAGGGATTTGGAAAGGATCATTAAGCTTTCTAGGCACAGAACGGGTATAACCTGTTTGACTTTGCTCAGCTTTGCCAAGCTTGAATCTTCCCTGCCTGCTGTAAGTGCTGAGCTCATGCTTGGCCTGGCTGTGTCCTTAGGCATCAGGGCTGATGAACGGGGTTATTGTCACTCAGTTATACAGCATTTAGCAAGCAGCGCTGATCCATCCATTACAGACTAAAAAATAACAGTTATACAGACTGTTCTGTATAATTTGGGGTTGTGCAGCCTCCTCTGTTGAATTTTAAACAAAAAGGTGTATTTTTGGAAGTCTTTTTGTCTTTCTGAACTTGGTGTTTTGCTGAGTCCAAACAGCATACAGATTTTCACCCCCTCCAAATCTTCATGTACACTGATAACCCTCAGCATCCCACCGAGTTAAAAGGAGCTATGTGCAAAACCTTTAGATTCCACATGGAGTTTCCATGGGCTGCAGCAGAACAATAGCCAGCATTGCTACAAATTCTAGCTTGTACCTTTGAGCTTCAGGCAGGAGTAGCAGTGATAACAATACAGAAATTCTTGGGCTGTTTCATAGAAGTGAGAAGAGCTCTGGAATCTATACTGGTACAGAAAGATTAAAATGACTTGATGAAGGTCACACAACAAGCTGATGGCCAAAGCCCGGACTGAGGGTAATACATCATCCAGGCTTTCCTCTGATTTGATAGACCTCAGCGCTTTAGATGGAGAGCTCATCATCCTCACTGCTGCATTGGTGGTCTGGTGAAGAATTTCAGTCTTTTAATGGGATCTGAAAGTTGGGTAGTAATAATTATTTCTCATTTTTGGTTTGGTGTATGAACCAGAAATTGTAATAGCAGTTTTTACAAAGCTTCTTTTCAAACTGGCTGCATAAACAGAAAAATAAATTAAGGCTTACAAGTCTCCTCTGGGAATGCAGTGAATATTACCCTGTTTTCCAAAAGGAGGAAGCAGAACAGCAAACATTAATGTGATATATCCAAGGTTAACCAGTTGGCAGAACTGGGAATAACTCCTGCTTGTAAGGTCCTTACTGGTCACTTGTTTAAGTGTTGTTTAGGGGTTGGACCATGCAGAGCAGGTGAAAACATCCCTGCGTGTATCCGAGGGATGGGGATGGAGGTGATCAGGACAAGAGATGCCTTTTCCTCCTGCATCCGGGAAAGGGTTACAGCTGAAATGCCTGTAGCAGCCTCAGGAAAACATGAATCGGTGCTGCTGAGGGAGGGCAGGATGGGAGCCCAGATCCGCGAGCTGCCTTGTGCTTTTCCATTATAAACAGCCCTTTTTGGGGGGGTTAAACCCGGGGCTCCGGAGCATCGCTCCCCAGCCGCTGCCCCTTCCTTCCTTCCCCGGCAGCTCCATCCCGCTGCTGCCGCGGCCCCGGGCGTGCTGTGCTGGGCTGGGCTGTGCTGTGCTGTGTGTCTCTGTGCTGTGTGTGCTGTGTGTCTCTGTGCTGTGTGTGTGCTGTGTGGTGTGTGTGCTCTGTGCTGCTCTGTGCTGAGTGTGCTCTGTGCTGCCTGCTCTGTGCTCTGTGCTCTGTGCCGTACACGCAACATGGAGGGAGGGACCGGCGCCGCCGCCGCCTTCCCCGGCAGCCGCTCGGCCGCGCTCGCCGCGGGCACCGCCGGAGCCGCAGCCGGAGCCGGAGCCGGGAGCGGCCTCGATGGATCGCACAGGTCAGTGCCAGCCGTACCCTCAGGAAGCCCCTCCGGGACGGGCCTCCCTTCCCCTCCTTTATTTTAACCCTCATCAATGGCGTGCTGAGACCGTGTCTCCGAGGGATGTAATTGTTTCACACTTGGTCAGAGCCGGCGATGCCTAATAAAAATGTAGAGCGGGATTAAGGAAGGCAAGCGTGGCATTCCCGGCTAGCAAATCCAAGCTCATTTTAATATTTGCTGTATTTTTTAACCCATGGAGATGACTGTGTGTCTGAAGTGGTTGAGCGTTTGAATGGAGAAAGGTTAATTGCCTGCTTCAGCCACATTACACTGTGCAGTTCCCACCAGCATGCAGAAAGCAGACAAAGTCTAATTTTGCATCCCATCCTTTTTGTGACAGCAGTCCTTGAGGCGTTTTCCGGTAAAGTGTGCAGAATGCGGTTATCAGCATGACAGAAAATGCATTTTTTCTACTAAAAAATGTACTATATCCTGTGCATAGCAGAGAGGAGCACACAGTGTGTACTTTGTGTGAAAGCAGCAATAGTCACAAGGGCTCTTTGCTGAGTGTATTTTTCTCCCTTTCTAATGGATAACTAAGAACCGTTGGTGGGATATGGGTTTAGGAGCAGTAGTTCTGGAGGGCCAGGTTATCTTATGTGTGTTGTTAAAATTCTTGTGGAATGAGGCAGAGCTGATTATCTTCAGGGCAAATCATCTCCTTCACCCTGGGCTCGGGTTTGTGCTCTGCCTGATGGGAAGTATGCCTGGTGCTGCTGCAGTTCCACTGGGATTTTCTACTTAGGGCTGAAAGTGAATAAATATTGACTGCTGAGGTAAAAAGGAGGGAGCTGTGGACCCAGGATCAGTTAAAATTTGCTGTTACCACCTACCTGGGTTACAGATCAAGGCAGTTTTACCACACCAGAAGTTATTTATGAACCAAGGTGCCAGAAGCTGGAGACGCAGATTCTTATTTCACTGTTTAATACATTATCAACAAAGTCTTGGTAATTTATGCTGACTCCTCCTACTTCACTTACCCTGCCAAACTGAAGGAGAGTAGCTCACCATCAGTACTGCAAAATTTCTTTGAATTTGTCTGTGTTTTCTTTCTTCCTTGAAATATTTATCCTTAGGAAAGCTGCTGCTGGATATCTGCTCATTGTTTGACTTGGGCACTGTGAGAAACGTAGTTGGAAAATTTTGGTTCCACTTACTTGGAAACAAAACTGTATTTAAAAATTAACTGTGTCTAGTGCGCTAATGCTGAAGGCTTTACACTCCCTGGCTTCCTTTGTCATGGAAAAAGCACAAAATGCAATATATTGGCAATATGTTGTTACCCAAGGATAGAACCACAGGCTTACCAGAGGGAATTTTGTAAATAGGAACTACAGGATTTGTGTTTGGTGTGAATTCCCTTGGGAATGAGAGCTTTGGTATTTGTGAGAAGGTGGCAATGTCAGTATGTACAATATGAGGTTTCTGGCTGAAGACAGTTTAGGAGTGGTTTCATAAAATCTATGCAGTTTTCCTCCGAATGGATCTTGTCATCCAAGAAGTCTGCAGATGAAATAGGTTTTAGTTCTGGCAGCTACATGCCCTTTTTTTGTCACTTGTGCAGAGAGTCCAGAGTATGACAGAACTAAGGATGAGCTTATTTTGGTTGGCTTTCTGAATGCAGATCTCTTGCTCATGTCCTGCCTTTCAGCACAGAGATAAAATTGGTATTGTTTTTTGGAAGCAAAGCTTGCATTTAACAGGATTATAGGAGTATTTTTAACTTCCTGCTCTCACTCCAGTGCTCCTGATGGATGCTTGGAGTGCGGGGAGTTTGCTGGTTATTGATGTCAAAGTGAATGTGCTGTGCTGATGCAGATCTTCTTGAGGAGAAACGTCTTTTCCTGAGTGGCACATGGGAGGGCTGCAGAGTCCTTGTCCTGCCCATGACAGCGGCTTTGGGGCTGGAGGGAAGAGGGGCAGAAAGCAGCAGGGCTGAGCTGGTTCAGGGCAGTGGCTGGGAGGGCAGGGGCAGAGCCCCGGGTGTTCCAGGGATGGGGAATATCCTCGGAGCCAGGCTGGGGGTTGATGTTCGGAGCTGGCGCTCGCACGGGCAGCCCGGGGTGGTGGCCTGGGTGTCACAGCGTGTCCCCTGCCCACGGCTGAGCTGCCTGTCCTCCTGACCTCTGCCTGCCCTCCAGCTCTGGCACACAGCTTTCCCAGGCCCTGGCCCCCTGGGATGCTTTCCATGGAAAAAACCCCCACATTTTTTCTTATGCAAGGAGGGGACAGCTTTATCATCCGTTAGTGAGCACGTCCTTGGCTCCCCCAGGTCTTTTTGCAACAACCAGTGTAACAATGTCCTGTGTCACATATCCTCAGTATTTATATCAAAAATACAAAAATAATCATTTAATCCCGCTTTGTCAAGCATTTTGGTTTAATCTTCCTTTGTGTTGAACCGTGTTTCTCCTTATTATTTGATACTTTATGAAAACTTCATGCTCTGGTGTCAGGGA
This sequence comes from Zonotrichia albicollis, assembly GCF_047830755.1. Classification (NCBI taxonomy): domain Eukaryota; kingdom Metazoa; phylum Chordata; class Aves; order Passeriformes; family Passerellidae; genus Zonotrichia; species Zonotrichia albicollis. The sequence continues at coordinate 7,615,686 of NC_133845.1, read as the reverse complement.
CCGCAGTTTAATCATTTGATATTCTGCTTCTGATAGTTGTCACTAAAGGGAATTAAATCCTTAGTTTTCACCTATGTTGAAAAAAATGAATGTTATTCCCAGCTACTATTCAGTTATCAGCCTGAAGAAAAGAGGAAAAAAACTCCACAGCATCCCTGGTGAAAAGAAGAAATAAGGTGAGTTTGAAACAGTGGATGTGATGGACAGGAAACAGGAGAAGTGGGATGGGATCTGAGCTTCCCAGTCCTGAGGATAAAGACCAAAGCAGGCAGCTCTTTAGCTGTTGAGTCAGAGCAGGGCAGACTCCAGTGTCTTTTCATATAAAGAGAAAAAACAGGCACATGTACACCTTTTGTGTGGTTTTTTTGAATATTGGGAATAGTGACAGGATGCAGTGGCAGGGGCTGAGAAGGAGTGGGCATTTCTAGAATTCCATCCAGCTCCTTAGGATGGAGTGGTGCAGCTACTCAGCTGCTCTCTGTCTGTTGTGTATTTGTTGGAGGAGGTTGTGTGTGCTGTTTGTGGAGCATGCAAACATGCCTGAATTGGGAATCCAGAAAGAAGCTGAAGGATAACCCTCAGCATCTGGGTGCATTTCACACTGCCAGCTGTTCCTTTGGCTGATGGGAAGATCCAGTGTGATTTAGAGTGGGGATGACAGAAGAAGGAGGAATTTGAACTTGGTACCTTGCTTTAATGCGCCATTTGTTCTCCAGCATCTCTTACATCCGTGTTCACTCCTTCTGAAAGTGTGACTGTGGAATTAGTTTTCCCAGCACCTCTGGAGACACCTTGGAGGTGATGTAACACCTGCTCTTCCATCAGCTGCCTCTCCTTACGCAATCCACATCTAATCTAGTTTGCTCCTTCCCCTGGGTAAAACAGCAGGAAAAGTGCAGTACTTGCTAAAAGGTCTGTTCTAGTTTTCCTTCAGTCTGGTCCGAGGAGCTGGCTGGTGGCAGAGGCCACCCTTGGTTGCAGTGGCTGTACTGGCAGAGCCAGGCGTGCCCAGGAACAGGCTGGATGTGTGGGGTCATCTGTGTCAGATTTTAGTGCATTTATAAAGGGTTGGGCCTTGCCTCTCCCGTCAGCAGGTGCCACGCCTGACTAAACTCCTGAGGCATCCAGAGGTGACACAGCATTGCTGCTCCTTGGGTTACTGATTTACTGCAGGCTCACTCCGAGGCTCCTCAAAGGTCTAAATTCTCCAGTTAATCCAGCTTGGGGAAGGACTTCCAACCTGATACTTCCCATAATGTTAAAGACCAGAAAGCCCTTGTTCATTGGCATTGACGGGAGTTTAACTCAGCTCTTTGTTTCTCGCCTCAGACAGTTCAAGCTGGGGGCAGTTTCAGCTGGGGCCTCCTCTGGTTTTTCTGGAATAAGAACAGAGCTGGACACAGAGCTGATACACGAGCAGTGGTGGTTGTGGCTTTCTCCTGGCAGGTGGATTTAGGGCAGCGTGCAGCCCCGGTGGGGTTTAACCACCCTTGGAAGGGGCAGTTTTGTGGCTGTGACTCTCCCCCGGATCCCCGGGTGTGTGTCCCTGTTCCGAGGGTGACACTGATGAACGCCAGCGGGCTGGGGTTTCTCCCTTTCATTGTGCATTATACATAGATTTTCCTACTCACAGGGCTATTGAATAGTCAAAGATTTCTCAGAATGTTTATAAATTAGTGCTCCAAACCTTGTTCAGGACTGGAATGTGGCAGATGAGATTTCAGCCCTTAAGGAGTATTTTAATTGTGCAAACTGGCTTGATTCTCTGGCCACTTGTTTTCATTTGTGTATTTCAGAAGGCTTTGTCCTTTTAGAAGTGAAACATAACAAGATACCACGCAAACTTTTTTCAGAAATAATAAATACAATATTTCCAAGCCTTTTCAGTCTGCTGTTCTCTGTGCATTTGCTCTTACTGATACTTTAGTGGAATAGCTTTGCTCGCTCTATGAGATAAATGTCATTTGTAAATGAGCATTGTATCTCTTTGTAGTGTCACTGTGCTGGCTTCTGTTTTGGGAGTGTAAATGTGCTGTGCCAGTGCATGCCATGCTTTTAAAAAAATTATTGACATAAAATATCCAACTATTTTAAGTGTATATGCCTACAGTGGCTCTGTAAAAATCTGTTTGTGTTCTAATAAGGGTGTGCTACAAGAAGGCTTTTGGCAACCCAAAGTCCATGCAATTGAGAGCCAAAAAGTAGATAAAAAGAGCGCTTAACTACTTGGTACCTTTTTTTTCATGGTTTCTGAGCAAATCTCATAATTTGATGGGAAGAGGGACCAGGACCAGATTTTCATGTTTTCCTTTAGTAGAACTTTGAATGGCATCAGGCACCCAGCAAAGCCCTTGCTACAGGTGAAATAAGAGTGGGTTTTGACCTTGGGCATGTGTTGTAACAAATTCGATACCAGGTGTTGGGTACTCGGGCACTCTCCTGCGAGGATAAAGGCAGTGACTCCTCCTGACATAATTCTGCATAAGCAAAATCTACTGCAAAACCAGCTCTTGGTGGTGTCAGCCCAGGGAGCAGCCAGAGGGTAGGAGCAGATCTGAGCCTTTTCTGCAGTTAAATTGGTCTCATTTGGAGCACTGAGAGGGGAGCAGGCTGGCTGGAGGACTTGGCTAGCCAGAAACAAGGTATGGCTTGTGAAAAATAGAGCAAGAAGAAGAAACTATGCTGATGTCTTCATCTTGCAGGGTTTCATCTAATGCTCAATGTTGACAGCTTCATTTAAAGGGACTTTTGCAGCTCTGTGTGGTACCAGGGAAGCTGCTCCTGGGCACACATGAAAGCACTTTTAGATTTTCATGGGCTGGGAATCTCCGTTCACTGTTAACGGTGGGGGAACAAGGCCAACACACACCAGATATCAATTTCGGAGGATGGTCGTTCTTTAATCCTGGTATTTGTGGTTGCAGAGAGCCATTAAATATGTGCCCAGAAGGTTAACCAAAGCTGTGTTGTTTTTTTGTGTACAAATGAATTTGTTTAATACTGCCACAGTTGCTCATCACTTTCTGCAGGAGCAATATGATGAGATTAAAAACCTCTTCCATATCTGATCCTCAAATCCCCCTGGGAAGCTGTGAAAGTGTCAGAGCTCTGCTGCTCGTGTGTGGGGTCTGCTCTGGCAAAGCCCAGAGTTGTTCTTTATGAGACATGTTGGGATGTGGTTGTTGGGATGATGGAGGAGCTGAGCTTCCATCTGCAGCCTTGGAGCCAGCATGGGTTTGGGAAACAGCAGAGCTGCTGAGGCTGCCAGCCAGAGGTTCATTATTGAAAGAAAAGACAAACACACCCTCCTTCTTCCCGCTGGACTCTGGAGAGGGAAGCAGGTTTCATGGGGAGATAATTACGCTGCTGGAAAAACTGCTGTGACAGCTCCCAGCACCACAAGTGAAGTTCTTGTGGGGAAAAAGCCATGTTAGACATACCAATTCCTTCCTTTTTCTCTCACAGTTCGTGTGGTGTGCAGGCACAGTGTTGTCCTGGGGCACTTGAAACTTCCTTAGCTCCTTGCCTTGGCTTTCCTTACCAGCTTCACCCTAAAAAAGTTTGCTGTTTCTAATGAAGTTTGTTGTTTTAAAATTACACACTTCGTGGTCTGGTTTAGGAATGCAAATGGACACCTGAATTACATTTTACCCTGCTTATAAAAGCATCCATGATTGATTGCCTCTGAGTGCAAAATGGGAAGCTTTTTCTTTAAAACAGAACCAAAATGAAGAAGAACTCTCACAGTTCCTGTGTGTGTTTATACATATATGTGTATATATATTTATGTGTATATATAAGCAGCACAGAATGAACCAAAACTCCAACTAAGTATTGATTCTGAAGCTGTGTTGTGCTCCTGGGCTTTGTTTATGCTGTGTTTTTAGCCTTGTTGAGGTGATAACAGTTTTGTCCCATACTTCATGGAAACCTGCCTGAATCTGTTTATTAGATCTCGCTGGATATCTGCCCAGCTTACAGCACTTTCTGTGCGAAGTCCATGCCTCATTTTAAATTAATTTCCCCCAGTTTCCCCCTGGTGTCTCTGCAGTTAACAAAAAAAGGCTTTTCCTCAGTTCTGGAGTGGTAGAACCTTGGGAGAGATGTTGCTTCTTCCCTTGTGTTAGGACTGATGATTTGCAGAAATAATACAGCTTTTCTGCACTCTTCAGTATTAACAAACATCAGAGACACACGATTCACACAAAAAGCTTTCTCCAGCAAATGTTCCTGGGTTTGAGCACATTCTCCCTTTTCAGTGCTTGACCACACATGGAACTTCTCAGGAGCAGCTGCTCACAAATAATTCCAGATGTGGAAAGACCCTGAATGCAGTGTTGTGTTTTGTACTGTGCCTGTTTGTGTTGACCTTTCCCAATCCCTTTTCTTGCTTTTTAAGCTCAGGATCACCTCTTAGCTCATTTAAAATATGTATTCAAGACACTTTTAAATCCCAAAATTCACAGACAAAAGGCAAAACTCCTTTTATTTGTTGTTCTGTTCTTCTCTCCATTTGGGGCTGGTAGACAGAGAGTGCTTGGCTGCTGCTGTCACTGTCCCTTTAGAAAGAATGGTGGGATTTGCAGGGTCTGCACAGCTGACAACATCAATCCTGGTCTTGGCTTTGCTGCTTATGAATTTCTCTGAGAATTTGTTACTTAGTTCAGTGCTCAGGTTGGAACCATTGGCAAAGGAAAATCTGAGCCACTTGGCGACCGGACTCTGTGAAGATAAAGATTTCCCTTCCAGGACTATTGAATTCAGCTCCTTGATTCTGATTTTCCTGATTTCTCGTGTGTGGTTTGGCAGGGGAGTGTCAGAGCAAGCAAGGATGGTTGCAGAGGCTGTGAGTCAGTTCCAGAGGAGCCGTGGAGCAGGCAGTGGGCAGCGGGGTTGGTGCTTGGCCGTGCTGCCGCAGGAGCCCCGAGAGCAGAGGCAGGGCCAGGAGCTCTGGGCCTTGCTGGGATGGCTGAGGAGCAGCAGGAGCAGGGCTGAGCTCTGGGCCTTGCTGGGATGGCTGAGGAGCAGCAGGAGCAGGGCCGGGAGCTCTGGGCCCTGCTGAGGAGCAGCAGGAGCAGGGGTGGGAGCTCTGGGCCCTGCTGGGATGGCTGAGGAGCAGGAGCAAGGCTGGGAGCTCTGGGTGCTGCTGGGATGGCTGAGGAGCAGCAGGAGCAGGGCTGGGAGCTCTGGGCCCTGCTGGGCTGGCTGGGGAGCAGCAGGAGCAGGGCTGGGAGCTCTGGGCCTTGCTGGGATGGCTGGGGAGCAGCAGCAGCAGGAGCAGGGCTTGGAGATCTGGGCCCTGCTGGGATGGCTGAGGAGCAGCAGCAGGGCTGAGAGCTCTGGGCCCTGCTGGGCTGGCTGAGGAGCAGCAGGAGCAGGAGCAGGGCTGGGAGCTCTGGGCCCTGCTGGGCTGGCTGAGGAGCAGCAGGAGCAGGGCCGGGAGCTCTGGGCCCCGCTGGGCTGGCTGAGGAGCAGCAGGAGCAGGGCTGGGAGCTCTGGGCCCCTGGGCTGGCTGAGGAGCAGCAGGAGCAGGAGCAGGGCTGGGAGCTCTGGGCCCCGCTGGGATGGCTGAGGAGCAGCAGGAGCAGGAGCAGGGCTGGGAGCTCTGGGCGCTGCTGGGATGGCTGAGGAGCAGCAGGAGCAGGAGCAGGGCTGGGAGCTCTGGGCCCCGCTGGGCTGGCTGAGGAGCAGCAGGAGCAGGGCTGGGAGCTCTGGGCCCCTGGGCTGGCTGAGGAGCAGCAGGAGCAGGAGCAGGGCTGGGAGCTCTGGGCCCCGCTGGGATGGCTGAGGAGCAGCAGGAGCAGGAGCAGGGCTGGGAGCTCTGGGCCCCTGGGCTGGCTGAGGAGCAGCAGGAGCAGGAGCAGGGCTGGGAGCTCTGGGCCCCGCTGGGATGGCTGAGGAGCAGCAGGAGCAGGAGCAGGGCTGGGAGCTCTGGGCGCTGCTGGGATGGCTGAGGAGCAGCAGGAGCAGGAGCAGGGCTGGGAGCTCTGGGCCCCGCTGGGATGGCTGAGGAGCAGCAGGAGCAGGGCTGCCAGCTGGAATGCAGCTGCTGCTGAGCCTGCCAGCACAGCCCTGCCAGCACAGCCCTGCCAGCACAGAGCCCTGAGCTCCGTCGGCTGTGGGCACTGAGGCTCGCTGGGGGCTCGGCTGGCGGGGCAGGAGGGAAGGGCTTCAAACCTGCTGCTGTGGAGATGAGTTTTGTGTGGCTTCAGAAAGCCAGGATGGGTTAATGTGCAGCCAGAGGACCCAAAAGGAGTGTATTTGTGCAGAAGGAACTCTTCTGTGGGTTATCAATGGCTCTGGTCCCTGTGCTCTCTGGCACCAATGTGCTTCAGAATAACTCCTACCTCCTGGAGCACAGCCCTTTGAGACAGTGTGGTACCACTTAGGGATTTTACCACGCACTTTTCCTCTGGATTCTGTGGAGACAGGTTTAATGACACATGAGGAATGCTCTATAATTGCAGATTTCAGTGGCTTTAGAACAATGGTGAAAGTACACCCTGCTGGTTCATGGAGTGGGAACCTCCTCCTGGGCCTCTGCAGCACTTTCTGCTCCTTTGAGCAGTAGGAAGGATGTTAAAAATAATGTACTTGGGTGCTAACACCACCTATCTGTGATGGCAAATTGCTGGAAAATATTACTGAAAGGGGAAAAGTTCAAGCTGACTTGGTAAACTATTTCTCAGGTTTTTATTTTACTCTCTTCATGCCTTATAAACTTGCCTCCTCACACCCTGTGAACTCTGCTCTTCACACTTTATAAAACCATCATGGCAGAAATTACCAACAGAAAATTCCAGTGTATTTTCCGTTATGTGTTTTCTTTGTGTTCAGTCCTCATATCTGTGTACAGTGGGGTTAATTCTCCTAGCAAATAGCACAACCAAGCGTCAGAAGAGAAAAAGTATCTGGAGTGATATGAGGTAATCGTGCATTTTCTATTCTTCCTTCACAAGTGCTGCATTGGCAGATCTGACTGGCTTTTGGAGCAGCTGTTAGATCAAGGGATGAGATAAAGCTGGGTGAAAGAGAGGGCCTGTCTCAGAGCTGCCATGCAGTGCTGTTAGGAGAATGCGGTACCTTTGGGATGGACTGAAAAGTACTAAAATTACATGTATACACAAGAGTAGAGTGAAAAAGCTAAAATGCAGTTGCATATATTGCACCTCCTCCCCTTCCTTCCCCCTTCCCCCTTCCCTTTCAAAATGGAAAACAAGTCCATGAGTGGAAGCAGTATGGACTTCTCCTTCATGTACTTGTTTGATTTTTCTAGTGCAGTGAACCGACCTTTTATAAGTTTGCACTTGTGCCTGAAATTTGTTTGATTAAAAATGTTCCTGTCATCTCCCAGGGAGGGGTTTGGCTTTTCCTCTGTCCATTGCTGTTGAATTTCCTCTGCCCAGGGCCCGTGGCCCCCTCAGGGGTCCCTGTGGTCCAGCACTGACTCCCTGCCCTGAGCCTGAGCACTTCATTTCTGCACCCGAGGATTCATTTTAAAGAAATGCTCACCTTTCGCAGTAACTTTTCGTCTGTGGTAGGACTGGCCCCTCCAGCATTTAAAAAACAGCAATCAAGTTTCTGAAAATCACAAGTCTGACTTTAAAAATGATGCCTTTCAAGGTGAGCTTTGATTATAATTTTATTTGCTGTCCAGTTTGAGTTTTTATATGCAAGATGGGTCATGTTGTTCACATTTCCTCCACAAGGTGATTTAATAGTGATACTGAAAACTGAGAATATTTCATCACCATTTGACTCCATGACTGGAGCTTTGAAAATATTAAATGCTGAGAGACTTGCAGTGAAATGGTGAGAAAATCTAACATTGTTTTAATATGCTTATAATTCAAGGTCATGGCCAGTCCCAAGGACATCTGTACAGGTCTTGTAAGTCCTGGGGGTTGGTCTGGCAGTAAAAATATTCCCCATTTCTGCTCAGCTCCTTGAAAACCAGCAGCAGGACATTTTTTCTGCATGCATATTGTTAAATGTGCACACACTTCTTGTTTTCTTTGGAGGGGATTTCAAGTACAGCTTCACACAGATTTGTGAGGTTCTGTGGCAGCATCTCCTGCTCTGTGTAGGGCTTTATAAATATTTGCAGAAGACCAGCAGGTAACCTTATCTTCCCTTCTGCCTGGGTCAAGGGGGAGGTTCAGGTACTGGAAGAGGCACTGGGATAACGTTCCCTGCTTGTGGAGTTACTCTGTGCCTCCCACAGGGAAATGACAGCAACTTGGATCTGTACTTTTTTATTATTTTTGTGTATCCTGTTGAAATAACTGAAATATCACCTTGACTTTGGAGTGTGTAACAAGTTTCACAAACTCCAGTGACACTGGGAGAAAAGGTGCTGCTCTGCCTGATGCAGACTTTGTAAATGAGATTTTGGATCTGATTACAGCTAACAAGGAACAGACATTGGATATGGCATTGGAAACAGACACCACTGAGATGTAAAACCCTTGCTGCTGTACACACAGGATGTTTAATTAGTACCTGGCCCCTTTCTGAATCAGGATGTGCCTCTGCTTAGGGAACATTTTTGACAAATCCCCAGTGGCTCATAAAAGAACAGGTGAGGGTTTTGGCCCATTCTCTCTTGTGCAGACAGAAGTTTCCTTGGTGCCTGCTAAGGACAAAGCAAAGTCTGGGTGCACAGAACAGGAGGAACAGAACCTCAGACTGCTGCTGCCTGGTAGAAAGGAGCTGTGCCTTTGTGGATGAAATGGATGCTGTGGTGTTGGATGGGCTGTGCAGGTGTCACCTGCTGAGCTCTCTGTGCCCCAGCCCCCTCGGCTGCCAAGCTGTGTGTGGGAAGCTCTGGCCAGAGTGTTGGGATTCCTGCAGTAGCTGGGCCTTTAAAGGTGTTTTATCTTTGTCCATCAGGTTCTGAAAGTGCTGATCAGCAGTCACCTGTGCAGCACAGGGAACAAACAGGAAATACTGGTTTGGGAAGAAGTTTTCTGTGTTCAGCACTGTTAGAGAGAGGGAATATTGAAACAGAAACTGCAGATCCTTCTGGATACTGTTGTTTGCCCACTCTCGATTTTACCTGTGCATGTGCATTTCTTAAAACTTGGGATGCAGCTCACTTTGGAGAAATAAGGAATTCAAAGGAAGCCAACAGCCAGTGAGTACATTAGAATATATCCAGGTGTGTACTCAAGGGATGAAATATTCTTGCTTTTGCTGATCCTGTAAATAAAGTAATTATAAGGCTACTGATGCTTTGTCTCTCAAATATCTTTTCCCAAATATTCCCCCTTTCCCAGCTATCCTAAAACACTCCCCATAGTCAGTAAATCAGAGAAACAGCACCCACTGATGTTTGGCACTTTCTGTGCCAGCAGAACAGGAAGGAAAAACAAGGACACCAAGGGATGCCTTTTGCCATTGTCATGAGCCTCAGAACTTCAGAAAAATAATTATTTTTGCTACTTGAGTGTGCTTACAGAAGTGAATTGACCATGATTGGCTCTCTGTGCTGTAATGAGTGTGTGGCACCATATCAGGGGAAAACAGCCATCAGGTCTGAGAAAGGGGCTGGTTCCCTGTTTTTTGTCACCATTCCTGCTGTTGCTTTCTGAGCAAAGGGTTGGTGCTGGCTGTTTGTGGGAGCTGGGAAAGTGGGAGGTGTTGGCATGGTGTGAGTGTGGTCTAACAGGAAGCTTCACGTGCAGACACATTTTGTGTGGCAGCAAATCTTCTGTTCTCGCTGTGCACTGGATCTGCTTGCAAGGGGAAATAAAATCATGTTATTTTAGAGAACATATTTAATTACTGCTGCATTTACAATAAAACAAGTGTGTTGAAAGCTATAATTATATAATGGGAATATAAAAAGATATCAATCTCCATTCAGGAATAGAAAGGTTTGTCTTTTTAACTAACTGTGCTCTCTCCGGTGGGTTTTCCATGACATAATGGGAGGCATTGGGTCTGGGTTGTGTTGCCTGTTCACATACTGCTTGAAAAATAAAGCAGAGCAAGCTTGAAGAGGTGTCTGAGATAGCTTAGAGATACTTAAATTGAAGATCCTGCAGTGCCAGGAGAAAGGGGAATGGCTTCCCACTGCCAGAGGGCAGGGTTGAATGGGATATTGGGGGGAAATGCTTCCCTGTGAGGAGGTTAAGGCCCTGGCACAGGGTGCCCAGGGAAGCTGTGGCTGCCCCTGGATCCCTGGCAGTGCCCAAGGCCAGGGGTTGCAGCAGCCTGGAATAGTGGAAGGTGTCCCTGTCTGTGGCAGGAGTTGACACTGGGGGGTCTTTAAGCTCCCTCCCAGCCCAGCCTGTTTTGTGTCTCCATGATTTGTGAAATGTTTGTCCAAATAAGGAAAAATTATTTAAAAAAAACCCCAGCCCCGATTTCTGCACCAAGTTTGCAGAGAACATTTCAAGTGAGCTCCTTTGTCTCTGGGAATGAAAAACCTCAGAGGAGAGAAGGAGCTGTGGCTTGGGCTGTCACATGGAATAGAGTGTCACTGTGTGAGCTGCCTGGGAGCAGAGAGGGGGACACTGATCACCGAGTGACATCCCCGTGGGAGCCACCAGCCCGTGCTGGGGGGAGCAGGGCAGGGAGCTGGCAGGGACTGAGCCCTGCCCTGACGGAGAGCGGCGGCTGCGGCTCACTGGGGCGTGTTCCGCCCGCACCATGCCCGGGGAACGCCAGGCCTCTCTGGCAATTTAGGGACCAGGCTCGTTTTTGTTGCACTGGGCTTTTCCCTGCCCTGATGGCAAGAGGAACTGTCTTTTCTGAGCATTCTGGCAGCATGGGGGTAATGGGGGAGCAAGGAGCAGGTGCTTTTCCAGGATGGTTCCTTGCCTATTCCACGGCTCTGGAAGCCATATCCTCACCAGGAGTCTTTGGAAGTTCTGCTGTCAGGCTGCCCTATTCACTGAGGCTGCATTATATCTTGTAATTTCACTCCTTTGTTCACTATATTTTTACCCATTCTCTCACAGCCTTCTCTTTTTGCTGAGTTACTCATTATGCACTAGAAAGTCTCTGTTGCAGGTGTCAGTTCTAAAATGATCCTGGTTACTGAGAGAGGGGCTAAGAGGCTGGCAGAGCACTGTTTAGTGCCCTTTCCCTGGGCACTGAGATTAATGTGTGCTGCTTTCAGCAAGATCTCATTGCTTTGGGAAGGGCAATAGCCCAGTCACTTCATTATTCTGCTGCTCTGCACAAGTGCCAGTGGAATAGAAATGCTTTCAGTTTCCAGACGACCCTTTGGGTGCTTGAGACAAATGCTTTCAAAAGCTGCTCCACACTTTCTTTTTTTTGTTGTTTTTTTTCCTTGTCAAAAGTGGCAAAACTGTAAATCCCTTCATCACTTGCTCTAGCACATCAGACCTGCAACCTTTTTGAACGCCTTCAAAATAATGGACAGTGTGCTTTCACTGGTAGGCACTTAACCAAATCATTTGTCTATTTATTTGTTTTCCCAAGAGGGTATTTTATTACTGACAGCATGAGTCAGGACAATTGAAGGTTGCAGTGAAATATTGCAGCCTCTACTGTGATGCAAGTGGAATGAAGTGATACCTTAGTCATACTGAAAATAAACAAGTCATGTACCTTATGCTTCCTTAGCCCTTCCCAGCTACTCCTGCCCCCAAAGCACAGCATTTTAGGAGCTCCTGGGAGAGGGAATGTTGTTCCTCAGCATTTGTGTGCAAACAGGTTGTCAGCATGGGTTAAAAACGTGTCCATGGTTGTTTTATGGAGAGAAGGTTTTTATGGAGGACAGACAGCAGCTGGCACTCTTGGGTTTTATTCCAGACTTCACTGACTAAGGCAATGCTGAGTCTTCTTGTGCATTATTTACACCATTTTTAAAGAAGGAGTAACAAAAATAGCTGTTTTACAGGAACATTTTGACTTAATTGTGAAGAGCTGTATGGCTCAAGTAGAAAAATTACTTCAGGGAAAATTTTTATTTTATTCCTGTTTGTCTTTTGAAAGAGGATTGAAAAGTGGATTGTATTTTCAGCAGGATTGTCCTTGTTCATGCCCTGAAGTCCCCTGAGCTGTGCCTGAGGGCCTGGGGGGCTTATGTTGACACAGGCGTGGGGAGGATGTTGCAGATGTGATTGTCCTCACCCTGGCTTCCTGTTTTTGACTGTAGCTGGCTGTGATACACCAGGCCAGGGTCCCCCTTGATCTCTCACTGCCAGCTCTTCTAACACACATCGTTCTGTGTGCCAGTCATGAAGCCCAGCTTCCCTTGCCTTGAAGGGGTTAATTTTCTCAATAGTTTTCACAGCTCCTGTTGGCGATGGGGTGTGGTGGCAAAGGAGAACGTTTTGAGTGTCGTTCCTAGTTTTGGTACCTTTCAGCTGCCCTTTTCTTCTCTCCCCTCTGATTTTATAGTTCCCTGCTCCAGCCAACACAATTATACAGTTATTCTGCTGCACAGAGGAGCTGTTGGCATCCTCTCCTCCTGTATTACCCTGGTGCAGAGGCAGAGTGGTGGCAGAGATGCAGAACTGATACCAGTGGAACCAGGCCAGGTGAGATTCAAAAGGCAGAGATAAGAAACAGTGCTTTTCAAGGGATTGGGTTTGCCAGGGAGGAATGATGGAAAGGAATTGCAGTTACCTGATCCATCTCCTTTCTCCTCCTGCCTTGCAGAGCACGTGAGCATCTGCTCAAATGTCACTGAATGTCACCTGGCTCGGGCTAGGCAGGTGCCCAGTGCCTTGGGGTCTCTCTGGGCTCCAGGCTGAGGGGACAGCGATGCTGCTGTGGTAATTTGGGAGGGTGGAGGATTCAATGTTCTTGAAAAGCTATTTGCATAAAGGTTTGCAAGGAGATTGTGAGTGAGAGTATGTTCAAACTGAGCAGTGAAATCTGCACAGCTTGTCTTTCTCATCCATCTGCTTTTGGAGCATGTTATCTCTATTTTACAGATTACATTTGGTCTTCCCATTCCAGGAGGATCTGTTGAGCCTCAACAGTCATGGCAGAGCCCTCCTGGAAGGTTACACTGGAGAAGCAGGAGGGGGGATTTCATGCTCAGGAGGACAACTGAGGAGGTGCAGGGATGCTCTGTCACATTCCTGGGCCTGGCAGGGCAGCACGCTGACTCTCCTGCTTTACCCCACTCCTGCTCCTTTCCCTGGCTTCCCCAGCTGGCATTCTGTCTCCTCTGTGCTTTCTTGACTCCTGGCTGGGCTGTAGCTTCCTCTCACGGAGCTCACCAAGAAAATGCCCTTTGCAGTGAGCCTGGCAGGTGCTGGGAGGCAGCAGGGGTTAAAGCCTGGCTTTCCTGCTGCTCTGCCTGCTCAGGTGTGCTGGGAGGGGATCACAATGGACGAGCAGCAGAGACAGCTCTGTGCACACAGGCAGAATTCCAGCCTGGCAGCTCAGCTTCTATCCCTTTATTACTTTATTTACTCTTTCTTGGTACCTGTCCTTACTGAAAAGACTTGCCTATCAGCTGCTGTATTTTTTTTTTCCTTCTTCCTGCTGAGTCATTGCACAGCTCACCAGTCCTTTGTGAGCTTTGCTTTCTGGAATCCTGACTCAGTTGTCATGTCCCTTTCTGCTCTCCTGCATCCAATGTACCACACTCCATCCAAGCACTCCTGCAGTGCTGCTCCCATGGTCCCCTCTGTCATCAGGGTGAGTGAGGCATGTTCTAGTGGCAGGATTTGTCCTGTGCTCAGGGACCTGTTACTTCTGTGATGTTCACATTTTGAAATTGTTCATTTTCCTTGCACAGAGGCAGCTGGTGGATGCAGACACGTTCTCCTGGAGTTGAGGGGACAGGAAACCTTGTTTGCTTTTGGTTTTCCATGCATTGCACTGCTGGCATCTGCCTAGGCAATTCAACACCTTTCATAGTTTTCATCCCCTAGAATGTATTAGAGAAGGCCTCTGTTCTTTGAGTATCTTTTCAGTCTTGACTATGAATATATAGTTCACTGTTTTCTTCTTTCTTTATCCCTCCTTCCTTCTGCCTTTAAAATTGGGTTGGTATTTCAGAGACTTTCTTGTCTGCCCTGATATAAAATTAAAGAGGTTTCATAAGCCCACAAAATTTTGAAGCAGTGCAATTAAAATGTTTTGTTTTAAAAGGTTGCATTTTTCCCCCCAATTTTAAAATCCCCTTGTTCTCAGTCACAGGTTGTTTCTGTAATTCCTTTGTTTTGTTGTTCATAGTTTGCTTTTAAAATTAAAACACAAATATGACCTCTCATTTTTCCCAGAAGTGTTTGTGTTTCACTTGCTTCCCCCCCCAGTTAATTAGAAATAACAACAACCAACCAAACTATTCCTTTTTCCTGATCTCTGCCATTTCCAGGGGACTGGGGTGATGTTTCCTGATGGGGCACTGAACGCCCCTCCACACCCAGGGACTCAGCTCCAGCATTGGCAAAGCAAAGATGAATGTCCAGACTCTCAGTTAGTCAGAGGAGACACAGGCTGAGAGCAGGGCAGGGTCCTGAGTCTGGTTTAGCAGCCAGATCTGGTGAGTGGCATCCTGCCTGTGCTGGAATTACTGATCCTGAGGGCTCCCCCAGCCCAGAGCTTCTGGGATTCTGTGGTGTGCAGAAGCCCCAGGGGCTCAGGGGCAGGAGGTGCCAGGGCAGAAGGAGGTCTCTGAGGTGTGATGTCCCTCATGAGCTCTGTGCAGCCACAGCCTGCAGGTGACCCACAGTGCTGCTGTGGCTGCACCAGATGTCCCCACCCTGGAGCTCTGCTCTGCCCTCAGCAGCTCCTGAGGCCTGGCAGCTCTCCTGGCCCAGCACAAGGCCAGCCCTGTGTGGGATGGGTGTGCTTCTCCCCCAGGGCAGTGTCTGTGGAGCTGGGCAGGTCCCTCTGCTGGGTACCAGGTGGAGATGGGAGCTGCTCCCTGCAGGAGCCCCGTCAGGGCTGGCCCTGGAGGTGCTGCCTCTGAGCTCTTTAGGGACACTGCTGTCTCAGGCCAGAGCTTCCCTGCTCCGTGATCCTGCTCAGGCTTTCTGTGTGTAGCGTGTCGCTTTCTCTTCTCATTTTCTCCTCTTTGGAAGGAGTTCATAAAGTAATGAGTGAGGAGGAGGTGTTAGGCTGGGGAATGGGGAAGGGCAGAGCTCTGCTCTTGAGCCTTCTCTGACAGAGCCTTCTGGTCTTCCCCGGGAGAGTGCCCTGATTGCCTGCTGGGAGCTGGGCTGGCTCTTGTCTCTGCTCCATCAGGATACAGCATTTCATGGCACAGAGTGAGTGAGAGCAGGGTGTGATCCCCTGCACGGGAGGGTATTGTTCTCCCTGAGCCTGGATTCTTCTTCCTCCAGTCCCTGATAAGGTATTTGATAATTCCTTATGTGATGGAGTGGGAAATGGAAGTTATTTCCTGCTTTAGGGCCACTCCTCTTCTGAAACACTGGACGACTTACGTGAGCTGTCAGTTACTTTGGTTTTGGAAAATGGATGATATAAAGCATAAGGAGATACTCTCTTTACACACCTCTTACCTGCTTTGATGTAAGCAGTCCTTACATTGATGTTTTATGATCTCCTGGCATATCCAAGTACAGCTTTTAGCATAACTGGTGTCCCTGTTTATTATTAGAAGTCCATATAGTACAGGTTACACCTGGTGTTTCAGTCTTGTGCTCCTCTGAGCAGCTTTAGAGTTAAGGTTTGGGTTTATGATGTACCATCTCTCAGTCTCCCCTCCAAAAAGAAAAATACATCCAAATTAGACTGAAGGCTTGGCTAATTGTTCTTTCTGTATTCATCTGTGAGGCAGCAGGAAACCAAGCAGCAGGGTTTCCATTGAGAGCAGCCGTGTGCCAGCTTGGCTGCCTTTGTCCCACACTGCCTGTGGGTGTTGAGGGGAAAAGGGACAGTAGTGGCTGCAGCTGGACGCTTGAGAGCCAGCAAGGGAGAGTGAGGAGCTCTTTCCTGGTTATTGGGGGTTTATTATTCACTGAAAGTGCTAATTAGCAATTGTAAATTATTCCAAAAGCCAAAGTAAATGTGTTCCTGGTTGTTAAAGACTTCATCAGTGCTGGGTGTGTTGTCACTGAGGGGAAATGTGCTCTGAGACACTGCAAGAGGGTTTGTCCACTGTGCCCTGAAGGTCTGCAGCCCTCAGGCACTGCTTCTCCTTGTCCCCCCTGTGTCGTCTGCACCCCTCCCACTTCCATCTTCCCATTCCCTGCCTCAGAAGTGCCTGTGCAGGGGGATGGCAGGGCAGGTCTGTCCCAGTGCTCTGGGAGCCCAGGGAATCATTCACGGCTGTGCTGTCGAGAATTAAATACAGTGTGGCTTTGCACATTCCCTGCCCGTGTGACCCCCACCTGCTTAAATCTGCCCCTGACAATGGCTTGCTGCAGTCGGAGGCCTCCATTTAATTCCATTTAGCTGGTCAGGAGCTATCCAATAGGAACAGTAATAATGAAATGTATAAGTAGTGATTTCTAGATGGAGAAAGGACTGAGCCAGCCTCCTGTTTGCTTTTGATACCACTGAAGTACAGTGATAATAGGAGGGTAGGAGGAGGGCTGTTGTAAATATGGTGCAAGGACCACCCATCATTTAAGACTATTTATTTAAGTCAAAGTAACTGAGCTACTCTTTATTTATTTGCTTATGCTTATCTTTTATTATTTGTTCAGCCATTCAGGTTCTGGTGTCCCAGAGTTCATTTCCATTCATTTCCTTGTAAGAATTCACTAGCAAGTGTGCTTGGGGTGGGTTTTGTCCCCTGGTTTTAACCACAGAGTGCCCCAAAACGATGTACACAGGCAGTTTGGATGTATTGGATGGATAGAAGGTGTGGGATGGACAGAAAATACAGCTCTGGGTGGGTGTCAGCCTCCATATAAATGTTTTACTTGGAGAAAGGTTTCCCCGCTCTGCAGCTGCCTGACCGGGCAAGGCTGAACATTGTCTCATGTTATGAACAGTTGTCATTTAGCAGCACATGGGGCTGATTGTAACTGATGAGGTGATTGCTCTTGATCATTCCATGTGCTGAAAACAGTGTTTTCCAGGATGTGCTTCTGTGAGGGAAGAGTAAATTTGCTATGACTTTGCATTGGCACTGAACTACAAACAAACCCCAGATGAGCCCAGGTGCATGTCCTGGATTAGGTTTAGGTCACTCTGTACAATTTGGGGTCTGCTTTGATGTGTGCAGCACTTGGATCAGCTGGGAGAGGTGGGGTTTGTTCTGCTCTGTGTGATGGAGAGGTCTGAGGGCTCCAGCCAGGGGCAGAGCAGCACTTGCTGGGCATTGAGAAGGGCTGGCTGGGACAGAGCTTGGTCTCACCCACACAA
The DNA here is from genome assembly GCF_047830755.1 of Zonotrichia albicollis. Classification (NCBI taxonomy): domain Eukaryota; kingdom Metazoa; phylum Chordata; class Aves; order Passeriformes; family Passerellidae; genus Zonotrichia; species Zonotrichia albicollis. The sequence goes on along the minus strand of NC_133845.1, from coordinate 7,598,409 downwards.
ACAAAACGAGGAGATTGCAGAGGAGGTGCAGGGAACAGCTTCTACTGAGAGCTTGGTGAGAGGTCCCTGTTGGTGTCTCTTGGGGGAGGACAGCTGAGCCCTGCTGTGTGGTTGAGGTCATTCCCACCACACCAGTGGCAGTGGGAAAGGCCCCAGGGCTGGACATGCCACTGCCCCACGAGGAGCCTTTGCTGACATGCCCAGGGTCAGACTCCTTGGCAGAGCAGGAGGGCAGGAGCAGCATCTTCTCCCATCTCCCTTCTGTGTTCCAGCTTCAGAGCTGCTTGCAGCAGTTTATTGATGGTAAATAAGAGGTTCATGCCCTTTTCCCTAGAGGTATTTTTTTTATTACTTTTATACTTGTTCCTGAGTCAAACAAAAGAAATCCAAGCCAGGGCTCAGAGATTCTGATTGTTCAGTGATTTCCTAATTATTTTTCTCATCCTGGGCAAAGTGATGAGAGAAACTTATTCCAGAGCAATTTTTTTATTGACTGTCACTGTGTTCTTCTGAAAGAAAATGCCGAGCACCTACTAAAATAACATCTTTTATGTGTTGCCAAATAAAAGAGCAGGTTTGTTCAGTAATACGTATGCAAAAGCATGAGGATTCTGTGATTATTTTTATAAAGCTTTTTAATAACTAAGAACATGTCTCTGAGCTTGCAAAAGCCGAATATTCCAATAACTTATTCTTTTCATGAAGTGCTTAAAGAAATGCCAGTTATGCAAACTCTGAATGCAGATTCTTACAGCCCAGTTGCACAAAGCTCTTAGTTCCATGTTCCAGTCCCTTCCAGAGAGCAGAGTGCATCTCTGTACTCACTTATGTACTTGGAGATGGATGCTACTGAGCTGAGACATAAAACACAAGCAGGTGAGACAAGAGGATGCCAAAACCATGGTGAAAGGGTAGGACAAACGAAGATGAGTCTATTGCTTTTTGCTGCTTTCAGATTTAGAGATTTACTGAAGGTGGTTTGGGGTTGATTTTACCGTGTACCTACAGAACTGTGCTTGGAGGAAAAGAAACAGTCAGGTTTGTTTATAGTACAGTGTTGGCTTCTCCTCTTCCATCCTCCTTCCTGTCCTTGATGGATGGGAGAAATGTTCAGTTGTTTGGTACTTTGGAACTCACCCAGTGGTGCCAAGGTCCTGGGACACTCCTGTGGCTGTGTGAGAGCATAGGCAGTGCCCTCAAGCTCTGGAATCACAAAATCCTGGGCTGGTTTGAGTGGGAAGGGAGCTCAAAGCCCATCTCATCCCACCCCTGCCATGGCAGGGACACCTCCCACTGTCCCAGGCTGCTCCAGGCCATGCCCAGCCTGGCCTTGGGCACTGCCAGGGATCCAGGGGCAGCCACAGCTGCTCTGGGCACCCTGGGCCAGTGTAAACCTCAAAGAAAAGAACTACTTCCAAATATCTAAATTTATCTTTTTTCTAAATTTATCCTTTTTCAGTTTAAAGCCACGTTCCCCCCTGGGCTTGAGGGCTTTGCTTATGCAGTGAGGGTTAGGAGGGGTTGGGAGATGCTCAGTGTTGGTGACAATAAGAAGTCAATTGGGAATAGAAAGCTGATTCCCAAGGTGAGAGAGGCTGCCTGTGGTACCTGGAGATGCCTTTTTTTGCTAAAAGGGGAACTGCCATGCCCAGGCTTGCCCCTTTGCCCACAGGTTCTAAATTCCAGGTAATCTGGTCTCGTTTGTGCAACTTTTCTTTGCGGGCTCTGAAAATGTGCTTTAAATGCTCTTGCAAATGAATAAATAAAAAGTCTCTTTGGAAGCCTGAAACCACAGTAAAGCCCTTGAGCAAAGATAATTGTCTGACTGTATTGGAGCTTATATTTAAGCAAGTCCAGAGAGCTGGAGCAGGGCAGGAAACCAATATATTAATTAATTTCTGCAGTGCCACTGGCCTTGCCTGCCTCCCTGTGCAGAGGAACATACACGGTGGAAGGGCTGTCATGTCCACTCTGGTGTTTTAAAAATTAATCAAGTGATAGTGCTGATTGCAAAAAAATCTTTATTTAAAACCTTCTATATTTAATTTTTGAAAAGTTTATCTAACTTCATATATTCTTCATCTAAGAAGAGAAATAATGGAAAAAAAAAAAAACAAACCCAAACCCCCCACATTCTTTTCCTTCCTTAGAGAAAAAGATTTCAGCCAGCTGAGAATCTCATTTAACAGGTGGAGATGCACATCAAATAGGAAGTGATTCTTTTCTTAAAAAAAAAATCTTTGTGGGAATAGAAACGCCAGAACTCCAAGTTAGTGTGAGGTGGTTTGTGGTGACCAATTGCCTTCTGTAGCTGAATTTCAGTAATTGATATTGGGGAGGCCACGAGCCCTTCCACACCACCCTATTGCATTGGGGATGTCACACTCCCTGGGCATAGGTGTGCCATGAATTTGGAATTTGAATGTTGGGAAAAACGGAACATTTGGTATTTAAAGTATTTTAAAACTGCCTTTGTGGCTGTAACTAACATGGGTAATTTTGAAAGCTGTCACAACCAGTAAAATGGGATTTCATTGCAACAGTGCTGATCCTGCCCAGACCCCTATTCCCATGGTTTAGAGTTTCCCAGCCTCCTTTATTTGGGACATGGATAGATCTGCCAAGGAAGCCTGCATTCCACCAGGAGGGCACATGAACCAAAGCGCTGCACAGCACAGTGAGCTTGGGTTAAGTTTTTGACTCCCACCACCCACAGTTGCAGTTCTGAGACCCTCACATATCCACATCCCCCAGGCTGAAACCCACTGAGCTCAGCTCAGAACCAGGCCATAAATAAATGCATCATGAGTAGCCCTGGAGCACCCAGAGTGCGGAGAAATCCAGTTTGCTCTGTGCTGATAATTGAATGACATTTCATTCCAGTGATTTTTAGATATCCTCTTATTGTAATATACTGTTACACTCCTGATTTTCCTTGTGCAGTGCCTTCCCAGCTAATTGGATTTTGGCTCTCCTATGATGAACTTCCATCAAAAGTAGCAATTACAGCTTTCAGCATTGTCCAGTCAATCACAGCAACCCTTTGGTTGTGCCAGGTCCTCACTCTGTGGCCGAGGATTGAACACAATCCATTTAGCATTATTTATCAGGTGGGCTTGGAGCTGCCCTTGCCAGGCTTTTCCAGCTTCGTGTCGTGTGATCCTGGAGTCAGACTTCAGAAATCTTGTTTTATATAATACAGATGGACATAATGTAATCAGGGAGGTGTTGACAAAGCTGATTTGAAACATGTGAAATTAAATCCTCATCAGATCAGCGCTGTCAGCCTGCAGTTCCCATCTCTTCTTTTGTTTTCCCTGGGGCTCATCTGAGAGCAGAGCTATCTCTGCTTTCCATGTTGTGTGATTATTTTCTTCCTTTCCACTGTATTAGTTTTAATTTCATGGACAAAGAGTTTACTTGGAATATTGGCTGAGGGCTATGTGCATTTTGGTGTTTTCGCCATCTTCCTGATGTAATTTCCTGATTTTTGTGTGTGCTTGTGGTAGAAGTCTGAGGTCAGAAGTGAAGATAGATCAGGGTTTGTCACACGATTCCACTGTCTTGCCCAAATGTTTATAAACTTTGGGTAAAATCTCAGTTCTTGTTTAATAATTTTTTTTCCTTTCCTGGTGGCAGTGGGCAGCTCATGAGATGTGAAAAGTTGACTTAATTCTGGTGTCATATATTGTAGTGTGGCACCCACAGCACTTTACATCTTGATTGACTTATTTTAAACCTTCTGAAGCAGAGTTTTCAAAGTATTTCGTTGTTGATTCACTGCTGGATTATGTTTCCAAACTGTTATTGAGAATAATGGGATTAAAACTCTACTTGTTACATTCAAAGGACAGGGATGCTCCAGCCAGGCTAGGATGGGTTATTTTTGCCTTTTGTGCAAATTATTTGAACAAAACAAATGTGAGAGATTTTATCAGATATGGTTTGAAGCTTTTTGGTTTTCAGTCATGGTTAGTGTCAGCACAGGCCTTAATTAAATTGTAGCCTTTGAGGTAAAATTTATATCTTGGGAAGCATCACTTTGTGTAGAGCTCTAAATCCTCTGGAATTGTTGGTTTGGTAGGGCAGAGCTGTGCTTTTCCATCGGGGGAGCAATCTCCGGGCACAACAACAGTGTGATAGAAGTCATAAATAAACTAATAAATCAGTTCTCAATGGCTCCCACCTCTCAGCTGGAGGTCAGGAAGAAAAGTCACTGGTGGGGGAGCAGCCAGGAGATGTCCCCAAGGAGGAGAACAACTCCAAATCACATTTGGCATTAATCTGAGGAGCCCATTGCCTGTCCAGCTGAGGAATGGGGATCTGGCAGGGCTCTCGCACCATCAGCACCTGGGGAAGGAATTTGTCTCCATCCTGTGTCCTGTATGAGCTGGGGTGGCACATGGCACCCAGGCCATGACAATTGTGTTCTCCCCTGCTGTGGCCCTGGGGCTGTGCCAGAGAACCTGAGTGATGGGAACAGACACTCCCACAATGTTTTAAAAGTTCTGGTTTTGTTTAACTTAAGAAGCTGTTTCCACAAACCCCCTTTTTCTGATTCTTCCCTTCTTATGCAGACAGAAATGTGAAAATATGTTGGATTTGTGGATGTGGGACTCCCTCAAAGCCAAAGGGGAGGTTCTCATTTAGTGAAAGGTGTATTTAAAATTTACAGTATTAAAGGCAAGCAGTAACTGTAGAGTTTAGGGACGTTAAGCTGAATATTCATCTATTTAATATGAAGTTTACATTTACTTGAGATAAAGTTCACTTAATGCAAATCACCCTACAGATCTCCTGTAGGTGTTTCCTGGCCAGTGATACAACGCAGTGTGAGCAGGCAGAACTTGATGCTTGGATAAGGCACCAGAGGGTTTTAATTCCTGATATGGCACAGAAATACCATAAATGAGGGGAGCAGCTAACTGGATTTGAGGAGGAAAAGGACATGAGATGTTTTTTTGATACAGTTGTGTCCTGTACAAATATGTAAGTTCTAACTAAATTAATCAACTTGACCTACCAGAGAACTTCAAAGAGTGGGTGTGAAAGTGGGCAGGGTCTTTTGTGAAATGTCCTGTAAACATTTATTCCAGTACATTTGGTCCTCAATTTGATGAAGAAGGGTTCATTCATCTGCAGGGAATTGCTTAATGGCCTCTGTACACCAGAACTTTTATTAATATAACAGTGTCACATTTCATTGCAAGGGCAGAGCTGCTGAGAAGCTGAGGAAGTGGCATTTTAAATAAAATTCTATTTCTATTCTAATGGCCAGGATTAAATTTTGTAGTGACTTCTCACTTATTTACATCTGCCTCAAATATCTATACCCAAATGGAGCTGTTGTAGAGCAGCTCTGTAGTTGGTTTGGCCTTTAGTGTTTACAAGACCCATGTGTCAGTGTTTTGTGTAAGTGCTCCTGGGATTTGAGGTATTTTCCTCTCCTGTGGAAAAGAATTCATGGCAGAAAAAAGATGATTTGTCTTGTTTCAGCTTGACATGTGTGGTGAATCAGACATATGTATGTTGTGTTATTTATTTATTATATAAATTAAAATTATGTCAAATATACATAATGCACATGCATATAAAATGTATGAATGTGATTATACCTAGAGATAATATTCCAGGCTTGTCTTGGGGTGAGGCCAGAGTTTTCCCTAGGCCAGCTGCTTGGAAAGCTCCTTCGTTCCCCAGCTGTTGCTCTGAGGTTTTACGTGCCCAGAGGAAACATTGTAAAAAGGAGAATGTGTTCAGAAGCTCTTTTCTTCCTGCTCTGCCCCCTTTCTGCCCCCACTCCTCTCCCTGTTTCATTGCTGCAAGTTCACAAAGTTATTTTCCTTCATCCAGGCCACTGATGGGCAGAAAAAAACACCCAAACTTAATCCATAAGGGACTAATATTACCTGCAGCATCTTCAGCCTTCCTTGCTCTCTGTCTCAGATGGCATGGAATTAAATAGTGGCTATTAAAAATTAACAAGGGTGCACAGATGGTTATCAAGTGCTGATAATTGTGTCAGAGAGAAAATCTTCAGTATAATTTCCAGTATTTCTGTGATGTTGTGACCAAGTTTTGAATTTCCCTCAGCAGTAGAATATTTCCCTCAGCAGTAGAAGTCTGGCAAAAGCTCAAAGAATTGACGGTTTTAAAGGCTCAATTTTGCATGTGGAGCTTTTCCAATTTGCAGTAAAAGTCCAGAACACCTTCACAGGATGAATAATGGGATTGCATTTTGGGATCTCAGTGGGAAGGGTTTGTGAAGAGTTTATCATGGAAGTTTTATAGACAGTGATTAAAGAAATGATGTGAGTAGATAGATTGGAGTGTGGTAAAAAGAGCTGAGTGCTGTGACATCCACGCTGATCCAGTGTGAGGGTACAGACCCTGAACATGATAATTTAGAATAGGATATAGCATCCTCTGCACTCAGTCTCACCACTGCAGCCACCAATTTCAGAGCAGAAATCTGTCAGGATCTGCCAGAAGATCCTCTCTGTCCCTGAGAAGCTGGGTAGTGAATCCATCTGTACTCCCAAGTGCTGATAAAGATGTAAATGCAATCCCATTATTTTCAAGTCTTTAAATGAGGAAGCACTTTGATTGCTTTAACTGCTGGAGAAGGTGGGTCTTGATCTCATCACCCATCCTTCCATTCTGTCACCTCAGAGAGTCAGGCTGACCTTGCTGTGGATAATTTGTTTAGAATCTTTTTATTCAGGTGCAATGTGGTCAAACCCCAACATGTAGAAATCTTCAGGAAAACTGTATTGAGCCTTTTTCAAAATCATGACATTGATTTAAAAAGTTGAGGTTTTGTGGGGTTTTTTTTTGGTATGGGTTTTTTTTTGCTGTTGTTTTTTTATGTCTTGTTTCTGAGTTGCACAACTTAGTTTCCTCTGCTTCAAACTAAGTAGGAAACCTCTCCTGTGGTGGAGCTGGGGCTGTGAGGCCAGGTCTCTTTCTTTTGATATGCAAAGGAAAATTGAGGAGGCAAATTTTTAGTCTTTCAACGCCCAAATTCCTTTAAGCATCTATTGCAAAGGTGAGGGTCTCCTTTCTGAGCTGACATTGCACCTCTGTACTCCAAATCATGGCTTTTTGCTGCAGATGTTTTTCAGCTCTCTGCAGCTGTCCCCAGGCAGGGGCATTTCCTCCCTCCTGAGGACAGCAGGTGATGCTGGGGTGGGAATGACAGAGACCCCACAGTGAGCAGCACTTCCCTGGGGCATTCTGACTTTTGCTTTTGAGGCTCATTTTCTCTGGGATGTGTTTTTTATTGGAGCAGAAATATGATCACAAAGCCGGGGATGAAATGATGTGGGCTGTAATTCCTAACCCAGCCGTGCCATTAACAGCAGTGTTAATTACTTCATCCTTAACCCTCTTGGAGAGAACAAAGCAGAGTTAAATGATTTGGCCCAGTGTCAAGCAGCATGTTGGGGTTTCAGAACTTCACATCTTGGATCTGAAGCAAAGGAGTTTTATTAACTGCCTTTCACCAGGCGTGTTTCAGTCAAGTGGTGCATAAATCAGCAGGGTTAGAAACCAGCCCTTCTTGCCCATGCCTTTGCACTGCTGATTATCAAAATGCTTATCCTAAATACATAAGTGGTGATCTATTAAGGGAATAAAAGCCTCGCTGAATATCATGTTTAATGAAACTAGAATGGGTGATACTAGACTTTGAACAGGCCTTTGGTACTTCAAGTCTATGCTATAATCTCTGCAAAGGCACATTTACACAAACAGAAAGTGAAAAAAAATACCTTTCTACAGAGTGCTGTCATGTGGAGGCGCTGAGGGGCTTTTATGAATTCTTTCTCAGTTTTCATTTTGAGCCTGTGATCTCTGTGCAGGCTTGGAATAACCTTCACAGGATATTTGGAAGATGGCTCCTTTTATGAAGAAAAGCTGGGCCTGGTCACATCAGGCTGATTTGCAGTGCTCACTCTTCAGGTAGAATCAGGAAGGGATGAGAGCTGATGGATCAGGCCTTGGGATGTGGAGTCAAACTAAGATTTGGAAGCTGTTATTCCCATTTCAGGCAAAAAGAGGAGGAATCAAAAGTGTGTAATTCTCCCTACAAATGTGTGTTTCTCTTGCTGTTTGCCTGGGCAGTGGGAGCCATTTTTCTGAAGTGGACTGAAAATCACTCCTCTGCATTTTGCTGTGTTGTGAGACTTGCAAATTGTGCAGTGATTAAACAAAATTATCTACTGATTGGTTAGGAAGTGCAGATTTCTCTCCACCAAATTTACACTCTTGTCCTGCTTGTATAATGAGGAAGTGGGAGAAACTCAGGAGTCTGTGGGATTTCTGGACGTGTAAAATCATTTCATGTTGTCATAAAACTGAGCACTGTAACAGTCTGGGTGTGAGATTACCCTGGAATTGTCAGTGACAATTATATCAACTTCCAGTTAATTGTATCAATATGCACCTTGTGTCCTTTGCAGAATGATGAAGTCCTCTGTCCACGCAGAAGAAGATGACTTTGTCCCAGAGCTGCAGAGGAGCATCCACCCCAGGGAGCGGCCGGACTGGGAGGAGACGCTCAGTGCCATGGTAAAGAAACACCTGGGCTGCCCCTTCTCTTCCCATCATCTCCCCTTCTGAGCACTCTGCTCCTCTAGTCCATTTGTACTCCCTGAGTTTCAGCTTTTTAAATGGATTGGACAATACTTTGAACAAGGCCAAAATGCTTTCCTTCCTCTGGCAGTTTGTCAAGGAGAGGGAAGGAGCTTTCACAATGCTTCTGCCCTATTAATACATGCCCCAAAGCAGGTCTTGTAACCAATTAAAAGGTCCATAATGTCACAACGATTTTCAGTCTGCATTAACCTCTTTTTCAGCAAGACTTCTGAGCATGAAGGGAACTTCTTGTAAAAACGTGCTCTTTGAAGCATGCAGCATTGTGAAGGAATGAGATTTTAGCAAAATGCTGGCTAAGTCTACATAAATAAAACCTCAGCCTGAGAGCAAACGTGCCATCAGAGGGACCAGAGCTGCAGAAAAGCACACACAAGGGTGCTCTTTTAATCTCAGAGAGGGCACTCAGGTGGGCAGTGGGCCAGAGACAACTGGATTGCCTTAATGTTCATGGGGGTTTTTGAAGCCACAGTTTCTTTGGGCGCCCTGTGCCAGGGCCTCAGCACCCTCACAGAGAAAAATTCCTTCCCAATATCTCATCTAACCCTTCCCTCAGCGGTGGGAAGCCGTTCCCCCTTGTCCTGTCACCCTCTGCCTGTGTAAAGTCTCTCATACACCTATTTATGAGCCCCTTCAGGCCCTGCAGGGGCTCTGAGCTCTCCCTGGAGCCTTCTCTTCTCCAGGTGAACAGCCCCAGCTCTCCCAGCCTGTGATTGTTTGCGCTTTTCACCTTGTAATTTTTTTTCCTTCCTTGTGTATGGCTGTTTTTGCCTTCTCTCCACCTTGGCCGCAGTTGGAGCACTGTCTGTTCCCATCAGTGTTGCTCAGGCAGCAGCACCTGCTCCCAGCTCAGAGCTTCCCACACTCTGGGGTCTGGTGGGAGTCACTGTGTGACACCTCACTGCTGTCTGTGACCTCCAGCTGTGTCTCAGAGCTGTCAGGCTGTAATTCAGTGTCCTCACCTGGGACACAGGTTTCCTGGCACATCTCATTAGTGTTGGTTTTTTTCTCCTGGTTGATTTGCAGTGAAGGGAATGTTCACCTGCTTGAGGCTGTTGTGCTCATGGACATTGTTCAGTGTTTATTTTACCCTGCATCATGCTCCTCTGCCCAATTAAATCACACTTTGGAACGTGCCCTCTTGCACAGCGCTGTGCCAGCAATGCCAAAACTGACTGGTCCAGTGAAGAAGAGATTTAGAGGATGATAAACAGGGAAATTCCCAGCTGGGATTGCTGCACAGTGACTTGGTGTGATGAAGGACAGTAAAGCTGCTGAACCTGTGTTTAGAGTGGCTGGATTTGTGCTCACGGTGTTGGTTTGACCTCAGGGTCCTCTGAATACAGTGTAAAGAGGGGGGAGAAAAATCTGTCTTGTTTGTGTTTACTGTGGTGAGTGAATCAAGTTTCCACTTTCCTTACCTGCAGTCAGGGGCAATATTCAGATGTAAATATTTGCAGGACCTTTTTCAGCACTGACAGAGTTCTCTGTTTAACCAGCATATCTTCAATATTCTGCCTTTTCCCTGATCATTTGAAGCCTGAGGTTTCTTCCCTCCCTCTGTTCCTTCACTTTGCATTTTTAGCAGCCTCTGCTTCAACCTTGTCCCAGAGACTGCTCTTTCCATGCTATGTGGCTGTCTCGCAGTGCCACAGTACATCTCATTTTTGGTTAGTGGTTGTTGAAGATGCAAATTTTAGGTTTTGTTGCTGCTTGAAGCCCCAGCCCCCAGGGAATGGAGGATGCAGGGTTGGAAAAGTTGTTCCCTTCATTGGTTCCCCTGGCTGGAGCCCTGACAGGCGCCAGGCTTTGTCACCTCACATGAATTCACCTTCTCCCAGGTGAGTAAAGGCTGGGACAAGGGACACTGGAGAGCTGGGGAAGTCCTGGCACTTGTCTCCTGAGCTTTGCCTTGGAACATGCTTTTATTAAAAAAAGTCAATTGATGCATTCACAGCTACATGAACAAGTCGTCCCTACTCTTCCTTCCCTGTTTTATCCATAATACTTTTCAAAGGGCTTATTATTAATTTATAGAAGTGCTTTGTTTCCAGAGCTTTTTCTTAATAAGAAATAAACTGAAGGTCTTCCTAAATGTGTGGAGGTTGATGTCCTCCTATACTGTAAATATAAGGTGACAGAACCTCTTTATTTTTAATGTTTCTGTCATTGCCGGTTCATTTTCGGCACCTGAGTAGCTTCAGTCCTTTGTTTGATGCAACTTCTTTTGTCTTCTTTAGTTTATTATTTATACTTTCATCTGCTTTTTAGCACTGCTTGTTTTGTGTTTGTGGTTCAGCAGAAGGGCAAGTGATTCTGTGTTGGAGACCTGGTTTGTTTGGGGGGAATCCTAAAACTGGGAAATGGTTTGGGTTGGAAGAGACTTTAAAGCTCATCCAGTTCCACCTCCTGCCATGGGCAAGGACAGCTTCCACTGCCCCAGGCTGCTCCAAGTCCCTCCAGCCTGGCCTTGGGCCCTGCCAGGGATCCAGGGACATCTCTCCCTCAGTATTTCTGGTGCAGTTCTGTGTTGTAGGTGAGGTGCAGGCTGAAGGAGAGGCAGCCCTGCTGGACAGAGTTCCCAGGAGCTGGGTAATGAGGCAGCTGCCTGGAGCTCCTCAAGCATTGCCATATTTTGTATTCCCCCCCGACTCATGCCCTGTATTTTTAGACTTTAGGTGTATTAGACACATTTTTTGTGTCTCAGCCCCCAATTCCCACTGTGCTGCACCTGCTGGGTAACCTTCACACATCCTGGGATTTCTGCCTCTGCTCCACTTCAGAAAGTGCAGTTGATAATATTGACTTTCTTCATAGAACACTTCTGAGTTCTGGAGCTGCAAAGCCCCGAGTGAGCCAAGGAAAATTGCAGTTTATGGATTTTCTAACATTTCTCCAAGACAGTAATGTTATTTTAAAGGAAAGGGGTATCTTTTTCTTGTCAGGCCCTGCTGAGTGCTCTGTTTCTGAGTTGCAAGAAATGAAGTTGTGAAAGAGCCTTTATATAATATATCTCACATGAGCCTACAAAACAGCTGTCCTCAGCCTGCATTAACTTTAGCATAAATTGATGCTTGTGCTTAATATTACATTTACCACATGTTGCTGACCACCTGAGTTCCTCCTTTCTCTTCTTCATGAGTTCAGGGAGTTGCACTGTTTGAAAGCACTGAGCCCATGGCTCTCCCCCCATCAGGCTGCTGTGCTTACTGACCCTCTGGTCCTGCCTTGTCTGAATTTTGTTGTGAAGCAGCATTAAGATGCTGAGATAAACACAGAAATCTTCATTTATGCACCCATTGCAAATGTGCTTACAGAGAGGTGCCACGTGAGCTGCATTCACCTGACACTGGAGATCAGGGGAATGCACTCAAAAAAGGACCTGGAGCTGCTGGGGCAAGTCCAGAAAAGCCATGGGGCTGCTCCAGGGCTGGAGCCAGGCTGGGAGAGCTGGGGGTGCTCACCTGGAGAGGGGAAGGCTCCAGGGAGAGCTCAGAGCCCCCAGGGCCTGAAGGGGCTCCAGGAGAGCTGGAGAGGGACTGGGGACAAGGGATGGAGGGACAGGACACAGGGAATGGCTCCCACTGCCAGAGAGCAGGGATGGATGGGATATTGGGAATTGGGAATTGTTCCCTGGGAGGGTGGGCAGGCCCTGGCACAGGTGTCCAGAGCAGCTGTGGCTGCCCCTGGATCCCTGGCAGTGCCCAAGGCCAGGCTGGATGGGGCTGGAGCAGCCTGGGACAGGGGAAGGTGTCCCTGCCATGGCAGGGCTGGCACTGAATGAGCTTTAAGATCCCTTCCAACTTTCTGTGATTCTCTGCATGCTTCTGAAGAAGTCACTTTTCCTGCACTTTTTCAATTCCTTGAGCTTTGGAAACCTTCAGAATATGAGAATATGATTGTCCAAGCGCATGGAAGGATTTTTGTCCCCCTGGTGCACCTCTGGCTGGGATCTCGCCTTGTCTGGGAGTTTTGCTGTCCATAACAAGAGGTGACAGCTGGGGTCAGGTGTGGAATCAGGGTGCTTAGAAAAGGGGAGTCTCTGAATTAATGTAGAAGACTCCGTGAATTTGACAAGTGCACAAGAAGGCAGCAGCTGCAGTTGGTACCCATCATTTTAGGCTTTTGCTGTTGGAATTCCCTTAGGAGAAATGCAAGCTTATAAATACTTTAGAATGGCACAGGGCTAGAGCCTGTCCTATGAAGCCCCTGGAATAATCTTAGCTCTTAGGTCACAGGGGTTCTGAGATCTGTAGTATTTTCAGCATTTGATGCCAGATAGGAAAGGTTCTGTGGCTTATGAAGGTAATAAAGGCTTTTTAATGAGACCTCGATATATCACTGTTAAATCTGGGACATGAGTGAGGAGAAAACTATTTTTAAATGCAATTATGAATGTGTGCAGGGATTAGTGCATTATGAGGGTTTAAAGAAAGATTTTTATGTCCTTAGTGTTTGTTTCTCATTCTTTGTACATCACTTGGCCAGTGCTGCCCCAGGTCTTGAGTAGGGCTTCTGCAAGAATAGATGCCAAAAATAGAATATATGGGGCTTCTTTTTTAATTAGTGTTGGTTCATTGGTTGGTTTTTAATTCACAGAAATCAGGCCTGTTTCTGATGCAGACTAACCTCCAGGAATTGTGGAAAAATCTGCATAAAAAGGGGATGTGGTAAATCCATTTGCTTGGCCCTGTAAGCTATAGTGATTTCCCAGCAGTGGTTTACTGAAATGATCTCATTTTAGTTTCTCAGATATGTAGATATAATACCTTTGAACATGTTAAAATTGATATTTTGGAATTTTTTTCCCTGTGTCTCTTAATGCTTTGTATGTGTGTGAACCCACAGCAGAATTTTACAGCTGAGGATATGGCTGGGAGCTCTGAAGTCACTGACAGAGTTTTGTCAGGCTGATCCTGTTCTCAGATGGGTTCCACATCATGGAAAACATTTCTTGGGGAAAAATGTGCTTTTGAATCCTGACTGCCCAGCTGCAAGTTCTTTTTACAAGTCGAAGGTTTTAAGCTCTCAAGTGCAAGGAGAAGTTTTAGGAGATATGAAGCTGAAATTGTGGGGGTTTTCTGCTATCTTGAAAGGGCTTGAACAAGTCAGTAGAAATGAACTTTAGAATCATGGAATCTCCTGAGCTGGAAGGGACCCACAAGTCATTGAGACAGGAGGGCCAGGGATCCCAGCCATCCCACCCTGTGCTGAGGACATTGTCCAGGTTCTCCCTGAGCTCTGACAGCATCAGAGCCTGATTTCGATGGTTCCCCACCTGAGTGCTCCAGCATTTGGCTTGTGGCTCTAAGTCTGAGGGATCCCTGCCTTAATGCTATAGAAAATGTTACCTGTAGGTTTGGAGGTTGGTTTTGTGCTGCTGAAGGTCCTCAAGCCTGGATTAGTGAGTCAGAGCTGTGTTAATCCTGCAGGAGCTGCACTGGGCAGCATTTTCATGGAGTGGCTGCAGCTCAGGCTGGGCAATGGGGATAACAGAGGGAAGGGTGGAATGGGAGTGGGAGTCCAGGAAGTGAGGACAGCACAGGCACTGATCTTACACAAATGTTTTGGGACAGGCCAGCACACCAGGCATCCATCAGGTGCAATAATATTTTGGTCAAAGCAGTTCTGCTCTGGCATTGCACCAGTAACCTGTATTTCCTATTCAATTCACATCACTTGCTTTTCCTTGTTATTGCTGCATGGGTCTAGCATTATTTTCCCTCGTTAAGCTTTTGGCAAGGGTTTCTGTTGCTGTGTGAGGTTCTTTCTGTGCCTCTTAGGTTAGAGGGGCCTTTTCATTTCACAGGCTGGCTCGCAGCACGGAGCTTGTCCCCGAGAAGCTTTGGAAATTGGGGCGATCACTTAATTGGCACATTGGCTTCCATTTGGCTTTGCCAATTAAATAAATTCAATTAATCCAGAATGGAGACTGTATTTTTGGCAGGAAGTATTAATTCATAGTAATAATTTAATTTTCATAGGCAAGAGCAGCAATAGTTTCTGGTTACATTTAAAGCCTTGCCAGTGTGTGCACTCTGGTACTACAGTGGTGAGCCAGGAGATCCAAATTATATTTTGTAAATATCTGTTTGAAAGTCCCTTTCTATACAACAAAATGAAGGAATTATTTAGAATTTGCTATGGCTGGATCAGCAGCTTGCTGTGCACCATCATCACCAATTTTAATGCACCCTGTTTGTAATTTCTTTCCTAATTCTGGCTCAGCTAGGCTGCTGTTGCTGGTGGTGCTGTTCCTGTGGTGCTGGGGATGCTGCTGTTCCTGCTCCAGGTTCTTCCTGACCCTGAGCTTTGAAGTCAGGATTACACTGTCATGACCCTCCACCTCTTTCCCTCCCAGCCTGTTCTGAAGCTGATCTCTTTCTATGCCTGTTTTGTTGTCAGATTACAGGAAATGCCACAGTTGTTCAAAATGTACTTATTTGGGAGATAAAACTTATAATTTATTTACTATCAATCACTTTTCCCTAGTCCCAGCTGCTTAAAAATAAGGTGGAACATTAAGGAAGGGAAAGAAGTCTCTTATTTTTAAGTGGTTCATTTAAAAAAAAAAAATTTTTTTTTAAATTACTGTCCATGTCTTCTTAGTTACCATAATGCAGGAAAAGATGGAACAGTTTTTAAAGGGTATCAACAGTCTGCTCATCCATCCCCTTCCATTCCCCACCCTAATTTAAGCCCAAGAGACAAACAAATCGTGTCAGAGTTTGTCTTTCTGAAGATTGTAGGCATTAATGCTTGGGTTTTTTTGTCATGATTCAGCCTTCATCATTGTAAAATGATGAATTATTCCATGAAGATGTTGGTAATCATTAGCCTGATTTTTTTATGTCATTCCCTACATTTCTGCCTTGCTGCATATTATGGGTCACTGCTGTGTTGGTGTAAGGTTGCACATCTTGAGATTTGATCAAATACCATGGTTGCCAGGGCACAGATTATTCATGGAGTCATGGAATGGTTTGGGTTGAAAGGAACCTTAAAGCCCATCCGGTGCCACCCCCTGCCATGGCAGGGACACCTTCCCCTGTCCCAGGCTGCTCCCAGCCCTGCCCAGCCTGGCCTTGGGCACTGCCAGGGATCCAGGGGCAGCCACAGCTGCTCTGGGCACCCTGTGCCAGGGCCTGCCCACCCTCAGAGGGAACAATTCCCAATTCCCAATATCCCATCCATTGCTGCCCTCTGGCAGTGGGAGCCATTCCCTGTGTCCTGTCCCTCCATCCCTTGTCCCCAGTCCCTCTCCAGCTCTCCTGGAGCCCCTTCAGGCCCTGGGGGCTCTGAGCTCTCCCTGGAGCCTTCTCCTCTCCAGGTGAGCACCCCCAGCTCTCCCAGCCTGGCTCCATGGCAGAGGGGCTCCAGCCCTGGAGCAGCTCTGTGGTCGTTATTCACCTTCCCAGCTCTTGCAGCATCAAGTGTCCTGTTCTGACCTCCAGGTCATTTCTGGAGAGCAGTGTCACCTCCCACGTCCAGCTCATGTCACTGTTTCTGGAGGGCAGCAGGGGGAGGAGTCCAGCCCCATTTGTGGAGCTGGTGTGTGATCCCAGGCTGGGCTTTCCCCTCCCCTTGGGCACAGTTAGGGACTCCTGTGTTGTGTTGGTCAGAAGTTTATGGACACTGTGGTATAAAGTGCATGCTGGAGGCAGACACATTCCTCACATTGCTGTGTTGTCACAGGGCTTTGGGCAGGGAGTGCAGTGGATCCCAGTTTTGTGCTCATGCCATTGGACACAGCTCTTCTCTATAAACAAAAGCTGAGCCCAGGTTGGCTTAACACACAGAAATATAAATTCCTGTTAATTGTCCTGACTCAGATGCTGGGGTTGAATGTCAGGCTGCTGTTTTTTTCCACCTTCCCCATCTTGCTGTTGCTGCACTGGGACAACTCCTGAGTTTCTAATCCGATTTATACCTATAACATAACATCACATTGTTATATGCATAATCACTGGCTGTGGCCAGGGGACTTACCAGAGTGGGATTTGCTTGTTTGAGCCTGAATCTATCTCTGTTGTGTTTTATGTGATGAGAAATTGCTTTCTACAATAACAACCCAAAGCTCCAATTGTCCTTTTATATCCAAGCCATAATTAGGATCCCCTTCTCCCTCTGTGCATCAAACAGTAGCTGGGATCTTTGGGGCTTTTTTTTTACCAACAGGAAACTGGAATCAGAAGTATTGTTCTTGTTGGATGTTCTATTTTCTGTGGCTTTTCTCTGTAATTTATTTTGTAGGCTGTACAGAAGCAGAACTCTAACCCTGTCTGCCTTTCACACGCATATTTTATGTGGGATTTTTGTTCTTAAAGAAAGTGCATTCCTGAGCCACTGTGCCATTGTGTGAGGCTGTGTACTGTACCCTGCAGCTCCTGGGCCCAGGGCTTTGGGAATGGTAATCAGGCTCCACTGTGGGAATGTCAGATCCAAACTTGGGGCTGTCAGGGAGTTATCATGCTAATGCTGCCCTCAGTAGCTGACCATTCTCTTGTGCTTGGTTGCATCCCTTTTAGCCCTAAAACTGGGGATTCTGTGAAGGAAACACAAGTGTGAGACTGTTCTGCTGAAAATCCCTGGCACCCACTGGGTTCATGTGCAGAGGATCAGTGACAATCTGTGTGTCTTTCAGGCTCACTTGGGAAATGTTGCCATGGCACAAACTCACACTGCTCTGCAGAGGTGAATTTTGGTCACAGTGACAGTGACAGTGCCAAAGGAGGTGCTCAGAGCTGCCAAGCTGCTTGTTCCATGTCTTGGATTCCACTTCAGTGGTTTTACATGGCAGCTGGAGAAGGTTTGACCTACATATCAGTGACCTGCAGATCTTCATTTGAAAACACAGTAGACAAATAGTTAAGAATTTGTTCTTTGCTCATTCCAGGCTGATCCTTTAAACTATGGTAAATGGATGCCCTGGATGAACTCCTCTGTGATGCTAAGTCTCTGGAATGAGAGGTTTCTCTGAATTTGCCAGCTCATGGCAATGCTTTAAAGTGTTTTTTTGTTTTGCTTTTTCTTACTCCCCCCGTCATTTTCATGGAGATTCTGAGAGTAGAAAAAACACATTCTGTGTGGTCCTTTAAAAAAAAGAGAAGAATTCTCTTTTATACATGGAATGAACTAAGTACTGGTTGGAGCAGTTTGGAATTGAGAACCTGAAAAATGGAATTAAAAGTTCTAAGCTCACAAAATGATGCACATTCACATGTCTATTCAATGCAGATTTCTTAGCCGTGGGATTAACAATATGCATTGCCAATGTTCAAAGTTTCCTTACTGTAAGCACTTGTCATTTTTTCATTCCTTTTCTCTATCCCATTATCTCAGTTACCATGAGATTTTAAAGGCATGTCTGGCTGGGTGAGTGTTTCTGCACATTCCATAATCCCCAAACTGAGAGCTAGACTAAAAGGTCAGTTCTAGCTCTCATTCCTTAGGCCATCCTGGCCTTGAGCTCTGCACCTAAAGCCCCCCTCCAGCCAGAAGGGATATTTACACTAAGGAAGGAGCTAAGTGATGACTTCAATTAAAAAAAAATAAAAGGTTCCAGTGTTTCTTACTCTTGAAAATATCCTTGTGCTGAGTGTTATTGAATGTGCCTGTGCTGCGCTCTGCTGATGAGAACATGAACAGCACAGGATTAATCCTTAAAATCACAGAATCACAGGATGGTTTGTGTTGGAAGAGATCTTCAAGCCCATCAGGTTCCATCCCTTGCCATGGACAGGGACACCTTCCACTATTCCAGGTTGCTCCAAGCCTGGTCCAGCCTGGCCTGGAGCACTTCCAGGGACAGGAGACCGCAACCACCTCCCATGTTAATTAAGAAATGCAGAATTGGAGGGGGATATTTAGTGTTATTTTTAACTTCTTTGGTAAAACTCCTATAGTATGACAAGCAGATATTTTTCTTTAAGATGGCATTGCCAGACCTGGGTACCTAAACTGGGTGTTGCGTCTTTATTTTAAATGTGTGCAAATATTTTGAGCAGCTCTGAAAAATGTAGCTGCAATATGCTAATGTGACAGAGCCATGCTGTATGGAAATGCTTAAGAAATTAATTTGGTTCCACTGAATGAATCCATGGAAAGTGGTAACGTGAAGAACTTAGCAAATATTTGCATTTCCATCATATTGCCCCCATACCTCTGACATTTTGGGGTGAACGTTGTCTCTTCATCCATTCCCATATATTTCTGCCATTCAAAACAGTGACCCAGTTGTAGCCTTGCTGTGCTCAGTACATCTTAATCCTTTTAGGGATAAATGCTGTGGAATTGGGACCTTTCCTTCTGAATTATTTGGAGCAGCTTGAACATGGTGACTCTCAGTTTAGTGGAGCATTTTCCCTTTCCTTCTTTGACTTATTTACTGTGGAGAACCAGGATAGTTGTCACAACATCTGAAGGAGGAGCAGAGAGAACTTTGTCTCCCTGGAGTGTGTTAAAGGCTGCACAGTCAAAGCTGAGATCACCAAAATTCTTCCTTCATTGTGCTGCGGGTGAGTTCCTGGGCAGTAATTCCTGAGAGCAGGTGTTGAGGGAGCCATCACCTTCCACCTCACAGGGAGCGAGGAGTTTTGTGGGACACTTTCTTTTTAGTGCTGCAGAGCAAACTCCCTGATGGAGCAGATGCTGAGCCAGCTCTGTGTAGTGAGCTGGCATCCAAAATTTGGGGTAGCTATTGATGTCCTTGTACGTGAGCACCCACTTCAGCCCTCTTCATTCCTCCTCATGCCAAGTGAAGAAATTACTGCTCCCTACAGAGTAATGACTTCTCCTGAAGCAATATTTCTGTTCCCTGCTGTTCTCCAGCAAAGAAGTAAAACTGAAGCAAAGCTTTAGGGTTTTTGAGAGCTCTAGAGGCCTTTTTTTTAGGGTTTTTTAGGTTTTTTTCCTCTCTTTGTAATTTTTCTTTCCAAGAAGATCGAGGGGAAATATGAAGATGATGTAAAGGAAAGACTGTCATGGAAACCAAAGAGCATTTGGAATCAGCTCTGCTGTTTTTAGAAACAAGGCCATGTGCTGACAGAATCCAGAGCAATCTGGTCCCTCCAAACTGGTTTTGTTGAGAGACTGACAGTGGAATATGTTAGTGCCTAATAGTTAATTTTGCTTTGTGATAACCTTGGATTAAATTCCTGCCTTCAGAAATCTCACCTGGATTCAGTCACCTGCCAATATGTATCTGTGGTCTCTCCTCAGAGGTCTTTCTGTAGTCCTGTGGAAAACCAGCTATGGGATTACTTGTGGGATTCCAGGTTTCCTGTGCATCCCAGAGTAAGTCAGAAGCAGCAGGAGGAGAGCTGTGGGATCTACCCTGGTGCAATATTCTCCCCTGTTGAGGATACCAAGGTGGAAACTTCATCACGTTGTGTTCACCGGACTGTTGTGTTGAGTTTTACACATATTTCAGATTGTGTTACGTCTCTGCACGTGAGGGAGAAAGGTTGACATGTTTTCTGATAAATGCAAGGAGACTCTTTAGGAGAAAATCCTTTCATATTATGCTGTGGAATCATTAGATATAAATTATTTATGACTAAGGTTTTGTGTGCTAGAGAGCACAAAGCTGAAGTTTTCTAAATCATGTCTATAAATAAAAAGACTAGAAATATCAAATGCTTAAAGCTAAACAGCCTGATTTGTGAGAGCTCTCAGATTCCTCTCTCAGATTCCCAGGGAGATTAGGAGCAACACTTGAACAGGTCCAGGGAAGGGAGCAGACCTGGGGAAGGGGCTCACCCCAGGAGGGGCAGAGGGAGCTGGGCAGGGGCCCAGCCTGGAGCAGAGGAGGCTCAGGGGCCCTTGTGGCTCTGCACAGCTCCTGCCAGGAGGGGACAGCCAGGGAGGGTTGGGCTGTGCTCCAGGGAACAGGGACAGGAACAGAGGGAACGGCCTCAGGTTGCTCTAGGGGAGGTTTAGATTGGATATCAGGGAGAATTTCTCTCTGGAAAGAGCTGCCCAGCTCTGACACAGCTGCCCAGGGCCGGGCTGGGTCACTGTCCCTGTTGGTGTGCAGGAAACTGTGGCTGTGGAGCCCTGGGGCACGGTCTGTGCTGAGCACAGGGGGGGCAGCCAGGGATGCTCTGGATCCCAAAGGCCTTTCCCACCCTTCCCAATCCTGTTCTGCTGTGATCCACGGGAGGGTTGGACAGGCACACAGGCGTTCTTCCTCCTCCCTAGAGGAAGGCTTTAGTGAGATCTCCCTGCCTGGCAATCCCTGCAGGTGTCTGTGACAAAATACTGACTTTCTGCAATATTGTCTCAACTACTGCTGATACAAGTCAAGCTTTTGGAAGGAGAATTTCTTGGTTTAGGGCAAGCTGGTGAAGTGGTGTCGCTCCAAAACCTTCCCTGCAAAGGTAAGCGACTGAGATTCCTGATAAATCAATTCTCTGAGTTCTGCCTTGAGCTCTAATTTGTTTACCAAGTTTTGGACTGGAGCAGATTGATGCAGCAGTGACATTCAGCTGTGAAAATGGGACCAAACAATTTGCATAAACAGATTTGCTCTGCAATTACCAGGTTTCCACAGCACAGCGATGCATAGAAAATAGGGAAGTGAGAAGCCACTGATGATGCCAGGTAGCTAATTTTCAGATGTAAATAATCCAACTGTTTCAAAATGATTTTTAAAATTAAATCACTGTGACACAAAGCACAAAAGATGACAAATTTCGTTTGGAGGGTTTTGCCTGTGTTTTGAGGGGAGAGTGACCTGCATGCTACGTGCCAAGTTTTGCATCAAAACAGGTACAAAACAGAGTATAAAATCTATTTTATGTAGCTGTGTGTCTTTGGTTTGAATGGAAAGGAATTGTTATTTAGGAGTAATTGCAGTTTCTAAAATTACAATAAGTTTCTTTTTTGGTATCTATCTCTCCACCAAGGTTTTTTCTCATATTGGTACCTCTTAATAAAGATCTGAGCTTGCACAAGTTCTCTGTCCTTACCTTTCTGTGCTTTTGCCTCAACTCTGAGCCTTGGAGAGATGGTTGTTCTGCAGCAGTCCATGGAGCTCAGCTCAAATTGGAAAAGCCCCTGGAGTAATTACTGCCTTGCATCTCACTGTGGTCCAGTTAACTGGATGCAGAAAATAGGAGATGCAGAAATCCAGCTCAATTTGGACTTAACTCCTCTGGGAAGGAGAGGATAATACAACTTTTCCAAGAGAGGTGCTGGCATTTTGGGCTCCTGGAGGTGTGAGTTTTGCCTACGCCGCTTTGAGTCAGATCCAGGGAGGTCTCTGCCCACTGCTGAAAACTGGCTTGAAGCCCACATTTTCTGTCAGATTGTTTATCCATTTTTATATCCCACCAGCTCCTACTGCTGATAGAGAAGAAAAATTACTTTTCTTCCTACAGAAATTCTGTTCCTTAGGAAATTAAGCAAGTGCATCCAGCTTGGCCTAAAAGCAGCTTATTGGAATGGCACATTTATTCTTGTAATTAGTTATTTTCTTATGTAAAAGACCTGTAAGTCTTATTAAATTGGTGATCCTCTTAATGCTAAAATCAACACTGAGACTCTCAAGTGTCCTATTACATCCTGAAGTGATTGTGTGCTCAGTAAGTCAGTCAGCCCAGGGTAGGTTTATTTAAGTGTATAAACATTGTTCCTGTTTTCCTCTGGTGAGGGGCTGTGCCTTTGTGCAGAGCTGTGGGACAGTGGGGTCAGAGCACTGGCTGTGGGCAGGGCTGTGGATGGTGCAGCTGGAGGAGAGACACCTGGGTTCAGACTTGTTCAGTGGTGCTCAAAGGGTGGAGCTCACTCAGAGGGAACCTTCCAAGGGCAGTGCTGGAGGCACCAGGAGCTGGTGGGTGCAGCTGCAGGTGAGTTCTGCAGCCCTTGGGGTTCATCTCCTCAGAGCCAGGCTCAGCCTGCAGCCCTGTGCCCAGGGGAGTGGGTGTTCCTGCAGCCTGTTTGGCTCTGTCCAGAGGAGGCACCAGGATGGTCAGAGGGATGGAGCAGCTCTGCAGTGAGGAGAGACTGAAAGAATTGGGATTGTGTTGTATTCATATTGCTGTTATCCTATTTCTAGAGTCCCATACCTTCTGGGTGGCTTGCTCACAAGCAGCCCTTCACAGCACTGTTGCTCCTGCTTCTACATCAGGGCTCTCCCTGACCACCCAGCCCACCCCCTTTTATCCCAGTTATCTTCATTAGCTGCAGCTGCCACCCAATTAAGGGCATCACAGCTGCAGCCCATATAGAACAACTAGGATTGGGGCAAGGCCACTTATACAATACATATATTTTACTGGGACTCCTACTATTGGATTGTTCAACCTAGAGAAGAGAAACTTCAGGGTGACCTCATTGTGGTCTTCCAGAGCCTGAAGAGGCTGAGAAGGAAGGTGGAGAGAGACTGTGGGCAAGGACCTGGAGCGACAGGACAGGGGGAATGGATTCCCTGTCCACGTTTAGTAGTTAGGTGGGCTGTTAGGAAGAAATTCTTCCTGTGAGGGTGGTGAGGCCCTGGCACAGGGTGCCCAGAGAATCTGTGCTTCCCCTTGGATCCCTGGAAGTGTCCAAGGCCAGGTTGGATGGGGCTTGGAGCAGGCTGGGATAGTGGAAAGTGTCCCTGCCCAGGGGAGGGGTGGGACTGGATGATCTGTACGGTTCCTTCCACCCTGAACCATCCCAGGACTCTCCTCCTGTTGTCTAAAGCAGGGGAGTGAACCTCAAGTACCAGAGTGTCCCTGGTGGCTGCAGCAGGAGCCTCACATGGATAATGTGGCTGTAGCCTCACCCCTGTGCCTGTCTGGCCTTCAGTGGGATGGATCTCTCTCTCTCTCTCTCTCTCTCTCTCTGTCTGGCACTGGTCTGGTTGGTGAAAACAAGGAGAGTGGCACTGGCTGACTCACCAGAGCTCTCAGTGAGGTGGTGAAGCTCAGGTACAGGTAACCTGTGCCAGGGTCAAATGGGAGCTTCAGGGAGGGGTCACAAAATTGTCCTGTAGTTCGTCCCACACATGGGCTGCTTCCTTGGGTTGTGCTGGTCCAACGATTAAGTTTTGGGGGTGGAGACCGTATTCTCATATTTCTGCATATTTCACACTGCAGAATGCAACTGTGTTCTGTTATCAGTCACAGCTTTGGGACAGATCCAACTCTGTTCAGAGATCTTCTGCTGGACCAACTGAGAGCCATTGGGACTGATGTAACATCAGGCCAATCATCTTTGCTCCTATCATTAGAAAAAGGATTTGATGGAATACTTTTTGTTTCCAAAACAAATAACACTGAAGTGCCTTTCTTCCTCTTGGTTCAGCATTCCCTCTTTGGGACATTGTTCATGTTTTTAGTGCATTGTATAAAGCAGAAAAAGCTCCTTCAGCTGGTGTCACCCACATCACTGATGGGCAATCTCTGGCCAGCATCAGTTGTTTCTCCTCCTTCTCTGTGAAGTTGTGCTGGTCTTGCTGTTTGATTACTGCTCTCTCCATAAAAGCCTCACTGAACCTGTCATTCCTCTGGATCACAGTGGGAGAAAATCAAGGAGTGAAATGTTTGTGTTTCTTATGATGGAGAATTCAACGCCAGCAGAGCTCATGGCTTAGGCAAAGGCAGCTGGAGGAAGGAGGGGATGGGAAAATATGACAGAACAGAAAGGAGGGAGTGTCACAGTGGTCACAAGGGTTGCAGGATGAAGAGAGAGATGAGAATGTTGACCTGATGTTCAGAAGGCTTGATTTATTATTTTATGATATATATTACATTGTGACTATACTAAAAGAAATAGAAGGAAAAGTTCTCAGAAGGCTAGCTAAGCTAAGAATAGAAAAGAGTGAATAACAAAGGCCTGTCTCTCAGCAGAGAGTGAGACCCAGCTCTGCCGTGAGTGGTCAGTAAATCCAAACATCCACGGGAGACCAATCAGGGATCCACCTGGTGCATTCCACAGCAGCAGATAACCATTGTTTACATCTTGCTGCTGAGGCCACAGCTTCTCAGAAGGGAGAAAAATCCTAAAGAAAGGATTTTTATGAAAAGATGCCTGTGACAAGGGAGTTTGGAGTTCTGGCCTCACTGAAGTAAATGAATTTTAATAATTAAGGAATTTTAATATCGTCAAGCACTTAAACCAATAGCTTCAAACATCTGTTTTAGAAGTTCACATCCCACATATAAGCAGCTCTGTCATTAACTTGTTTTCTACTGTGTGAGCAATCCAGCTTTTTACAGTGCCTCTGCCTGAGTCTAAACACACAGATGTCTGGAAAATCAGGTACTCACTGAGGAGTCCAAGTATGGAATTTGGGAATTTCTGTTTCACTCCCGCCTCTGAAACTCTCTGCTTTAGAAAGCAGAAGTAGCAATGAATCGAATGCTGGATTTCACAGTTACCCCAAGGGTTAGCAGGGGGTAAGAGAAGAGGAGCAGGAGGAGATTGTCACTCCCTGGTCCCCATCCTGAGGGTCAGTTTTCCCTGGTCCAAAGGCAGAGTTCAGGTTTGAGTCCCTGTGCAGAGCAGAGGGGCTGCTGTCAGCAGGCAGAGCCCAGGCCTGCAGCCACGTTTAACCCCCCTGTTTCTCCTGTCTCCTGTGTGTTCCTGCAGGCGCGGGGCGCCGACATTCCGGACATCCCGGGGGAGCTGCAGCTGCGCTCCTGCGGCAGCACCGCCAGCATGAAGGTGAAGAACGTGAAAAAGTAAGAGCACACTTCTGTGATTTTCTCGTCTTTCCTGGGCTTACAGTTTTGCTGTGCCAAGTTGTGGCTGTTGTGCTGCAGTTTCTGCTGATGTATCTTCAGCACAGCAGCTGAAATCCATGTGGAGCTAAAGGCAGTTTGAGCTAATGGAGCCTAAAGCTGGGCATGAGAGGTTTTGCTGGCTCACTCTCCTCTTTCTGGCTATTGAAACAAAGCTAGGTAGGGTTTGAACTTCACTGTTGCAGTGGTTTCAATTTTTTTTACTAATTCTTCATGAAAGTGATTAATTAAAAAAACCCCACAATAGAACATATTATAATAGAACAATTATTTAAAAATCTCAAAAGAAGCCCAGGCAATGTGTAAATGCAATAATTTTCCCTGTCTCCTTATGCTCTGGAAAGCTAAACCAGGACAAGTGGGTGGCCTATATGTATTTTTTATCTGATGTTTTTTTCTCTTTTCTTTTTGCATTTTGCCCTCTGTAACTTCATTTGAATGGATTTTACACAGTTTTCCCTTCTAAGGGATATTTTTTCTTCCCTGATCTCCCAGTTTGGTTTTTTTTCCTGTAGGCTCATGCTGTATTTCTGTCTCTGCCTCTCTCCCAGAGACTGTAAACCAAGTCATTATGTGTGCAGCAACAGGGATCAGAAATAATCAATATTACTTTTGCTAAAATTGCTGACTTGAGGAGCAGAACTCCCCAAGATTGATGGATCAGAGCCTTCAGCTCACCCCTCTAGTGCTCTGCTGAGAGGGAAATGGTTCTTTGTTCCAGTGCTGAGCAGCCAGATGCTGCATCTCACTTCCCACTTGTATTCCCGTGGGAAGAGGGAGCTAGATAATGACAATCTCATTGGCTCACCACCAGGAATATCTATAGGAGTCTATAATAGCTTCAGCAGAAGCATGTTGCAGAGCCAGAGGAGCTCCCCGGCAGCCACCAGTGTTGCTGGAAACACTTGGGAATAATTATGCCTGATTTTTGAATTTTGCAAAAGGCAAAGGATAAATAGAGTTTGTTCTGCACCCTCAGATACATCCCCCCGGGACTGATGGGCTGTGATGCCTTTCACAGGTAAAGTTCTGTTTTCCTTGTGTCTCGTGTAAGGCTGTGGATGTGCATTTGTGAGGTGCAGCTGCTTGTCCCTGCTCCTGTCCATCCTGAGGGGTGTGGTGCTGCTGGAATGTCTCACAGCTCTCTAGGGATGCACTGGGATGTGCTGCTGCTGGAATGTCACACACAGCTCTCTAGGGATGCACTGGGATGTGGTGCTGCTGGAATGTCACACACAGCTCTCTAGGGATGCACTGGGATGTGCTGCTGGAATATCTCATACAGCTCTCTAGGGATGCACTGGGATGTGGTGCTGCTGGAATGTCTCACAGCTCTGTAGGGTTGCAGTGGAAAAGCCACTTGGCATTTCAGCATTCCTTTCCCTACTGTTTTGGTGCAAATCCCTGTGTTCCCTTGGCTTTAGGATGAGAAAGTTGTTGTTTTGCATCAGTAGCTGTTGTTTATCTGTGTTGAGTGGTCTGCATCCATCTCATGGTGTGTTCTTGGTGTGCTCCAGGTTATCCTTTACAAAGGGGCACTTCCCGAAGATGGCTGAGTGTGCACATTTCCACTATGAAAACGTGGACTTCGGCAACATACAGGTGAGTCTTGGATTTCTCTTACACGTAAAACACCTTGTGCTTCCTGCTAGCTGACCCAGTGGGGAGGCATAGAGGGAACTGCATTGAGGCTCATTTAGTTTGTTGCTAAATGTTTAGTGGTAAGAAGTTAAGGCTGTAGAGACTTCATTTGAAATTGCTTCTATGTGCTGGGGCAGAATCTGCACTCAGTCATGTGGAGCTCTCCTTTGAGCTTGGAGATGGTTTTATTTCCACTGGATTTGGCTGATGTCACTGTTTTAAAACTGTATCAAACATTCAGTCTTGAGTCATCTGTAATCACTGCATGTTTATTTTTGGTTTGAGTGTGTGTGTGATTAAAAAAATTGTGTGAATGTATTTATGTAAATATAAATAAATCAAATTTACCCCTTCCCTTAGCTCTGCATTGTGCATTGCAGCAGCTGTGTCATCAAAATACCAGAAAGTGCTCGTCAGCCTGAGCTGCATTTCTGGAAGTGTGCAGGCTTTGCTCCTCTGTGATCCCTCCCTCAGGAATACAGGCAGAAGCATTTTCCAGGGAGGGCTGAGACCCAGGAGTTTCTCACAAACAGGACACATTTTGTTCTGCACTTAGAGGAGCAGGAATGCCTCCAGCATCTGCCAGCCTTGTAGCCAAAAGGAGGTTACAACCTTTTCATTTGTGAAACATTTCCTGTAATACTGAGTGAATTATTTACAGCCTTCCATGCTGCTGTACTTGACACTTTTGCAAGCAGAATTATGCAGCTGGGTTTTTTTTCCTCTGTCTCAGTAAAATTCTGGCTGGGAGGGAGCTTGGGTCCTGTTCAGGGCTGGGATCTGCTGTTGCTCACACTTGGTGGCTCTGGGAGAGTTGGTTCTGGGCTGTGGGCTCTGCACACCCAGGCACACAAAGCACTGGGCACAAATAGAGGGCAAAGAGCTCACTTCCCATGGAGGCCCCAGGAAACAGGCAAGCAGGAGCAGAACTCACTCTGCTGAAAACTGTTTATTTTCATTTTCTGTGTATAGGAACAGCATGGCTTATCTGTGTCCCTGCTTTCTGTCTCCTGGTAATTTGCTGATGTGGCACAACTAATTTTTCAGTAATTGTGGAGAGAAGTTTTATGTTGGAGCAGGTCTGTGTCTGCACAGGTGGGGTTTTTGCGTCCTGTGCTCCTCTGAGTTCTCCCTCCCATCATCCAGGGGTGTTCAGTACCGTGTGCAACTGGAGAGGGAGCACAAGCTGTGCATGGCACATTGTTTTGATGACCAATAATTAATTCTTTTGTGGGTTGAAGCATTTCCTGGGATGTTTTCAGGATGGCAGGGCAGACCTGTGGGGCTCATCTTTATGTGTGTGAGAGGCAGAAGTAAGACCAGGTGACACATCCTTTCCAGGTTTTCCTGGAGCTCCCACAAGCAGGAGTGGTTTAGCACTGCTTTTTGTGGTGTCACTGCTGCCCCTGCAGCTTCCCCTGCTCTTGCTCAGTGCTCTCCTGACACAACCACACCAGAGGCTGTAATCTCAGCCTGAAAGACAGAGATTGTGGAAGGATGTAGCACGGGAAATAAAAATGGTATTGTTTATTGAGCTGTTATTGGTTATCTCAGCCCTGAGCTGTTTTCTGTATCTGTGCTGTGAACCCAGGAAGAAGACAGGGGCTGGTGACAGCATGAGAAGAACTGTCATTAAACTGAGACTCTGTGTGTGTTGAGGGCTCAGTTCTCTGTTTCCACCACATCTCCCTCTGAAAAACCCTACCTGTTTAGCTATTTGTGTACCTAAAGCAAAATTTGTGTCTAAATAAGGTAACTCAGGCCCTCTGTGCCTGTAATTGCTTCCTTTGCCTAAGCAAGGTTTCTGATAAATCCCCACAGTGTCAGGACTTTCTTATATGGTGAAAAATCTCTTTGAGAACAAGGGCTTTGCTGCTGAAATGTGAAAAGATAAAGCATTGCAGCACTTCCTTAGAATACCAGTATTAATGGTAAAATAAATGAAAGCTGTTAATACAACAGCAGTATTAGTTGGGAGATTTAAAAATAGGTTCACACAGGGCTCATGCATTTTAATCAAGTTGGAGGCTCCTTTGTGCTCCCAAGGTAGGGCAGAGAATAGCAGTGGGCTGGAGTGATGGGAAGTGACAGCTTGGCACCTAATAGAGAATTACTGAGTTGCATCTGAGGGCTGGTGGGTGTAAACTGCTTTCAAAATCTATTCACTGTTAGAAATTTGCATAGTAGAAAATACAGCATTATCTGTCCGTGTCAGGAATTGTGTAATGCTGTCTATTAACAGCCTGGCCAAATTTCAGGTTGTTTTGTAACGTTTATGTCACTTATAATATGGTCTCATGGTGCAGGAGGTATTAATAGCCTGACATTTCACCTGATGAGATAGTTTTAAATTAAATTCCTGAGAGGTATGAAAAGGGATTTGTTCTCTTCTAATCCTTGCACCGTGCTAGTGAGGCTGGATGCACTTTGGGGGGCTTTTTCTCTTCAGAAATGTCCTTCCACGCTGCTCCCAACAGCAATAGCTCACCCATACCTGTGGCTGGCCAGCCAGGCACGTGTGGCATCCCAGGAAATTGCTGGCTGCCAGGCAAAGGCAGTGATGTCAAAGCTGTACCAACAGGTTAAGCCTCACAGATTGCATCAGTGCCCAAAATTCACTGGCATTCTGCTGAAATACCTTATGTTCATTACTGTATTTATTTTAAGGGCTGCATCATTAATTTTTAATTTCTAATGAAAAGCCAGGTTCTGCCTCATAGATGTGTTTTAGTCTGACATGGGATAAATATTCAGAACTGTGGTTCAGCTTTTTTATGGTCCATCTCCTAGGGAGATACAATGTCTCTTCTCAATTTACTTTTTTCCTAATTTAGGTTCTTTTCAATTTACATAAAATGCAAGGTATATCTCCCCTTTAACTTTTTTGACCTGGTTCTCACTCATTGGACACATTGATGGTAAGTCTACATAAAAATCTTTGTACAAATAAAAGGTCATTTCCAAGTGGTTAAATTGCATTTGTGCAGAAGAGTCTGTAATTACACCTGTGAAATGATAAAAATGCCCACTGTTCAACATCAGCACTTTGCATCTAGAAAAACAAACAAGCTTTGTATTATATCTGTTTGGTTTCTGTCAGATTTATGAATAAATAACTGAAAAGAACTCATCAAAACTCTGTGGGACCTACTGAGGCAACTTCAAATTCCCCAAGTTTAAAAATGTGAGATAGAAAAATGGATATGGAGTCCCATACCCTTGTGCTTGCATTAAGCACTGACTCTAGACTGAGACAGAGTTAAATTTCTGTTATAATTTAAGAAGACATTTATGTAATTCAGTAACTATATTCTAAAGAAAGTCTGCCAAGTCTCCAGGAGCATTTGGGCAATGCTCCCAGGGATGCACAGGGTGGGATTGTTGGGGTGTCTGTGCAGGGCCAGGGCTTGGGCTGGATGATCCCTGTGGGCTCTCCCAGCCTAGGATATTCTGTGATTCTATTAAATATGGTTTTACTTTACTTAGTGCTAAATGCCATTAATACAAACAGGAGAAAGATTAGGAATTCCTTAAATATCTACTTCCTACCAGGAATTAATACTCTGTTCTTCACTTGAAAGAATTAAGACATTATCTTCAGCTGTGAAGGTTTTGGTAATGGAATATGGAGAGCTGATCAGCTCCACGCTTCCCAGATAATATTCTTTGCTCCCTCAAAAGCCGTTTGCTCAAGGCAAGTGCTGTAATGCACATTCATATCACTTCAGCATCTTGCATTTGACACAGAATTATCCCTTCCAACAGCACAGTCTCTATGTTTGCCTTGCTGTATCTGACGTCTAAAAATAAATCCCTGTGGGAGCAGGACTGCTTGCAGATCCTCTCCTTATCAGTGCAGCCTTGGCAGGGCCCTGGCAGGAATTGTGTTATCAGTGGTAAAGGAAGTGTTTGAGGCACAATCACTTCCGCCTGCGCAGCTCCAGCTGCCAGGAGCTCTGTCAGAGCTGTGGGAATGCCTCTGCCCCAGCAGCAGCTGCAGATGGATGTTCCTGCTGTGCCCCAGGGGTGAGAAACAGTGCAAAGAGCAGCTCAGCCCTTCTGTGCCTGTGTCAGCAAAGCCTGCTGAGAAGATCCTCTTCGAGGTCACCTGCTCTTGGTTTGCCTTTTTTTCTTTTATATAGTGATATTCCAGGGAAGGGGCAGCACGAGGGGAATGTCACCGTGAGTTTTTTCCTAAGCTGGATTGCAGAGGAAGCAAAAGTGGTAAAGCCTGGCCAGATGCCCTTGGCTGGGGCTAACTGGGATCGTTTCAGGAGCCTTGTGGATGAGCTGGGAGCAGCAGGGCTGGGGATGCTCCCTGCTCTGTGTCTGCCAGAGGTGGGACAGCCTAGCTTGGATCTCCCCATCAGGGGTTTGAGCCCAAGCCTGCTCAGTGCCTGCAGGGCAGGAGGGTTTGTTTGTCCCCAGTTCCTCTGTGGATACCGTGCTGTCGGTGTGTGGCAGTCAGGAGCAGCATGAATAGCTCCAGGCTGCAAAATTATTTATCCCACTCATTTTGTAAAGTGTTTAAGAAGGAAAAAGAATTGATTTTTAAACGCAAAACATAAAACAGCAGTTCCCCGTCCCAGTCCCTCTAAAAGATGGAAGTTCTCAGTAAGAAGCATAAAAATTGGCCTGAATTTTGGTGTGTGTTGGGGCTTTGAAACACAATTTTGCTCTATTCTGCTTTGTCTTCATGAATATTTGAGTGAGATATATACCCAGATTATGTGGGAAGAGGGGCCCCTTTTCAGTCCTTCATCTTTGGATGCTGTTAATCTCCTCCCAGAATTACCTGGCTGGATTCTGGTATGTTCCCCTTCTTTAAGCTGAGGACTTCCCCTCCCATTCCCTGTCTTCTCCATGTGATTTTGTTCCTATTGCCTTCCAAAGTGGTGCTGGGGATGTTGCAAGGGCTGTTTTAAGGACGTGGATATATAAAAACAACTGTTCAGAGTGTAGGTGGAAACTGCCTCTATTAACTTAATAATTCCAGCCACAACTCCCTGAAAATTGGCACAGCCTCCTGCCAAGATCAACGAATTTCAAAAATTTGGAGTCTCTGGGCCAAGGTTTCTGCTGCCAAAGGAGTTATGAAAATATTCGAGTAAGTTCACCTCGGATTTTGGATTCTGCTGTTTCCTGGTCTTGCTTCCAGCTTGCCACAGGCTCCTCAGGAAAATTCCTGCCTGAAACAAGATCACACTTGTGAAATTCCAGGTTCCTTGGTTTTTTCCCCTGGTGAAATGGGAAGAAATGCGGTGTGGGTTCTGTCGTGGAAGGATTGCTTCAGCTGTGAGCTGTGACTGATCCACAGGGCAAGATTGGTGTTCCTGTGTGGATTTACTGCTGAATCTTTCTGAAGGTGTTTTACACCCTTTGCTCCCTTTGACTGACTGTTCTGAATCATCACTTCATCTTTTGGGATGGCATTGCTCAGCTCATGGAATGGCCTCTGACAGGGACTCTCTTATTTCCCTGGATTTATTTATCTTGATCAGATTCCATCTGTGTGCTTGGTTTTAAAAAGATGCTCATGAAGCTGTACCCATGGAAGGATGAGCTAGAACCCACAAAGAAGTATTACAAGCAAATGAGATTTTTACCTGTTGGTTCAGTGCAACAGGCATTTTTGGGGCTTTTTTACCATCTCTTTTTTCTTTTGGATGTTTTTATGAGTTTTTAGGGAATGATCCATATCTCCACAGGAGAACAGACCCATTTGGGACAGAAAAGAGAGACCTCCTGCAGCAATCCAGCTTATTTTCCCTTCTCCAACAGTTACCACTGGAAATACAGCAAGCTTGTCCGTGGAATTGTAGGGTTTTTTGTTCATTGTGGCTATTTGATGGCATGAGTAAATCTTCAAGTGGCCGTAATAAGCCCAGCTGTTATTTTGACATTGACCTCCTGCTGTTTGCCAGCCCCATAAATCATCTTTACCAACATGTTGCAGAAAGGTGTTAAAATTGGTTTAATTAGTAACTGGAGCACAGTTGTGTTGGAAAATTTTTCTTTCCTGCAGTTTAACGACCTGGAAAAACCAGAAAGCTGTATTACACACATTATTAAAATATGTTATAAACTTGAAAAGATTCTGTGGGCTCCAGAAAAAGAATGCCTGTTTTGGTAGTGCTTGAAGGGAGAGGGAGTCCCGTGTGTTTCTGTCTGCAGCCAGCCATCCTCCACCAGGAATGGTGTTAAAATGAGTGTAATGCTGGGCTCAGGGACCTGCCAGCATGCCAGGCTGCATGATTTAATAACTGCCTTGTAGATGTGATCCCTGAGATTTACAGGAGCAGGGCTCTGTGCTTCCCTTCTCGTGGAGGCTTCTCAAGCCAGAGGATGTATGAGCTGTGAAACCAAACTTCTGTGGGAACATTCCTGGGCTGTGTGTAACCTGGAGCTGCCTGCAGAAAGGGCAGCTTGTTCAGACCCTGCTCAGGGCCAGAGTTTGGAGGGCTGATGACAGAATTGGCACCTTGGGGGCAGCGAGTCAGGCTAGGGGTGTTAAATGTTCATTCCTTAGCTCAGCCCTCCCTGGGGTGGGTGCCCTGCCCTGCCCTGGGAACGTGTTCATTCATTCACTCATTCATTCATTCCCTGCTGCAGGAGCACGGCTGGGATACCTGACACAGGGAGGGATGGATGGGATGTGGGGAGAAATTCCTCCCTGTGAGGGTGGGCAGGCCCTGGCACAGGTGCCCAGAGCAGCTGTGGCTGCCCCTGGATCCCTGGCAGTGCCCAAGGCCAGGCTGGACAGGGCTGGGAGCACCTGGGACAGGGAAAGGTGTCCCTGCCATGGCAGGGGTGGCACTGGGTGAGTGTTTGGGTTGGATGTCCCTCTCAAGCCAGACCATTCTAGGATTCTGTAATTCTGTGTCTAGAATGTAACCTGATCCTGCAACATTTGTTGGCTCTCTTGGCTTTGACATCTTTCTGTGTAAGATTTGAGCACACCACACATGCTCCACCTCTGTCCCCAGGTGTGCTCTGTGTCCTGAACCGTGTGGCCATTTCCTCATGGTGCTTCCACCATCTGGTTTCCAGGTAATTGCCAGTCTTGGAACATCAGGCCTGCTTCCCTCAGGACTGCAGTGTTGCACTGTGTTGCGATGAGCTCAGGGTTGTTCTCTCAGGGTGAAATCAGGGAGGAGCTGTTGGAGTGCTCAGCACTCTCCTGTCACTGGCCTGTCCCCAGCTGTCCTGTCCTGGGGAAGGATTTGGGCTCCTGGTGTTTGGATGCTCCATGTGGAAGTGTTTGCTGTCCTGTGCCACAGCTCTGTGCAGCTGCACAGGGGTCACAGAGGGTGTTTCCAGATCTGTGCTGGGACCACTGATTTGTTTGTTTTATCTGCAAAAGACAGATTTGGGCAGAAGATTTCCTGTGAACATAAACATTCCCAAGGGGCTGGATTCAGGCAGATTTCTCTTTTTCAGAGGAGGAACAGGCACATACTCCCCCTACACAGACTGTGGGATGTCTGGAAGGCATTTGGAGGAGTCTGTGGGCTTTGATGGGTTCGTGATTTTATCCCTTGCTGTGGGGTGTGAGCAGAAGGCGGAGGTTCCTGCTCCCCTGTCCTGCAGGCAAGGCACTGCCCCTCAGCTCTGCTGACTTCCAGAGCAGACAGCTCTTTGGTCGTGACTCGGAATTCCAAAGGTACCAATTCCTGGCTGGTCATTTCTGGCCATTTTCTCAGCAGAACCTGCAAACTCAGGCTGCTGGCAAAGAAGCATCAAAGGGAAAGGGAATGCTCCCATCCCACGTGGATGTGGGGCTGTGGGCTTTGAAAAGCAAATACTTAACATGGAGAAGCATGAGATTATCTCACTGCCTCTTCCAGACCCCCATTCCTGAAGTTTAACTTCTTTTATCTCTTAAAAGTAAGTGAACAAACCTTGATTCTACTTACTAATTCTTGCTGCCACCTGACCAGATGCGTAAAAGAAATATTAATAAAAACTTACTCTGGGACATATTTTTAAAGTGCAAGACTAATTCTTGCACTAATTCTTGCTGCCACCTGACCAGATGAGTAAAAGAAATAGTAATAAAAACTTACTCTGGGACATATTTTTAAAGTGCAAGACATTCCCTACCACCATCCTGAATTTCTTGCTTTCAAATAGTTCATTTCCCAGGAGAAGCTTTTATCAAAAGCTTGTTTAGGCTGCACAGAGATGCTTCAAGCTCCATCAGATGTTTTTTGGAGGCTCAGGGCATGGTTTGGGAATTGCAGTCAGAATTGACAACTCTGACTACGGAGAGAGCTTTTGGCAAACATCACACTGAGAATTATGTAGATAATAATTTAAGGGGAAGATGGTTCCTTAATATACACCCACAGATCTGGTATTATATGAGTTGGAAATAAAAATACATAGTGCCATACACGTTATAGATGTTCAGGGTCCTTGAACAGGCCTTAAAATCCATTCTGTTCTATTGGAAAACTGATGAAACTTATAAATGTGGTTATAAAACAAACTGACTAGAAAAATGCACTTCTTGGGGAAGTGGCATTGCCTGGTCCTGACAGTTTATGTTTAGATCCCAACCAAAACTTTTCTGATTTACCTTGCAGTGGAGCTGTAATTCCTCTGTGAGGTGTTTGAGTGTGAATCTTATTTGTTGCGAATACAACGTGTCAAAACATTCAGCTTTTAAAAGAACTGATTTTTTACCAGGTTCCCATTTACCAGTTTGAAGTAGTTCCAAAATCAAAACATCTTCTGTTATTTTTACAGCTTGAGTCCAGGAATTCACTTTGCAATGTTGCTAAATTATTGAATAATTCTTTATCTGCTAAGTCCTGCAATAATTGTAGGTATAGCAGCGCTGGAATGGGCAGGGAACCCACTGGGAGCTGGAGCCTTGGGGCAGAAAGGTTTTGCATGAAAGGAGGGGAATGTCATATCAGGACAGGGTTCTGCCTTGCTGAGGTGAGGGGAGCTCAGGGGTTTTGAGACTAAATAAAAGGTGTGAGACTTGAGAAGCATCAGAGTGGTTCAGAGTCCCCTGGCTCAAGGTTTGATTTAGTGTTGTGCTTTGCCATTTGCTTTCAGATTAAATAAAAGCTGGGTTAGGTTTGGAAGCTCTTTGTGGAGGAGTGAGTTCTTAGGCTGGTGCACTTTGAATTATTGATGGGTTTTAGCAGGAACACTGAGCTCTGATGGGCACTTTGAATACACCCTGGACAGCTGTTCTGGGCTTTATTTCCCCTGGTTCCTCATCCCTTTGAACTCTTTTGAGCCTCCCTGTATCCCTCAATGTCCAGCTCTGTTCCTTAAGTGCAGTTCAAAGGCAGCAGAGGGTTCTGCAGAGCTGCAGGTCGGTGCTGACCAGGGCAGGGAGGGTTTGCTCTGGAGCTTTCCTCTCCCAGCTGACTCCAACTGCTCAGGCCTGTCCAGTGTCACAAAGATGCAGAACCTTGGCCATTGATCAATTCACTCAGAGAGGCTGGAAAATAATGGTCCAAATTTATCATTTATGATTTTCAGATAACCCAGGGGAGAGGGAAGACTTGGATTTTTAAACAACAAAATACCCATGAGCTCTTAGAATTCTTTGTGGTGCACCATATGGAGGAATGGTTTATTTTCCTGTTATAAAAGCAATTAAGGTGTGGATGATGTGTTTTCTGTTAGGATTATGAGTGTCTGTGTCTTGTAAGTTGTGATGATCGGGATGAAACAGCCCCTGTAAAGCAAACTGTGTCTGCAGCAGTGACCCTGAGCTGAATTGCCTGCAGCATCAATAATGGTCTGGATGGCAGCACCTTCCACACAGCCCCTGTGCTGGGGGGTCTGCAGGCTCTCTGTGTGTGCTCCAGTGTTCCACAGCAGTTTGTTCACATTTAAATGTGCTTGGCCCCATGGCTGGAAGTGGTTTGAGCTGTAAGAAGGGCTGGAGCATCTTACATCCTTGGTTTGCCCATTTAGACAAGTTATTGTATCAGTGTTTGCTATAGAGGAATGCTTATTTTGCACAGAACTGTTGCTAAGTCATAATTTCATTATTTTCTTTTGAAAACTACTATGCTATTAGTACAAATCTTAACTGAAATACTAATATTAGAAAGCAAAATAAAGGTTTAAATGTATCGTTTGTCCACAGTATGGAGCAGCTTGGGAACTTGTTCTGGAAAGATTGTTTTTCCATAGAGCCCCAGATAATCTGAGTTGAAAGGGTCCCCCAGGGATCATCAGGTCCAACTTTTGTGTCTGTCCTGGTATGTGAAGCAGAGCTGTCCTCTTGAGGGCCCAGATTTGTTGTGACCACTAATTCCCTTGCCTGGTGATTTAAGGGCTTAGCCATTTAACTTGGGTTAATGAGCAGGGTTGGGTTAATGAGTGACAGCAGTGCCAGCCCAGGTGACTCCAGGGGGCTGTCCCAGCTTGGGCTGTGCCATTACTTTTGTCCTCGTGCTTGTGTGTTTAAACACTGCAGGAATTGAATCCCACAGACCCTTTTCCCTTGAAACGTGCAGAAACTGGGAGGAGGGCAGGGCTACAGGGTGAGACCTCTCTGTGGAGAGCAGGAGCTTCCAAGCAGTGCATTGCACAGGGCAGGCTTGCACCAACCCCTTTGGAGAGTGAATGAAATGGGTAAAAACCAGAAACCCAGTTCCAATTCCACTGAGGAGCTTTTGGGTAGTTCCCAGGACATGAAGCATTTCTGGTGTAACCTGAGTGATTCATAACCCACCTTCCCTAACTGTCATCTCGGAAATGTAAAGGTTAAAATATTCTTTTCATATCTCTACTATTGTAACTCCTGCCTCTGGCATTTTGGCAGAATTTTCTAAATTAGAAATGCAAACAGAGTTACAGATCTGTCTGTTAAAGACCCTTTATGCAGTTAACCTTGTAACTCTTCAGGTCCATCCTCTGGGCACAACCAATTTGGATAGATGGATCAAGAAACCAAGACACTGTTTATGAACTACTTCACAAAATTAAAGCTCATCCTATTAATTAAAGATTTCCAAGATAATTTCTTTATTACCCTGAATTTCAGATGTTTTGTTGTGCTGTTCTTGCTGCCCTTCACTGAGTCAACATAGAGAAGCTGCATTTTTTATCTGTGAAAGCATTTTTCTTCCTTCCCTGGGGTTTTGGATCCATACTGGATACAGTGCTCATGCACAGCACATAAATAACCTGTGAGAGGCAAGTAATAGGGTAATTCCTGTGTGTGCTGGTGTTCTGGAAAATGCAGCTTCAAGCTGTCCAGCTGGGCTCCTGTGAGCTTGCTGTACATTTACATGTGACCCCTAGGAAACACGCAGTGCTGCTGCAGTGCTCAGGGTGTGGGGTGCCAGGGAGCGTGGCAGCTTGGCTGGCACAGTGCTCCAGGCTTCAGCAGAGTCTGATTTTCCTGGCCTTTCCCTCCTTACTCCAGGGCATTGTGAGTTGTGCCCCCCTGACTGACTGTGAGCCCTTACTAGGGCTTATTTAGTGAGCTAACAGCTTCACTTCTTGGCAGAATTTAGCAGGAATCCAACTTCGGCATCTTGTGACTGACCAGAAGAGCTCTAAAATCCCCACTGCCTTCACTTTTTGGTAGTGAGAAGGTTACAATTAATGTTTCGTAGCATAGTTGCTTTTCAGTGCAGTGTCATGAGTTTGATGTCCCTGGACTGACACAGAGTCACTGAGGTTGGAAAAACCTCCCAGATCATCATGACCAACTACAGACAATAGAATACTGGTTTTCCACCATATTGTCTCTAAGAAATAATATCACCAAGTTATAGAATGATATTTTAAAAAATGTGGGAATTTAAAATTTCAAAATAAGTCTCACTTTTCCCTAGGGATTTTTCTGTAATGCAATGCAGAAACATGCAATCCCTTCCATGTACACGGATCTTCAAGGCTTTCTCAACCAGAGTGAAGAAACTTGTTTGTTTTAAGCTTGAGTTTCTCCCATAATTGCTTGAGACCTAAGATTTCAGTATGATAATTTCAGTCTCTTTCCCAAACTCATTTCTTTTCAGAACCAAAAATCAGTGATCATGGTATCAATGGTTGTATTCCTAATGCCCGAGTTAGAGCAGCTTTGTGTTTGCTGGGAAGTGCCTTTTGCCAGAATTAGGGAGGCTGGAGCTTTATATATAAACCATTATGGAATTCTGAGCCTCATGGAGCCTCAGATGAAACATCTGAGTTTCAGTATCTTCTTAGAGATTTTCCTCCTTAATTGGGTTGACATGGAACTAAACCCAAGCACTCATTTTAGGGCTTGTATTGGTGCCTGCTTAGACCTCTAGCAGGGTCTGGGCATCTCTGTTTGGTAGGAAGACTGTTAATACTGATGATGAAGACATGAATCCCATTTCCTCTGTCAGAATCCTGGGGGTTTCCCAGGTCTTTTCTCTGTCCTTCCTCTTCACCCTCTTCTCCCTCAGGCTATCACTGCTGAGCACACAGCAGAGGCTGTGGGTGTGAGGGGTCACCTGGTTGGACTCTGCAGAACCTCCCCCGTGGCTCTGGGGCAGTTAAATCAGCTCACGCCTGTACATGGCATTGGATGTTTTCAGCACAGACACACTCAGTTCCTTCCCACCCTAATTTGCCTGTGTAGGATTGATTACAGGTTGGGTGGGGCATCCTGGGCTAGTGGAAGATGGAATGAGGTGGGCTTTAGGGTCCTTCCAACCCAAACAACTCTGGGATTTTCTGGTCAATGTAAAGTCTAATATTAAAACATCATGTGTGTGTGAGGAAGGCTATGGTTCCTTGTTTTAACTGACTTATGCCTTTTCTGCACTTTGTGTAAATGTTTCTCTTCAATTTACTGTGCAGAGCAGGTAAACTCCTGCAGTGTGTGGTCTTTTTTTTTATTCAATATGTAGAAAATACTTAGTTCTTAAACCCACTACACCTGCATTACTTGTCAGCTGCGTTTTAAATTCTGTGTGCTTGTGTGAGCTGAATATTGCCCAAAGCCTGCAGGTTCCCTGGGACACCCCTCTCTTCCAAGGAGGAGCAGTTGGAGAAGTTGTGCAGGGCCCAGCTTGTCCTTGTTGCAGGTGAGGTCTGACGTGGCAGATGTCAGAGCTGTGAGGATGGGATTTGTGAGCAGCAGAGACAGGACCTGTGTGTGGATGTGTTTGTGCACCTGAGGAGATGGGGAGGGGCAGTAAAGCCTGAGCTGTGAGCTTCCTGTTAGTGCCAGGTTCTTTTAGTCTGGCTGAAGTTTTTATGCAACATTTACCTAAGGGGGGAAGTTTTGGCTTCTACTCCTAGAAAAGCTTTTGTTTTAGAAAATCAGTTTGACCATGTACCTCTGCTGCTCATTTTCCAGCCCCCCTTTCCCCCTTTTGCTGAAGGAGGTGCTTCCATGGAGTCTGTTCCATGTTTAACACTTGCTCAAGTTGTAGGGAAATGGAAGTGGGTTAGAAAACATGGGTCAGATTTGTCCCAGCTGTGGGACAAGGGCTTTCTGTTTCTCTGCTTAAAAAAGCAGGGTGGGGGCAGATGGGAGATGTGAGGATTTGAAGTATTTCTCATGCATGGGCACACAAAATCCTGCTTGCACCTTCCCCCAGCTCAGGTGTGGCAGAGTGAGAAGCTAAAGGATTTACTGGGAAGTGCTCTCTGGCTGTGGCTGTGTTCTCCCAAAGTGCATCCAGCTTGGTCACAGCCTGGCCTCTGCTGCATGGCAGGGGATGTGGGCACGGCCTCAGTGCCAGCACTGCTGGGTTTCACACAGCCTGCTTTGTCCACATGAGTGGTTGTTGATCTTTCCCGCTTGTGGGGTCATGGGAGGAAATGGAATAAGTTTCCCCTCAGCTTTTATCACTTCCTGCTGATAGGTAAGGGGAGGTTATTGTCCTTCACTTGCTGCTTCTCTTGTCAGCACGAGAAGTTGGTGTTGAGGCAGATGACAGATAGTGTTTGCTGTGGGGAAGGAATTCCCAGATGTGGCTGTGGTAGCACTGATCTCCCCTCCCTGCCTTCTGCCCTGGCCTGGTGCTGCCAGTCCTGCTCAGACAGCTGTGGCTGGAATGTGCCAGCTCTGGGTGTCAGTCTCTGCAGGCTGGCAGGGATGTTCATTTCTGATGGACAAGGCTTTGGAGACCCTGCACACCCTGCCAGGATAAAGCTGTGCAGGTTGAGCCAGCATTATTTGTTCCTACAGACCTTACTTCATCATTTGAAAAAATCCATTTGCTGTCATTTCCCAGAGAGGTTCTGGACTGCACATCCCTGGAAGTGTTCAAGTGGTTGGATGGGGCTCAGAGCAACCTGGGGTAGTGGAAGATGTGGAGTGAGATGGGATTTAAGTTCCCTTCCAGCCCTAACCACTCTGGGATTTGATGATTTTATGATTTGGTGAAGATGGTCCTAATAAAATTTTAGCATTGTGAACTTCCAATTTTCAAAATTGTCATCTTGATTCTTGCTTCATGTTTCTTGGGAGTGAGGAGGGGCTGGGGTGTAGAAAATGGCAGGAGAAACAGTGCCACAGTCCAAGGAGGAGATTTCTGTGATCATGGGCTGGCTTTGTACAGTTTCTGTGTTTGTCATAAGTGAGTGTTTGGGATGCAGAGCATGTCCAGAGGTTGTCAGGTGTTTCCACGCAGTTGTTACTGCTGTGCTTTCATGGCTCATGAGGTACAGCCCTGCCTGCACACTGAGACAAAGCCCACCTGCACCAGACTGGAGGTGTTTGGTGCTGGGAGAGGAGAGTGTCCTGTCCCCCCTTTGGGAGTGTCAGGAATGTTGGTGTTGCTTCCCCCAGCCCCCTTCCTTGCCCAGCAGTGAGTGCTGCTTGTGGAAAGGGTCTGGTGGAGCTGTGCCCAGCAGAACTGCTCCCAGGAGAGCCAGGAGGGCTCCTCCTGATGGGAATTCAGCTTTATTCACATCCAGCCCCTCCTCATGTGGTACAGCCAGGCTCCTGCTCC
The DNA here is from genome assembly GCF_047830755.1 of Zonotrichia albicollis. Classification (NCBI taxonomy): domain Eukaryota; kingdom Metazoa; phylum Chordata; class Aves; order Passeriformes; family Passerellidae; genus Zonotrichia; species Zonotrichia albicollis. The sequence goes on along the minus strand of NC_133845.1, from coordinate 7,556,465 downwards.
AAGGCTGCCCTTCCCTGTTTGGTTTTCCCTGGTGTGCTTTGCTAGGTTGTGTTTCCTGCCTTTGCTCCAGGAGTTCAGGTCTTGGTCCTGCTTCTCTGTACATGAAAAACCCCAAATCTTACACAGCACAGCACAGCTCAGCTCACACCAATACCTCTCCTCTCCTTGGATGACAGGAGGCTGAGAAATCTCAGCATAAATGTTTCTGCACTCTGGGTAGAAAGGTGCTTAGAAAATGTGACAGTGAGATAGGATCAATGACTCCCTTAAGCCAATTAAGCTGCTCATTGCAACAGCACTCTTCCCTCCATCAGAATTACTGGTGCTGGGGGTTCTGTGTTGTTTTTTCCCCTCCCTTAGCACTCCTGCTGATATCTCAGGTATAAAAGGCATTTTTTCCAGTGACTTTGATTCTTGTCAGCATGGAAAAAAAGTTAATACTGATTTAGTTGGGGAGAAAACAGAAGAAGTGAGTAAGAGACTAATAGCTTGGAATGACAGGGCTGTATCAATTTTCACTTCCCTCAGAGGAATAATGTGCTTGTTCCCAGCAAATAGAAAAGTAGACTAGGAGTAAAACTGTCACTGGCCTCCCACAGAATATAATGAATTTTGGAGCTCAGAGAAAAAAAGACAGTCATAACTAACTCTGTGATTTTAATGCACTTTCCTTGAAAGTCAGCAGTTTTATGAAATGCCATATGCAGGAAGATAAAAACTGTATACATCTTATAGAGCTATATAAAAAATGATATTCACCGCCTTAGTCTTATGTATTTGACTGAGATGAATGTGCTTCTCAATAAGCCTAAATGTGTTTTGGGTTCCAGTGGTTTATATCCTTACCTATGTCACCAGCACATAAACTGAACCTGTGAAAAAATGATGGACAAGCACTGTAGCAAACCTAATTCCTGGCACATTCATGTGGCTTTTCTGTGGAAGTGGTTCTTGAATGAGCCAAATAAATATAAATTATGGTCCCCTGGTAGGCTGACAGGGAATGCTGTGTGTCTGTGCTCATTGATTGGCAACAGCCAGGGGAGGAATCCTGCTTGGTCCAGGGAGAGACAGTGAAAGAAAGGATGCTTTGTTTTGTGGCAAGGCCACTTCTCTTTTAAATAAATTAATAAATCAGGCTGGTCTTTTAACTTAATTGCCTCTTTGTTTTAGCCCAAAGCCACCAGGTGCTGGTTCCTCTTCCAGAGCTGTCTCCATTGTCTTGGTGCTGTAAATATTCACTCACTTGGGCTGGGCTTTGCTCTCATGGAAAGCGGGGCTGCAGGAGCCGGAGGGTGACTGTGCTGCTGATCCCTGCCATCGTTTGTAGTGCAATGCCATCTAGTGTGCACAGGGCTCTCCGGATTGCCCTGCTCTGGAAATTCAGCGCAGCAGCGCCCTCCTACCTGCATCTAATTCCAGGCAGATTCATTTCTGCCCGGAGGAGCTGCGGCTGCCCCATCCCTGGGTTGTTCAAGGGGTTGGACAATGCTTGGAGCAGCCTGGGGTAGTGGCATGGGCAGTCCCTGCCCATGGAATGAGATGGGATTTCACGTCCTTTTTAGCCCTAACCACTCTGGGATTTGATGATTTTATGATATGGTGGAGATGGTTGTGATAAAATTTTAGCATTGTGAACTTCCAATTTTCAAAATTGTCATCTTGATGCTTGCTTGGTGTTTTTTGGGAGTGATGATGGGCTGGATTGTAGAAGAGGGCAGGAGAAACAGTGCCACAGTCCAAGGAGGAGATTTCTGTGGTCATGGGCTGGCTTTGTACAGTTTCTGTATGTGTTATAAGTGAGTGTTTGGGGTGCAGAGCACGTCCAGAGGTTGTCAGGTGTTTCCATGCAGTTGTTACTGCTGTGCTTTCATGGCTCATGAGGTACAGCCCTGCCTGCACACTGAGACAAAGCCCTCCTGCACCAGACTGGAGGTGTTTGAACGTGGCTGGGCTCTTCCTTGGGGCCTGTTTTTTGATAGTTTGGGTGCAGGAGAAGCATTTCTTCATTGTCTGTCTTCATTGGTACTTTGATCTCTTAAATTCTGCACATGAAAGAAGACAGTTTTCTTGCCAGGAGGACAGAAGATTCCCCCCCTCTCCTGTGCTGAGGAATGTGCAGTGTGAGGGGTTTGATTTCCTTTTCCAGCACTGTTTTGGTGTCCTTGTGTGGTATCCAAGACTGGATTCTGGATGCTGCCAGGAGGGGGGCTGGGTCTCCCCAGGTTTTCACTAGACCTGCCAGAGAGGATTAATTTCTGAATAATCTCCTTTTGCTTTCAATTAATTGTGAAACCAGGCTTTAATAGGGTGTGAAATGGAAATAGAGAGAGGTAACACCAGCTGCCTTTATTTACATGTGTTAATCAACACAGACCCAAACAACAACAAATTAAACTGGAGCCATTCAGAGGGTTAGAAACACTCCAGATTTGGCTGAAGACTTTGAAAAACGTGTACTTTGTGGAGAGCTGGTAGATCAGGGGTATTTTTGTTCTTTTTTAAATTAGCAGCCGTGGGAGCCCCGAAGCAGAGCCCTGAAGCTGCCGTGGCTGTGGCCCATGGGCGGCTGAGCTGGCTTTGCTGTGGGCAGGGACAGCCCTGGAGGGCCTTGGCTGTGCCCTTGGGGACACGGCTGTGGCGGCAGGGCTGCCCCAGGAGGGTGGCACCTGTGCCAGGAGTGTCCCAGGGCCCTTCTCCAGCTCTGGCATTGCAGCACAGGCTCCAGCAGAAGGGGTTTCCTGCTGGACACGTGGCTGGTGCTGCAGGGTGCAGCTGCAGTTTGATGGGAATGTCTGTGGGAAGCAGGGCTTGGTTTGCAGCCAGAAGGAATTCTGGTTACCTGTGTTCAGCTCTGAGGGGACAGTGAGTGCCTGGTGCTGTAGGGTTTGGCTCTGGCAGGATGCTCAGAGTTATCCTGGAGTAACTCCCTGCTCCAGCAGAGCCACGGGGCTTGGCTTCTGGGAAACTTGTGCATTTGATTTCTCTGGGAAAGAGTCAAGGCAAATTCAAGGAAAATTTTGCTTTGTTCCTCTAGAGAACTTCACAATGAACGTGCTGGGGTGTGCAGCACGTTGTGTGCACTCCCAGGCTGCCCCAGCTCATCCCCAAGTCCGTAGATACCCACAGTACCAAGGAGATCACAGAGAAATTATTTCAGAGTTGGGAATTAAACCAGGCTTCTGATCTGCCTGTGCCAGTGAGAGCTGGATGTTGTTTGTGAGGATGAGAGTGATGATTTCATTTAATGAACTCAATTTTGAGAATGGTCCATATCATGGCTGGTTAAAATGTGATTTGTCAGCAGAGGGAATGAGAATATTTTGCTTTTTTTCTGGTGTGTTTTTTTCCTACTTGGAAGGAAATCAGCTCTCTAGTAGGAATTATGTGATCAAGTACCAGAACTTGTTTATAAGAAGGAGCAAAATTTATGATGAGGCTGGTCTTACACTGATAAAATCCTTTTCTGCTCCATGTATTTATAAACCATAAATTCTGATTCTTCACTCCAAGGTTGGACTTGATGTCCTGGAGGTCTTTTCTAACCTTAATAATTCTATGATAATGTGTGTTAGGGACCACATTCAGACATCTTTCTTGCCTCTTACAGGTCATTTAAGGATGCTTTTGACCTCAGCAAATATGTTTCCATCCTCAGAACAGATTTTCTTCATTGTCACTTTCTGTAATCCCTTTGTCCATGACAGGCCAGGCTGCACATAGTGATGAGTAGTGGCACCAGCCCTGTGTCAGGAATTGCTTTCTAATTGTGTCAGAAACTCCCAGGTGCAGGAGGGGATTGGGAATCACATGGGCTGAGGGACCCTGAGGGGAGAGCAGCACATGGAAGGCTCATTCTTGCTGATTATACCCTGTTTGCACTAAATAAGGCTGCTCCAGGGGTGGCCCAGGCTGTGTAATTTATAGGCACTGATTTCCTTCATAAACATTCCCTAAATGTTTATTTCTTCATGCTGTAGCACCCCATAGTCTCATTTATTTGGGGATATGAGAAGACATCTCATAAATTTTCCCAGCTTGTCATACCTGAAAATACAGCAACCAGTGACACCTTTTGATAAGGTTTCCAAGCGTAACAGTTAAAGGCCTTTTTGACAGTTTATTGCACAGGACGTTTCCAAGGTGTGGTAGAAATAGGACTTTGGGTGGGAAAGAAATAGAGTTTCTTTCTAACAGTGCTAATTTTCAGTTCTTTAAACAGCTTGCATTGAGCATTAAAAATTCTCAAGGGTATTTTCAGAGCTGAAAGAACAAAGAGAAACTTTGAAGAGGGGAAAATCGCTATCAGCTGATGAAGAAGGCTTGAAAAGTTTATGTTCCTATCGTAAAAATCCATTTTACTACCCTGAAAATCTATGTTCCTGCACTAAATGTGTATGTTCCTGTACATGCTGTGCTACACTTGTCTTTTGTGAGGAGGAAAAGCTGATTAAGTGTCTTCACAGCCACATGAAGATGCTTTTTAGGCCTGAAAGGTATTTGTGTTACACCGTCCTGTAGGGTATGGATAAGGGACACGTAAAATAGACTGAAATTTGTTGTCAGTGTAGGCAGCAAATGGGGAAAATTGGGAGAATTGCCCATGGACAGGAGAGAGGTATCAGGGCTGGAATGGGCAGAACTCTCTGTCTCTTCCATGCGTTGTCAGAGAAATAAATCTGAGAAGTGGGGAAAAGTCTTGAAAAATCTGCTCTCTGCATATTAAAAATATGAATTTATGGGGAGTTCCTGCTATGTGACGTTACTGACCCGCAGCACTGTGCTAACCCTGCTGGGTGCTAGGGTGATCATTCCCTGCCATTTTTGGGCTGCCCAGCCCATCTCTGACACTGGCAGTCTGAAGCACAGTGGCCTTCGAACAGAGCATCATTTGCAGTAAAATAATAACTGAAACAGGACTGACTTCTGGCATATCAGGGTAAAAGCTCTTTGTGGCTTGAGGAAGATGAAGGCTCTGACAGGGACCTGCAGTTTCTGAGAACTGACTTGGACTGCAAAAATTGCACCTGAATTTGACAAGGGACCTCTGTGACCGAATGTAATAAAAGCACGAGGTTGTACTGGGAAAGTGTCGGATCTTAATATTTCCATATTACCATAATTATGGTAATATTTATTACCATAAATATTACCATATTACCATAGAGAAGAGGGAGCTAATGGCATTCTCTCCCTTTGGTGGTGAAATCATCACCAGGCAGGGGTGGGCTGGCTGGGATAGAAGCGCTTCCATGGCTAGTGATTCCCAAAATGCCTTTCTACAGAGAAGGGACTAAACTTGCATGTTCCAGACTGGAAGAACTGGTGTGGACTTGCAGTAGTGATGTGATGTTCATGAGAATAAAGACTGTTTAATTACCACTCAAATTTAGAAACTGAAACCTACACTGAACCCAAGTTTTTGGGTCTGTGGGGAAGAGGGTGCTGTCCCTGTAAGTGTTGATCGGGTCTCAGGTGCTGAGTGCTAAAATCCAGCCAGTGAATATTGACCTGCAATACTGGATGTTGCAGATGAGTCTCATTTACTCTCACACCCGGACCTCTCGGACACGCAGACGTGTTCAGGCTGTTCACTGGCCAGGGAAGGCTCTGACCGCAAACTTTCCTCACCAAATGCGTGTGTTGTGTGGGGGCCGTGCAGCGAGCAGAGCCCGCCGTGCCCGGCTCCGGGCGCTCACCCCGCCCAGCCCCGGCCTGAGGGGAGCTCCGGGGCTCCGGCCCAGCCCCGAGCCGGCTGCGGGCAGCGGGAAAGCGGCGCCGGGAGGCATCGGCCCGGCCCGGCTCGGCTGGGCTCGGTTTGGCTCGGCTCGGCCCGGGCTGTGCTGGCTCCGGCCGGGGCTGTGCTGGCTCCGGCCATGTGCTGGCCCTGTTGTCGCTGCTCTCTCTCGGCCGTGCAGCCGCTCGGGTGCCGCTGTGAGCGCGATCCCTGCACGCATTCGCTGCCTCGCTGTTTCTCTTGGCTCCCGCTGAACTGCGCGGCTCGTCCCGCGGGACCTTCCCAGAGCGAGAGCGAGCGGCAGCGGCAGGAGCAGCCCGGCTCTGCCCGCGGTGCCAGCCGAGCATGAGATGGGCAGCGTGGCGGGGGCAGAGCCCCGGGGCCGGCCCTAGGAGTGCTCCCGGGCCCGCCATCCCCCGGCCCGGAGCGGCTGCGCTGGATCCTGGCGAGCGCTTCTCAATCGGCTGCGGGGAGGCTGCGGAGGGACCTGGAGCTGTTAGACCTTGGCTAGGGAGCCCGTCCATGGGAAGAACGGGGCGGTGTAGCAGGGGTAAGTAGCGCACAGGCTCAGAGAGCCTCTGGGCTTGCTATGAGATGCTTTTTGTTTGCTACAGTCACCAGGATAAAATAAAAGCGGCTGGAAGGGCGCCTGCAGCGTGGCACCAAGTGCTGCTGTGGCAATAAAGAGCGATTCAGATTCCAGTTTAACAAGGGTTCTTTGCAGAATCTTCAGAGGTAGTTCAGAAGGGGGGGAGGTGGTTGTGTTTTTGTGTAGGCTCTCTTCCATGACAGATTTTAAAACTCAGGATAATACAAACTGTGGTTCTCCTCCCAGAGATTAACCTGTGGCCTTTGGGAAGATCTTTTTGCAGTGAGGAAGTCAGTCTGAAAGCCATATTAATGAGGTAGAGGGAATTTAGCTGGGAGTGGGGTGGGGAACATCCCAGCAGAGCTTTCCTGCCTCAGGAGAAGGGAATGGCTTTTGAGAGGAATGTTTTTAAACCTCTAGTGCATCTCCTACTAAGCAGAAAAATGAGAGCCCAGCATATTTTCTGGTGCTAAATGTGTTCCAAACTATTGCTAATAATTCCTAGGACATACCCTTTATTATGAGGGTAGGGGTAGCAATGGAGAGTTTAGCATTTGTTTTCTCTTATTTGTTCTTTCATGCACCTTTAAAAAGAATCTTTTGAATATAAAGGAGTATCTGTTGTCAAAGTGAGTGTATATTGACTCTGAACTTTTACCTGGATAATTTTGTAGATCATTATTCCGAGTTTCTGAGGCAGATCTGTGGGTATGTGAAGCAGACTTGGATAAATCTTTCATCAGGTGCAGGGACAGGTAATGCTCACTTGGATGGTGAGCTGACAGGAGCCACAGAACAATCTGCCGTTGACAGAGAAGTTTTAGGAGGTTACATGTATTTCTTCAGTCATAGCCAGTAAATTATTAACCAGACAAAAGCAGCATCCAGACTTTCTAGGAATGACTCTTTCCAGGTGCCACCCCTGGAGTCAGTGCAGCTCCAGGCTCTCAGGCAGAGCACAAGGGGGTGCTCAGCGTCTCCAGCGCTCTGCTGAACCCTTGTGAGGATTGCCCTGCTCCTTGCCCTGCCAGGGCAGGGCTCTTAGCTGTCAGCATGTGTCCCAAAGCTCCTTTGTGCTGGCTCAGCTCCTTGGCTTTTTTGTAGGAGACTTGGACTTAAACCACTTCCTATTTCCTGCCTATCTTTGCTTCTTGCTTTTCCTGAGGGCCACTGAAGCTTTCATCCCTAGCACACAGATTTGCATTTGTGAAGAGAGGGAATCTTCTCAGACTTTTACCCCTCCATAAATTGGTCAGGCCGACACCTTTCATTCGGTTGGTGGTGCTGCTGATACAGCACCCGTGTCACTCAGAGCTCTGAGCTTAATGTTTGCCATGAGTTAGGGAAACTGAGGGGGTTTTGTGTTTTATTTCTCTGTGTGTGTTTGGCTGAGCAGACTGAGCAGAGTAACCAGGATTATTTGGACTGGAAGCTTTCAAATTCCTGCACAGTGTGCATGGCACTGCTTTTCACACACAACATTCAGCCCAGTCCAAGATTTAAATTAATTATTTGGGATCTGTTGGCTTGTGGCTTTTTCCTTACACTGATTCCATACAGCACACATCTGTGAATACCAGGCTTCCCTTCCCTTCCCTTCCCTTCCCTTCCCTTCCCTTCCCTTCCCTTCCCTTCCCTTCCCTTCCCTTCCCTTCCCTTCCCTTCCCTTCCCTTCCCTTCCCTTCCCTTCCCTGTTAGGATTTCATGGGGAACAGCTGGGTGTGCTCTGGAGGTACCTCCAGGTACTTCCCTTCCAAGTACTGTGCAGCTCAATGAGAGCCAAGTCTCAGAAGTTTGAAACAAAACAAGTTTAAAGCCCTCTGTCTGGTTCTGAAATGCTTCAAAAGTTGCTTTTTGTAAAGTCACTCAAATATTTCTTCAAACTCTTTTTACATCAGACCTCTCTGCTTGGGGTCTGGTTTATGGTACCTGGAGGTGTCAGTGCCAGGAATTGCTGTTGTTTGACATTAGATTTTGCCAGCAGTGCAGTGTTAACAGGAGCCTGTGCCCACAGCCATTTAATCCAGCCTTGCAATTGCTTTTATTGAGGAAATGTTTCATTTATGCTGTATTTTCTTATGGAAATTGAATTTAGAAGGGATAAGTTGTGCACCCCAAGTTTGTTTTCATTTCCTTGTGGCTGTACCACAGTTATTTCCTTTCCTTGGGAGAAACAAAGCCCCAGGGGATGCAGAGCTCGAGGTGAGGTTGGCCAGGGATGGAGCTCTGGGACAGAGCAGGACATCACACATGCTCCTGGAGTGGGCTGTTTTCCCCAAACAACAACATGACAATTATAACAGCTTGCCATCGTGGAGGCTCTGTGTGTGCTGAGCCCGATGCATCTGGGCTGGGCTGACCCTGCCATCTCTCCTTGGAGGAGCTGTGCTTTGCATTCCCACAGAGGTGTGCTGGCAGAGCCCTGGGCTTTGTGTTTGATCCCATGGATGTCTCTTGGTGGTCAGAAGTCATAGATGGGAGTCAGGAACAGATTCTGCTCGTTTATTTTCTAGTTCTGTGTCCCTGGAGCACGTGTCCGTGCAGGGGGGCACAGGGAGGTCACTCCTGTGCCCTGTGGAGTTGGGAATGGCCTGATGACCCCTTGGGACAAGCGTGCAGGAGGGATGGGATTGCCTGAACCAGCCCACGCTCCCAGCCAGCCTGGGGCTCTGACTCCCCAGCTGTGGCACAGCTACTGAGCACAGGGACTTTCCAAGCTCCTCCTGCTTGTAACTTCCTACCCCTTGTAAGTCTGGTGGGAGAACAGCTTCCTGTGCCTGTGGCTGCTGGTTTGAGAGCCTCTGCTTAGTGCTGTGGTCCATGTTGTCTCCTGAAACCCCAGAGGGAGTTTTTGGAAGTTGTGTGTCCCCAAGGGAGAAGGATGTGAGGTTATCATGGAAGCAAAAAAACCTGCAGGAAAGAAATCCATGAAGCAAATTTGGCAGTACCACTGTGTTTCTCCCATGTCTTTTCAAATGTCATTCCAAGTGACATAGATTCTCTGTCATAAAAAAAAAATAAAAAAAAATCCAGGCTTCACCCAGCTAGAGTGAGAAGCAGTTCTGAGCCCAGTGGCTTCAGTCTGTAAAGTTCAGCACTGTTCATCTGAAAACTAGATTTCCATAGCCTGGAATCCAAGGAGTGTGGAAGTTTCTCAACACAGAGAGCTTTAGAGACAAAAGACAAACCCAGGAAATTCCAAGCAGAAACCCCACAGGTGGCAGTGGAGCCCATGGAGCAATCCAGGATGTTCTGTGCTCTGTGCCAATCCCCGGTGCCCGAGGCCCTGCTCTGCCTGCAGCCGCACGCAGGGGTGCTCCTGCTTTGTTTTTAATAACCTCAGATATTTTAATTCCATGAAAACATTCTGTTTGCAGACACTCACAAGTTGTTTTTGCCTAATGGGGTCTCCAGTGGCTGCATCTAAGAAGTTTTTATAAATATTTTACGGCTTATGAAGATTGACCTTCTTACACATTAAGAGGAGATAAAAGGGTGAGACCACTTGAGAAAACATTTGCATCTTAATACGGGAAAATCTGACGGAAGTGTCTCTGATAGAACTCTGAGATTTTGTGTCTGAACAAGCTTAGGCATCAAATAGGCTTGGCTTAGGAGTTAAACAGACCCCAGCAGTTATACAGCAGGGGTCTGTGTTGGCAGCTCCTCCTGGCATCGGGGATTGAAAGGGGGATCTTTCCAAGTTGTGCGTTTCTTACTGCACCTAGGTCAAGGTTACTCCTGATTTCATCTCAGAGAGGCACCAGCTGGATCCCCTGTGAGTTGTGTCTCAGAGCAGCTCTCCAGCAGCAGCATGGGGAGGGAGAACCCTCCTGTCCAGAACAGCATGTGAGATTGGAAAGGGTAGAAGTCCCCTCCCCTTCCCTTCCCTTCCCTTCCCTTCCCTTCCCTTCCCTTCCCTTCCCTTCCCTTCCCTTCCCTTCCCTTCCCTTCCCTTCCCTTCCCTTCCCTTCCCTTCCCTTCCCTTCCCTTCCCTTCCCTTCCCTTCCCTTCCCTTCCCTTCCCTTCCCTTCCCTTCCCTTCCCTTCCCTTCCCTTCCCTTCCCTTCCCTTCCCTTCCCTTCCCTTCCCTTCCCTTCCCTTCCCTTCCCTTCCCTTCCCTTCCCTTCCCTTCCCTTCCCTTCCCTTCCCTTCCCTTCCCTTCCCTTCCCTTCCCTCTTGCTGCATGCAAGAGAAGTGTGGCACTGGGCAAGTGTTTTGCCTGGTTTCATATTTATTCTAGATTTTTCTCTTAGCTGATTAATATCCCTTAACATGCCTTATCTTTAACCCTGTGGCTGATGGACCAGAGTGGACCTGTCTTGCCCCAGTCCCTGGAAATTGAAAACCCAGCAGGTCAGATCTCAGATGCTGTGGTTGCACTGGGGGTTTTGCTGCCATCTCGAAGTGATGCCATTTTCCATACCTCTGGCAAGAGCTCAGGGAATGTGTATTTAACAAGTTGCAGCAGTATGTCCCACACCAGGAGCTCTGTTTTTCCATGGGAGCCCAGCAGGCTCCTCTCAGTGTCCATACATTCCATCTGTGGATGCAACTTCCCTGGAAGTGTCCAAGGCCAAGCTGGGTAGAGCTCTGAGCAGGCTGGGGCAGTGGAAGGTGTCCCTGCCCATGGCAGGGGGTGGAATGAGATGGGCTTTACAGTCCCTTCCAACCCACAGCATTCTGGGGTTCTATGATTTTAAAGTTATTCTCTGCAGGAGTTTTGATTTTGAAGGACTTCAAGGAGTGTCCCAGCTGTTCTCAGCTCTCTCAGAAGCACCAAGATGTGTAGCGCTTGTGCCTGACCTCACTGGATGCCTATATTAAAGCCACAATAACCAAATAGCCCAAAGGAGATGTGTTCTTGTGCTTGTAAGGCACCAATGGAGCCATTGCTGCATCCAGTACTTGTAAAGCACCCTGAGGGTCCTGCTGGGGCTGGGACCTGCCCTTTTCTCTAGCTGTTCATATTTATAAACCATGCTAGGATTTATTAGTCTTGAAGGTGAAGCTCAGATGAAGGGATGCTGACTGCTGAATAATCATCCTGCCATAGGAAGAAATTGTCTTGTGTGATTTGCAAGCTTAAAATAGTTCTGGAAGTAACTATAGGCAAAACACACATGCCACAAGCTCTTAAATTGACTCAGTGTGAGTTCTTGCATGAAACCCAACCTCTGAGTACACCTTTGATTGGATGGGAATTCTGTGTGCTGGGAAAGGGATTTACTGTGTCCAGCTCTGGGGTTTCCCAGGAAAGGGGGAGCTGGAGCTGCAGGAGCCAGTCCAGAGGAGGCCCCAGAGCTGCTTCAGGGCTGGAGCCAGGCTGGGAGAGCTGGGGGTGCTCACCTGGAGAGGAGAAGGCTCCAGGCAGAGCTCAGAGCCCCTGCCAGGGCCTGAAGGGGCTCCAGGAGAGCTGGAGAGGGACTGGGGACAAGGGATGGAGGGACAGGACACAGGGAATGGCTCCCACTGCCAGAGGGCAGGGCTGGATGGGATATTGGGAATTGGGAATTGTTCCCTGTGAGGGTGGGCAGGCCCTGGATCCCTGGGAGTGCCCAAGGCCAGGTTGGACATTGGGGTTTGGAGCAGCCTGGGACAGGGGAAGGGAGTGGAATGGGATGGGCTTTAAAATCTCTTCCAAGCCAAAGCATTCCCTGGGATTCCATCAGTCAATTTGACATCTATCCCTCCTATCCTCACACATTCCAGGGATGTTTTCTGTTGTACTGTGCTCAGTCCATGGAGAGAAAACAGGGTATGGCAGATCACAGAACATCCTGAGCTGGAGGGACCCACAGGATCACCCAGTCCCACTCCTGTCCCTGCCCAGACCCCCAACAATCCCACCCTGGCCATCCCCAAACCCTCCTGGAGCTCTGGCAGCCTCGGGGCTGTGCCCATTCCCTGGGCAGCCTGGGCAGTGCCAGCACCCTCTGGGGAAGAGCCTTTCTCTAAATCCAGCTTGAACCTCCCCTGGCACAGCTTCAGCCATTCCCTCATGTGTCACTGGGCACCACAGAGATCTCTTCATGGAGATGTTTTTCCACTTTACTCCAGAGGTGCCTTGGACTTTAATTCCAACATCCAAACCCTCCCACACAATATCTCACACTCTGTACAAAACATGCAGGGGAACCAGAGAAAGACAAAATGCTTGGGTTGAAAGGATCCTTAAAGATCAAAATCCAGCTGTGCTGGGAGAGCTGTGCCTGGGTCTCTGCTCACCCTGGTGCTGATGGTGGCTGAGTGTGGCCAGGCTGGCCCCTGCTGCTCCATGGGACTGTCCAGGGATGATGTCCAACACTCCACATGGTTCAGATGAGGTGTGAGGGATTTACTCACACCCTGGGGAGCCTGGAGTAGTGACTGCATGGCATTACAGGAGGTGCATTTTCCTTTTTTCTCTTATCAAGCCCTATTTGATTTTCTGTGTATTTTTCTGCTGCTTTTTGAGCACTGTGTTGGAGTTGTCAAAGGGGTGATTTAGAATAGCAGAGGAAAAAAGGAGAGTCAGATAGAAAAATGCTCTTTAAACAGGGCTTTCCTGTCTTTACTTTGATCATTACTTGAGGATATTTATGCTTGGGTAAAGAAACCACTCTGTGAAGAATGTTCTTTTTCTGCTCTGAAGCCACAGTTGAGGATAAGGCAGGAAAGCAGAAGATGGGAAGTGTGTGGGAGGATAATTAGTACATTTAGCAAGATAAAGCTGGAGTGAGGCAAAATAGGCCATATAAATACATTTATGCTGTCAGAGTAATTAGGTAGAAAACGTTTCCCTGTTTGAGAAGATTTGCCAACCTAGAATTTCAGATAGAATAAAATCAAATCTTCACATGTATCAAAAGGCAGGACTGGAAGATGTCCCATTACCAGACAAGCTGCTGTGAGTAATGGCTTGGGTAATGAGAGTGAAGTGGGCTTGGACCAGCAGGATAATTTAGGAACTGGTGCAGGGACTGGCTGGTGGTGACTGGAGCTGAGAGATGTGGTCAAAGCTTTTCCTTATAGTGAGGCAGTATCTCAGAGTTTAATCAGCTTCTAATTTCTTCAGGATTTGTCCCAAGGATATTTGAGTCTTAGAATTATTGTTTTTTAATCAAACATGGCCATGTTTCACAGGGAAATGAGCCTCCTGCTCCTTGCCCTTGGCCACTAGACAGACTTGCACCCACTGCACACATTCCATGAAGGTGCCGCTGCTCCTGGTTTGATTTGCTGAATTGCACCAACATCAGAAATTAACAGACATGAAAGTGTGGTGCTTTAGGAAGGGGAAAAAAAGTAATTCCTAATACTGTCAGGAAATAGTTTTCAGATGAAACAGTGTTCACAGGATTAATGGGCTTTTGCCATGGCCGAGTGTGAGCAGCAGCAATTCCCATTGCCTGTGTCTGGCTGCCTTCCCCAGGGATTTAACCTGAAATTCTGTCTTGGGAAAACGTGGCAGGATCACCAGCTGTCCTTGGAACAATGACACAACCTCTGGCAGGAAAAGCAGCAGCCTTCCCACTGCCTTACAACTCCTGGCTGAAGCCTTGGTCAGCATCCTGCCATTCCTTGTCTCCTGGAGACTCCTGCAGCTGTGTGCTCCTCATCCCACCTGGATCGTTGGAACAGGGGAGAGGGTCTGCTAATGATGCTCAACTTGCTTGTACTTTATCTTATAATAACTGAGTTATATTCAGTATATAAATACAGTTATAAATTTATTGTATTTTATATTATGGGTGTAGTTTATTATATGAATATCACAATATTTATTATACAAGTAAAGCACTCATATTTATATGCATATATTTAGATACATACCACAATATAATTATATCTATTAGGTGAATAATACTGTTGTAATTAATATTAAATAATTAATATTTTGAAGCACAGAGAAAGAGCTTTAGGGAGCAGCTGTGTTTTGTTGTCCAGGGAGCTGAGCAGGGGCTCAGCCTGGAGCAGAGGAGGCTCAGGGGCCCTTGTGGCTCTGCACAGCTCCTGCCAAGAGGGGACAGGCAGGGGGGTCGGGCTGTGCTCCAGGGAACAGGGACAGGAGCAGAGGGAACGACCTCAAGTTGCTCTAGGGGAGGTTTAGATTGGATATCAGGGAGAATTTCTCTCTGGAAAGGGCTGCCCAGCCCTGACACAGCTGCCCAGTCCACATCCCCAGGGGGATTTCAAATCCATGTGGATGTGACACTTGTGGACACGGGTCGTGGCAGTGCTGTAGGAATGGTTGGACTTCCATGATCTCATAGGGTTTTTCAACCTCAACAATTCTGTGATTCTCCATAATTCCTTTGACTGGCCGTGAAATGTATGAGAAACCCTCAGGGCAGGGCCAAGGATAGGCAGGTTTCTGTCACCCTCTGTGAGAGATGCCAGAAACTCCTGTGTCAGCTCAGATTGGTGACATTTGGATGTTTGTGATTGTCCCAGTATTTTCCTGAAGAAGCTCCTGTTTGCTCCCTGTGGCTTGATCCTGTCCCAGCTCTGCACCAGCAGTGTCCCCAAAGCCTCTTGCAGGAGCCAGGCCCTGGTGTGCACCCACAGCATCACTCTGAGGTCTTGGCTCTCTGCTGGCTCCCAGCCAGGACATCATTGTCCAAGGAATTTAGAGGGAACCTGGGAAGTGCTGTAAGGACTGAAATCAGCTCCAGCAATTGTAGGAGTTATTTTACAGGGTTTTGCTGCTCTCTGGAGTGTTATTCCCTGGCTGTGTCCCAGTGTAGCTCCACACTGACTTCACTCCTCTGACACGACAGCGGTCTCAGTTGGATTAGTTTAATTTAAGTATAAAAGTTTACACCATTACCTGCCAGACAGGTTTGGAGTTTGGGAGGGATTATCTGTTCTTCCTATTTGGAAACAAGATTATTTTCCTAGCTTACAGTTCTCATTAATTAATTGTCATCTAATTACTGAATGCCTCCCCCATTAAATTATAACCTTAACACTGATTCTGTTGGGGAGGGGGATTTATTTGGGCTTTTTAATTTTCTTTTATGTTTTGTTTTCTCTTTCTTACATATTTTTATTTTATTGTGAGCTCTCTGCCACAGCCCTGTGTTACTGACTTGCACTGATGTGCATGAGTGAGATCAGTGCACTCATGGCTTTATGAAGCAGAAGTTGAAGTAAGTTCCACAGACAAATCAAATCCACGCTTTCCAGCTTCCCACAAATCACCCTGTGACCAGGAGAGCTGGATGATGGGGTTGACATCACTCAGGAAACAAGGAGATGAAAGTTAAAGCAGCTGAATGAGCTTCCTTTGATATCTGGGGCACCAGGTCTTACCTGGTCAGGATTTGGCTCATTGTTAGTAGCCAACAATCCCTGTCCTCTCAAGAGATTTATGTAGTGCTTTTCCTGAGATGATTTTTCACAGCTTTTGCTATTTGTAAGAGGAGCACACAAAACCCTGCAGTGGTTGGAAGTAAAAAAAATGATTGCACAGATCTCAAGAGTTATCTTTTAATTATTTTTAATTCTGAATGTGCTGTATCATAACTCAGCCTCCTACTTTGCTGTTGTTCTTCCCTACAAGAGGAATGACCAATAAATTTTGCTCTGCAGGAGACCCCTGTAATTAGTCCCCTTATCACCCAGCTTGCCAGAGATGAGCCTCAGACATGAACTAGAAGCATTTTTAAGTTAAAGCTCCTTGTAGATGTGATCAGGAAAGTCTTGGCCAGCAAGCACTGCTCTTTTGGGCAAAAAGAGCCCAAAACTTATGGTACGAGTTTGCTGGTGGAGGGAAAATTACCTGTGGTGTTGAATTCATCATCAGTTCTCAGTGAGTGTGTGCAGGGTGAAGGCTCCCAGACTCGTCCCCAGCCATGTAAAGACAAACTGGAGCCATGCCTTGGCCTTGCTTCCCAGAGGAGCTGTGGCTGCCCCTGGAAATGTCCAAGGCCAGGTTGGGGCAGCCTGGGACTGTGGAAGGAGTCCCTGCCCAAGGAACCAGATGAGCTTTAAGGTCCCTTCCAACCCAGACCATTCTGGGATTCCCTGATTCTGTGATGTTTTCAAGACTCTGCATTATCCATGCACACAAAGTGTGGTGTGACTGATTTTGAGGCTTTCTTTGTGTATCATGAAATGCTACCAATGAAAAGTTTAGGATACTCTAAAGCCCATTTATAAAATTTGTCATATCCACTCATCCTAGCTAGGCATATATATTCCAACAATAAATGAACCTAATGGGATCTAATGCCTCGTAATTGTTCATCAGGCTCAGGAGGTGTGACAGCCAATTTCAATGTGAAGAAGGAACATTGCAGATTATATATTATAAACTATATGCTGTTTAACTCTGATCACTTGCAATAGATGCTATTTACAGATTATTTACCTCAGGAAAACACACTGGCACAGTTACAGGGATATCCACCAGGCCCTGCTGGCTGCTCTGTTCTTTAAGAACACAAAAATCAATGTCCCACTTTGGAGCCAACCAGATTCTGCCCGTGAGTCATGTTCAGAGTCCAGTGAGGTCAGGAGAGGCCTCTGCTTTGTGCTTGGATTTCAAACCAAGCCTGGGGGCAACTGTGCTTTCCGTATGTTCTGTTTACAAGGAATGCAGCAGCAGGAAAAGCTTTTAAACATCAGGACATCCATGATTTTTGGGAGAGCTTTGGTGCGTGTCTGTTAACAAAGCAAAATACAAACAACCACGTGGGGACAGGGAACATGAGCGAATATTCATCTTTGGGGGCATTTTGCTGTGAGGACAGCTGGACTGCAGGATGAACCCCAGAGATTTTCCTGTGTGAACAGTTTCTGTGTCGGTCTCTGACACGGGGCTGCCCGTGGCAGAGGAGCAGTGTTAGCTGGCTTTACAGCTCTGCAGTCAGGGACAGGTGCATGGCCCGGGGCCAGCAGTGGCTGGAATGTCCCTCCTCCCCACGGGGACATTGTGTGAACAGGGCCTGAGGAGGGGGTGCCTGGGAGGTGTGAGCCCCTGAGTGGGATCCTGAGGATGCTCCCCAGGCAGGAGAGCCTTGGGAAGGAGGATGGCTGTGCCCTGCTCACAGCTCCAGCTGATCCCTGCTCCTCCTGCGCTCTGTGCGGGGCCCGGCCTGCTGTGGGTGTGTGAGGGGGAGGGTGATGGATTCACCCCTGCCTTTCTCTTCCCCACGTTCTGCTGCACAGTCAGGCCCTGAGTTCCTTTCAGGGCGCTCTGCAGTTGCCTCTTGGTGATTTTGTTACCTGGCTGGGTTTTTTTTGGGACCTGTGGTGATGAGCTTTGCCACTGATACACTCAGTGAAGGGACACCTGAAATTCCCTTGGGCTGGGGGGCTCTGTGTGCCCTCAGGAAACACAGGGGAGATTAGATGGAAACCTTTCTCCAGGAGTAGGAAACCTGCATTTGATTCATAGAATCTCAGAATTGGGTTGTGTTAGAAGAGCCCTTAAAGCCCATCCAGTCCCAGGCTGCTCCCAGCCCTGTCCAGCCTGGCCTTGGGCACTGCCAGGGATCCAGGGGCAGCCCCAGCTGCTCTGGGCACCCTGTGCCAGGGCCTGCCCACCCTCACAGGGAACAATTCCCAATTCCCAATATCCCATCCATCCCTGCTCTCTGGCAGTGGGAGCCATTCCCTGTGTCCTGTCCCTCCATCCCTTGTCCCCAGTCCCTCTCCAGCTCTCCTGAAGTCCCTTCAGGCCCTGGCAGGGGCTCTGAGCTTCCCCTGGAGCCTTCTCCTCTCCAGGGGAGCACTTTCAGTTCTCTCAGCCTTTTCTTACAGAAGGGCTGCTCCAGTCTTTGGATCATCTTTGTGGCCTCTTTGACCCAGAGCTCCTCATACCTGGCAAACATGGCAAATACCTACAGTGTGTGCGAGCCTTCCTTTACTGCATTCCTTGGGTTTCCTTTGGCTATCGTTTCACAACTCAATAGCACTTCAGATGTGACATTTGATAGCAAAGAGTGATGATAAAGATGGGGGGAAAGTGCACTACAGAAGCAATGGTTGAGTTTCATCACATTAATGGCAGCAGCCTATGCTGGTAATAAATTGTACAAATCGAAAGACCTTCTCTGGACCAGGGATGTTGTTACTTACCTGTGTACAGCCATCAGGAGAGAAGTCAGAATCCCAGGAGCTGGGTTGGTGGAGGGAGAGGGCTGAATCCATGTGCAGTGGGACTTCCCTACAGAGAGAAGGGAGATTCTGGCAGAGCAAAGTTAAACACATTCCAGGTGTCATGGTCATTTGTATGGAGAGAACTTTGCCTTCTTTGTCCCTTTTTTGTGAGATGTCTCTCACTACGCACTTCTGATTTTCACTTGCTTACATCCATTACATACAGCAACTTGGGATTCTTCTCCTCAGCCTTTTTTTCATTTCTGCTTTCATTTGGTTCAGGATTTTTTTATTGCTCTTGACTAATTAGGATTTTTTTACAGCCTTTTAAATTTTATGTACACATTTCCTTTATTTATTTGCTTTGCAAACAGTCTTAACTTACTTAGGATTATTTGTAATTTCTGCTCCCAGAGAAGATCATTAAACATTAGCCATTTTAGTGGGTTAACAGGGCCAGGAGTGGGATGCTCCAGGCTCAGTCCATGTGCAGGAATGTCTCCTTACTGCTCTCACACAAACACATCCTGATGATGCTCTTAATAACTCTGGCTGTGATGAATGGTGCCATAAAACTTTGCTGGGGTGAATTGCTTGACAGCACTGAAATTGGGAGATATGTTTTATTATTTAATGTCTGCCTGAATGTATAAAATAAAAAACTAAAAACATGTGGGGAGGGGGTATGGAGAAGCTCTGTTCTATATTCACTATCCATGAATATTTATAGAGATATTTTCAGTGAACAATTAATTTTGCAGACTTCTAAGCTGGAGGGTTTAATTCCTGCCTCGAACCGTTTGCCTCCCCGTAACTGTTTTATTTTTGAACCGTATTTTTATTTTTAATGTGTCAGGTGAGGTTCCAGAACCCGGTGGCATGTCAGGGTCTGTGTGTGCTGAGTGTCCCCCTGGGGCAGCTCCAGCCAGACAAGCCCTTGCCTGATTGATTGCCTGGGGCTCAGCACGTGTGGGAGCTGCTGTGGGTGCAGCCCGTGTGCTGCTCTGGCTGCTGTGTGCCCTCACTGACTGCTCCTCTCCCCTCTCCCTGCAGCTCTCGCTCCCCGAGGAACAGAACGAAGTGACGAGGAATGGCTGTGAGTCCAAGGAGCTGGTGTACCTGGTGCAGATCTCCTGTCAGGTAAGTGCCCTGCTTTCTCTCCCCAGCCTGGCTTCCATTCTCTCTCCCACACAGCCCCAGAGAGTTGGGATGTGACACTTCCCAGTGCTGTGTCTGGGGTTTTTCACCCCTTCCCTGGCTCAGTCCCCCCAGGGTGCTGCCTCTGGTGCTGCCACCAGCACGTTTTAGGAGAGAAGGATTGAGGTGAGAAAAAGGAGAAAGGTGTGAAGGAAATAATCCTGAGTGATGGCCAGGGATGAGCCCAGAGATGGGAGTGGGTGTGCCCAGGCTGAGGTCACTCTGGGGGGAGCATGGACACACCAGTGACCCCACCAGGCAGAGCCCCAGCCACAGGTTTGTTACCTCAGTGTGCTGCCAGGAGCCTTGGTCTGCTCCCAGACACCTGGTGTGGAATTCTCTGCTCAGGATGCTTTGGGCAGAGGAATCTGCTGCTCTGTCCCACGGATTCTTCATCTGCTGCTCTGTGTGTCTTTGTAGAATGCTGCCTGTGTTTTTCATGCTCAGTGAGTCACCCTCTGTGGGAGATGCAGGGTGCTGGCAGGTTCAGTGGGAGTTACTGCCTGTGTTGGGTTGTTTTCCTGGGTTCAGGACAGAAGCTCTTTGCATGATTCACCTCAGCACCCCCCAGCATCCATCCCAGCAGTGAGTACACACTGCCAGGTGGGGAATTTGCAGGGTCCCTGCTCTGCTGCCTCAGCTCTGTGCTCAGAGTGGGGTGTTGTGAGAGCTGAGGAACACAGCATCCTGCATCCTGAGGAGCAGAGCATCCCACGTCTTGAGGAGCAGAGCCTCTTGCCTTGTTCTGGAGGTGGAGCCTGGCCAGGCTGAGTTCCAGCCTGGAATTATTATTATTTTTAATAATTATAATAATTATTATAATTCCAGCAGGAATTATAATAATAATATATTAATACAATAATTCCTCTCTGTGGGCAGCTGTCACATGTTCCTGTGCATGTTTATGACCGTGCTCTCGTGAGAGGGAAGAGAGGCTCCAGGTGGACATTCTCTCACATTTGCCAGTGTTTTGGCATTTTTTGGGACTGTTGTAACGCCCTGGAGCCAGTCTGGCCCCAGAGCAGCACTGCCCAGCCCAGCAGCCCGGGCTGACAGGCAGCACAGCAGACCCTGGACATGGGCACACGTCTGTGCCAGCCACAGCAGGGCAGAGCCTGGCAAAGGGGCTTGCAGGGGACTGTAGGAAATTGGAATTTCAGTGTGTTTGGAGCCCTCACATTTGGGGTATGTTTGCAGTGCTCAGTGGAGGGATGAGCCCTGGATTATTCCCTGGCTGTTGCTGGTGAGCCTGGAGAACTTGGCAGTTTTTCACTAGCTCCCAAGCAGATCACTTGTGATCCTTCCCCCACCTGACTGACACCTCCAGAGGTTCACAGGGTGGCCCCAGTTATAATTGTGTGTCAGACCCTGCAGAGTGCCCCTGTGCAGGAGGGAGGCCCAGGAGCAGCAGAGAGCTGGGATGGGGATCAATGGAGGTGAGGCCTGACCCTGCTCCTCTGGTGCCTGGCTCCCACTCTCCAGTGTCTTCCCTTCCCTTCCCTTCCCTTCCCTTCCCTTCCCTTCCCTTCCCTTCCCTTCCCTTCCCTTCCCTTCCCTTCCCTTCCCTTCCCTTCCCTTCCCTTCCCTTCCCTTCCCTTCCCTTCCCTTCCCTTCCCTTCCCTTCCCTTCCCTTCCCTTCCCTTCCCTTCCCTTCCCTTCCCTTCCCTTCCCTTCCCTTCCCTTCCCTTCCCTTCCCTTCCCTTCCCTTCCCTTCCCTTCCCTTCCCTTCCCTTC
This sequence comes from Zonotrichia albicollis, assembly GCF_047830755.1. Taxonomy (NCBI): domain Eukaryota; kingdom Metazoa; phylum Chordata; class Aves; order Passeriformes; family Passerellidae; genus Zonotrichia; species Zonotrichia albicollis. The sequence continues at coordinate 7,535,119 of NC_133845.1, read as the reverse complement.
CCTTCCCTTCCCTTCCCTTCCCTTCCCTTCCCTTCCCTTCCCTTCCCTTCCCTTCCCTTCCCTTCCCTTCCCTTCCCTTCCCTTCCCTTCCCTTCCCTTCCCTTCCCTTCCCTTCCCTTCCCTTCCCTTCCCTTCCCTTCCCTTCCCTTCCCTTCCCACTGAACTCAGATTCAAACCCTGGTATTTGCCCTCACCCATTAAAGGATGGTTGTAGAACCAGCCACATTTGTCTCCCTGTCTTCCTTCTTTACCTTTTTTCATTTTACTTTTTACTTTCTTTTCTTTCCCTTTCCCCCTTTCCTTTTCTTTCTCCTTTTCCTCTTTCCCCTTTCCTGCTTTCCTTTTTTCCTTATTCCCTTTTGTCTTTTTCCTTTTTCTCTTTCTTCTTTCCCCCTTTTCCTCTTTCCCCTTTTCTTTTTTGCCCTTTCCCCTTCTTTCCCTTTACTCTTTTTTCCCCTTACATTTCCTGTATTTTTTCCTCCCTTTTTTCTCTTTTTTTTCTTTTCTCCTGTTCCCCCTGGCTAGCTGGAGCTTCTCCCTTCCCCAGGCCTGTGAGCACCCTGTCCCATGTTCCTGCATGTCCCTGTCTCTCAGATCCAGAGAAGCTGAGACATTTGTGACATTTGGATCCAGTGACCAGGAAGGCATGGGAGGAACTGCACAGCTGAGCATCATTCCTGCCATGGAGATCCTCCAGCCCTGGCCCCCCTGGGCTGTCCCTGTGCAGGGGAAGATTCCATTCCATCACCCTTGGACCCAGCAGTGTGTGTGTGGAGCTGGCTCCACAGGAGCAGGGGATGGGAGGTGTGAAATAGCTCAGGGAGTGGTGGTGCAGTGGGGACACATTTTGGCAGGGTGCATCTGGCTCGGGCCAAAAATACTGAAGGGAGGAGGAAAAAAGGCTGAAAACCCAATTTGGCTTTCCTCACCCTTTGGATGTGGTTCCAGCACTGGTGTTTGGGCACTGCAGCAGCCTGAGCTGTGTCCTGGATTGTCAGATGGACACAGCCTTGTGCTAGGGAGGCTGGATGCCATCAGTGTAAAAGCTCTGAATTGCTGTCATTTGTTGCAGGAGCAGATAGCAAAGGGTGAGGGTGTTCCCATCCTGGCAATTTTTGATTGCAGACTTGGAGAAATCAGTCAAACCCCTGGGTCTGGGGGCCACTCTGGGCTGGGCAGCCCCCTGTGCTGTGCCCATCAGGTGGCATTTTCTGGGCCATTCCCTCTGGAGAGGCAGCAAAGCAAAGCCCTGGAGCAGCAGATATTCCAAACATCCAGCTCAGCCTTAGCTGGGTTTGGCAGGACACAGCTCCTTACACTGAGGGAATTCTATCCCACTCCTTCCCAGCTGTGAGTATCATTTTAGTGCTGTAAGGAGAATTAGTGCTTGATGCCTATTTTGCAGAACCTTCCCAGATAAGGTTTGAAAAAGCATTCTTTGGGAGGTGTATTTGTGCTGCAAGTCAGCTTGTGAAATCCAGGCTTTGTGCAGGGTTCAGAGGAGGGGTTAAGTCTCTGCTCAGCTTTTCTTCTACTTAAAAACCTAAAAAAATTAATCCAGTTTATTAGCTCTTAAGAAGAAGTGGGAATATATAGAGAGCTGTTTCAGAAAAGAGGAGAGATAGGATTCTTCTTTTGATTCCTTTCAACAAATTTAAACATGAGAACTAGGAAATGACAAAGGGAGGGAATTAAATCCTATTGGGAAGAGACAATGATGGGAGGGTTTGGTTTGGGCTTTTTTTTCAGCAGTTCAGGTGGATTTTCCTTTTTTTCCAAGTAAGATTGCACTGAACTTGCATTTCTGGAAGATAGATTTCAGGAGTTCTGTGAAAAGAGTGATATTAAAATAAAAGGGTGACATCCAGGAAGGTGGTGTGAGGACTGTACCTGTGGACCCTCTGAACCTGGGGATGGGAATTGGGGATCCCTGTGGTTCCTGGAGGAGCCAGGGATGGCTGAGACCCCTGAGGAACCTGTGCTGTACCTGCTGCTGTGAAAGTCCTTGGACAGTGTTTGCAATCCTTGGGAGTTCCACAGGGATAAACAAAGTGTTTACATGGTCTGAACCACATTTAAAAGGAGTTAACTTTGTGTCTGGAGAATAAATCAGCACAATTCAGAGCCTGCAAAAGGGCTGGAATGGGCTAATCCAATCAACTTGTTAGGAAGGCTGGAAATGGCCTCTTGCATTTTTTGGGGTTTGTTTGTGTGACATTACGGCAACTCCCTGTGTACTTACTTAAATATTGCAACAGAAAAATGCTCAGTCTCAGCTTTTGTTCTGAAAAATGAAATGTGAAATTTGTGGTGGTGTTCTGAAAAATGAAATGATGCACCTCAAGCATCATTTTTGGTGGCATTTGGAGTGGCAGGGGGAGAACAAGGACTGTCTTTGGAAATGTTCACATTCAGGGGGGGCTGGAACTTCCAGCCCTTCCCGAGGCTCTGGCTGCTCCTGTCCGTGCTCACAGGTGGATTGTTGGGACAGGAGTGACAGGCACTGCTCAGCAGGGATGGCAGGGCTGACACAATCCCAGGGATTAAACAAGGCTGGCTGCTTGTCAGCTTTCCTGCTCCTCCCTCCCAGGGATAATGGCAGCAAAGGAAGCCTTTTTCTAAGGCTGTTCCCAGAGCAGGAATTCTTGTGCTCCAGGCAGGGTTTTCTCCATTTTCCTGCTCCCATTTTCAGGCTGGCAGGAGCTGAGCCCTTCCTGTGGCACGGGATGCCCAGTGCTGTGCCCTGCTCCTGTTCTCCCTTCCAGCAGGGCTGTGTTTGCTCAGGTCCCTGGTGCCCAGAGGAGGACATTGCCCCAGACCTCAGCCCCTTGTCCCAGCTCTGCCCTGCAGAGGTTTGAGCTGGGCACCTTCTGCTTGGAGAGCAGCATTTGCCAGGCTCTGAAGGCATCCCCACATTCCCTGTGCAGTGAGGAGAGTGCAGGGGCCAGGGGAGGCCAGGAAAGGCAGGCTCTGAGGAGGAGGAACAGGCTGTATGGAGGAAGAGCAGGCTCCAGAGAGGAAGAACAGGCTCCAAGGAGGAAGAGCAGGCTCCAAGGAGGAGGAAGAGCAGGCTCTGAGGAGGAGGAAGAGCAGGCTCCAAGGAGGAGGAAGAGCAGGCTCCAAGGAGGAGGAAGAGCAGGCTCTGAGGAGGAGGAGCAGGCTCCAAGGAGGAAGAGCAGGCTCCAAGGAGGAGGAAGAGCAGGCTCCAAGGAGGAGGAAGAGCAGGCTCTGAGGAGGAAGAGCAGGCTCTGAGGAGGAAGAGCAGGCTCCAGGGAGGAAGAGCAGGCTCTGAGGAGGAAGAGCAGGCTCCAAGGAGGAAGAGCAGGCTCTGAGGAGGAAGAACAGGCAGGACTCCCCTCCTGGGTGGTTTCTGGGGAGGAGAGAGTGCAAGATCTTCCCACAGGGGTAATGTCTGAGTCAGAGGAGCAACAGCTCAAATGTGGTTTGCTGGTTCTGGATGCCTGGGATAGTCCAGGCTGGAACCACAAATTACTTGCAGGAGGTTTTTGAGTCAAACATTCAAAATATGGTTGGGTTCTTTGTCTTCTTTATGAATAGTTTCTGATTGAAACTCAAACACCTGGAGAACAGGAACTAAGTGCTACTTTGCTCCTGTGAAAAGCTCTTTAAGCTGATGACTGAAGGGCAGATTCTAACTCACAGGGATTAATTCTTCTGTGTGCTTTATATACATATAGAAACACAGAGAGGGGAAAGCTTTCATGTATTTATTAAAGAGATATATCTATGTGGAGCATCCAGGTAGATCCTACCCAGTGCAAAATCTGTTTTCAGAATGTGTGTTAGCCTCCTTCTCCATGTTTATATAGGATTTTCTGCCTTGATTTAGGATTTTGCTAAACAAACCAGAAGCAGTTAATGGATGCTTTTATTAAACAGCAAATTTTGCCATGATGCAGCCTCCTGTCCCTACCTGTGTGTCCTCACCCCTTGGTCAGGGCCAGGCTGTGTGTGCTCAAGCTCTGAAATGCATTAAAATTCTGGTCATCATCATGACCTTTCCCCTGCCTTGTGTTTTGTTCTTCTTTTCTGCCTCTTGGCACCACTTGCCTGAAGATGACCAGGGAAATGAGACTTCCCCTGGCAGGTTGTGCACGAGTTTGGTGCCTCACGTGTACAGGTGTTTGGAGGTGGAATCATGGAATGTGTGAGTTGGAAAAGAACTTCAAGCCCATCCAGTTCCAGCCCCTGTCATGGGCAGGGACACCTTGCATTAAACCAGGTTGTTCCTCTGGGTAACAAGTCCTGGCTATTTTGTAAATCCACAAAACCCTTTCAAAATCTGCCCACAGGGCATTCTGGCTTGTGTATTTCTACCCCATCCTTCCAGATGTTCACACATGTTGAAACGTCTGTCCTAAGCTTTTCTGGGGTGTTGAGGGCTGTTTCACATCTAAAAGCAAGCAGCAGAATTCCTGGTTTGCACCCTGCTAATCCATCACTGCAGTGCTGTGCTCCAGTGGATCTGAGGTCACACATTGTGTGCCTCCTGCTCCCACCAGCTGTAAATAAAAGCAAAGTGACAGTGGGAATGAGAATTAATCAAGAATGCCTGAAGCTGGCAGGCAGCCTGCAGGGTGCTCTGGGCTGTGCTCAGACCTCAGGAGATCCCAAAGCCAAGGTGGAGGGGCTTTGAGACACCTGGCTCTGGTCCAGGCTTTGGGGAAGTAAACTGCCAGCTCTAGGGGTTGAATTACATCTGAACTGCTTAATTAACATCATTACTCTGGAGCTGGCATGCTAACATAAAGGAGAAAATCATTTACTAATTGGGATAGTAGCTGTTAAGGACAAGGGCTTGACTGGCTGGTGCTCAGAGATTTCCTGCAGGAGTGGGTAGGGCAGCACTCCCATCCAGCAGGATTAACCCTGGCCTCTGCTGTGTCCTGTTCTGAAAGCACATTCACCATCCCCTTTGCTCACCTGGGGTTTTGGCCTGTGATCCTTAACTCTCACACAGAGTCACGGAGTCCTTGAGGCTGGAAAAGCCCTCCCAGAGCATCAAGCCCACCCTGTGGCTGCTCCCACCTTGTCCCCAGCCCAGAGCACTGAGTGCCACATCCAGGCCTGCCTCAGACACTCCAGGAGCCTCCCTGGGCAGCCCCTTCCAGCTTCTCCAGGGAGAAATTCCTCCTGGTGTCCAAGCTGCGCCTCCCCTGGCACAGCCTGGGGCTGTTTCCCCTGTCCTGTTTGCACATGTCACCATGGCAGTGCCAGTTCTGGCAAAAGGGATTTTTGTCCCTCCAGGAGCAGCCTGCACTGTCCCAGCTGCACCCTGGGGCTCTGGGCTTCCCTTCGCTGATGTGGGGCAGATTCACTGCTCACATCCATCCACTGCTCACAAGACATGAAAATTACTGCCACCCTTCAGCTTTGGTCTTTAATTGCTCCATTCATGGCTCTCTTCAGATTTTTTTTTTTGCTCTATGTAATTATTTAAATGTGTATTGTGACAGAAATGGGGCCAGCTCTTTGTTTTCATAACTCTGGATGCATGAGATGCAAAACCAGGGTTGTAGCTGTGTGTGGATTTTGAATGGAATAATTCATTTATAATAAATTTCTGACATTGCAAAAATAAAAACTGTTGTGGAGCTGTTCCTGCTAAAGCACGTTTTTTCAGCAGGTGCAAATGTAGGTGTACTTCAAGCTGTCCCCTCAGCATGCCAGGGACAGAGGTTTTGTGCTGAAATTCCAGTGGAGAAACGCTCAGCAATTTATTTGAGGGGAGGTGTTGCTGGGGAAGGAGGGTACCTGGAAATAACCTCCTCAAGCAAGACAAGAGGCTCCCAGTCCATCAGAGCTGCATGAGGCTGAGCTGCTGGGCATTCTTGTCAAAGGGAATGGCAGAGATACACAACAACCTCAGCTGGAGGGGAGGGCCAGGCCCTGCTCTAGGGAGGGATGATGAGGGAGAGGGGAGATCCTTTGTCAGGGTAAGTGCAGGGTCAGTGGAAGTGCTGGCCTGGAAGGGGTTTTGTGAGCAGCAGAGGCTCTCACAGTCCCATGGTTGTTTGTTAATGTCGTGTCCTTTGCCTGCAGACAGAAAAGCAGCCCAGAATTAGAGAGCAGACTGTGCTCTGGCACTGAGGGCCCCTGCAGAAAGCCATGGGGACTGGGATGGATCTTGGCACGGCTCCTCATCCTCATGTGGTGCTTTGGAGACAAGGCTGGGCCTGGCCACAAATTGAAGGGGACACTGGGGCTGTTCTGATGAGACACCAAGTCATCTCCACAACTGAGCAGTGCAGATGCTTTGCAGAGGAGCCCTTTGCCTACAATTCACTTGTTTTACAACTTTTCCAAGAGCAAGGCTTGGTTCAAGTCCAGAATGGGAGGAGGATTGTGGGGATATTCCTTCCTACCTTGATGTTTGTTCCTTGTGGGGAGGTTTGCCATTGTCAGTATGAGTTTACCTGGGGAAGGTGACAGGGCTTTGGGACAAACCATCTAAAGCTGTTTCATCCACTGCCATGCTGTGCAAGGCTGCAGAGCTGTCTGGGCACCAGGAGATGCTGGAGGCTGAGGGGGCAGCAGACACAGCCCAGGGGAGCAGTGGGGACGCAGCCTCAGGGTGGGTGAAGTTCACAGACCTGGGAACAGCATCTGCACTTCCAAATGACAGACTCACTGCACATCAGATGGAGAGCAGGCAGGGCAGGAAAGGACAGTTTCAAAAAGGCTCTCTCAAGGCACAGAAACCACATCATAATAAACAGTGTGTGTGTAAAGGCAGAATCATTGACTTGTGGAGTCATTTAGGATGGAAAAAAACTCCAAAATCATGGAGTGGCTTTGCCACAGCCCTGCCAAGCCACCACCAATCCCTGTCCCCAAGTGCCACATCAACACAGTTTTTTAGCTCTTCAGGGACTGTGACTCCACCCACCACTGCTCTGGGCAGCCTCTGCCAGGTCTTAACAACCTTTTCCATTAAAAAAAATCCAACTTAATGTCCAACCTAACCCTCCTTAGGGCATCTTGTCCTAAAGATACTTCCGTGGTAAATCAGAGATGCAGCATTTTCGCTATTTGTAGCAAATATTTACTGGCACAGAGCCAGGTGGCAAAATACACAATCACAACAGTTTCTGAAGTTCTGTCCTACCAGTTACACTGAGTGCACATGGGTTATTAAACTGGTACTCTGAAGATAATTTGTAGTTGAGCTGTCTGGGTAATAGGAGGGCTGAGAGTGCTGCTGTTGCACTCAGTAAATAGAGGTGCTTTGCCCAACCCTGTGTCACTTTACCAATAAGTTTTGTTTAGAGGAGTCAATCACAGAATTCTCAGGGGAAACCTGATTTGAGCTTGTTCCCTAAATTGTGGGGGCTTTCCCAGAGTTCCAGAGCAGGTTTGGGCCCCAAGTTTGTGAAATGCACGGAGCAGGTGTTGGTTGTCGCTCTGAATTGTGTCACTCTGAGGATGTGCCACAGGCTGGGGCATGGAGGCATCAGAAATAAACACAGACTGTATTTGCCAAGACCTTGGAGCAGGTTTGACACCAAAGGGCTCAGGTTTTGACAGATCAGGATTTTCTGTTTTCTAAGTGGTGCATTTTAAAGTCATCTGTGGGTTAAAAACTGTGCCTTTATTTCAAACGTTGTGGTTTAGGTTTTGAAAAGCCCCCATGAGGGATATTAGATATTGAAGATGTCTGTCTTAAATATTTCATCTCCTGGGCCTTGGCACCACTTTTCACTCTTTCTTCATAAAACTGATGGCTGCAGCTGCCAGAAAAGCAGATGATTTTCCATTTTGACTCCAGCTTTGTTCCCAAAACCTCCACATAACTGCTTCTGTTTCTTGTGCTTTCAAAATAATGTTTCACCCTTCCTTGAGGCTTGATCAGCTGCATCTCTAACACAGATTTTTTTTCCCTGGGAATACTCATGGTTTTTATCTCTAACCTTGCCCAGAGGCATTTCTTACCCTGTTAGTGATATTTTCCAGGCACTGGTAGTGTTGCTTCGTTCTGGGGTGTCAGGATGAATGGGGCTGGAAGGGAGCAGTGACAGATAGAGCAGGCTTTTGTTATTTCTGTGCTCCTCAGTGCCTGCTGTCTGTAAGTGATATCATGGATGTCTGACCTGTGGCATAGCAGGCCTGACGGGGTCATGTGGGGTGTTCAAATAATTTTTTGGGTTTGCACCTACAAAAAAACTCCTTTTTCGCTGGCAGTTTGTGTTTACAAGAACATGGTTCTGTTCTCTGATCTCATATATATATACACATAATGCATACATACATGCAAACATATACAAGCCAGCTGTTTGCTGCCATGGCCTGCCTGAGAAATGAGATTTAAGAAAATTAAGATCTCTGTGTGCCAAAGCTGCTGATGCTGTAGGTGACCTCAAGCAAGGAATTCAGGAAGTTTTGAAAATAGGAAGGCAAAGGAATGGCTTCCCACTGCCAGAGGGCAGGGCTTGATGGGATATTGGCAGGAATTGTTCCCTGTGAGGGTGGGCAGGCCCTGGCACAGGGTGCCCAGAGCAGCTGGGGCTGCCCCTGGATCCCTGGCAGTGCCCAAGGCCAGGCTGGACAGGGCTGGAGCAGCCTGGGACAGGGGAGGTGTCCCTGCCATGGCAGGGGTGGCACTGGATGGGCTTTAAGGTCCCTCCCAACCCAAGCCATCCTGGCATTCTGTAATTTTCTTTTGTTTTAACAACCTCAGGCAAGTAATTTTAAAGGTTTTTTGTTTGTTTTGCTCCAAAGGCCAGTGGTGGCTGCTGGTTTGATGGAACCCTCCCCTGTGGTTGAGTGCAGAGCAGTTCGTGGCGCACTGGGGCTGTGGGGTGAGGAGGGAGTTGTGTTTAATGCCTGCAAGGTCCATACACTCATTTGTAGCTGTACATGCACCCCCTCACTGCTCTGCTACACGGAGGATGGTGGAATTTCAGCTCCCTGAGCTCTGCTCTGTGGCTCTGAAGGGTTTTGTTTGTGGCTCCAAGCTCTCATGTCACGACTGTCATTTTCTGAAGTGCAGTAAAGCAGCCCCCCATGCTGTGCCCACCCTCCTCTCACCCCTGACCCACTGCTCCATGGTGGAATTTTGCTGAAGAGATGATGGATGTGGAAGTGTTTAAATTACAGCATGGCAGGAGAGCAGGAATGCCACTCACATGTCGAGGGCTGTAAATCCTGGGTCGAGTTCAAGGTCTGTCAGGCTGCCATTCAGAAATGGGCTGGTTTTGGGAGGAAAAATGGCTCTTAGGGTTTCAGGCACTCTGTCTGTGTTGGGTTGTCTTGCTGGGCTCTTACTCCTCTGTACCTGTATAAAAGCACCTGTACATCCCCAAAGCCTGAGCCAGGTGTTTATCTATGGGCAAAGCTGTTCCTCTGAGGGACACTGGAACCACTGGGGCTCATGGCTGTGTCCCCTTCTACCCCAGAGAACCACACACCCCTGAGGAGTGATTCCCAAGCAGTGAGGACAGACAGGGTGACACTGCTGTCCCTCAGACCCAGCCCTGTGTCCCCACGTGTGCTCTGGGGGCTCCTGTCTGTAACTGGAATCCAGCAGCACAAGGCAGTCTCATTTTTAGGGGAGAAAAGCTACAATGGTTTCCATTAATTTTTTTTTCCCCAATGACTACAATTAATTGATAATAAACTGATAATTAATGCTGAGAGATTAAATTATGCTGTGGAATAAGACTAATAAGGGTTCACCACATAAATATACCAGATTTTCTCCTCTTCCTTGTGCTCCGTCCATTTGTATTTTCCCTCCGTCTTGTGCTTGTTCCTCCCTTGCGTCCATGAGCTGTGATTCCAGGTGGAGTGCTGAAGTTTTTGTGTTTCATTCAGAAATAAAGTGCTTTTATGTTGCCTCAGTGCAAACTCCCTTTAAGTTTTAAAGATTTATAATTTCCTTCAAGTTAGAATAACACACCAGAAGTCATGGAATCACTTTAGTAAACAAATGTAAGTGTAGGTAAAGCGACCTAAGGCACCAGCTACAAACACTTCCTGGGTGAACTCCCTGGGATGGATTTTATCCATCCTGCTTTCTGTTTTGACTAAATCTCTAAACCATTTTCTGCTGTGACTTGAAACAGAAAGGGCTGAAGGGTCAGGCTGTAATAACATACAGAGCCCGAGCCCCAGACAGCTGTAAGAGTCACCCATGGCAGAGTTAACCTGCCCTGCTGCATGCTGCTGCTTTTCCAGCCATTTAATCTCTGGTGTTTTCTTACTGAGGGGTCAAACTGAAGTGACTTTTGCCTTATACTTTCATCTCATTTTCTGCTCTTGCTCTCCATGTGGGCTGCAAGGTTCAGGAGAGCATCCATGTGTTCTCTCTGAGGAAATCAGCATTTGAACCAGAAAAGAAAGGTCTATCCCTGTCTTAAAATAAATAAATCCTAAGTGCTGTAGAGCAAAGCCAGTCAGACTGAGGAACAGGAGGGCTGTGTGTGCTGGAGCTCAGTGCAGCCAGGCTGGCTTGGAGAGGATTGATGGACAGGGTGGCATCCTGCCTGCTGGCATGGAGACAGATCCAGCTGCAAACAGGAGTTTTTCTTACGTAGCAAGAAGATCTGTGAATCTTTAGTACAAGATTCTAGTGTGTAAGCTTTGTGAATGGATGGTGCCACAAATCCTGGCAGCAGCTGGAGCTCTCTGGCAAGGCTGGGTGCCCTGGGTGTTGCTCAGGGCACAGCAGGAAGAGTTTTCTGCCAGATGCTGAGTGGGAACAGTTAAAATCACATACAAATATTCCACTATGGAACTGACCTGGACTTAGGGGAGCCCCAGTTAGAAAAGAGCATGCATGATTCTTGTACTGATAATTGAAGAGTTAGAAAAAGAGCATGATTCTTGTAATGATCATTGAAGAGTTTAAGGGATGATGGAGCAAAGTGGGCTTTGGCTGGGGGAATGAAACTGCAGGGAATGGTTTAAAATTGCTTCCTCTCAGATTTGCAGTGGATAAAGTCTGTCTGTTGGTCATGAAGCCATCACTGAGCTGCAGGAATCAGGATGGGAGGAATGGCAGTGGGAGTGACACTGCTGCTCGAGTGCCACAGGACTGAGCTGAGCTTAAGGGAGTAGGAAACTGCTCCAGGCTGTGGCTGCTCATTGTCCTCCGCAGGCCATTTGTTCAGCAGAGCTGAGAGTGCTCCCTGTGGAGCTGGGCCCTGGGTCCCTGGCCCTCCCCATCTCCTCCCGTGCCAAGGGAAGCCTGCAGCGTCTCTGATCTGTGATCTTGCAGTGCTGGTGCCACTGAGGGAGGCTTCAGATCTCTGCCTCACTGGAAATTAAAGCAGTTCAGTCGTCTCCAGTCATTTCTTTCGCATGACATTTCTCCTTGCTTTGGTAATCAGGAAAAGATCAGCAGCTCTGTGCAGAGGCTGAAATCTCAGCAGCATCTCATCCTACCCAGCAGAGTGAGGGAGAGCAGATCAGGATGGGAAAAGACCAGGGATGAGACCAGATTTTCCATTGTGAGAGAAATTCCAGATTCTTCATGATGCTTTTCATTGTGAATGTTTCTGTAAAAAGCAATATCAAAAAATACTTTGATTTTTTTTCAAGAGGAACTTGTTTTTAAGTCACTGGTCAGTTTTTCTTTTTAAAGATCCTGAAACTATATAATGGCATTATTGAAATCTTCACTTGATATTTGATTTTTTTTATTTTAAAGAATTTTGTCACAGCCAGGTTTGTAGTTGAAGGTCTGAATCTGGGAAATCACTTCATGCTTAACTTCACCTCTTGTGTCCCACTGAAGTGAATGGGATTTAAGCTTGTGCTTCTGTAAATCAGGATAATTAATAATTATGGAAATGAAAAGGAATTATTGAATTAGAAAATGAGAAATTTCATTGATCAAAAATTTATTTGAGCAACAGTTTATGGAAATCATTAAAAACATGAAGAGGACATTTTTGCCATGTGGATGTTGAGTGCCTGAAGCCCCAGAAATTATAAGCTTTGATATAAAATACAGTTAACAACACAAGACCAACTTAACAGGCACTTACTTGTGTATCTAATATTTTGTTAGCTCTAAATTTAAAAAGAATCCTTTTGCCAAACCTTTCTGGTGCTTGAGAATTTGCAGCAAAGGGGAGCAAGGTGTACAGTTTTTATATTGGTATATTCTGTGGTTTCTAGTTATAATGGAAACCTTTGTGGTACTTTGGATCTGGGATGAGGCTGCTGCTTTGGCTCTCTGGGAGTCTGGCTGGGAGAATCCAGCCTGTGCTTTCCTGTGCTGGAGATCTGAGGGGAAGCATTAAATACTGTCCAGTTCCTTCCTCGATTGCTGCAGTCATTCCTTCCTGTAAAGTTCATTGCATCCCATGTAAATGCAGCTTAAAAATTCATCACTCAGGCTCCAAATCTGCAAAAAACTTGGCTTAATACAATTTAAAGTGCAGCCTAAAGCATGGGAGCTTTTAGAAATTAGTTATGCCAGGCTTAAAGTTGTAGAATATTGGCAAATACTCCCCTTTAGGGTGTTGGAATAACATTCTGCTGGGTGGAAATGTGTGTTATTGTTCCTGAGGTGCTGCTCTGTGCCAGCACAGCCTGTGCATGGCTGTGAGTGAGACAGGAAGGGGCAGCCTGGGTGGAGGGGCAGCTGCTGAGCTCTTCTGAGACAAGTGACAGGACCTGAGGAACAGCTGGAGCTGTGCCAGAGAAGGTTTAAGTTGAATTTAGAGAAAGATTCTTCCCCAGAGGGTGCTGGTGTTGTTACCATATTTCTAGAGTCCCATACCTTCTGGGTGGCTTTCTCACAAGCAGCCCTTCACAGCAGTGTTGCTCCTGCTTCTTTGTCAGGGCTCCTCCAAGGCTCTCCCTGACCAGCCAGCCCACCCCCTTTTATCCCAGTTATCTTTACTGGCCACAGCTGCCACCCAGTTAGGGACATCACAGCTGCAGCCCATCTAGAACAACTAGGATTGGGGCAAGGCCACTTATACAATACATATATTTTACTGGGACTCCTACTATACGCTGGCACTGCCCAGGCTGCCCAGGGAATGGGCACAGCCCCGAGGCTGCCAGAGCTCCAGGAGGGTTTGGGCAGCACTGCCAGGGATGGACAGGGTCGGATTGCTGGGGGTCTGGGCAGGGACAGGGGTGGAATGATGATCCTTGTGGGTCCAACTCAGGATATTCCATGATTCCATGAAGTAGACTGTGATCCTTTTGCACAAGAGCCTGATGATGTCCACGATCCTGGGCTGAGTGACCTGGGAATGGGGATGAGGTTCTGGCCTCCAGGCACCCACAGCATCCCTCTCCTGGAGCCTGGGCTGCTGGCAGGGACAGCTCAGGGGTGGGACAGCTCAGGAATGGCTCAGGGAGAGCTCAGGGGTGGCTCAGGGGTGGGAGAGCTCAGGGAGAGCTCAGGGATGGCTCAGGGATACCTCAGGGATGGGAGAGCTCAGGGAGAGCTCAGGAATAGCTCAGGGATGGCTCAGGGATACCTCAGGGATGGGAGAGCTCAGGAGAGCTCTGCTGGTTGCTTAGCAGCTGCGAGCTGCAGTTTGGAGGTGCAGGAGCCCAGATCCCGGTTCCTGCCAGCGCTCCGGCTCTGCTGCCTGCCCTGCTCCAGGAGCCTCCCGTGGGGCCAGAGACTCTGCTGCTGTGGGGTAAGCTGTCCCTGCTCATCCATCAGCTTCTCCTGCTGCTGTCAGCCCTGTGGCCGGGGTGCTGTGGGATCCTGCACGCCCTGGCACAGCAGGGCTGACCCAGCTCTGCCTCCCGGCTGCTTTTAACTCTTCCTGCCCTTATTCGTGGCAGCCAGGCTGCAAAGCTCCAGGCCAGCCTTTAAAATGAAATAGAATGGAATCAGTGACAGGTTCAGGAACGTTTGACAGATCATTTTGTTGTTTGGGAATGAAATGCCCGGTGTGTGGCAGAGGCAGATCCAGGATCACAGGGATTTCTCAGGCTGCTGTTCCCTACGTTGGTGACTGAACCTTGAAGGTCACACTGGCAGCTCAGTGAGAGAGCAAGAATCCCTTAATTGCAAAAGATGGAGAAATGGGGAAGGCTGACATCTCCCTGCACAGAATTAGCCTTGCACTCCTGGTTTTGTTTTTCTCCTATAGACAGAAGTGAAGTGACATAATGTGGAAATCCCAAATAATTTATCCTGGGTAGGTGCCTCTTTGTAGGATTGTGAAATATGGTGATTTCTCATGAATTGAAAGCAGTGTCTATGGACACAGTCACAGTGTGGAATTGTCTTAAATCATTGGGACAGGATGTAGCTGGATTGGAGGGTTTATATCTGCAGTTGCCTCACAGGCTTTGGATATTAATGTAAAACTGATGCCTAGAACTTTGCTGATAAAGAAATCAGCATAGGGGAATTATGCCTGGGAATTCAGAGTAGGCCATGCCTTTTGTATCCCAGGGGAGAGGGCACCTGGCAGAGCCCTGCCAGCCAGGCACAGCAGGTCAGCATTTACAGCTCTGTCCCCTTTGTGTTACCCCATGCATCCCCTGCTTTCTGCTCCACTTTCAGGCATCCCTGTGTCACTTCCAGTCCCTGCACTGCCTCTGAGTGCCCGTGTAACCCAGAGCAATCCCATCCCTTCATTCCCTCCACGTCCCTGGCAGTGTCCAAGGCCAGCCTGGACAGGGCTTGGAGCAAACTGGGACAGGGGAAGGTGTCCCTGCCCATGGTAGGGGTGGCACTGGATGGGCTTTGAGTTCCCTTCGATCCCAAACCACTCTGGGATTCTGTGATTAATGACTCTTCATAAAGTGCTTTGGCCTGTAAACTGCTGCATTATTACAACATTTTTTATTGACCATAATAGGCCATGGAGCATTTAAAAGTCATCATTAGATATTAAAAGCTTCACAAAGGAAACTGTTCTGTGCTGCCACAGTCCCTTCCTTGTCCCCTGGAGCAGTCTGTATCTTGTCTATATTTTAATTGGGGAAATGATATGCACTCAGGAATAAATCTGCAGCTAGAATTGTTCATCATGGATTGTTTTCTTAATTCAGCTGAAGATTTGCCTGGGGCACCTGGCAGAAATTTTGCAAGCTTCAATCCTGCTTTCAGATCTCTGGGTTTATATGATTCTATCTGCTTGGAATCTAATTTCATGCTGTTTATACAACCACTTGGTGATTTACATTTGTGCAAGGACACCTTGTGTAGGAAAATGCTACAAAATCCTTGTAAAACAGGTGGAAGTTAAAGCTCTGGATGGGTCTCATGCTGCTGGGCCACATCCAAACCCATGGTTAAATAATTAAAAACAGGACCACTAATGGCTGGTTTGAACATGAATGGCTGCTGCAAATTAGACCATGAAAATGTTACCTGAAGATTAAACCATGAAAATGTTACTGGCAAATTAAAACATGAGAATGTTACCTGCAAATTAGACCATGAGAATGTTACCTGCAAATTAAACCACGAGCATATTGCTAGGGCACTTTGATCGCTTTCAGATGTTTCAAGGAGAAAGTGCTGTTTGTGCTCAGGTTTCCCTCTCGTGCCCCTCTGTGACGGACTGGCTGTGTTTGTGTGTGCAGGGCAGGAGCTGGATTGTGAAGAGGAGCTATGAGGATTTCCGGGTGCTGGACAAACACCTCCACCTGTGCATCTACGACCGCCGCTTCTCGCAGCTGGCAGAGCTGCCCCGCTCCGATGCCCTGAAGGACAGCCCCGAGGTAAGGGGCACCCAGGGCACCCCCAGCCGTGGGGCTCGGGCAAGGAGGGACCTCTGGGGGAGGTTTGTTGGGTATCAGGGACAATTCCATCGTGGGAGGGGCTGTCAAGCATTGGAGGGGGCTGCCCAGGGCAGTGGTGGAGTCAGTGTCCCTTGAAGTGTTCAGAAGTGTCTGGATGTGGCACGTGGGGACATGGTGTAGTTGGTGGACTTAGAGGTCTTTTCCAGCCTCAGCAATTCCGTGTATTTCTGGTACACAGAGTATTTTCACAGAGTATTATTGGAAGAAGATCCCAATATTACCAGGTAGATTGTGCCTGAACTTGTCTGGCCCTTGCTGCTGGGCCAAAGGCGGCAGCTGTGGTGTTTCACCTCAGAGACACCTTTGGCTGGCTGCTGCACTGCAAGAAGAATCCCATTTGAACTGCTAGACTTCCATTTTAAACTGAGTATTCCTGAAGTGTTTTTTAAGAGCAGTTGCATTAGTGTGTTATTTAAATGGTCTTTAAAAAGACCGTGTTGCAGCTGGGCACTGAAACAAAGCCAGGCTTGTAGAAACTCAGTTTACCTCAGGTGGAAGGGCTTCAGGCAAGGGTGAAGAGGAAAAGGAGATGGATTCTGGTGGAGGGTTTAATCCAGAGTTTATTCCATGGTCACAGACATCTGAATCTTGCTAACAGCTCCAACAGAATGCTGACCACATGGCCCTGGCTGAATTTAGGCCCAGGGACAGGGGGAGGGAAGGGACAGGTGAGCACCAAGCAGGTGGGAGGGGCAGGGTCTCAGGGGACGAGGGACACACAGACAGGCCAATGATCCCCAGGCCTGGGGGCATCCTTTGAACCTGACCAACCACACGAGGCCTTGCTGGAATGTTAAAACTGACTGACAGCCCAGCAAGGGGAAGAGGAGGAAGAGAGGTATTGCCACACCTGGGAAGGGACTGGGAAGTCTAAAACAGGAAATTGCAACACACTGCAACATCATATTGTGTGTATATTCCAGTATTATACACTAGTATTATATTCTAATACTAGAATATATAATTACAATATTACTATTATTAGATTACTATAATACTATTACTATATTACTGTAATTACTAGTAATATCTAATACTAGTAATACTAGTAATATACTAGTAATCAGTATACTTATTTCTAGTAAAGAGTAGTTTTGATGCAGCCTGGGCTACATTTGAAAATTGGCTACCACGAATAAAGTCAAATGTTTTCCACCCCTAATTTCAGTGATCTAAAGGGAAATGTCCTGCAAGTTCAGACAAATTAATGAAGCTCCTGAATCTGGAATGGTAATTGAGTGTCAGGAAAGCTGCTGTCCTGTGTTCCCTTAGATGTGAATTTGGTTTTGTCTTTGCAGACTTTGTCAGTGTTGTGGGTATTTTCTGGCTCAGTGTTAACAACTCAGCACTCCCAGGGAATCATGCTGTCTGAGGCTGCTGCACTGCAAGCAGGATCCCATTTGGAGTGCTAGGCTTCCATTTTAAACTGAGTATTCCTGAAGTGTTTTTTAAGAGCAGTTGCATTAGTGTGTTATTTAAATGGTCTTTGAAAAGCTCTTTTTCCTCAATGAGGTTTTTTTTTCCCTCAAAGAGATATTTCTCATTTCTTGGCTTGCTATCTTCACCCAGAGTATGATGAGATGAAATTACCTCAGCTTCTCACTGCTGATAACTGAAAGATTTATTCTCCAAGAAAAATCTCTTGGAAAGCAGCAGGTGAATCATGGCTGCATTGTTTTGGAGGATGTGGACACTGAAATTAGTACCTCCTGGATTTATAGGGTGTTTGCCATGGAATTTAAGGAACTGACCATGCAGCCCCATCACTCAGCAGAGAGACTGATATAACACTTGCTTTGGTTTCACACAGGGTATTTCTGAGGAGGATTTAAAGTTTAAATTCAGCAGAAGCAGCAATATTCAGGACAATGAATTCCTGGTTTACTTTTAATTATATTTTAGGCATTCCTGTCTCTTGCATCCTTACTTGTACCACCAATTTAACTGGACTTTAGAGCAAGAGCCTGAAAATCTGCATTCTGTCTGCAAGCACAAAGGATGTGAAGATGCTGTACAGCTCTGCAGCTGTGGGGTGTCTCATCATATATTTTTTATTTTCAATTGGCCACGTTGGAACAGATGTTTGAGGAGAACAATGTTTTAAACAGTCCTACAGATTCTGGGCTACAATGCTGCTTTATACCACTGTCACTGGGAGACTCTGCAAGGACCTCAGTGGCTTCTCTGTAATAAAAACCAGTTTACTGTTACAGAAGGGACATGGCAAAGTGTATTTTTAAACCCCTCTTCTACTGCTTGAAATGTTACTCTTTGGCCAGGGGATCACTCTGAGGTGCTGCATTCTTTGGGCTCTGCAGGCGTGTGGAAGTGGCACTCAGGGGTGTCCACTGGTGGCACTCACTGGGTGACACTCAGGGGTGTTCTGATGACACTCAGGGATGTTCACTGGTGACATTGAGGATGTTCACTGGTGGCACTCAGGGATGTTCACTGGTGACACTCAGGGGCGTTCACTGAGGAGCACTCATGGGTTCTTCACTGGGTGGTTCTCAGGGGTGTTTGGTGGCCCTAAGTCATGAGTTGTTTGTGTGTATGTGTCCACGATGAGGGAAAGCTTTAAATTTCAGGTATCTTGACAAGGGAAGTTATGAAAATCTGCATGAATTACAAAAATTCGTGTTACAAAATGATGATAATAACGTTATTACTTTCCCAGAGAGCTGCTTCTTTATCCTGTCTTTGGTGTAACCATTATAACCCTGTGTGTAGCTTGCTGTCCTTGGAACGACAGAAATGCATTTATGTGCAGAAGGGAACATGTCTCTGTAACCCTTTCCTGTGGCTGTGGGGGATTTCTGGTCCTCCCTAAGCCTGCAGAAGGCTCTCCAAAGGCAGGTGCACTGACAGAACCACTGTGTGTGTGTTTGTGTCCCAGCTGGTCACCCAGATGCTGATGGCTTACCTGGCTCGGCTCTCCAACATTGCAGGCAACAAGATCAACTGTGGCCCTGCCCTCACGTGGATGGAGGTACAGCACAACCCTGGGGTGTTCCTCGTTTCCTGACCTTGGAAACACAGCAGGCACACATCTGCTCTTTCCAGACCTGCTGAAATTCTATCCTGAAAGTTTTTTATTCCCCTATTACCAGCACGTAGAAGGTGTGGGACACACAGGATCAGAACCACTATTAAGAGTATAGAGTTTTTTCCCTTGTAACCTGGGTTTTGTCTCTCAGAAATGGATTGTCCTGCTGATATTCACCAACAGAGGAGGTGGCAGTCCCAGGGCTGCCTGGGAATGCTGGGCTCAGGGCTGGATCTCCCAGTGATGGGTTGCAGAAGGCTCATTTGTTTCAAAGCTCATTTATTCCTGCTTTCCTTTTTACCAAGGCAATGCTGCAACTGTGGCACATTTCTAAAACTCAGCTGTCTCTGTTATGGTGTTTCCCTGCTCTCTTGGTTTTCTGAATCATTTTTCCCTGTGGCAGCTCCAAACCCTGTAAATACTCCGTGCTCCTGTTGGCTCCCCTGCAGACAGAGGCAGCCTTGTGCCTGCAGTGCACAGTTTGTGTGTTGTAACTGCAGCTGCAGCTCTGCTTTCAGCTTTCATGGTCCTGTAGCCTTTAAACAATAGCCCTTGGTGGGGATGAGGGCAGGGCAGGCTGGGGAGTGTCCAGCTGTCCTTGCTCAGGCTGCCTGCAGACGTGTGGCTTTCCACTGCTGCGCACCAGGAATAGAAACAGCTATTAATAGACTTGCAGCTCCTTTTTCAATGGATCTGATAAGGATTGAGTGTGTTTTCCTGCAATTTCCCCATTGATATCCTTCTCACCCTGAAATCCTTTAGGATGAGAAAAATCTTGGAAAGCAGCAAAGGGAGGGAGGAAGCTGTAGGGAGAAAAAGGATGTAGCATTCAGAGCAACACAGTAGGCCTGGAGATCACAGCAAACCCAGTGCAGAGTAACCTTTGTGACTCACTGAGAATCCTACATAATTTTACACAGAAACCTGGGAGTTTTGGAAGTATGCTGATGATTGCAAGGGGGGGGTGCATGTTTTCTTTAAAAAAATAAATAAAAGGGTGGGAGAAAATTGAAAGCAACGCTAGTTTTTGGATTGACAGCATTTTCTCCTTGCCTCAGTACCTTGAGCATTAATTCCACCTCATAGAGGATTTTTGTAGCACGTCTGTATTGCCATGGAGAACCAGCATGTTTGGTGTGAAAGGGAGCTGCAGCCCCTCAGTGTGTGTTACTGTTTGCACACAGAGCTGCAGCAAGGCAGTGTTTCTCTCCTCTGGGTGGGCACAGCCGACCCTCTGGAGCCCAGGGAGCTGCTCTGGCTGTGCTGTGCCCTCTCCCCTGGGGCCCAGGGCTGGGCTGTCTCTCTCAATCAGCTTGAAGCCTTTGCACCACTAAAATGCTTCCTCACTTGTCCTCAGCTGCCTCACAGTCCCCTGTGCTCTTTGTTTCAGATTGATAACAAGGGGAATCACCTGCTGGTCCATGAGGAATCATCCATTAACGTCCCTGCTATTGCTGCTGCCCATGTCATTAAGAGATACATTGCTCAAGCAGCAGATGAACTGTCCTTTGAGGTAAATAAAGCGCTTGCTTTCCTTGTTGTCAGCTCCAGATCAGTGTAATCTGTTTGTCTGTGTGCCCATCAGGAATATGTCCAGACACTTCCACAATGTTTTGTGAAATGAAGCTTGGAAGATTGAGTTAAATATTCGATCTGCAATGAGTTGGATATGGGCAGATGTTCAGTCATCTTTAAAATACAGCTTTACTTGGCATTAGTATCTTGTGATTAACCAGCTCCTGCCAGCTCCTCTGGGCTGTCCCTGAGTAGAGCCCACATGTTTTCTGTTCAGGATCGTTGTCCCTGTGTGTTTCATTTCTCCTTGCCCAGGTTGCACACACTCTCTGAGCAAGTCTCTGTCCATAACCATTTTTAAGAGCTTCTGCCCCCATGAGAAGTAAAGAACCAGACTGGCAAAGGATTGCTGCCTGAAGGGCAAGTGATGAGCTAAAACTGGCCTGCCAATCTAGCACAGGAGCTGCTGTGGAGTGAACCCCTGAATCTCAGCATGGTTTGACTTGAGAGGAACCCTAAAACCTGTCCCATTCCACCCCTTGCCATGGGCAGGGACACCTTCCAGTAGCCCAGGTTGCTCCACATCCCATCCAAGATCTCCAGATCAGACCCTGGAAGTTTTTGGTTGGTCTGTTTCACCCAAAAAGCAATTTGGGTGCAAATTTGGGTGCATTTCTGTGCAATGGTGCTGTTTCTACAAAATGTGTGAAGGAAAGCAGTGCCCTGGGGAGCTCTGTGATCACATCCTTGGTGTGCAGCACAGGAAGGAAAAATAACAGTGATAGTCTGGTGCTGCCAGGGCTTTGTTCATGTTCAAATCAAGGCAAGGATTAGTGTACCCCAAAGAACTGTGTGGGCATGGCAGCTCTGAGCTGGGCTCCAAGCAGCACAGGATTCAGGCTGCTTGTCAGCTTATGGGAGCACTGAAATGACACTCCCTGCTGTAAATCTTGCTCTGTGCAGAAGGGAAACTGAGGCACGTGTAGTTTCCAAGGGTGTGCACTGAGACACCACAGCAGAACTGGCACAGAACAGGGTCAGGAGTTGGGGTTTATGATGCTGAGTCCTGTTCCCTAACCCAGATTATCTCTGTGTTTATTATTCTAAATTTCTAGTAGGCAGTTGCACAAGCAGCTGTCTGGGGTTTGCCCCCAGTTCTGAGAAACATCCTCAGTGTCTCTGCTCCTGTGGTGGCAGCAGTTTCCTTCATGGACATTTGCTTTGCTCTTGATTCACTGTTCCCTGGAGGAAATAACCTCCCCACATCTCAGTCATCCCTGTCTGCAAACTGGGAATGTGTTGCCTTTTCTGTAAAACACTTTGAGATCCATCAGTGTAAAATATCAGGTGAGAGTTGGGCATTACTGGCATGAATTTTTGCCCACCTACCTGGAATACCTGCAGTATTTATTTAGGTTCTTCCCTTTCTCATTTTCTGTAATAGAGGCCACACAGAGTTTGATTCAAACCAAGCCAAATTTAGTATTGATGATACTGATTTCCTTTTGAACTACTGCAGTACTGCATTTTTACGGGAATGAGCAAAGCCTCAGAAAGCCTGTCTGGTGACCTTGGCCATTTTCCATCCTGTGGCTGTAGCACCACTTCTCCTGTGTTCAATTCCTAGCCCTGGGCAGCTCACCTGGGGCACTTTGGGAGCTGCCAAGGCAGCTCTTCACTCTGCTGAGAGAGGGAGCAAGGGGACACATCCAGTGCCTGCAGACTCGTGGGCAGGGCAGTAAAATTGAGTTCAGCCACTGGAGCGGATACTCCCAAGTGCTCCCCACCATCTCTGCAGTTTCACCAGAAGCCTCAGTAGCCCTTCCCAGGAGCCTCCTTTCCCTAGGAGCAGCTGCACCCTGTGTGCTGGGCAGGGCAGGAACTCTGCCACCCCACAGCTCTGCTCTGCAAAGGCAGGTGTGCAGCTGCTCCAGGGCTGTGCAGGTTTTTGCAGTGCTCAGACTGTGTTATGGCAGCTGTGCTCTCCTCCTGGCTGTGTCTGATGCTGTCAACCTTTTGCAGGTGGGGGACATCGTGTCTGTCATCGACATGCCACCGAAGGAGCTGACCTCGTGGTGGAGAGGAAAGCACGGGTTCCAGGTAGGCAGCAGCCCAGCCGTGGCAGTGGGGCTGGAGCAAAAGCAGCAGGAGCCTCAGTGCTGTGTTCCTGGAGCTGCTGTGCCTGCTCAGGGGACAGGCAGGGTGTCCCTGCCTTGGTGTCAGGGGGCTCCCCTTCTCTCTGGAGCACACACAGAGTGTCCACTGGAAGCTTCCTTCCTCCCTCACCCCAGGAAGGAGGGCTGGCCACGGCCTGTGATGGACAGCTGGCCTGATGGCACTGGAAGCTTGTGCTGCACCCCCTCCAAGGCAGCTGACACTGTTACTCACATCATCCCCTTCCTTGCAGTAGCTGAAACCAGCTCAGGCAGAACAGAGAGGATTTGGAGAATTCCAGCTGAGGAAACAGTGCTGCAGACTTAGACAAGCCACCCATGCATGCCTGTGTTCAGTGTGTGCTGTCAGGGGTGCTGGTCCCTGTAAACATCACAGCACAGAGATGGAGGCTGAGCATGTCTGGGGATTGGGTACTAAACCTTGTGTGTTGAAATGGCACTGTCCTTCCAAGGAGTTTTTAACCCTTTGGATTTTGCCACTAGGAAATGTAAAAGCTTTAAAAGTCTCTTTTAACCAAGCAAACCCCAGAGCCACTGGGGGCTGGGGGCTGACTTGTGCTGTCTCACATTTCAGCCACAGGGATTTCCATCTGCAGCTGCTGCCCGTGAGTGGGTGGGATGAGGAGTTTGCTCTGCAGAGGCTCAGGATTGGCCAGACACTTCTGTAATTTGGCATGCAAAGTCTTCTGAAGGCTCCTCATGTTTTCCCTGACAGCCCTTTCCATGCCAGGCCAGGCTGTGGCCCTGCTGTTGTCCATGCCCAGCAGTTGGATGTCCCAGTCCCAGCTAGGTGCAGTGTGGTGCACCCCTGGATGTGGAGGCTTACACCCTCCTAGTGCTCAGCCAGGGCATTGAGACACAGCTTGTGTTGGTTTTGTGTCAGGTGTGGGAGTTCAGGTGACATCTCCTTTGTAAAGTCAGAGCAGCATGGACATGAGTACCTGCTCTGAAGTTTCCTTTGTTTCTAGAGTCAACACACTGGTACTAGTTGAACAGACTGCTGCTTCTGAACTGTGCTGTGCCTTTGCTGGACTTGTGTTCTAGTCTTAGAAGCCTCAAAGCTGAATATGCTGTGCTGTCATAGAATCAGAGTGGCTTGGGGTGGAAGGGACCTCAGACATCAGTTCCAACCCCCCAATCAATTAAATGCTGTAGTACTGCTTGGAATGATCAGCCTATGCCATGATTAACTTCCAAGTGAATCAGTGAAGTAAAACAAATGTACTCTGTGGTCTGTGCCTGAGTGTGGGCACTTGGCACAGGGCTTGGAAGCCCTTTGTGGGGTGTAGATCCCATCCATTATTTGGGCTGGCTGACACTGGGGCCAGGTCTGGAGAACAGCACTGCTGATGGAAGGCAGCCCTTCTGCAGTTTGTCACAGCTTTGTGCCTCTGATCACAGCAGTCCTGTTGTGTTTTCCCAGCATAAAAACATGGTGATGAGCAAACTGCCAGAAAAGGGGCTTTTCTGTGTCCCTGCACAGTCAGGTCCCGACACAACAGATATGAGCAGCTGCAGAAATTCAGCACTGTATTCTGGCTTAACAGAAAATTAGGGCTGGAATAATCTTGTGTCCTTTATGACAGGCAGGAGTGGTCACAGTGTGAGCAGGTGACAGCCAAACACACCATGGAGATGCAGCTCTGTGTTCCCCCAGCTCCAGGAGCTGGGTTTGCTCAGTCTTAACCTGTGTGTTGAGTTTAAGGCTCATGAGCTCTAAATGTACTGAAAATGTACATTTGCTGATGGAATGAAGCCTTTAGATGATAGAAGCAGTAAGAATTCAGAGAAAGGGAATTTATCTCTGGTGTTGCTACACCAGACCTAGAGATGAGTTACAGGCAGAGGTGTCCTTGATGGATGCTCTGAAAGAGTGTGTAGGTGAAGAATGCTGTCACAGCAAGAGGTGTAGGCACAGATGAAGCTGTGCAGCCTCTAAAGCATTTGTTAGAGGCAAATAGTTCTGTTCCTGTTTAGGAACATTGCAGTGATAGCAATCTGTTGATCCAGTCATTTGAATTAATAAATCAACAGAGCCCCTCTTGCCAGATAGTTGTGATTCTGAGAGCAGATAAAGGAGGAGGTCCTGCCACCAAATGTTTGGACAGCTTGTCCTGTTATTTCTTGGCTTTTTGCTTTATGTTAGGGAGGAGCAGGGTTTTATCAACCAACCACAGCTTCCATTAGAAATCATGTCTTGATAGGAGGAAAGCAAGAACAGGGGGAAAAATTTCTCATTTTGCTGAAAGGGGAACAAACTACTTCTGGACTTAAAGGAACTCCCTGGTTTTGTGCATTTGAAGCAGCTGTGAGTGAAGTGCCTTCTCTCCTGCCTGTCCTGCATCCCTTGGGACAATGGGAGGGCTGTGGTGAGGAACTGGAGGCAGCTCTGCAGATGTGAGCCAAGAACTGTCTCTGCCAGGCTGCAAGCACCTGCAGCTCGGATTCAGCATGGCAGTCAGAGCTGTCCTTCAGGGATGACTCTCTGGCTTTGTGTCCATCACGCTGCCCTGGCACAGTGCCTGTGCTCTCTGCATACCTGAGCTCACGACTGCATTGCAACACACCTAATCCTGTGTGAACAAAACAACCCACCAGGCTTCTTAGCATTTGCTCTGCTTCAAGTAAAATGATTTTTAAGACTTTTTTCCTCAAGCTTTTTTCTCTTCCAGTGCCCTCAGTGTGAGTCAGTGCTTTCTCTGTAAGATTGTTACCTAAATTGCAGCCACCTCCACATTAACAGCCTTCAGCCCTCTTTGTTCTGCTCTGCTTTTGCTTCATGCTTTGTCTTTTCAATCAGCTCTGTATCAGGGAGCTGAGTCATTGGGGACAGGCCCTTGTTTGATGCATAACTGCCCTTGGTTGTCCTGAATTATTCTGGTTTTTGGGAGTAGTTTCCTGAGGTGGAGAGCTGCCCCACAGCCTGGAGAGGTGACAAAACCAGGGTGTGCAGCCAGGGGGGACTGGGCTGATTTCAATCCCACTGTGATTGCAGCAGCTTCAGCTGGTTGTGAGACTGCAGGTCCCAGTTCCACAGAGGTCCAGGATGGTTGGGTTGGGAGGGAACCTTGGGGATCATCCAGTCCCACCCCTCCCATGGGCAGGGACGCCTTCCACTGTCCCAGCCCCATCCAGCCTGGCTTGGGCACTGCCAGGGATCCAGGGCAGCCCCAGCTGCTCTGTGCCAGGGCCTGCCCACCCTCTCAGGGAACAATTCCCAATATCCCATCCAGCCCTGCCCTCTGGCAGTGGGAGCCATTCCCTGTGTCCTGTCCTTGTCCAAAGTGCCTCTCCAGCTCTCTGCTTTGCTGCTGGCACACCAGTCAGGAATGGATAATCAGCACGTACCATCCCAAACAGACATTTCTTTTTGTGAATAAAAGAAACCAAAATGATTTTATGGCCCAGGTGTTCAACTCTCTGTAACAGGAGCTCAGGGTAAGAGGAGTAATAATCCTGTTCTTCCTGTTTGTAGTGCCCTAAAGTGCAAGAGCATCTCAGCAGGGGCTCCTTTGGGAATGAGGTGAGGCTGCCCTGCTCTCTGTGCAGTCACTTGGCAAAGACTCAGTGAAAACTCTCCTCAGGAAGGCCAAATAGGCCATAAAAAGTTGCAGTTTCCCTGTCAGGTTTTGCTAGACTATCATCAGATTTAAAAGGAAAAGAGAAAACTTTTTGACTAAAATTGAATCCACACTGTAGATTATGTCAGACCCAAAAAAGCAATCTAAATGTCTCAATGTTTCATTTGCCATTTAAGTTGCAGGTACTTCCTCATTTGTTTGAATTCCCTCCCCATACTGAAGATTACCATTGTTACTCTGACTTTTCCCCTTAAAGCCTCTGTGCCCCGGTTTTAGCAGCCCCTGTCCCAGAAGTGAAAAGATAAAGCTGTAGTAGGTGGTGCAGAGCAGTTCTCATGCACCAGCAGCCTGTACCTTCCTCCTCTGCTGAAGGTATATATGTGGTGATATATTTAACCTTTAGATGACCTTGCATTTATCTAAATATATACTACTCTGGCTGTTCATTTTCCGTGTGTTCCCAAATCCTTTAATCCTGGCTCAAGCTCTAGTAGTGCCTTGCTACATCTGTTGAGATTAGCTCTTGGACTAAACTCATTTATTGATATAAAATCATGGAAAACTTCCCATAGGAGGAGAAGTATCATCTTTTAAGTGGGTGGGAATGAGGCACAAATTGTGGATTATAACTCCAACAAAGATCTCCTGGGGGTCTTGCAAGAAGTTAGAGTAAGTCAGTGTGAAAATGTAAATAATTTCTTGCAGTGAGTTAGCATGAGGGAGCCAGCACAATTCTTTGCCCCTAAAAATCCATTGTAATTATTGGTGTGAACATGACAAAAGTGATACATGGAGAGCAGGTAGAATGTTTGATTTGGGAAAGTTCTGGGGTATCTGGGTATCCTTTCATTTCTGAATTCCTGGTTAGTGTGTTGTACAGTGCATCCAGGAACAGGAGAAATACTGTGTTAACAGGCAAAGGCAAATGAGTTTTGATTTCATGTCCAGCATTTGATTCAATGTTCAACAGTGTGGGATCTGGGTTGGGTTTAGATCCAGATTTGGGTTGGTTTTAGATCCAGAATAATGGAAGGTTGGGGTCCCAGGACTTCAGGTTTCTTTACACAGACAGTGTGGGCAGTTACTGAAAATGGAAGAAACTTCATCACTCCAGCTGTGCAGTGTCCCAGATGATGTCTGGGTGGTGGGCTGAGACTTTCCCTGGATCTGTGCATTTTTCCTAATTTAAAAATTGCCTCGTGTATCTCTCACATGGGCAATGTTCAGCAGAGGCTCTCAGCCACAGTGAAGTGTTGAAGTTCAGTCTGGGGAAGAGAAGAGAAGGTTGTGTGGAGACCTCAGGGCACCTTCAGTGTCTGGGAGGGACTTTGCATCAGGAACTGATGTGACTGGACATGGGGGAATGTTCAAAATGAAAAAAGGGTAATGTAGGTTGGATATAAGGAGGAAATTCCTCCCTGTGAGCGTGGGCAGGCCCTGGCACAGGGTGCCCAGAGCAGCTGTGGCTGCCCCTGGATCCCTGGCAGTGCCCAAGGCCAGGCTGGACATTGGGGCTTGGAGTAAGCTGGGACAGGGGAAGGTGTCCCTGCCCTTGGCAAGGATCTTTAAGATCCCTAAGGTCCCTTCCAACCCAGCCCATCCTGGGATTCCATGATGTAAAACCATGAAATGTATTTTGTTTAAACAGCAGCACTTCAGTGTCCATGGCAGAGCCTGTTGGCATCTCCCAGCAGAGCAGGGCCCTGAGCAGGAGCTGCCAGAGGAGGGGCCTCTCTGTGATGCTGCTGCTCATGATCCCTTTCTTGTGTTAATGGGCACATTTCTGTCTATAAACTGCCCTAAAATCCCCTCTGTGTTCCATAACTCCAAGACCCCATGTCCTTGCAGAGCTGGCACACCCAGCTGAGGCAGGGGCTGGTGCAGCCATGCCTGGTGTTGGATTTTGGGTTTTGTGAGTCTCCTGTGATGCCCAGGCCAGTCCCAGGTACAGCAACCCCAGCTCAGAGCCTGAGGGCTGCTCCTGCAGGCTCTGCCCTGAGCTCAGAGTCCTGACAACAGTTTATTTCAAAAATAATTGGAAAAATTTCACATTGTGTGCTGGGTGACAGCTCATCCTTGTGCCTGGGCAGGGCACTGCCCTGCTGGATGTTGGCCTGTGGGCTCTGGTAACTCTTGCTTCCTTTGGGGAATTTGGGATGACTTCAGTCTGGACACTCCACACATGACACTGCCACCAAACTGGTGGGAGGTTGATGGGTGAAAATCAGCTTGGAGTAGGAAGGAGATCAATCTTTCTCCATGGAGACAAAAAGGGAATTGTGTAAGATGAATGAATAGAGGAGGGAGTGTCTGCCAGGCTTGGTGCTGGCTGCCCCTGTGCCTGCAGAGGATTTCATGGATGTGCCAACATGACTGGCACAGTCCTGTCTAGATGAGCTTGGGGCCATCCTCTGGCTCTTTCCCTCATGCTCCTGTGGCGTTTGAGCAGACTTGGGGCTCCCAGCTGTCCCAGTCACAGTGGGACAGGGAATCTGCCCTGCCTCAGGTGAGTCTGGGCATGTGCTGGTGCCTGAGCTCCATCTCACAATACAGCAGCTGTGCTGGGGGAAGCAACACAGAGAAAAGGTGGGAAAAGATGCACCATGGATTAAAGTTACCAAAGGTCTGCTCTGGTCTGACTTTCATCTGGGATGAGAGTAAGAAGAAAGTTGCTGGGAAATAAGAGAGAAGGTGGGAATGCAGGGGAGTGCTCAATTTCTCTCTGGTCACAGCTTAACCTGAATCTTCAAACAGGGAAAGGGAAATAATTTCACTTCTCCCCAGATACAGCAGCCCCTCTTGAGTGGTATGGTGTCACAGACATCTTTTCATTAAAATCCTTTTGTTAAGATTTTTCCTGCTGAAGCTGAGAAGTTTCAGCAACAAAGTGTAAACAATGGTTATCTGCTGCTGTGGAATGCAGCAGGTGCATCTGTGATTGGCCCATGTTAGATGTGTACAGGTAATGGCCAATCAAAGACCGAGCTCTCTCTGGGACAGAATCAAAGAGAGCTTCTTTGTTATTGATTCCTTTTCTATTCTTAGCTTAGCTAGCCTTCTGAGAACTTTTCCTTCTATTTCTTTTTCGTATAGTCATAATGTAATGTATACCATAAAATAATAAATCAAGCCTTCTGAACATGAGGTCAACATTCTCACCTCTCTCTTCATCCTGCAACCCTTGTGACCACTGTCACAGTATGGGAATTCTGCAGGCACATCCTATTCCAAGAACACGTTAGGATCCTTCCCACAGCATTTAACCCTTAGGCTGGTTTAGAGGGGCTTTCCAGCCTTTCTGCCTTGAAGGGTTGCAGGCAGAAATGCTGAGTTAAAGGGCAGTGCAGGGACAGTGCAAATTAACATTCCAAGTTAATCACTCCAGGCCCTGCAGTGCCTGGGGCTCTCAGACTGTTCTCTCTCAGGTGCTGGCAGCAGAGCAGAGCCTGCAGTGGTCAATGCCTGCTGGTCATCTGATGCTGGATAATGTCAGGGAGCATCACCCAGGGGGAGTTGAGGGGAGATGTTGGTTTGTCGTTATCATATTTCTAGAGTCCCATACTGTCACAATCATATTTCTAAAGTCCCGTACCGTCTCAGTAATATTTCTTGGGGGCAGTTCTTCACAGCACAGACATCTCCTTGTTGCTGCTTCTTAGTCAGGGCTCCTTCCAAGCTCTCCCTGACTGGCCAACCCACCCCCTTTTATCCCAGTTATCGTCACTAGCTACAGCTGCAGCCCATCAAGAACAACCTGGGCTTATCAGGGCAAGGCCTATACACAGATATTCAAATACAATACAGATATTTTACTAGGACTCCTACTGTATTGGTTGAACACTTCAGATCATAACACTCCATTTCCTCCTTGTGTTTTACTCCAGGTTGGATTCTTTCCCAGTGAATGTGTAGAACTCATCAACGACAAAGTCCCTCAGTCCGTGACCAACTCGGTGCCAAAACCAGGTGTGTAATCAGCTTTTCTTCATGCAGTGAACTGGACTGGAGTTGTCTTTGTGTGTTCTGTGTTTAATACCTCCTTCACACGTGTCATGAGTGTTGATCACCCCCTGCACATCCTCCTGCCCCTCTGTGTGTTGGTGACCCACACGCTGCCCCTCTCTGGGAGCTCCCACTGTTGGATGTCCCTCACCTGCTGCTCAGACCTGGAGCAGTGTCCTCCTCCTGCCTGACTAGAAGGATTTAAGCCTGTCAGAATTTCAAGATACTTTGAGAAGTCTGTAAAGAGAGATTCCATGAAGCGTCCCAGTTCTGGGTGATCAAGGGAGTGTTGCATGTCAGGGTGTTTTATACAGAACATAGATGAGCAGGAGTGTTTGTGCTGATCAGATAGAATAGATCACCTTGGTACTGGAAGGTTCTTTCTGCTTGAGGATAAATGGAGGAAGTTGGATATTACAGAGTTGGAATGCTGGTTGCTTGTGCTCTGGGTACATGGCTCCATCTGCTTCCTCCTGCCTTCTGGACACTTCTGTGTTGTAGGAAAAACAGGCAAATTAATCCAAAGTTCTGCTGAAGGAAGGAATAATAAATAGAGAATGGGATTTTGGATCTGACTCTACTGTCAACCTTCCTGTCCTTTCAATGTGTTCTGGAAGTGATTGGCATTAGGTGTGCTGGCATAACTGAGATCTCTGTAAAATTTACTGGTGGGGAAGCTGAAATTTAAAAAAAAAAACCTCCATATTCATATAGGTAAAGATATTTCTATATATCTTCAGTATCAAGAAGTTTCAATGTGCTGTTTTTTCTTAGAATGTTAAGCAGCTGGGAAGGGAAGTTGGTGTTGAACTGGTGTTCTTCTCATTCCTCTTTTCTGTTTTAATGATGTTCCTTATCTTGGCAGATTGCTGACTTGATACTTTTAAACAAATAGGTGCAATTCAAAAGCTTGACATTTGCCAAGGGAAATATCAGCATTTTATCAGCTCAGAGCTCTGGGGTGTGGTGAAAGCCATGGATACCCAAGCTGTGAGTGCTCTGCAGTGATCTGTGTGCTGTGGAGAGCTGCAGGTCGGGGCAGGGCTGTCCTCAGCCATGGGCACTGCCAGCCTCTGACACTCCTGGGAATGTGATTTGGAGTCAGAGCACAGAGATGGGCATTCCCTGGATCCAGGACCTGTCTGTGCTCCATCAGCTAAAACAGGAAAGGCAGCTTGCAGCCTAAACACAAGCAAATGTTTATTGTTAAATGTGACTGAGGCCACTCAGTGTGCTGAGCTGTGGGGAGCAGGGTGTGCTTTGCTGGGAGATAATGGAGCAGAATGGATGAGGGGATTCTGTTTGGCTTCAACAACACCATGGGGAGTGGACTTTCCCCCGGGAAGTGTTTGGTACAAAGCTGGCACCACAAGTCCATGTATCATGGAACGCAATAAGTTGGAAGATATTGCCAAGTCACAGAGGTGTCCCCTGACCTTCCCTGATGGTTGTTCCATGGGTACATCCAAAGGCTCCTCTAGGAGAGCTCTAAGGGGCTTTGAGATGTAAGGAATGCTGCAGCTGGTTCTGTCACCCTGCACACACAGGTCCTGGTGCCACTCCTTGGGTGCATTCTCTGTGCACCTTGGCAGGTGACAGCACCTGAGTGAGGTTGGGAGGAGTCTGGAATTCCTTCCTTGGATGCTGCAAAAGCTGCTGGGAGAGAAGCAGGGAGGAGGCTCCTGTAGTTAGGGAAGGGTGGATGTGGTGCTGGAGGACTCCAGAGCTCCTTGGCTGGATGGAGGTGCTGTGTGAGATGGGTGAGAGGAGGAAGGCAGGAGGGAGTTCCAGGTGCAGCTGTGCCAGCCCAGCCCAGGGAGCTGGCAGGGGCAGGACTGAGGTGCTGCCAGAGGGCGCCCTGCAGGGATGGCAGTGGCACTGCTGGGATAATGCACTTTGCTCACCCATATTCCTGCATTTTGTGTTTGCCAGTCCACACATTATACACACAGGGTATTGCTCATGCACTTAAATACCCACATTAATGACTTTCCTCCCTGTACCTGTGTCCCCAAGGACCAGAGACTTTCCTGAAAGTCTCCCATGGAGCTGTTGTCCTCACTTGACATTAGCATGGTATTTCAAGTTGAATTAATGTGAAGTTTTAGATTTGGCCTTGACGAGCTGCACTTCTCAACAGGCCAACTTTGATTTCTTTAATCAAAATGTGATGTGTGGAGCATCCAGGACATTGTGTATGTGCAGAGTAAAGCTCTTTGCCATGAAGGAATTTCCAAACACAGAACTCCTCGTGCTGCTTAATTGTCCCTGGATCTGGCTGGGCTGAGGAACCTAATGAAAAGCAGATGGAAGTTCCTGCCCTGGGTTTCTATTATTATTTATAATTAGAGGGTTTGATGTGCACAAGGGATGGGGACAGCATTTTAATGGAGCCATAAAATATTGCAGTGGTCTTTAATGCAGGGCAGTGACTGCAGATCCATGGAGATGAAACACAGGGAAGGGCAGAGGAGGGTTGGGTTTGAGGGCAAACTCTGCTTTTGGAAACAACATTTTCATGGGCTGTGGCAGGATGGGCTTTGTACCAGCAGCAATGGCGCCAGGGCCTGGGGTGAGTGATGGAAAATGGGAAAATATAGGAAAAACAGAAAAACCATACAGAGAACTGGCTTTGTATTCTGTTCTGAACAGAGTCATGTGAAAGGACACCAGTTTTGCCCCAAGTCACCTCTCAAATATATTTGGCAATAAAGTTTGGAGTCAGGAGAGGAAAGGTACCTGTTGAGAGGCATTTTCCCTCCAGTTTTGAACTAAGCCTGTGCCCTCTTTTTTTCATCTTCAGTCCTGTGGGAAAATGCTTTTTTTTCCCCCAACTGGGATGCAAATGCTTTCCTGACTGTTTCTATTTATGTAAAAAAACCTGTGAAGACCTAGGAAGGTTCTGTGAGCTCATCAAATCCCACATTTCTTGAGCACTTTCCTTTTCCCTAAATTCTCCCAGTATTCTTAATGGGATTCAATACACTACTGATAATTTTTTAGCCTAAAATATTATATTGGTTTGATATCTACTATTTCATAGTTAATATTATCAATTTAGCTGAATTTCAGTGCCACAATAAATGGAATCAGCTTATATTCATGAGCATTTTTAGAGATCCAGGATAAAGGCTGCATTTGAATTTCAGATCTTCGGGGAGAAGTGAATCTTTTAAATATTCAGTGCTGCTCAGAAGGAAAAGTGTGAATAGCTGCTCTGGATTTTCCTTCTAAGTGAACGTTTGTGAAGTGCCTGAACTTTGTGTTGACTCTTCTCATGCCCCTCTGTCCATCTCTTTTTTTGGAACAGTGTGTTTGTGTCCATGTGTGCTGGTGCTGTCCCACTCCTCAGTCACAGTCAGTGTCTCAGCTCTCTCTTTCAGTCCCTTTCTTCCTCACAATTCTGGATATTCCTAGTTTAGCAGTATTTTAACCCATATCTCACACCTTACCTCATTCCTGCAGTTTGTTTTTGTCTTTTCCTAACAAGCAGCATCTTCCTGTGACCCAACTTCACTGCAGTGGCCTTGGCAGGGTCACTCTGGGGAAGGTTTTAGACTTGCTCTTTGCTGGGGAGCAGCTGCTTTCAGTGGGGAAACACAGAATTAAGAAAAGAGGGACAATTAGAGCTGAAGAGAACAAATGGGGGTAAGAAGGTAATATTTCACTTTTTTTTCCTCCCCCCAGAATTAGCATTTTTAAAGCCTCAGGGGTCATTTTTACAAATAATGTAAAACCCAGCAGCTCTGCCCAACTTTATGGAGGAATTTTCAACTTGCTGTCTCATCCATTGAATTTATGTTTGACAGGTAAAGGTGCTCTTATGGGACACAGCATTAAAAGGTCCCCTGTCAGTATTACAGGCTGTTGTGAATGACTAATTTTCTTTTTAAAACATCAATAACAGATTGATCTGCACACCCAATGCAAATAATCCACTGAATTTTTGGAGGATTGAAATTTAGCTCTGGATCAGGCAACAGGCTCTGCCCCAACCTCCTGCAGGCTCTGGTCAATGCAGGAGAAATTAATTTTAACTGCAAAAATGCAAATTGAGACACATTCACTGAGCTGTTGTAATCACAACAAGGCCATGCCTGGTTTGAAACAGGCTCATTTCTAATCCCTGGATAAAAGAGATTGTGGTCAATATTTATTTTAATAGAAATCAGAAAGGAGAAAGTGCAAATAGAGCTTAAATTCTGCAGATGCCCAGGCTGAGCAGCCATTTGACACTGATAAGAGCATCATGTCTTAATTAGTGCTTTTATAAAGAAAACAGGGGAAGTGAAAGTGTACATAATTAGTACCAGTCTTGTTAATCTGAAGTAAACAAAGGAGTTGTTAGGTGTTCATGCCACTGTCTGGTTAAAGCTGAATGAAATGGAAAAGCGCTGAGCCAAGGCAGGTCTGCATTTGCAGGGGGAGGCAGAGAGGGGATGAGCACCCAGAGCTGCCCTGCTGGAGCTGCTGCTGAGGCAGGAGCTGCTTCCAGCCCTGCCAGGCCTCAGGACTGAAATCCTGCAGGGAATCCTGGTCCCTTGGGCACGGGGAGAGTGGAGACTGCCTCCAGGAGAGTCCCTGTCCATGTCTGCCAGGGGCTGCAGCATCTCCCCAGCTCTGAGAGCCACCAGCACCCAGCCAGCAGCTCCAGCAGGCTCCAGCAGCTCCAGCAGGCTCCAGCAGGTTCCAGCTCCTCCAGCAGTTCCAGCAGCCTCAGCAGGTTCCAGGAGCTCCAGCAGGTTCCAGCAGATTCCAGCAGCTCCAGCTGCTCCAGGAGCTCCAGCAGCTCTAGTAGGTTCCAGCAGCTCCAGGAGCTCCAGTAGGTTCCAGGAGCTCCAGGGGCTCCAGCAGGTTCCAGCAGGCTCCAGCAGGCTCCAGGAGCTCCAGCAGGCTCCAGCAGGTTCCAGCTCCTCCAGCAGTTCCAGCAGCCCCAGCAGGTTCCAGGAGCTCCAGCAGCCCCAGAAGGTTCCAGGAGCTCCAGCAGTTCCAGCTTCTCCAGGAGCTCCAGCAGGTCTGTGCCTGCTCTTGGGCTGGAGGAGTCCCAGCAGTGCCACGTTCACCTCCCTGTCCCCAAGTGCCACCTCCCTTGGCCCAGCTCTGCCCCAGCCCCACACTTCTCCTTCCCTCCAGAACACGAGTGTGGGGCTGGGGCAGAGCTGGGCCTGCCTCCTCTGCTGTGCAGGATTTTCAGGAGCAGCACAGCAGCAAAACACAGCTCTGAGACAATTATTCTGCTTTTTTGCACAGGATTAAGAGTAGGAACAGCTTCTGCTTTAGTACCAGGAGAGAAGAAGGAAAATTCAGTATATAACAAAATTGAGTATATAACAAAATTCAGTATATAACAAACCATGTGCTGTTTGGCAGGACTGGGATGGGCCTTGTGCTGAAAGGTCAAACATGCAAAATGTTGGGGTGTTTTCTGAGCTGGGACATAGGGTGGGAATTCCTGGATCCTCTGAATTTCCCAGGTGTTTAGCACCAAACAACTTGAAGGATTGGCTGTGTTGTATTGTGCTGTTGATAGCTCAGCTGAGCTGTGTGTGAAATGAGCCCGTTTTCAGTGCAAGCATATTTTAACCAGCTGCTTTTTGTTTTGCTTTTCTCCTTTTTTTTTTATTTCTCCCTTCCCAGTCTCCCCTGCCCATGGAGCCCGTCCAGCGTCCTGGAGCTACTTCCCCCCTTGTATGGCTTCATTTATTCCTTTGTCTTTCTTTCATTCTTGCCTTGTTTCTCTGCCTCCTTTTTCTTTCCTTCTTCTTCTGTACATGCAGGTCAGTAGCACTGATGCCCTGAAGGATATTTAGGGGAAACCAAATCTTTGTTCTAAGGTGCTTTTTTAAAAGATATTTGGACATAAAATAATACAGCAGGGAAAGAACAAAGCTGGTTATAGCTCTTTTCTGGGGGTGATAGAATCATTTTGAATCCATAAAAAGATTGAAAATATTAAAAAGAAAGAAATTAGGTGTCACACAACCAAGTATGAATGTCAGTGTGAAAGAAACAGAAGATAAAAATGGATGATGGGGAGGAATTAAACACAGTTATTGAAGTTTGTTAGAACATGGCAACCTTCAGAAGCCAATTTTATTTTTTTTAAATGAGGGAATGGTGTTTGTGCTTAACATCTGACAATGCCCAAAGTGAACTAATATGTGGCTTGTTTATTCATAGTCCTGCTTCACGTTGCTGTGGTCTTTTTTAGATCCTGCTAGTGCTGGTCTGAATGTCACAGCAATAACCTGGTGTCAGTCAAACCTGGGATTGGTCATGTGGATTTGTCATTTTTACAGCAAATGCCTCACTTGCACAAATCAGCTCCCCCTGGGATGTTGTTTGGATTCCCTAAGTCAGTCTGAAAACCCGATGTGCAAATACTGTAAAGAGACAATTATAAAATATAGAATATTGATGGAAATGTGCACAGATCCATCCTTTGCCCAGCCACCACTGCCAGCCCGTGCTGCTGTCCCTGGAGAGGGGGAGCAGGCAGGGCTCCCGTTCCCAGGGCTCCTCCAGCACAGGGAAACCTGGGCCTGCTGGGGAGGGTTGGTTCCCTGAGCACCTTCCCGAGCACTTCCACACCTCCAGACCCTGCAGGCACAAGGAATGTCCAGAGGGGAGAGCAGGGGCTGTGTATTGACAAATACTGACATATTTGGGATATGCCATTGAGAGTGAGGTGAGGCTTCTTCCACTGCCCATGTCCAAACCCACTGGAGCCAGGGGATACTGAAACTGGGATGGAGGCTTTAGGAATGAGGGCAGAATTTATTGCTGTGACTGGCCACGTCCCCTGATAAATAATCTGACAGAAAATGTGGGAGGAATCAGAATAGTGAATCTTGTGAGATCCAGGGAGTTCCCTTTGGGCACACAAATATGGAGAAAAGATTTTTCGTTATGTTTTTCCATTTGTACAGTCAAGTTCCTTGGATCCCCGAGCCCTTCAGAGATGCAATTGCTGCCAAGGATCAGCAGCAGTTAAATTCAGATAACACAGGGAGGCTTTAGCCTGTCTGTTTTTTCAGGCAGACTTTTTATTAGGTTTTTAACCCAAAAAAAAAAGGAATGGCCACATTTCTGGTTATTTAATGCCAGTGGTCAGTGTTGAGTCCCCCTCCTCTCTCAGCTGTGAGAAGGAAGCTTCTGACAACAGAGCAGCTCTAATATTTCTGCTCAAAGCTATGAGGCTCATAGTGGTTCTGCTTGTTTTTCCTGTGAAATTAATTCCTTGTGACAGCCCTGTCCCTCTGTGAGTCACAGAATTGCCACAGAATGACAAACTTGGCTGTGGCTGCTCTGAGAGCACACTGCAGAGCTGGGGAACCACATCCTCCCCTGGATGAGCACTCCTGGGCTCTGGGGCTGTTTTATATTAATTATTTCTGTGTGCCACAGAGCATGGCTTCCACTACCAGGAATTTAGAGATATTTGTGGTTTTTAGGTATGGGGGATTTGAGGTGCTGTTCAGGTTTTGCTGGGGCAAGGGGGAAGTTCCTTTCTGGGCTCATTTAGGCACTGAAATTCTTTCTTGGGCTCAGATAAAGGAGCTGAGCTCTGGACAGGGAGGCAGGGGCTGGAGAGGGTTTTGTAACTGGGACAAAGTGCCCCTGACCACAAGCCCAAAATCTTCTGTCTCCCAGCCACAGCAAAGGCTGTTCCTCTGCAAGCTGTGCTGTGCTAAAAATCACTGATTTCTCCTCCAGCTTTTGCCAACATAAACTGACATATATTTTATATAATTTTTAGTACTTTTTTAACAGTGAAAACTCTGCTTAGGGTGGTCTGTGCACAGCATCTCAGAATCCCAGGCTCGTATGGGTTGGAAGGGAGCCTGAAGATCATCTGGTTCCACCTGCTGCCTTGGGCAGGGACTGGAATTGGAACTGGCCTGCACACACTGTGCTCAGTGCTGAGCCAGCTCCAAGCCCGCTTGTTCAGGCCCCAGCAGCACCCACTCCATCCCCAGCTCAGTTTTCCAGGGGTTTGGGTGTTCACTCAGCTTAGTTCAGCTCTGCCCATGGTTTTTGCTGTTCACTCTGTGAGCTCAGTGGATCAGCTCCCTCACACTGTCTGCTCCTGCTGGCACACAGACATTGATGGGCAGGAACAATTCAGGCCTAGAACAGCCCAGAGCAGCTCAGCTCTGCATGCCCAGCACTGAACTCTGGATTTCTCCAGCTCTGTCTCTCTAATTGCTGTCTCTCCACGCTGAATTGTTGGTCTCCTGCAGTCCCCTTTAGGAGATTTTTAACCTTTGTCCTCTCTCCTGCCTTCTGTCTGTCCCTGTGCCCCCTGCCCTGATTATCAGATTTGGAGATGGATAGTGTAAAGCCAGGCTCTGCATTTGTTACCGAGGCTCTGAACCAGTCCCACCTGAGCTCAGGTAGAGCCTGTTCTGTGCCATCCTGTCTGTCCTAACCACCTCTAACCCTGTGTGTGGTAGCAATAACCACTCACTAACCCCTAGGCTTGCTGGCAGAACCTAGCTGTAGTGTAATAAGTAGTGAAATAGAGATTTATTAATTTCATTTTTATATTAAAAACTGTTGGGTAGAAAAGCCAGTGCCTGGTTCTGAGAACCACCTTCTGAGGGGCAGATTGTCTGCATGTGACCTCCAGACCCAGTGGGTGAATCCAGATCTTAAGGTGCTGCTCAGCACACCTGGGCCTTGCCTTGTGCACACTCTGCAGTATCAGCAGCCATGTGGGTGTTAATCTGTGTATCAGAAATCAGCTTCTTCTCTCCCCCAGCTGCTGCATTTCTAAATATAAAGTGTTCTTCTTTTCCCAGGCTTTCAGTTGTGCCTCACTATCCAAAGAGTCTGCCAAACCCTCTGTGACCAAGGTCTGGAGGGAAGACCTTGCTTGAATAAGAGAGGGAAGAAATGTGGTTAAATATATGGTTTTATGGCAATGGAAACAACCCTCCTGTGTGCCCAGTGCACTGTGAGAGCAGAAAACAACTGTGTTGTGTTGTCATTGCCATGACAACATGGCTGTCTCTTGGCAGAACGGGCACTAGGTGAAATGAAAGTGTTCCAGTGGAACTGAGGAGCTGAGATGTGTCCCTGGTACAATTTATGTAATTAAACATTTGATCCTCAGTTATTGAAAGGTATTTGACAACAGACATACCCATTTATTTGCTTGTTGTGTTAAATCATACCTGGACTTCTGTTTCCCTGGATCTCAGAAGTGCTTGGAAACAGACTGCAGGTGGGATTGTAGGAGAGCAGGGCAGCAACGTGTGGGAGCTTCATTTCCAGGCAGGGCTTGGCACCAAGGCAGATGGCAGAGTTCTTGCCCAGGCTTCAGACAGCATTGTCCCCTGTGTCCCTCTGTTTCACCCAGTCCCTTGGGAGTGGGGTTGAACTGTGCCTTCCTAGAGGTCATCCCAGGGTGAACAGGTTATTATTGGATAATTGATATCAAAGCAATGCTGAGAAATACAGCCAGTCAAAGCTCATTTCAGTCCTGCTATCCACAAAACCATGGAATCACAGAATCCCCTGAGCTGGACTCAGTAGGATCATCCAGTTCCACTCCTGGCCCTGCACAGACACCCCAGCAATCCCACCTTGTGCCTGGGAGCATTCTGCAAACACTCCTGGAGCTCTGGCAGCCTCGGGGCTGTGACCATTCTGGGCACCTTCTGGAACCTTTCCTGATACCCAACAGCACTGGCAGAACATTTTGGTTTATGAAGGAGCCAGTGCTGGTGCAATTCAGTGATTGAAGTGCTTGGTAAGTGCCAGGCCTCTCTTCTAATTGTATTTGAACTGATTGCAATTCTTCTTGTGGTTTAGGTGTGAAGCTCTGCTTCTGCTGCAGTCCTTGTCTGGATGCCCATTGTTCCTTCTCCAGTCATCAGAGGAGGATTTATTTTTAAACTAGGATTTAGGGATTTATTTCACTTCCATCAGATGTGCTGAAAGCTTGCTTTAAAAAAATATTATTTTGCTGGTAGTGTGGATCTTGGATACATTAGGAATGTCAACCTTCACCTTCAATAATTGTGTTGTTTTGCTGGATTTCAGTGCAGTGAGCTCTGGAAAGTGCTTATTTACCCTGAATTGCTCCAGTAATTACCTGGTTTCAGGAGAAGGGGATTTATTGCAGGGTCTGCTCTGGACTAGAAGACTGTTTAGTCCTTTTAGGTCTGTACTGCAAATCAGAACTGCAGCAGCATTTTCCTGAGTTTTAATTTCATTTCTCTTTCTCTTTGCCATCCTTCCCTTGTTTTAAGTGATTCGTCTTTTGTTCCTTCCCATTTTTTGGCAGAAAGGGATGAGAGCTGTGGGCTGATCTGTGGAAGTGCTGCTAAATACAGGATTCATCTGGTCCTCTATGAAATTTTGCACCATAAAATCTGAGATCCTGCTGGAAAAGTAGGAGTTGGAGAGAACAGCTTCCTGAGCCTGTGTGCTGGGAACAGACGTGGCAAAAATTCAGTGTTCCCTGGGCAGGCAGGAATTGGATGCAGGAGTATCCCAAAGGCAGCAGCAGCAGCTCAGCCCTGCCTGGCATGAGGAGCTGCTCACAGCCCTCTCTGGGGACTGGGTTTGGAGAAAGTCCAGCCAGGCAGCAGCCCTGTGTGGTTCTGCTGTTCCAGCAGTAGTTTGGGAGAAGGAACCAGCAGGGCTCTGGATCTGGGGCTGCTGCTGCACTCTCCCTTTCCCCACAGGGCCCAGGATGCTCTTGGCTTTCCCAGTTGTGGGCTGAAACTGTCAATGATCTTCTAACCATCCCATTTCCCTTTTGCAAGAGGCCAGGGCTTGGGTGTTCCTCCAGACCTGCATGGAAATCCACCTGAGGGTTCTCCACAGTGTCCCATGGTAGGAGTTGCAGGCACACAGGATGGCAGGGGATTGCACTTTGGGGAGTACTTCACCAAACTGGGACAGGTGGTGGATTTACAAGGAGCAGGCTTTAGATATTCAAATATTCTTTCTA
The DNA here is from genome assembly GCF_047830755.1 of Zonotrichia albicollis. Classification (NCBI taxonomy): domain Eukaryota; kingdom Metazoa; phylum Chordata; class Aves; order Passeriformes; family Passerellidae; genus Zonotrichia; species Zonotrichia albicollis. Next base: position 7,494,076 of record NC_133845.1, on the reverse strand, counting down.
CACCCCCTGCCTATGGGGACATGTTTTTATTTGTAACTTGCTTTTGCCTTTTGCCTTCAGTGGCAAATCTGAAACACTTTTCCTAAACAAAATCTCTAAACCTTGGCTAACTCCTAAGTGAGAGATGAGCAGGAATTGTACTTCACAAAGTTCCTAAGGATGCAGAGCATTAGGGAGTTCATGTATTTCTCCTTTCTGCATAATTCTTTAATCCTTTAACAGTGCAGATGTTTCTGACAATGGCAGTGAGAGCCAGGAGTGCACTTTGGCAGTGCTTCAGGAGCACCCCTGGCTGTTCCTTGCCCCCACATTGAGGAGTTTTAGGTGATTTTCATGCAGTATTTGCAGTGAGAACAAATCCATGTTTCTGTGACATTTCCTGGGTGCTATGGAAACTGTCTGGGTGGTTCTCAGCAAGTTCTGAGTGAGCTGGTTGACATTTTTTTCAAGAGGCTTGGATTTGAAAGGCTGGAGTAGAAGAGCAGGATTTGGGGATGAGTGTTCTGTCTGGAGGGCACAGGGGAAGCTGGGGCAGGGCAGGAGATCCATCCTTTGGAGACAAGCTGCACTGAAACAAAAGGGACCCTCAGGCTCAGGGACCCAGGAGCAGGAGGAAGGTACCCTTTGGTCCTGCTGCTTCACTCATACCTTCTTTTCTTTTTTAGCTGAACTCAAAGAGTTTTCTAATCTATAAAAGCCTTTCTGGAGCCCTCCCAGCCCCGAGGGAGTGGATCCTGTGTCCCCTCAGAAAGTGCCATGAGTGCAGAGCCAGTGCTCCCAGGACAGCTGTGGACACCAGTGTTGTCCTGTGGGACCACCAGGTGCAGGCTGAGCCTAGGGATGCTCCAGGGACCTTCTGCCTTCTCTGAACAATCCCACTGAGGCAAAGGTGGAGGCGTCAGTGAACGAGCCTCTGTGTCCAGCCCCCAAATTTGCATTCAGGTTTTTTCCCTGGCATAGCTGAGTCTCCTGGAAGTAGGGAAAATATCTCACACAGAGCTGGCACAAAAAACCCCATCCCTGCCCACCCCAACCCCCTGCCAGGGTCCAGGCTCCTGGCCTAGGAGCCCTTTAGCAGCTTGGAGGAGCATGGAGAACAGCAGAGCTCTGCCAATTGAGGAACATCCTCTGCTCCATGCCAGCATATCCTACATCCCCACTGGGAGGCACTACTGGTGTGATTACAGTGCTGGAAATCAGCCTCCAGGCACAGGGAAATGCCTGGAACACAGGTAGAGGGAAGAGCCAGATTCATTCCTGTGTTCCCTATCAGGCAGTTTGTCCTTGAGTGTGGTCACTGAGGCTTTGGAAAGAAGCTGAGCCCATAAACAGCAGCTTCAGGCATCTCACACTTTGACAGATAATTTTGTGGTGAGCCTTGACCATGTTTCCTGGGGAATTTTAATTGGAAAAGGAAAGGAACAAGCATGGTGTGTGAATCTGTGCACATCAGTTGATGAATAATGACATTCATCTGTGTTCTGTGCAGGTAAGAAAGATCTGTGTGGATGTTTGTTATGAAAACATTCCTGGTGTTTGAGAGGCTGGATCCCCCAGAACAGGCTGAGTAGTGTGAAGCAGAGCAATGAAACTTGGCCGAGTGCAGGGTGTTGGAGGCACCAATGTGCTTTAATAAGGCCACTTCCCTTTTCACTTGTTCTGTGCTGCTTTCTCACTCTGCCTGCTCTCCACTTCCTCAGGTTGGGGGGGCTGTTATTTTTAAACAAGTTGGTTTTTTCCTTTCTCACAAGCTCTGTCAAAATGGGACTTAACTGTAGTCATAGTTGGCTTAGCAAAACTCTGCAGTTATGCTAAAAGCTCTGAAATAATGTCAAGAGGCAGTTTTTTCTGCTCTGCTTTTCCTCTTCTTTTCTCCTGAATAATTCTGTAAATTAGTGTGGGAGCCAGACTGTGGCATGAAAATACTTCAGGCAGTTTTAACCATAAACGATGGCACAAAGCTCTGATCTCCTCCTGGCCTATGGATCTCTCAAGGGTCCTGCCAGTGCACAGCTCAACTCTGCCATTAAAACTGGTCCTGGGAAGTCACAAAGGCTGAGCAGCTGCACCACCACCCCTCTGTGCACAAAGACTTCATAAATGGGGTAGTTGGAATATTTTTGTTGCAAGGCATGGCAGACCATGGCTCCATCCACCAAAGCCTCGCTCACCACATGTTACCACTGTGCCCAGAGCAGCTGTGGCTCTCTGGGAGTGCCCAAGGCCAGGCTGGACAGGGCTTGGAGCACCCTGGGACAGTGAAAGATGTCCCTGCCATGGCAGAGATGGGACTGAATGAGCTTTAGGGTCCCTTCCAACCCATTCTGGGATTTGATGATTCCATACTCTGTGACATGAGATACCTGCATGTCAGACCTGCTTGCTGACAGCTCTGAATCAAATCTAATAATTTTAAGGCATTCCATATCATGGTGTGCTGTTCTATTGTTTTTTTTAACTCCCCACTATGCTTTTATCTATAATTTCTCAGCAACACCCCTTATTTTTAAAGGGGCTTTTGTTTATTTGTGGGGAGTGAGTGTGTATGTGTGTGTGTGTGTGTGTGTTGGGAGCAGCTGACTGCAGGACAAATCCAGCTGAGGATGGAGCAGCATTGGAAAGTCCTGACTGACTCCTAATGATGGCTTGAATCTCCTTCAGTAGTTACATTTGCGAAAGCAGAAAGCAGAAGAAGCTACAAGCTGCACTAATAACATTCTCTGGGTTGCTTTGCCTTCCCAGTTCTTCTGTCTGAAATGACTTTTGGAGCATAGGGTGAATTTCAGGATTCAGTTTGTGACAGGCACACGGATAGACCCTTTCTTCTGTGGTTTCAAGTGCTTGGGCTTCTTAGCTGGGTTTAAAAGATACTCATTATCTGCTTCCTGTGCTCCATGGCAAGCAGACAAACTCCTCAGGAGTGGGGAATGCATCTCTTTCACTTGCTTAATTTAAAAAAAATTGCTTAAAATTGTCTGGCAAAAAAAATTAGAACAGAAAATGAGACTCATGTGATTATTTTATTATTTTCAATCAAACATTCAGAAACAGCAAAAGACATTGCAGTGCTGTTCAGTGGATTGGAGAGCAGAGACCCCTGTGCAGGTGCAGAAGGTCCCAGGTGCAGAGGAGTCACATCTTGGTCACTCAGGTTTCATTCCTAAAACAAAGGCAGTTCCTAAGAAGGATTAAAGATTTTCCTTTACAGGAAACAAAGTGCAGATGGGGGAAAGGTGTGTCATTGTTCTGCAGGTAGTAAAATACCTCCTCAGAGCAGTAATTTGAAAGGTAAAACCCAAGCCTGAAGCTGAGGCAGCTCTGTGTTATTGAGATTGCAGCTGTTACATTCCTGCTCTGATTAGCAAAAACAGGATTGGGCAACTCCTGGCCTTAGTTTGAAACTGGGCACCAGCAAAGTGTGTGAATGGGGGGGGTCACAAGCTTTGAAGGAGTCTTCCTAGCCAAGCCTGGCCTATAGTAAAAAGAAAAAAAAATGCATGGGGAGCATGCAACACATCCTGGCAGCTTTGGGCAGCTCAGCATTACTGCTCTGAAGTCCTGGATGCTGCTTGGAATTTTTTGTGCATTTTGCATGTTAATTTGGAATAGCATTGCTTCTGCTGTATTCATCTATGTTGGGATTTTCCCAGCTTTAATCAATGGGTTTGGTAGGAGGAATGTTATCAAAATGGTGAGTTGGTACCAGGGAAAAGGGTTTGCACTTGGAATTTTTCAGAGAGAAGTGGATTTAGGAGTCGTGCTTGGCTGCTGAGGTAAACCTGGTGTGATAGTGTGCTCATTGTCCAGGCCAAACAAGTCCAGCAGTGAATACCAAGTGTACAGAGAAGCTGGAGAACAGGATCACTGGGAGATGTGAGTCAGCAAACGATTTTGAAAATAGCACAGAGGAGAAAGCGTGAGCACCTAAAGAAAGGAGTTTTCCCCTCCTGCTCATCAAGATATCTGCAGATAGAGAGGCAAATTCCTCCCTAATATTTTTGACCCTGCGGTTGCTCACCTTTAGCTGGCAAGCCCACATTTTAAAGTGGGTGACAGCAATTACTGGGATTGATGAACTGGTGTTAATGGGTCTCAAGGTCAAACAGCACAATGACAGAACTAATCCCACAAACTGCACTGGCACTAGGAGAAAGCTTGGCTGAGGCTTCCTGCCCTCCTGGCTCCTGTTCCTGCTCCAGTGCTGGCTGAAGCTGGGCAGGGAAGGCAGTGCTGGAGTCAGGTCAAGTCCCAGGGTCTCTGTGCTGTGCCCTGGGCTGCAGCCTGGCTGCAACTGGGTCACTGGGAAATGATCCCATCATTTGGCTTTGCTTTCAAACAGCAGAACTCCCGGAGAGTTTTTAATTGGGTTTGTTTTCAGTGATCTGATCATTGATTCAGCTCAATGCCAGCTAGCCCCTCGGACTGGGAGGGGACAGTGCTCCTGTGATGACATTATCAGGGACACTGGTGTGAGGTGCGGCCCCTGGGCGGCGGGGCCCAGCCTGTGTCACATCTGCAAGCTGGGACGTGCTTCCCCCAGAGCACTCGGGCCTGCCCAGTGTGTCTCCCTTCCTCCTGCACATGCTGAGACACATCAGTGTGGCCTCGGGGATTTGCAGCAGGAGCAGGGACTGAGGGACAGGGATGGTGGCACCGATGTGCCCCTGAGCTCCACAGTCCTGGTGGGACTGGGCTGTGGCCCTCAGCGCAGTGTCCTCTGTAGCTTTTGTGGCATGAAGGAGCGAGGAAGGAGAAAGTGGATGAAGGTGAGTGCAGCTTTCCTGGCCCGTGTGTTTTCCTGGAGGTGCTCCCAGGCTGAGGGGATGGCGCCGGGCCCGTCCCCATGGTGGAGGCTCTGGAGCAGCCATTGGTTACCTCAGACCTTCGCAGAACCCTAGGATGGGTCACGCTGGAAAGGCCCTCAGCAGGGCCATCCCAGAGTACAGAGCACAGCATTGTGTCCATGGTTCTGGATTGACTCTAGGGAGGGACACTCCACACCCTCTCTGGACAATCTGTTCAGTGCTTGATGACTGCACAGGGAAATTTCCCCTCACGTTCAGCTGGAAACTGCCCGTTCCTCTTGTCCTGTTGCTGGGCACCAACGAGCACAGCCTGATTCTTTCTTCTCAGCACCCCTCTTCTAGATTTTTATACCTGGTGTTGTTTTACATGTATATTTTAGACCTTCCACAGACGAGCAGCTGTGTGCTGCTCCCCATCCCTCCCTGCCCACCCAGCGCCCTTTGCCCGGCCCCGGGAGGGGCGGCGGGAGGGACACGAGGGTCCCGCGGCGCTGCCGGCCCGGGGGCAGCGCCGGGGCGGCTGCGAGAGCCGGGGAGGGAGGGAGGGAGGAGGGAAGGAAGGAAGGAGGCACCTGCGGAGGAGGAGCCGGGGAGGGGCTTGGCAGAGCCGCAGAGGCTGCGAGCGGCCGGCGCATCCCGCGGATCCCGGCGGAGCCGAGCCAGCCCGGCGCGGAGCGGGCGCGGGGACCCGGCCGGGAGCAGGGCCAGGTGAGGCAGCGATAGCCCGGGTCACCCGGCTGGGCTCGGAGAGGGGGCCGAGGTGTCTGTGCCACTTGTTGCTTAGTAACTTGCCAGATCCTTAATGTTTGTGTGGGGATTGAGTGGCTTTGGATGAGGATTCTTCTTTGCCGGTGGTGATGGTGCCTCGGGAAAGAGGCTCTTGGTACATACTTTTCATTGGATATTGGGAAGCAATTCCTCCCTGTGAGGGTGGGCAGGCCTTGGCACAGAGTCCCCAGAGCAGCTGGGGCTGCCCCATGATCCCTGGCAGTGTCCAAGTCCAGGGGTTGGACGGGGCTGGGAGCAGCCTGGGACAGTGGAAGGTGTCCCTGCCATGGCAGGGGTGGCACTGGATGGGCTTTAAAGTCTCTTCAAAGCCAAACCATTCCATGATTTGATGGTACTGAACACCCCCTGGTTGGCCCAGGGGTGCTGGGCTGTGCTGGGGTGTCCTGCCCAGGACACTGTCTGGAGCAGAGCTGGTCCTGCAGGGGTGTGATGCTGTCGGGGTGCTCAGATGCCTCCCTGCCTGGGATCGTGTTTTCAGCCAGGTGAAAACATACCTGGTGTCAGTAATTTCTCTCTCATCCCCGGCTGCTGGTTACAGACCTGTGCTTCTGCAGTGGGAAAGGATCCTGGGGATCTATGCCCTTGGGCAGCTTCCCTGGCTTGGTGACCAAATACCGATTACATTTACATACTTACCCCTCTCCCCCTCCTTGTTAATTGTTTTACTTTTGTTTCCCTCTTACTAATCTCTGCCTTGAGGTTTCTGTTCCACTTTGCTCCACGCTGGGTCCGTAGTTGTAAATTGTTTTATTGGATTTGTTCTCGGGTCATGGGTGTGTAGCAAACTGGAGCTGTTAAAGGGAGCCTCTTTCATGTCCGGGATGATTTGTGTGAGGATTCCCACCCAGATCCCAGCAGAGAAGGAATTCCAGCGTGCACACCCCCTCCACCCCAGCCCTGATCCTGGGGCTGCAGGGCTGGAGTTCAGTGCCTCCCTCTCAGATTTATACCTCCCTCCCAAAGAGGCAGCTGACAGAGGGGAATGTCTACAATTTAAATTTCAATAGATTTTTGCATATCACTTTATCCTTTTGTCTTCCCTCCCTTCCCAGACTGGCACATCCCTAAGCATTACTATTATTGATGCTGTTGGTCAGGAGAAAGGGGCTTCCTATTAAAACTGCCAGCCCATTGTTTGCTGGAGCCCTGCGGCACGGAATGCACACTCTGGAAAATAAAATTCCCAGGGAGAGATGTTACTGTGATCACAGGAGACACTTTGCAAGTAGCCATGGCTCGTCTGTTCATATTTGTTCAGAAAACCTCCTAAAAGCCAGAGCCCATTTTAAGGACTAAATGCCCTGCAGGATCTGATTATTTGTGACAGAGAAGACAGGAGGCCTTCCCTTTCCACTCTTCCCCGGCCTCCTTTGTTCTGGGTACCACACAGGCATGATAAAAGAGGCTCATTTGAAATCAAAGCCCTGCACTGGGAAGTGAAAGGAAAAGAATATAAAGCAGGCAAAACAATACATTGTCTGCATTCCTAACTCTTGAAAAGCAGATTTAATTCACCTCAAATCCCCAAACTTTTAGGTCTAGTTTTCGCTTTCAGTGAAGTTTTTTACACTTCTTTAGCTGTGTAAGGAGGATGTATGTGAAAATGTAATTTTTATCCCCTTTTAGCTATTGTATCCTTCTTGTGCTGTATAAGGTGACTGTAACATGAATGAAAATTGTGGTCATGGTCTTCAGGATTCTTTTTGTTTCCACTCCAGGTGAGTGGAAACTTAACTTCCAAAGGCAGAATCATCTCAGGGGTTAAGAGTGAAAGAATGAACAGTTTAGGAAGTCAGGACTGTAAACAGGAGAGGAACCAGAGCAGTATGGATCTGGGGAGGGTAGGTCACTGCAGCTTGGAACTGGTCTGGGCTGCAAACACTTGCCCTCAGGGCAGTGAAATGAGAGAGGCAGCCTTGGGGAAGGGGCTGGGAGAGCAGCAGGGATGCTGCTGCCACACTGGGACAGTGTGTACCCAAGGCAAAGGCTGTGCCATGGGCATCAGGAGCAGCGAGGCAGTGTGCCCTGACCCGGGCCCCCTCCTGTTCCCAGAGGGATTGCTCATGCCCCTTCCCCATGAATCCAAAGGGTTTGTTCCTTCCCAAGGCCTTGCATAAGAGCAAACACCCTCTCACTGTGGGATCGGGCTCCATCTGCCAAACTCCTCATTACTGCGCTTGTGTTGTTGTTGATTCCTGGCAGATCCTTTCCCACCGGCGCGGGCTGGGCGAGCGCGGTGCCGCCGTCACTGCCGCCATCCCGGCCCGGCTGTGCCACACTCACACACTCGGGGTGGGATGGCCTGGGAAGGCTCCAGGCTGCCTGCCTGTGCCAGAGTGCTTGCTGTGATGCAGGGTCAGCCGGGCTTTCTGGCAGCTTTTTGGAAGATGTCCTGCAGAGCTGCTGCCCGTTGCAGGGATTGCGTGGGCGAGGCTCAGCCGAGCTGCAGTTCCACGGGGCTGTTGGGAGGTGTTTAATCAGGGAAGGAGCACAGCTGGGCTCTGAACCAGGCACAGCAAAGGCACTTTACCTTCAAGGAGTGTGAGTTTGGAACAGTCAGCTCTTGTCTTCTCTGAGGCCGTGGCTGCTGAAGCCAGGAGAAAAAATGTTTGGTTTAGATTGTCCTAAGGGAGGTTGAGGTTGTCCATTGGGCAGTTCAGGTGTATGGATAGGCAGCAGCTCCAGTCAGCTCCAGCAGGAAGTGTGTGGCATTGCCATCACTGTCTCTCTGTGGATCACATTCCTGTTGGTGATGACTGGTGAGTTGGAGAGGCTTCTGGCAGACATGGCCCTGTTCTGGTGTCCCCTAATGCCAAAGTGATATCTTGCTTCTTCAGTGTTTTTCCATTTCTCCCTGAGCTGCAAGTGTCTGCAGAGTTACCCAGCACAGGTTGCTGGTTGTTGGTGTTCATGACCTCACCCTTAATGCTGCTGCCCCAGCTGAGGTTCCAGAAATTCCTTTAACTAAAACCACCTTTCATGGGCCACACAGCACAACCTTTGGGGTCATTCTGAAATTGGGTTTCTTTTCAAACCTTGCAAATTGTGTATCAGAGATACCCTCAGGTAACAGTGTCACATCCTCTTCAGTGGGAATGTAGGGTTGCACATTTTGGTGTCAGATCTCAAACCCTTGGGTGTGGTGGGAGCTTGGGCATGTGAAGTCAAACAATCCTGACATGCCAGAGTGGATGTGGGTAGGAGGCTGACACCATCTCCCTGATGGGCAGATCTGGTATTCAGTCCTGCCTGTGATGGTTACCTGAGTCAGAGCAGCCTTTCTAAAGGATCCTCAGGCTCCAGGGTAGGCGACATAAGCAAAAGGACTGCATTAAGCTCTGCTAGAACAGAGATTTAGCTAGAATGAAAGAGAAAAAAGGTATTTCAAGTGTCTCTCTGGGTATTTTTTTCCTAGCTCCATGTTTCCCAATTTGCCCCCTTGTCTCCCAGTTTTGCTGCTGGCCCTGTGACCTCTCAGTGTCACCTGAGCTGCTGACCCCTCTGCCACGTGTGCTTAATCTCTATCAGTTTGTTTTCAGCTCCCACTCCTTTTGCAGATTGAGCCTCTATTAACTGGTTTCCTTTGCACTACAGCCCCGTCCATCATTATTTCCTCCCCCAGTCACCTGTCCTAGCCTGTCCCTGCTGCATCATCCCTGGGACTCTGTTAGTCAGTACTGTTGGTTTTTTCCAAAATACTATTTAAACTTGTTGATAGAATTAATAGATTGACCTTTCCAGCCCTTGAACCTTTGAAACCTCTCTCATGTCTCCATTAGCCTTCAGCTGCATAAATAACTGATTTATATCTCCTGGCCATGTCCCACTGCCCCGGGGCAGGTGTGCTGTCCTTCGGGGATTCATTTGAAGATGTCCTGGGTCTGTTTGTTGAGGGGGTCAGGTATCATCTTAGTGCTGCCTTATGGTCTTAGATTCTGTGCAAAGATCAGTCATGTCTTAAGGCTGGAAATCACCACAGACTTCTTGGTATCAGACATATGTGATAGACTTTTGCATCAGACTGACCTCGTGGTTATCATTCCTAAGCCATTACAAAATTTAGCAGAAGAGCAGGGAAGGAGGTTTTGCTGTTGTGCATTAGCTCCTGTTCACGTCTGTGATTTCTCATGGCCATAAAGAAACTTCTCCAGGCAGTTCACACTGTGGATGATCCTCATGCATGTCACCACAGCCATGTGATTTCAGTTCAATGACAGCAGCCACCATGTTGGTACCTTCTGGATTTGCAGTGTGGAGTGGCCAGAGCCAGATGCATCAGAGGCTGAAGGAATTGTGGAGTTGTGAGTTGCCAGGCTGGTGGATCTCTGCTGCCAGATGTTCCTGTGCTGACCAGGAGGAGCCAAGCTGAGCTGAGGGCTGCTGTGGGCACGAATGGGGAGCAGCTGGGGTTGAGCTGAGGTCATTGCACAGACACTGCCCAAAGGGTGGCTGCAGGAGCCTGGGCAGATGCAAGAGATGCAGCGTCCTTATTACCAGGCTTTATAAATAGACAGCACCAGCTCTTATCAATGACCTACTTTACTCTCCATATGTGTGGGGCTCTCCTGGTAGTTGGAAATTTGTCCTTATTCTTAGCTGGTTCTTGTCTTAGCTAATTGGAATGGTTCTTATCAAATTACACTGAAATTAATCACCTTTAACATATTGCTTCACTTCAGAGCCCAGCCTTAACTGATGGCAGCCTAGCACAAGAGAAATGCTGCAGCATCAGAAAACACAATTTATTTTGCTCTTGTTTATGGCAAACCAGTCAGTACATATTTATGAAAGTTATTGGAGATAGATATTTTTAGACTCTCATATCTATGGAATTTTAAATTATCTCTTGAAAATCTTTATGCCTGCTGAGGGAGCCCAGTATAGAGATTAGTGAGGTTATTGCTGTATTGGTTGGTCCTTCTTCAAAGCCAGCATCCTGTTCAAGGATTTAGGGATGGTGCTTGGTGGTGCGTGGTTCCACATTCTGCTTGGGGGTTTTAGGGCTGTGTAAATGAGCTTCCAAAATAGAATGTGCTGTGGCAGGAGGGAAGGAGGAAAATGTCTTGTTGCTAAGGAACATGACAGAGAACTGGGAGATGTGACTCAGTTCTTGGCTTGGCATCACTTCTCAGTGAGATGTGGGTCTGCAGAGTGGGTTTTTCTGAGTGCAAGGGGATGGATATTGAGTATATTGGCTGATGTTTTCAGGAGGGGTCGGGGTGATTGCTGCTGTGTGGGGACCCAGCTGGCCTCGCTCTGCTCTCACCCTTCAGTGTGATCCCAAGTGTGCAGAATCAGGAGCACAGGAAATGTGTGGCAAAAACAACCCCAGCTTCTCATCTCCTGATTCCTGGTGCTGCTCTTTTTTCAGAAGAGTCTGTTGCTTCTCCTCTCCCTGCAGCAGTTTAATTTTAGAATAGAATGGCTCTGGAGGGACTAATAGCCTAGAAAAATTTTTGCCTGGTTTGCTGTAAATCTCCTTTAAGAGAGGATGGATTTCACTTTTGTTTTGTAATGCTTTTCTTTATGACATTCCCACACCTTTGTCCATCTTTGATTTTGTGCCTCCAGTGCAGTTTGGGGATTGCTGTGGAGCTCTGCAGCCACGTGTTGTTGTTGCTGTGGTCTGAGCACCAGGCTCTCCTCTCAGCAGGGGCCAGCTGGGTGCTGTGACCTGTAAAATCACTGGCAATGACAGAAACAAACAGGCTGCCCATGTGCTGGGAATGTGGGTCAGCAAACACCCTCCAAGATTATTCTCTTGGAGTCCAAGTTTGCTAACCCTGCATCAGAAAGCGTGGTGCTATTGCCCTGGGAAGGGGCTTTTGTCAAACCCCAAATATTAGTGCTACCAGCAGGGAATGGGACAGGGGCTCTTTGTGAAACAGGGGCTTGTTTTCTCTTGGCAGAGGCTAATGAGGCTGCAGGGAACAGGCAGAGGGCTTAGGAAGCAGGCAGGGATTTTGGGAGGGTGTCCTGGAGGAAGTTGCCATTGCCCTGGATGGGGCCTGGAGCCACCTGGTCTAGTGGGAGGTGTCCCTGCCCATGGCAGGAGTTTGGGACAAGATGAGCTCTAAGGTCACTTCCACCCCAGACCACTCTGGGATTCTGTGTTTAGCGTCTGTTGCCAGGTAACCTTTGACTGGATGTCCCCTGGCCTTTGGGAAGGGGCAGGATGAGGCAGCTGAGAGATGCTGTCCTGCTGTGGGCTTGGCTGAGCTGTGTTTGGTTCTCAAGCCTTTGTCCCACGGGGCTTTTCTTGCTGAGCAGAACAAATCTGGGGACACAGTAGGGCTGCATTTATTTGTTTGTTAAAGGGGTTTTTCCTGTTGGGTCTCTATGATCCAAAGCCAAGGAATCAGAAGGAGACAGTGCTCTTTGCCATCCTATCTTTCCTTCTGTTGGCAGCACTTTGGGCAATTCTGATTAAATATTGCAGTGGTCTTGGGAAGGATTGTGTGGCCAGACATCACTGTGGTGTTGTTGGACTGTGTTGTGAATCCCAAATAACTGCACCCCTAATGAATGCATGGGGCACAGGAGGGATCAGGGCCAGGGAGAGCAGGTTGGTTCTGGGCTGTCTCACCTGGGCTGGCCCAGCTCTGCCCCTAAGAGCATCAGGGGCAGCAGATTATTCTTAATCCAGGTCACGGCAGTGCCTCAGCTCAGCCTCAGGGAAAGGTGTGGGGGCACCCAGCAGTGCCACCAAGGGCTGAGCTCCTGATGTTGGGATACCCAGCAGTGCCACCAAGGGCTGAGCTCAGAGGAGGGCTCAGGAGTCCTCAGCAAATGCCAAGGGATGGATCCCTGTGGGCTTCCAGAGGGGTGAGTTGTCCTGACCAAGAGTGTGAAGCTGCTGAGGAGCTGGTGGCTGGCACAGCTCTTCAGGAGAGCTGCAGAAAGCCTGTCCTGAGGGTGAAGGAGCCCTGGTTTTAATGAAGAGATTGTTATTTATTAGCTTTTACCAGTGTCAGGGGGATTTGGGGCCTCACTTGCACCACAAATGCTGGTGGTAAAACAGCAACAGCGCTGCCTGATCCATAAATGTTCCTGGGGGAGGTACTGGGCAGCTTCCCAAAGCCACAGTGAACTACCTGGCACAAGGAATCCTTTTCCTTCCCCTCCTCCCCACCATGTAAAGGCTTTGGCCAGCACAGTTATGACAGCAAAGGGAAGGGAGATTTTTGTATGCTCCTAATTGATGTATTTGTGCCAGCAAAACTTCAGAAGTGGTCCAGACTCAGGTGGGGTTTTTCAGTTGGGTTTCATTTGAGGGTTTTTGCAGTCAGGCACTCCACTGGTTGGAGAATTTATCTTTGCTTCTTCAGGCCAGGGTATTAAGCCAAATCTGCCTTTCTGAGGAAAGCAGCCCTTGCTCCTTCTAGGAAAGTCTCCATTTCTTGGTAAACATTGTGTTTTGTAGTGGTTAAGTCTGAGGTGGAGAGTAATATGGATAAATGTTGGAATTTTTGTTTAGTTTGGTTTGGCTTTCAGTTAGTAACTTGAAGCACAGCAACCATTTGACATTTTCTGTTACTAATGCTGGTTCCCAAATTTATTTCTATGAACACCTTGTGTGGAGACTCAAGCTGTGGGTGGATCAGTTCTATCATGTCTCTGCTTTATTGGAGGGGCAGTAATGGTGGGAAAGGGTTAATTGTTTTATCCACATCTGCTTGGTTTGTAACACTTGAAGATTTATTTCAGGTCTAAAGCCTGTGCCTTGATTCCCTGGTTTGCCTGCAGTCACCAGTTCTGGGTGCAGAGCAGGTACAGGTGCTGCAGCAGCAGAGCACTGCTCCTGCTGCTGTCCCTGTCACCCGTGGGGCAGTGAGGCCCTGCATGGGTGTTTGGAGCAGAAAACACAGATCCTGCAACATTCCTGGCAGCTTTTGGCACTGGGGCTTGTCCAGAGCCTGCTGTGCTGTGCTCACCTAGAGCAGGATGCAGCAGGAGTGAATCCCTCGGGGTGCTCTGGGGCTTCAGGGTCGGCAATGGCTGAGGGTGGGGGATCCCAATTTGCTGCTGGTGCAGCAGGAGCAGAGCTCATCCCTCTCACACACCTACCTGCTTTCCTTCTCCTTAATAACCTGTCAGCAGGGAGATGGCTGCTTGGATTTCCTTGCCATTCTCTTGTTCTCCCCCACCCTGCAGAAGCCTGAGTGAATCATTCCTGCGTGGGTACAGCCCTGGGAGCTGGGCTCAGCCTCAGAGAGGCTTGCAGAGCAGGCAGTGATGCAGAGCAGCCTTGTTACAGACCAAGGAGCCGTGCTGACACTTCCACAGGCTGGGGACAAGGGAATTTCTGGTGGCTGAACCTGCCCTCACAGAGTCCTGGGCTGCTGCAGCGCTTCTGTGTGGCAGGGAGTTGGTGGGAGTCTGCTTAAGGGTGCAGAAAGCAGGACAATTATTTTAACCTGCACTGAGTGCCTTAAAGGCAGAACAGATTTACTATGTTTTAAAAACTCGGCGCACTTTTCTGGTCAATGATGCCACTACCAAGCCAAGTACATCTCTGGACCATGGAAGTGCACCCCTTGCAGTTTTTGTGCTGGTTTTAGTGCTGAGGTGACACCCTAAAGTCGCTTGTTGATCTGCATTAGTAGTAGAATTTCTTCAGGACTAGAATTGGATGCATTTTTCTCCACTTAAAATCCATTCTGTGATGGGCTCATTTTTCATTAAGTCAAGCAAGGTACATAGTACTCAGAGTGTGAAATGATTCAAGTGAATAAACACATATTAATGATTGCTTTATTTGGATTAGTAGGTGCTCTGTTTGCCTGCTGTAAAAGCATCTGTCTCAGGTCTCTCACCTCCAGTGGTGTTGCCACAGCAGCCCGAGGGTGCTAACCTTGGCAATTCCACACTAATCAGGATGAGCCTGTCTCCCTTTATCCTTGAGCTGGGCCCATAGGAGGTGATAAATGAGCCCTTATTTTCCTGTGATGATGGATACAACCAAACCCCATCCTAACTTTGTTTGGCACGTCAGCACAATCTGTTCCTTTATTGTGTGCAATTAAAAAGCCCCATCAAACTGCAAACAGTCCTTTAATTAAAGCCCCCACAGCCACAGTTTGTCATGCTCAAGGATCCTGTGGTTGTTAAATAAATTTGGTTTGGTTGCTGAGCATGCAGATCTGGGGTTTGGTGGGGGTTTTGGGATTTCAGGTGTTCAGGTGGTGCTGAGGATCAGTTCAGTGTTATACTGCTACAAGGGACTTTGTGCGGAAGGAGACATTTGCTTTCCTCACATCAGTACAAATTTGTTAAGGTCAGTGGAATCAGGTTTATTATATAAATATACATATATCAGGTTTATTACAGATCTCAATAGATGGACTGTGTCAATGTCTGGTAAAATGGAAGGAGAACTATTCCTCTGTGTGAAGGGATTAAAGCATCCTGAAGCATTGTGTGGTATAACCAGGATCTTGGGACAAGGTTTTCATGTTCCCTGCTTGAAGAACCCCTGAGGGAAGCAGTGCCCATCCATCTCTGCTTTGCTGAGTCCCAGTTTCAGAGCTGCTCTCTGTAGTTCACATTTCATTAGGCAGCAGAGGTGACACTGAAGGGATGAACCTTTGTCCCCAGGGATCTGTGGAAGGTGTTACTGTGCTGATCCTGGATTGCAGTATTTGTGCTGTATTCATGCAGGTGGAATTCAGGGTTCTTGTCTTTCCTGCCTGGGATGAGCAGGAGGAGCAGGGGAGGATGATAGCTGCTGCTGCAGGAGCCTTTACAGCTTCCCGAGCTGCAAAGGCTCCCACAATGCACGGCCCTTTGTACCCAGCAGTTTGTTCCCTTCAGTAGAGCTCTTCTGTTGAATTAAACTGCTTTTAAATCGTGTACACAATGGCACCTTTGTTGGGGAGGCTCCGAGGGCCTCTGGAGGAGCATTGACATTCCAGGGCATTGTTCTGCTCCCATTCAACCTGAGGCCGGCCGCTCCTGCCAGGGCCAGGCCCTTGTGTCACCCCCTGCTCTGCTTTGCCTTGCACTGGGTTCAGCTCCTGGGCTCGTGGTTTTAGCAGAGGGACCAGAGTTTGCCCAGCACAGCCCAGAGAGACACAGCAGGAGGTTGGGAGGCAGCTCCAGCCTGAGCCAGACCCTCCTCTCTTTGGACACTGCTCGTGTTCATTCTGGACAGGATAAACTGCATCTCTTCAATGGGCTGCCTTTGTGACCTGTTCAGTGGGCTGGGTGCTGGAGTCCCCATCCCTGGAGGTGTCCAAGGGACACCTGGATGTGGTGCTCAGTGCTCTGGGCAGGGTGACAGGGTGGGGATTTGGCACAGGTTGGATTTGATAGTGGAGGGTTTTTCCAACCTCAGTGATGTGAGTCTGTTTTTATTTTGTGATGGCTTGAGAAGGGAGCTGCTGAGGCTCTGGGGTGGTGCCTGTGCAGGGGCAGTGAGGCCTTGGTGTGCTGGGAAGGCAGGTTGGGCTCTCAGGGAGTTTTGCCTGCTCAGCCTCAGCTAGCCCTTTGTTCTGCAGGGGCCTCAGACAGAGCAAGGGCCAGACACAAAGCTTGATTTCTGTGTGTAGATTACACACTGGTTTGCACAGGAGATTACCAGATTTCTCAGCTGAGCCTCATTCCCTTTCCCAGAAGTGAAATTGCCCCTCCCAGGTGCTGCCCACCATCAGCCCTTCAGGTGGCTGCAGCCTGGAGCTGCTCTGCAGGAATGTGTCTGTGTGTGAGTCCTCCATTGCAGCTCCTGGTAACTGCACTGGCCAGGGCTGGCTGGGACAAAAGCCAGCTCTCTGTTTGGGAAATCTGTGCCTGTAAATCATTGATATTAATGCTACTCCAGTTCCTACATGCTCTGTAGAAGGAGTCTGCTCAGTGGTGTCCAGGTGTGGAATGAGCTGTTGTCCCTTGTCTCGTGCAGTGTCCAAGAAGCACGGGAAGCTCATCACCTTCCTGCGGACATTCATGAAGTCGCGCCCAACGAAACAGAAACTGAAACAGCGGGGGATCCTCAAGGAAAGGGTGTTTGGCTGTGACCTGGGGGAGCACCTGCTCAACTCTGGCCATGATGGTAAGAAACAACCTGCTCCTGAGCTCTTCTCTGGTGGGAATTTGTCAGGGTGACCGTGGCTGTTCAGGGTCGTGCTGGGGGGACAGATGTGTGACACAAATCCGTGGCTGCATGGGAAATGAGGCTCATGAGAAGCAAACATTGTGCTCCGATGTGGGAGGCACCGTGGTTCAGTGTAGAAGCACTGAAGGTGGCTGCAGCTCCTGAAGATGGATTTTCAACCTCTTTGAGTCTTCAATTCTTTTTTTTTTCCAAGAATATAAGCTTTGTTTGTATGTCAGTGTCAGTGATTAACAGGCATGTTAAACCCCTACATTTCTCTTAACTCAATACCTTTATATGATTCTAGCACAATTTGCAGTGTAAATCCTTCATTTGCCTTTTCCTTGGATTTCACAGGATTTACAGGAATTAACTGGATATTGTGTTTCCTCACAGCTGACTTTTCCTCTGCGTTCAGGGCCCCTTTTCCCTCCCCATCAACAGTTCAGGGAGGCAGAGAAGCAAACCTCTCCATTCCAAGAAAAAAATTACACAGCTGTTACCACTCTTCCTGGGATGAGCTTAGATTTCACGGGCTCTTTCCTGCCCTTTCCCTGTGCCACCTCCAGCCCAGGCTCCTGCAGTGCTGAGGAGCAGCCAGAGCACTGGGATGCTGTGCCAGGGCCCCAGGCTCAGCTGTTCCCACGGGGAGCCCACACCCAGGGATGTTTGGGAACGCAGCCTGGAGCAGCTGTGGGCTGTAGTGGTTTGCCCAGGAGTAAAGGCCATCAGGAAAGCAGTGATGGGATCTGTTGGCTTTGCAGCAGATCCCTTGTGCCAGAGTTGTCCATCTGGTGTCTCCCAGCTTTTGTGTGCAGGCAGAGGGAGAAATGACAGGATGTGTGGGGCAGGAAAGGAGTTTCTCTGTTAAGGTTATTTTCAGTGAGTCTTCAGACTTCTTGTTCGTCCAAATGCTTTTTGGGAAAGGGCTGGCAAAGGGCAGGGAGTAATTTCTTGCTGTTTTTCCAGCTGATTTGGTTGCTAACAGAGATGTGCACTCCCTCACCTCCCATAAAAGTGTTTCACTACCAGCTGGTGCAGAGCATGTGCTTGTCCTTATGGAGTCAGAACTGTGGCAAGGCTCATTGGCTCGATTGGAGCCAGCAGAGATCCTTCCTAGGGCTGGCAAAGCACCAGAGCTGGTTTGGAGTCAGGAGCAGACACTGAGCCATGTGGACCTGCATCAGGAGTAGGTAACTCACAGCACTGGGTGCCTCTGGAGCTGGCGCTGTGTGTGTGCTGTGGGAGCACTCCTGGAGGGCAGGAGCTGTGCCAGCAGAGTGAGAGCTCCTTGATGGGCAGCAGGGGATTCCCTCTCACCCCAGCCCTCCTCCTGGCTGTTCTCCTTAGGCACAAGTCAGCACTGGCCAAAGCTTTTCTCTGCCCTCTGTGCTCACTGCTTCCCCTGGCTTCAAGGGCTGGGTTATTTAGCATTCAAAGACATCCTGAGCTGAACTAAACTGCTTGAACTGCACTGGAGGTTCTTGTTTGGCAGTCTCTGGGAGTTCTGTCCTTGTCCTGGTCTCTCCCCACCATCCCACACATTGGGGTGACACTGACTGGGCTTTGCTAATGAGGTCCCTCAGCTCAGGAGTCACCAGCTGCTTTCAGCCTCATTTTAATAACCCTTTCCTAACTCCCTGGAGTGAAGCAGATCCAATTTGATTGTTGCCAGCAGGGGTATGACTCCGTTCCCCACAGCAGGATTGTTGTTTTCCCTGTGATTCAGCTCCCTGACCTGTATTCCAAGTGATGTAATCCCGGGATGGGGCTCATGGAGACATTTCTGGGGCTGTGCATGCACAGCATTTTAAGATTCTCTCCTCCTGTAGCATTACTGTGGCTCAGTCATGGAGCCTCTTGCAGTGCTGACCTGCTCAAAGGGGCCTGAGGTGAATTTAAAAAGCTGCTTCTCATAATCAGAACATCAAGTGCTTTTTCCAGGAGCTCAGAGCATGCTCTGGCTGAGCGTGGTACCTGCTGGTGTTATTTGGAATCACAACCTAGAACATGGGAGTTCAGAAGAACAAAAAGAACCCAATACATTAATTGGTTTGTTTAAGCTCGTGATGGTTTGGTTGGGTCAATGTTCCATCCCCAAAAATATTTCTCAGGGCTGAAGGAGCAAATGCCACTGTCCCTGGTGATTGCAGTGAGTGACAAGGCATCATGTGCACCTCAAAAATGCAATATTGAAACAAACTGGAGTTATGCTAAGAATTTTCTTAGTTACCTGCTTTGTGAAGATGACAAATTTTCAAGAATTTGCTGAGAAACAACATGAGCAACCTAAATTCTGTAGTCATGAATCTCTGAAACTGTGCTCAATTTTAGTGAGTGGGAAACAGAATGAGAGAATAAAAGGGATAAGGACAAAAACTGCAATAAGTGTAACATTTTTTTAATAAACCCTGCACCGAGGCAGCTGGCTCAGGTTGCTTAGTGAGGAGAAGAACATGTTTGCTGTGTACCCAGAGGGGATTTACAAGCACAGTGGAGATGTTTCACTCACTGCAGTGCCTTGTCTTTCTGTGGGCTCAGCAAGTAATCCCTCGTTGTGCATCCTCTGAGCCTCTGTCAGGAGGAGGAGAAATTTGGCATGGGATGCACAGGAAGAAAGTGCTGCAGGGATGTGCCCTGGTTTGCTGTTGGGGAGCAGGAGCCCTGGGATGCCGTCCTGCAGAGCTCCACGTGCTGCACTCGCCGAGTCCTGACCTAGCAGAGCATTTTGTGCTTATCTGAGCTGGGTGTCCAGGCAGCACCTGGCACTGCATTCTTGCTGCCTGCATGAGGCAGTGACTGCACTGCTGGGAGCTTTTCTGCACTTGCTGGCTGAAGACCCCACTGTTGGAATAAGATCCCAATATTACCAGGTAGATTGTGCCTGAGCTCGTCTGACCCTTGCTGCTGGGCCAAAGGCAGCAGCTGTGGTGTTTCACCTCAGAGACACCTTTGCCTGGCTGGATGGTGCAGCTGGGCACTGAAACAAACCCAGGCTTGTAGAAACTCAGTTTACCTCAGGTGGAAGGGCTTCAGGCGAGGGTGAAGAGGAAAAGGAGATGGATTCTGGTGGAGGGTTTAATCCAGAGTTTATTCCATGGTCACAGACATCTGAATCTTGGTAACAGCTCCAACAGAATGCTGACCACATGGCCCTGGCTGAATTTAGGCCCAGGGACAGGGGGAGGGAAGGGACAGGTGAGCACCAAGCAGGTGGGAGGGGCAGGGTCTCAGGGGACGAGGGACACACAGACAGGCCAATGATCCCCAGGCCTGGGGGCATCCTTTGAACCTGACCAACCACACGAGGCCTTGCTGGAATGTTAAAACTGACTGACAGGACTCACTCAGCAAGGGGGCAAGGGGGAAGAGAGAGAGGTATTGCCACACCTGGGAAGGGACTGGAAAGTAAAACAGGGAATGAGCTCACACTGCAACACCCCACAGCCCAGAAAAGGACTAAAATCCCACTGAGGCTCAGGGATTTTTGTCACTTGCCTGGGAATGTGGCACTGGGAAGGGCTGTGTGCTTGGTGGGTAAGCAGGCACCAGTGCTGGGCTCAGAGGTTCCCTGAGCCAGTTCCCTGCATGGGCTGCAGGAATGCACTGAGTGTCACTTGCTCCCTGCTCCTGCCTTTCCAAAGCTCCTGGGCATTGCCAGGAGCCAGGTGCTGACCCAGGTGGGCCTTTATGGGTCTTCATGCA
The DNA here is from genome assembly GCF_047830755.1 of Zonotrichia albicollis. Classification (NCBI taxonomy): domain Eukaryota; kingdom Metazoa; phylum Chordata; class Aves; order Passeriformes; family Passerellidae; genus Zonotrichia; species Zonotrichia albicollis. The sequence continues at coordinate 7,473,688 of NC_133845.1, read as the reverse complement.
AACCACGTGTGCCATCTTGCCATGGAGTTTTTGGGATGGGCCTGTGCCAAGGTGAAGCCATGCTCTGTGCTGAGAGGTGCCTCCCAGGCTGGCAGGACAGAACCTGCAGCTCTAAAGATCAGGATATGATCTGTCTGTGCCCAGCTTTCTCCCCAGGGAAGGGTGTCTGGGCAAGGCAGGAGTGCAGCAGCAGGCTGCTGGTGCTGCTGCCCTGGGAGGGTGTAGCTTGCAGAGTGTCCTGTGTGGGTCTGAGCAGGAGCACTGAGCACGTACAGAGAGGGAGGTGAGGATTTAACAAGTGTGAGGGATGAGCAGTGCACCCTGAACCCTCCTGTGTTTCTGGTGATTCGTGGTGGGGGCTGTGCTGAGTGCTGGGCAGTGTCCTGAGGGTTGGATTTGGTGTGTTTGCTTTTCAGTTCTAGTTTGGTTTGTGCTGACACTCTGAGCTGTCCAAACAGTGCTGGAGCCCTTCCAGGGTAGGAGTTGCAGCTCCATGGGGTGCCAAGCAGCCCTTCCCCAAAGGCCTTTGGAGGGAAGGGAAGGGAGGGAAGGAAGCATTGCTGTCCGGTCTCTTTGGTGAGGTTCTGAGTCATGGGCAGATCACACGGTTATTTTTCAAAATTATCTGTGCTGCAAGCTGCTTGGGAAGGAGGGAATTGGGAGTCACAAGGCTCCTGGGCATGGGGCTGGGTGTGCATAGGTGAGTTGCTCCAGTGAAAGTCTCAGCAGGGTGTCCTTTTCTTCTCTCTTGTCACATGTCAGCGCTGAATGATGGGCTGGGACCTGCAGGAGTAAAACCAGTTTTGATATGAGGGATTTTGGACTTCTCTGTTGGCAGAGCCTGTGGTAATGCTCCCTTCAAGTATGTTGGTTTGCACAATATTTCTGCAGTCAGCTCCATACGCCCCGTGGAGCCTGCCTGAAGGGTCCTGTCTGCATCCCAGGCAGTGCCTTACTCATCTCTTGGCTCCTGCTGGGCTTGGGAAGCGGCTCTTGGCAGCAGACCAGGCTCAGCAGGGAGGTGCTGTTTCTCCATTGCCCTCAGAAATGCTCCCAGTTGAGTTGGTGCAGTTGCCACCTGCCTTGCTGGTTTGTTTTACAGATTCAGGGGGCATTCCCAGTTGGGAGGGAGCCACAGGATCATCTGGTCCAGCCCCTGTCCCTGCCCAGACCCCCAACAACCCCACCCTGTCCATCCCTGGCAGTGCTTCCAAAGGCTCTTGGAGCTCTGGCAGCCTCGGGGCTGTGCCCATTCCCTGGGCAGCCTGGGCAGTGCCAGCACCCTCTGGGGGAAAAACTGTTCCTAGTATCCAACCCAAACCTCTCCTGACACAGCTCAAGCCATTCTCTGTGTGCTGTCACAATTTTATGGAGCTGTGAGATACAGCAAATCCACCCCAATTCCTGACTCCTGAAGAGACCTTGTTCTTATTCCCTTTGTAGGCAGAGATTCTTTTTTTTCCCCTCAAGTTTTTCTCTCTTTAAGGAAACTAAATAGAACTTAAATTTAGCCCGACCCCAATTAGCAGGATTGTGCTGGCAGAGGATGTTTGTGGAGTGTGGGAGCTGCTGGAGTGCTGCATTGCAGCAGCTGCACCATGCCCTGCTTCCTGCATTGGAGTGTTTGCCCAGGGAGCTCCCCACAGCTCCTGGGGGTGGGAGTGAGGGGGAGCATGGGGTGGGCTGCAGGAAAGGCAGGGCTGGGGGAGCTGGGCGTGTTCCTGAAGGGGTCAGATGGAGCCACAGTGCCCTGGGGAGCCCAGGCAGGGCTGGGGCTGCTCTGGGGGCTGGGATGGGGCAGCACAGCCAGGGGGGCTCAGCACAGCCAGGGGGGCTCAGCACAGCCAGGGGGGCTCAGCACAGCCAGCAGGGTCAGCACAGGCCAGGGGGGCTCAGCACAGGCCAGGAGGGCTCAGCACAGCCAGGGGGGCTCAGCACAGGCCAGAGGGGCTCAGCACAGGCCAGGAGGGCTCAGCACAGCCAGGGGGGCTCAGCACAGGCCAGGAGGGCTCAGCACAGCCAGGGGGGCTCAGCACAGGCCAGGAGGGCTCAGCACAGCCAGGGGGGCTCAGCACAGGCCAGGAGGGCTCAGCACAGCCAGGGGGGCTCAGCACAGCCAGGGGGGCTCAGCACAGGCCAGGAGGGCTCAGCACAGGCCAGGAGGGCTCAGCACAGCCAGGGGGGCTCAGCACAGGCCAGGGGGGCTCAGCACAGGCCAGGGGGGCTCAGCACCCAGCAGGAAGGGTCAGCACCCAGCAGGGAAAAGCCGCTTTGCCATTCTGTGGGTGAGGGACTCCTGAGCTGCTGCACACAAGGAGTTACTTTACAATGTACTTTTTATTCAGATACTGCTGGGCTCATGTTGCTTGTGCTGGGGTTGCTTGTACTGCAGAGCATGGGGGCACCATTTTTTCTTCCAAGCCTGAAGTGTTCCTGTCACTTGTTGGAAATGATCCTTTCTCCCTTAGCAATTGGACTGAAGCACAAGGCAGCCCTGGGGTCCCCCAGTGAGGTGGTGTCACAGATCCACCTCCAGAGATAATCCATCGTGCCACCAGCTGTAGCCACAGATGATTTTGTAGGCTAATAGCACAAGGCTTTTCTTGTACCTCTTTATGCATTTGACATTTATACATCATCAGCTTCCATCACTGGAAAGGATGCACTCACAAATGGAATTTTTAGCTGCAAAGTTTCCTATAGTGAAGGATCTATGCATGATTTTTTAGTTGTTATAAAATGCCCATGCTGTGTGGTCAGCAAGAGGCATTGACTTCTGCTGAAGATGTCAATGCCTGCAAGAGACAAAGTTCACTAACTCACCTGATCTTGCTCTGTGTCCTTCCTGTTCTTCCAGCCCTTCACATTTATTCACAGCTAATTTGGACAGGTGGGTAGAATTAAATAAAAAATAAAATGGAAGAGGATAGCAGGAAATAGCAGATGGGGGATCTGCATCCCTTGATGTGCTGCACAAGGGCAGCAAGGGTTTGCCAGGGATGCTTTCATTCTCCTGTGCTGGTTCAGGTGCTTTTCAGAAAGGTCCATAGCAGCACCTTGAGGTTCCTGCTGGCATCATGGCTTGTTTGGGGTCCTCTGGAGCTATCCATTCCTTGGAGCCACCCCTGCCTTGCTGCTGGGTGATGTATTTGCCTCTGACAGGAATTTATGGCAGAGTTGGGTATAGAGGGAACTGTTACCAGAACAGAGAAACACAAGGAATGAGATCTTGGCAGCCTCTTGGCTGGGATCTCTGCAAGCCTGGTTCCCCTTAGCTCAAGCACAGGTTTGGCAGTCTGTCACCCCTTTGGCTCCTGGTACTGATGTGAGGAGCCCCTTTCACCAGCTCAGAGTTGTAATTACAATAAAAGGCTGCCTGGCTGGCTTGGAATCTTTGCCATACTGAAGGAAGCCTTGATTGGGAATTCAGGACAGTGGAGTCTTACAGATGAAATAATTTCAGTTTTTCTTGCTGTTGTAACTGCAGGAGAGTGAATGTAACCAGTTCCCATTCCCTGTTACTGCCCTGTCCCTGTCCATGGCAGGAATAGGACTGAGGGAGCTTTAAGGTCCCTTCCAACCCAAACCTGTCTGGGATTCAGTGTTCTGATGCCCCAGGTGCAGTCCCTGCTCGTGATGGCTTTGCTTCAAGGTTTTCTCTTCAGAAAGGCTTTGGAATATTTGCAGAGCTTCCATGTGAAATAGCCCCTCAGTTTTTACCTGCAGCTCCATGGAGTTCTGTGGCAGCCCAGCAGCCTGGCCTGTGATTCCCAGGTATGTTTGGAATTGTTGTGCCTTGAATGCTTGCAGCCACATCAATGGGTTTGTTCAGGCAGTAACAATGTGTTCTGTACAAAGGTTTATTGAAGTGTTGGTGTGACGTGCATGTGACATTTCCCTCAGCACGGTGACATGGGCACAGCCATTCCAGCACGGGAGGGAGTGTTGGCTCTGCATGAGGCTGGGGGGGTGTTAGATGTGCTCACTCTGGGAATGAGCCCCTGGGGCATTTCTGTGCTTTCAGTAGGTATTTTTAGAGTATCCAAGCTGACAAGTTCGGATGTGAACTGAAAAGTTTCAAACTTCCAAGTAGGTTCAGCTCTGGCATCCTGCTATCCCAGTTTTCCTTCTGTCTCCATTTTTAAGTATTTATATGCCTGAAGCAGTTTGTGATTAGGACACAAGTCAGAGTTCTGAAGTTTTTGTGTGCAATTCTCTTTTCTGCTGAGGCATTTCTTATGTGACTTTGGCAAATCCCTTAAAGTCCCTGCCTCCTTTATGTTAGTTATGCTTGCAGGTGGGGATATCTAAGGTGATTCACCTTGTCTACCCTATTCCAGGTGTTTTTTAAAAAAGGGGATTGTATCTTCTCAAGTGAGCAGGAAAAACAATGCATCCTTACTCATCCAGCAATTTCTGTAATGCTCTCCTGGATACCTGGGCTTGGTTGTTTATATATAGAGCTGCAGTTCACAAATCAGGGGTGGATCTTGTTTCCTGACAAGGCCACCTAACTGGGGACACTGGAAATCCTCCTGCTCTGCCTCCCTCAGTAGTATTTGTGTATCTGTAAACAGTTTCTGTCACACACTGAGGAAGTGCTGGCCTGTCTCAGCATTTTCACTTGCACCTGAGTCCCTGTTGTGCACAGTCCTGTGCACACACGGTGTAAATGAGGGGGAGAATGTTTTAGAGTTGCATTCTGGGGCAGGAATTGTGTGGGACATCTGTGGCTATACAGCCTCTGGGATCCCAGGTAATCTTAGTCATCCCTTTCCCTGCATCCTGCTGTCCTGACTGTCCCTTTTTTAATTGAATTGGCAGTATGTGTAAACCAGGCCGCCTCAAACATGCCAAAACCGGTTTCCTTTTGGTATTTTCTGATTTAGAGTAATTTTTTAAATTCAAAATCAATCTCCAAAGGACTTGGGCGGTCAATGGTCACAGCTGCACTCTGAGTTCTGGCCCTGAGCTGGGAACTCAGACCTGTCCCTGCCACAAGATTTTGGCCTTGGGAACTCATTTGTTATCTCCCATTCCATCTCCAGGCTTGTACAATCAAACTAATAACCTGTGTCTGCCCCAAGGTGCCACAAGGTAAATTCCTAATACCCAGGAGGTGTTTGGGAGATTAGGAGTGGGATATAAATATCAAGTAGTATTTATCCAAGTGCCAGCACAGGTTGGCACATGACATCCAGTTGTGAATGTCTGTAGAAATTAAGAAATTTGTGTGCTCCTCCTGTATTTATTGTGTTCCTTGGGCTAGGTTTGCATCCCAAATCCGAACATTTCTGATGTTGAGCTGTGTTTTGTGAAGAGTGTTTTAGGTGCCTGAAGTCCCCCTGGATGTGGCAGTGAGTGTGTCTGTGTGACATCAAAGGCAGATCCAGCAGCCTGGGGAAAAAAGGGAACAGTTGACCCAAATTGGAGATGAGCAGAGCTCCCCTTGCTGCAGCTGTGTCTCTGCTGCACAAACTAACTGGACACAAGCTGATACTTTCAAGGCCAATAGTTTTGAGTTATTTTGGGCAAATTTCCAATCACAACAGGCACTGTTGTTGCTTCACCATCTGCCCTCCGAGTTGCTGGAACTTGAGATTATTGGGTATGGGGTCAGCACTACAAAGGGGTACATGGGATCCCTGTGGAGAATCCCTGGTTTGGGAGGGCATCCTTGGAGTTGCTGGGCAGGGAACACAAGCCTTGGCTGCTAAAAAAGACCTGGTTTGTCTCTCCCCTTCTCCCTTGCCCTGCCTGCGGCTGCGAGGAGAGGATTCTGTGTGCTTGAGTGACCCTGAGGACAGCTGAGAGTTGAAAATTAATTTGCATTTCGAAACACTACAGCTGTGGGGGGAACAAACATGAGGAAAAATGTCACAGTCAGTACAGGAATTGCTTGTGCTCTTATCCTGCTGCTCTTAGCATGGGGAGAACTTCCCCATCCCCCTCAATTTATTGGAGGGAGTGTAGTTGGTCTAAACAAAAGAGCTCCAGCACACTGGCCAAATGTGAGTATTAGCAGTGTCTTGTTGGATATTAGGAAAAATTCCTTCATTAAAGGAGCTGTCAAGCATTGGAACTGCTTAGGCTGCCCAGGGATTTAAAAGCTCTGGGGTTGTGGCACTTGGGGACATGGTTCAGCCATGGCAGTGCTGGGAGAGCAGTTGGACTCAATCTTAGAGGCTTTTCCAGCTTAATGATTCTGTGATTTTTGTATTAAAAGCAATGAAACCCTGGGAAGTGGGTGGGTGCAGCCTGCAATAGGGGTTGTCTGTACAGCATCTCCATCATGGCTGGTGGGCAGGGAGGATCCCCTGGTTCCAGGCTGTCCTGGCACAGCCAGGGGAATGTTGTTCATCTGCAGCACCTGGCACACGTGGCTGCTGACCTGCCATGGGGGATTTCTGTTCCCCAGGCCTGAACTTTGCACTTTGCTTTCCACAGCCCTGCCTGAGCTGCCATAAAAAAAATGCAGCTGAGGAAGCAGAGTCCAGTGCTGGCTCAGGGATCCGGCTCAGGGCTTGTGCCCTGTTCTGCTGCTGATGCACTCTGCCAAGTGCAAAAGTCCCACTCCAGCTCAGAGCTGTGTGCCTGGCACCAGGCTCTGGGGCAGCTTGGACTTTACACAGCTGATCACCAGTGTGGCTCACAGCCTGGGAATGAGGGCCAGGGAGTTGAGGAATCATGGAATCCCAGGCTGGTTTGGGTTGGAAGGGACCTCAAATCCCACCCAGTCACACCTGCAAGGCAAGGCCTCCTTCCGCTAGACCAGGTTGCTCCAAGCCCCATCCAACATGGCCTTGAGCACCTTGGAAAGGAAGGAAAGTGTCTGTTTGGTTGGTCCTGTATTTTTCTTGGTGGCTCAAACATGAGGACAGAGATTTAGGAGTGAGACAAGAGTCCTGACAAGAGAGTCTTTAAAAGCTGGATGTTTTCCTGAATGTGCAGGGATGCTGGGCTCACTGTGCCTGTGGGATGGCACATGCAGGTACAATGTTGTATGACACACAGCTCCTCATGCCACAATAAAGAGAAAGTCCTTAATCTCTCTCCTCTGCTGCTTCACACCTTTGTGTAACTAAGGTGGAGGGAAGAGCTTCAGAAATGAGAAGTTTAAAAGTCACAGGCTGAAATATTACTGGGTTTTTACTTTTTTTTTTTAAGGAAATATTTGGACAGTTTTTTGGAAAATGGCCTTGATGATCTTAGAGGTCTTTTCCAACCTTAATGGTTCTAAAATTGAGTTATAGGAAATTATTGGAGTAAAAGCAACCATATTTCTCGAAGAGGGGATATTACCTCTTAAGTTTTTACATAATCCCTCATTAATGGCAAGGGAGTTGGGATTTATGTGGCTAATTCCAGATATTTGGAGATTGTCAGTCTTGGCTGGGCACAGAATTCCAAGAAAGGGGCTCATCCTGCTGCAGTGGCAGCATTTGTGCTGTGCTGGGTGTGTGTCCTGTGCTGGCTTTCCCCTGCCTGTCCTTCCCAGCTGTTCCAAAGGCAGCCTGGACACCCAGGGCTGAGCCTCTCCACCTGCATTTTATCTGAATGCTGATTGTTCCAGTTTCTATGCTGGTGGCTCAAAACAGCCTTTAACCTTCTGTTACCTTCTGGATTCTCAGTGTGTGCCTCAAGTCTGCTGGCACTGCATGCTGGCTGTCACTGCTGAGGCAGAGCTGGGGCCAGGCTGTTTTCCATGCTCCCTTGTGGGTTTGCTATGTGTGGAATTCAGTGAGGAGCAGCAGCCCAGGTGCTCTGGGCCATTGTCCAGCCCCAAGGCCTGGCCCATGGGACCTGCACCCCACTGCTGTATTTTGGGCAAATGCCAGTGCCAGAGGGGGGCTTGGTTGGAGGCCTCATGCCCTGGGCTGAACAAACACTTCTGGTTCCAGTAACGTGCTAAGAAAATAAAATAAAATAAAACACAACACAAACAAGCCTCTCAAAGCCCAGGGAGGGAACATTACAAAATATTGAAAAAGAAAACCCCACCCATCAAGATGATAGGAAAGGAAATACACCTCGTGTGAGGATGAATCAAAATGTTTTTCAGAATGAAAACCATAGAGCTTCTGCTTCCTCTTAATGGCAGAGAATTAAGCAGTTAACAGGCCCTCAGAGATGCAATAAACCTTTCAAACCAGCTGAGAGATGCTCTGGAAGGACTTGAATTAATTCCTTTGGCTGCTGTGATGATGAAATGTGCTGGGGTCCCCTTTGGTGAGGCATCCACGTTTCCAGCCCTTTGCATTTTGTCTCCTGGGAGCACCTGGTGTTGGAGATGTGGGAGGGAAGGAAGGAGGGGTTGTTTCAGAGGGAGGTGAGTGCAGTGTCCATGCAGAGCTGGCTGTTCCAGGCAGCTCCTGGCACTGCATTTTGGCTGCCTGCAGCTCAGGCAGTGACTGCACTGCTGGGAGCTTTTCTGGACTCGCTGGCTGAAGACCCCACAGCCCAGAAAAGGACTAAAATCCCACTGAGGCTCAGGGATTTTTGTCACTTGCCTGGGAATGTGGCACTGGGAAGGGCTGTGTGCTTGGTGGGTAAGCAGGCACCAGTGCTGGGCTCAGAGGTTCCCTGAGCCAGTTCCCTGCATGGGCTGCAGGAATGCACTGAGTGTCACTTGCTCCCTGCTCCTGCCTTTCCAAAGCTCCTGGGCATTGCCAGGAGCCAGGAGCTGACCCAGGTGGGCCTTTATGGCTCTTCATGCAAACCACGTGTGCCATGCAGTCTGGCTGTGGTAATTGCAGGAAACCACAGTAATTAACTGCCAATAACAGAACTTTAGTGTTGCTGCTGGTGCATCCTGTGAGAGGAAATCTCCTTTGGTTCCCTGCTGAGATGAGGCTGAGGTACCTGTCTGGTTCAAATGTGGGCTGTGGTTTGGGATCTAGAAGCCAAAATCAGTTCCTGAACTGAGAAGTTCACCTGCAGGGGAGGGATTTCATCAGCAGATGGACATGGTACCTTAAAAAAGTCACAGTGTGGTGTCAGAAGCTACTGTAGGTGTTGGTCTGGGCACACTTGGCATTTGCAAAATTAAGTCTTGGCTTGTGCTGTTATCCTGCCTTCTCCTTCTGAGGGAACAGTCACTGTTCCCTCCATGTGTGCATGTACATCTCTAAAATGAGAATTAAAGGGCTGGGGATTCAAAGGGCAGAGGGAGGTTAAACACACACCCAATGGCCAGGTGTCATCTTTGTTCAGAAATCTGAAAAATGAAGTCACCATTCCAGCAAAGGCCCCTCAGGTACAATTTTAGCCCTACTTGAATCTCAGTCCCTTCTCCAACCCTGCAGAACTCCCCCAAAATATCCGCGGTGCTGGTATGGTATATTTAGCTTAAAGAACAGATCGTCCTGGTAACCAGCTGAGGAGATGCTTGGAACAAGGCTGCTGGGATCTTTTCAGGGTGTGTTAATTGCTCTCACTGTGCCCAGGCTCTTCCATGCCAGAAGAGAACTTGAGGCAGAGCATTGGTGCTGCAGCCCTGCCTTCCCTTGGGCTCTCCTGCCCTGCTCCACTGTCAGGGTTCCTGCTGGGAATGGGGCAGGCAGGGCAAGTGCTGCTTATTTCTCTGCCTCTTGCTGCGTTTGCTTCTTGGTTTGTCTGTTTATTTATTTGCATCTTGATCCCATTATTTAGCAGGCTCTGTGGTTCCAGGGGACCCCTCCTGTGGTTGCAGTACGGATCATTAATGTCTTTGGGATTTGCAGCTTTAGCAGATCTTGTCACAGCACTTCTAAGCTTGGGAAAACTCCTTTGCCCAGTCCTCTGGGACTCTTGCATGCAGGAAATGCTGCTGTGGGGGCTGGGCCCCGTGCAGGTCACTGGTGAGATCTGTGACCTCACCCATTGTCAGGGGTGCCTGTGGGACAGACATGCAGGGACATCCCACGGGGGCTTGGGGCAGGTCTGTCTGCCAGCCTGGGGTTTCTTCTGCCACAGAGGACAAACACCACTGGCTGTGTCAGCTCACAGAGCCCTGTCCTTGTCCTTTGCTGCACAGGATGGAGCTGTGCCCCCTCTGCTGCCCTGCACAGGTCACACCTGGGCCCCACTCATCTCCCAGTGCCCTAGTGCCATGCAATTCACACTTCAGCCCTTTCTGGCCACTGCTTGAGTAGGACAGAACTCCTTCCCTGTCCATTTCCACCCTTGAAAACTTCCTCTTCCAAGAGGTGTTGAATCTTTTTGAATAAAGGCTTAAGTGTTGTCCTCTAGAAGTGTTTTTGAGACACTATGAGAATTTCAGGCCTCGTGTTCCACCTGCTCTGCTCTGATCTGTCCTTGTGGGTGACTGATGGACATGTCCCCAGTGTGCCCTGGGTGTGTGTTCACTGAGAACCTCTTGCCTTTCCCAGGTTCAGGGTGTGTCTGTTGGTTCCATCAGCTGTGGTCTTCTTTGGAGCTCCCTGATGCTGAGGTAGCCCAGGGCTTCACCTCCACTGGTTTTTGCTCCCCAAAAAGCAGCACCTGGTTCCCAAGGCTCTTGGCTTGATGTACAAGGGCTCTGCTTGCCTCAAAATCTCATCCCTGGGAATGTAACACTGGAGCCTGGCTGGCTCAGTTCTGGCTGTCTCTAGGTGCCTTGGAGCATCCCAGGTGCAGGCTCTAATCTGCTCCTGCTGAGCCTGTGGCTGATGTGCTGCAGGATTTACAGCTTTCCCTGTGTCCTGTGCTCCAGCATGCAACAGACATGCCCTTATCCTGGATACCCCTGCTGATTTCCAGGGAGCCATGTGAAATGAGCCTGTCCTCCAGCTGTGAGGGTTGGCTGCAGGCTGGGGAAGCAGCCCTTGGAGGCTGGGGGGAGCATATTGGGGAGCACAGTGCCTGGCAGATGGCATTTGCTGTGGTGTAAGGGGATTTGCCACATGACCTGCTCAGCATCGGTGTCACGTGTGCCCTGATCAGACCTGGCATCTAAAGAACACACTGAGATCAGCACAGGAGCTGCTGCAAAAGGCTGGCTGGCAGGGGATGCACAGGGATCCCAGCTTTTCCCATGAAGGTTTGCTGATGCTCACAGGAGCTCCATCCTGGTTTTCTCTCTGTGTTCAGGGCAGTTTTAGTGTCTGTTGTAAATCCAGTGATTTGCTGCTCCTCATGGATGGACACACAGCTCCAGCACTGGATGTGCATGAGCCTGGGAAGCCAGCTGGAAGGAATGGGGTGGTGAAGCGGCTGCAGTATTAACTTGACACCTAATTATATCCCCTGGGCTGATTTTTCCATTCTGTCATGCCCTGCTCTGTCTGCACTTTCTGGGAGTGTGGGATGCTGTGAAGCTCTCCATATCCAGCCATGCTCTGGCAGACATTTAAGATGAAATTATCAGTTGTAAAAGCTCTCCTGTCTGTGCTGCCAAATGTAGCATCTCCCTGATGTTTATATTTCTTTAAACCAAACAGGATAAGTTAATTCTGTATAGATTTGAAAGATAGTATTTATTCCAGCTCTTCTGGAATGGGATTTCACACCACAGTTCCCATGGGAGTTGCCATGGAACCTTCACTGTCTCTGACCAGAAGTGGCTTTTGTTGACCTGATTCATATTCTGGCATTCCCTTGTTGAAGCAGGAACACCTCTGACCAGTTTCCACATGGACTCCTGAAGTTACATTTCCTACAGGCTTTCTTCCTAAGGAGGAGCTGTAGCCAGGGCCCAGGTGGGGGCAGTTCATGGCAGCTGCCAAGGGCACAGCCTGGAGCAGGTCTGTAGTAACCGTGCTGTTGTTGTTCAGTGCCCCAGGTGCTCAAGAGCTGCACGGAGTTCATCGAGAAGCACGGCATCGTGGATGGCATCTACCGCCTCTCCGGGATCGCCTCCAACATCCAGAAACTGCGGTAAGATGCAATGAGCCTTTTGTTATCATGCACTGGCATCCTGGGAGTGGCGCTGATGGCATTGTGTGGTGTCACATCCCAACCAGCATCCCTGCTTCTGGCGCTTCCAGCTCTGGAACTGAGTCAGTCACACACAGCTTGTGCTGTGCCCAGCTGACATAACCCAAGGCTGTTTCCACACTGCATAAAATGGAAAGGCAAGCAATGGAATGAAAGTTCTTTCTTTCTTTTTATGGCCTCTTTACTTAAGTACAGGCATCATTTATAGTAGGGGGGGCAGGGCACAGCCTGGGCTTCCTCTGCACATTCCTCCTGCACGGAGCTTGCCTTCAGGATAAAGTACCAGGATCCTGGTGTCACTGTGCTGCCATCTTCCATTTCTGTTCTTTCTCTCTCCAGAAGCCCTTTGGAGCAGGCAGTGTTTCTCCCTGCTGCCTTGGGCTCCTGGCTTACCAGCAGTTCATTGGGAATGTGCAAAGGATGCGTGCCTGAGTCTGGTGTGGGGCATTGCTGTGCTGCAAGGGAAGGGCCGGGAGTGTTCTGGTTAGGAGCTGTTCCCACCACAGCAAACTTCCTTTCCTCTTTCATGAGGCTGTTGTCCTGCTGTGGTTTGGTGTAGAATGGTGTGCTGTGGGGCATTGATGTGCTGGGTGGATGGGACTCACCAGCACTGCTCCTGGGCCCAGGGCCTGGCCAGGGCAGCACAGGGCTCTTTGCCATGGGCAGAGTAGCTTTTTTGTACCAGCTGTCCCCCAGTTCAGTGGGCAGGTTTGAGCTGGTACACTGACTGCTCAAACCCCTGGATGGATGGGGTTGTTCTGGTTCAGATTAATCCTGTTTCTTATCCCAGCAAGTCCCATTTAAAAAATCTGGTCCCAAGGGTTTTATATGCAGGATCTAAAGGCTCTGACTGGAGCTGTGACTGAATAAAACGTTTGCCATTGCTTCAGTTATATTCCTTTATTCCCTATTTTGCCTTGTGCTGGACCATCCATCTATTTTCTGCCCTAGTCCATTTTTTTCCTTTTGTGTTACCAAGACCACTTTCTCCTCCATTGTGTACCAAGGTGCTTTAGAAATGGTTTTGTAAAATTGTAATGGCATCATTCCCTGTTGTAGTGCAGAGAATGAAGTGACAGCCTGTTTTCCAGGTTTCTGAGACGTTCCAAAAGCAAAAGGAAGGGAGTACATGGCATAACTTATTGACACTGTCCTGTTCATGTAAATCCCTACAGATTTTGAGTGTTCGATGAACATAAGACACATCTTGCTGCAGTTCCAAGCTGCACAAACAGGACATTGGGCTCATTCCCAAGCTGGGGCTGCAGTATCCTTATAAATGAACCACTGTGCTTAGATTTCCCATAGAAGATCTGGATCTCGTGGATTTAAAGGGCTTTTTGGTTGGAGAGAAGGTTAGAGAATTTATTCCACATGGGAGATTTCCATGGAACAGATGTTGGCTCTTCAGTAGGGCAGTAGGTGCCTTTATTTGGCAGGTGGGCAAACAGCCACTGTTGATCTCTGGATCCTGCTATCCTGGCTCGTTTTGAGAAGCTGTGCAGTTGTTCTTCACCTAACAAAATCTTCCTTTTGGGTCTGAAGGAGTAACATGTAGCCCTGGAAACAGCCAGTGCAGACAGGAGGAGGGTTGAATGTGTGGGGCACTCCTCTCTTCCCTCCATATTCACTTCTGCAAGGGAGCATTTGACAGAGTGTGAGCTTTATTCCTAGGAAAAACCACTGTAGTAGGGCAGGACATGGGCAGGGAGTTTGAGCCAGGGCTGAGTGTGTCTGTGTGGGGTGGGCTGGTGCCTTCCTGGGTTTTTCTGTAGAGCTGAGTTTCTGTCCTAGATGTGAGCAAGGGATGAGTCACAAGGTGCCTGTGGAGGTGGTGTGTGCTGGACACTGGGCATGTGGAAAATTGAATGCTTCCTTTGCTCCTCTGCTGCCCTCAGGGTGAGGAAGGGATGGGCTGTTCACCCTCAGAAGGTGGGGAGCACTCCTGCCCCTTGTCTGGTGGGAGTGAAAGGCTTCCCATGAGCAGTGTCCATGTCCAGGGATGGAAGGAGTCCATCCTGATTCCAGGAGGGCTCAGCTACAAACACACCTGGAGCCCTGGGTATGTTGTTCTCCTCAGGCAGGGTGAGCTCAGGGGTTGTGTGACCCTCTGGGCACAGCCTGCCAGCTTTGGGTGGGGGACAGGGACAGGGATGGGCCACTGCACCCAGCCCACTCCCTGTGCTTGCAGTGCTGGCAGGATGAGCCCCATGGCTGTGGGCAGCCTAAAGGCTCTGGCAGGGACCCCAAGGTTCTGCAGCTCCCAGGGCCTGCTCACAGCTCTCATGGCCCTGCAGTGTCCTGCTAATTGGAAACAGCACTTCCCAGCATATATGCCAGCAGCAAGCCAGCCCTCAGCCTTCTGAGCTCAGCTTTTATTTCAGAAACATTGGTGATTGGGTTTTTTTCTCTCTCTGAAAACCAAGGGAGTGCTATGGGGTTTTCTTCATGTGGTTCCTGGCTGTAGCAGAGGCAGGCTCAGCTCACCAGCTCATCCCCCAGGAATTCCTGCACTCACTGGTTTCCATGTGCTGCTGATGGAAGTGATGCTGGCAGGACTTGATCGTTGCCATTTGCAGGCCTTTGAAATGCAGAGGGACAGCAGCTCTCATCGTTCCTATGGGCAATCCCAGTCACAGCCCTTGGGAGTTAGACTTGTGGGCTTGGAAGATGTTCTCTGGAGACTTTGTGAAAAGCCCTGATGCAGCAAAAGGGATTGCAGCCGGTTGGTTGTAAAATTAACTGAAAATGCTTTATTAGAAAAAGGAAAAGTCTCTTTTGAAAAATATCCCCACTGGCTGCCCCACAGTCGTGGGTCATGTGGTTTTGGTGACTAAGTGTTTATTTTTTCCTGTAAATCAGGAAAGCCTTGCTGTAATTTGTGCTGGGTTTGATTGCATTCCTCCTCCTCAGAACCCTTTACCCATTTCTCCGTTCTCATTGCCAGCCACGAGTTTGACTCCGAGCAGATTCCTGACCTGACCAAGGACATTTACATCCAGGACATCCACTGTGTGGGCTCCCTGTGCAAGCTGTACTTCCGAGAGCTGCCCAACCCCCTGCTCACCTACCAGCTCTACGAGAAGTTCTCTGTGAGTGTGAGCCACATGTGGGGCACTTCCCCTTTCAGTGGGCCTTCAGCTGGTAGAGCAGAGAAATCCTGGAAGCTGCACCTGCCTTCCACACACTTCCCTCTCTGCTCTGCCTCACTGGGGGTTGTTGGAGCCATCAGAAGGGTGTGTCACCAGAATTGCCAGCCTGACACTGTGCTGCCCACACTCCTGATTCCACCCTGCCGTTCCAGGAGGGGCTGGCAGTGCCCTGGGGTCTGAGGGGCCTTTTCTGTGTCCCCTTTAAGTCACTCAGAGGTGCCTTTGTCCCCTCTGCCACGCTGTGTTGGTTCCACTTGTGGGGCCACAGCAGATGGTCCCTGGCACAACTCCCGTGCTTTGCAGGAATTCCCCTCTCGTTTGCCATTTCCCAGGAATGGGATTGGAAGCAAATGCTGCTCTGAGCTGAATGACTTCTGCAGAAATTCTCTGTGCCATTAACATGCCCCAGCTCATGGCTTACTTGCCCTTCCTTACATGATCCATATGCTGCTCAGTCCCCAAGACAGAACCCCCCCTACCTAAGGGGAGAAGAGCAACAAAACCCCCCTGACTGCCAAGGTTTGGGATTTATTTGCAGCTAAATCCTTTGCTGCCTCATTCCAGGATGCTGTTTCTGCTGCTACAGATGAGGAAAGGCTGGTTAAGATCCACGATGTGATCCAGCAGCTGCCTCCTCCCCATTACAGGTGAGTGCAGCCTTTGGGGTGTTGGGGGCATTTTGTGAGAGGAATTCTGTAATTCCACTTTCCCTCTCAAGACAGCCACGCTGTGCCTCTGCATTTTGAAATGGTTATGGCTGTCCAAAGTTGGTTTATATTTTAATTAGCTCCTTACCAAACACTGTCCACTAAACATGGTCTTACTTCAGGTCCTTAGAAACTCCATCTAGGAGGGAAATAGGAGTTTGTTATGTCAGAGTAAGGAAACAGTTTTATTGTAGGGAGGTACAATACCAGTGCTAACAGCACTTTCAAAAAAAGTGAAATATAGCAAAAAAAAATTGCTCAGACCTTCAGCCAAACTTGGTCAACTGTATTTTGTCTCCAGTTTGCCCCTCCCTGCAATAATAGTAATTAGCAAATAACAACAATGCTCTCAGAATAACTGATGTAATTAATTATTATCAGTGTAATGTATTAGAGTAGCATAATATGGTGTTTAAAAACCACCAATTAAAATACTATATTCAAGCTAATTAGTAGTAATAAGAAATTGTGCTATATGGTAATGAGTCTTGACTAAGAACAACATTTTAACAGTCTTTAGTATTAAAAATTATGGCAGGGTATGGTGAAAAGGTATCAGACAAATTGGTATTGGTGACTGGCTTTAACAGCTGTATAGATACTGCATGTTAATGAGACTTTAACAGTAATAAGTAGTGATGCATGGTATGTAGCATTCACTAATTGGGAATTGTAATTGGTAGAAATAGCTAATGACAGCATATGGTGGAAGTTATTTACTTAGGTAAATAGGTAGCTGTTTTAATTGGCTGGGCCAGCTCCCCTGGTGTGTCCCAGTGGTTTAGGTAAGTGACCATTTGGGGTGAATGCAGGCAGTGTTTGGCTATTGGTGTCTAATTAGAATATTTCATTACAATCATCAATTGATTTTTATAATGTACATTAATGTATGTTAACTACAGGTGAAGTTGGAATTCTGGTCTAAGGGGTCAGGTGTAACACATGAGGACAGCTAGTGATAACTATTTGTAGTAATTTCTGCCAATAAATGTTTAAATTTCAGTTATTGTGATGTGTGGTGATTAGCTGGACAATTGCAATGCTGCAATGAGTGGTATAAATAATTATAAAAGTTAACTGGGGTTTAACTGATGTGTTATAAACTATAACTGTGTTACTTGCTCTTCAAATAAGGTTGGCTAGTTGATGCAGCAGCTGCTGCTTCTAGTAACTAATTTCAATATTGATGTTAATTAAAGGGGGTGTGGCCCTTTAAAAAATAAACTGATCTCTTTCTTTTCCTTTTCAGTCACCTTTTCCCCTGAAATGATTTTTAGTTCATGGGGCTGGGTAAACTGGGTTCTGGTACCAGCAGCATGTGAGTCTCAGAAAGGGGCACAGCCAACAGCAGCATGTGGAATGCTGTAGGTCACAGGGTGCTGCTCTCCTTTCCTGGGCTTTGCTTGGAAAAAGGAACAAACACTTTATTTTTCTGCTGCTCAGTGATGAGAAGTCGCAGGCAGGAGGTGTCTGTTTGGTTGCCAGACAGAGCCATTTTCTTTACTTCCAATCTTGTCTATTTGTGGAATTTTGAGCCCCAAAACACCCTCTCTGTTCCATCTCCCTTCCCCCCAAAAAGAATGGGCTGTGAGACAAGACACACGCCAGGGGCACCAGGAGGGTACAGCAGCATTTTCACTGCCACCTCCTGCTCCCTCCTCCCTAGTGTGTATCAAACTTAATATACAAATCCCACCATGTTTTAATATGAACAGAAGCCTCTGAAGTTTAACCTTCTATCTGCCTTACCAACCTCTGAGAAACCCACAGCCAGTATTTTCATTGTTCTGGGGTGTCTCAATCAGTACTCCCTCCATCCCAGGATGAGCATTCCACATCCTTCCCCACACATCCCTGAGCAGCCCCTCACAGCTGGCACACACCTGCAGAGGGTTTTTCCTGGAACTGTCCTTTCCTTGAGCCTGGAGCAGTCAGGAGAGACTCCCCTCAGCCCAGGCTGTGTCAGTACTGCCAAAGCCAGCCCCACGGTGGGGCTGAGGGGAAGGAGTTCAGCATTCCTTTCTGGCAGCTGTCAGATCACAAGGAAATAATGAGCTGGGTTTGTGCTGTGGATCACGGCCTGGCTTTGCTCAGTGGTGCTGAACATTTGCCTCTCTCCTGTTTTCCAGGACACTGGAGTTCCTAATGAGACACTTGGCTCGTCTGGCTGATTATTGCTCCATCACAAATATGCACACCAAGAACTTGGCCATCGTGTGGGCTCCAAACCTCCTCAGGTACTCTGGGATTTTCCCATTTCAATAGAAAAGAAATGTTTACATTTATAAGCAACAGATAGTCCAGAAAATCCCAGCTTTCAGCAGCTGGAAAGAGCTCTTCCTCTCTTCACCCAGTGCACTCTTCACCTCCTGTAAAATATGGGAAATTATTCTAAGTAGGATTTAAGATTGGCTGGCAAGTTCCTGACCTCGTGATGTAAAACAGCCCCTGTGTTATCCTGTCTCACACAACACAGTTCCACTGGCTGCAGTTTTGTCAGTAGTAACAAGGAAGAACTCCCTGAATCCTCTTTTAGAGGATAATTTCTCTTCTCTTGGTTAGATGAAACTGATGTGTCCTTGATCATCCAGGAGAATTTCTACGGTGGTATCACTGATTTCCCACTGCATAAGTCTCTAGAGTCTAATTTGACAGCTTTTGGCTACAAGAATTCAAACTTACAGAAATTAACTTGGATAAATCTGTTTTGAATCTGGATGATAGGGCACTTTAATGGTGTAAGTTAAAAATTTTGCTTTAAAATAAAAAAATATTATCCTCCTGCCCTTTATTGTACTGATTTTTCACCTGCTGTTGTTACCAACCTGAGAAATCTGAGTGTGCAGTTCATCATGGAATCCCAGAAGAGTTTGGGTTGGGAGGGATATTAAAGCTCATCCAGTGCCACCCCCTGCCATGGGCAGGGACACTTTCCCCAGGTTGCTCCAAGCCCTCTCCCATCTGCCCTTGGGCACTCCCAGTTCATGCAGGTGGGCTCCTCTTTCTGGCAATTCCCCCACGAGCAGTGGAGTGACCTCATGGTTGAGTTTGCTTTGGTGAGTCCTGGAGCATTCACTCAGTAGGATCAGGTGGAGACACTCCCTGCCTGGGGGAAAATCCTCTTAGAGGCCACAGCAGGTTTATACAACAGCACTGCCTTAAACCGTGCCAGTCATGGAAATGAGTTAACAAAAAGCTCTTGATTTTGGCTGTTCAGTGTATTAACCTCAATTCAGACCTCTCCCACACTCCCCAGTGTTCCTCTTGCCCCATCAGTAAGGCTTGACCCTGGAGCTGAAGTTTGGCCATAAATCCCCACAGTCAGTGATGGTTTGTGAGCGTTGCCGAGAGTTAACCCCAGCAGTGCCTGAAGCCTTTGTGGCCGAACCCCAGGCCCTGCAGCCCCACAGGTGGCCAGGCCTGGCCAGCAGGAGCCTCTTCCCTGTGCTGTCCCCTGCAGGTCCAAGCAGATCGAGTCGGCGTGCTTCAGCGGCACGGCCGCCTTCATGGAGGTGCGGATCCAGTCGGTGGTGGTGGAGTTCATCCTGAACCACGTGGACGTGCTCTTCAGCTCCAAGCTCAGCTCCGTCATCCGCGATGGGGCAGGTGGGTGCTTCCCTGGGGCAGGAGGGCAGCGCTGCACGGCTGCCTGAGCTCCTCTGGGACATGGAAACATGTTGGTTTTAACCTGGAGGGCACAGTTCTGGGCTGGGATGGCAGAACCCACACAGAGATGGCCTGCTTTTAGAAATTGCTGTCAGTACCTTTCTTAAAAGCTACAGATGCCCCACAGGAATGCAGACATGAATGTTTTCTACTTCTGTGTTCTACCACTTAGAAATTGCAAGGAATCACTTAAATCTTTTTCTCTCCTGCTCCCTCTCCTTTTTAAAGCCATCTTTTCTGGTGCTCCTGCATACTTACCCATCGGAGCTAAGTCTGTCTGCCCTCATCCCTTACCTTAGAACACAAATAGAACAAGCTGGTATAAAGCAGTCTCTCTGCATTCAGTCATGTTGAGGCTAAGAAACTGAAATCTTCCACTTGCTCAGGCTGATGTTGCTGTAGGATGAGGAATGAACCTGGAGCACCTGATATGTCATCCAGCCTTGGAGCCTACATATTCCCTTGAGTAACTGAGACCATGTATCTTTTCCATTGAGAAGGAGCAGAGTTGCACCAGGAGGAAAGTTTACTCTCTGTTAGTATGGCTGCCACAAGCTGTTCCTGCTCCTAAGCAGCATTAAGGCTGCACCATCTGCCTTGATAACCTGCCTGTGACTGAAACATGCACAGCTGCTGCAGTTAGCACCACCTGGGGACTGCAGAGAGCTGTGTTTGCACTGTATTTGCTGCTCCCTTCTCTTAAACAAACCCTACCTCTGCTTAGGCTGGCAGAGTTGATCCAAGTCCAGCTTTTTCTCCTACTGTAGGGCAGTTCTAAGTCCATGGAAGCCAGAGGTTAGCTTGGCTGAGCAGTGCCAGCCCCAGCAGGCTGACTCTGCCAGGGGAAGGGAGATAAGCATGCTCAGAATCCCAGCCAGATGATTATCCAGGCTTAGAATGGCCCATGTAAATTCAGCTAATTGTTTAATGACTTGGTCATTTGCATTCAGTGGCTTTGACACAGCCCTGGCAGGGAGCAGGGTCAGGCTGTTGGGTTGGCTGAGTGCAGGAGTTCTGCATTCCAGAACGGCTTCCTGGGAGCCTCTGGGTGTGAGCTCAGCTCCTGCACCCACTGGTGAGAGGGGGACATGGTGCTGCCAAACCTGTTCTAACTCAGACTTGACCCAGGACAGCTGAGTGATGTTTACAGCTCCTACACCCCCCCACAGACTCTGCATCCTTCGCACAGAGCTGTGCTGCTCCAGGGGCAGCCATGGAACTGCACCAAGCAGGATATTCTGCGCTGATACAGCTCCCCCAAAGCCTGAACTCACCTGGGAATCACCCCAGAAACACCTGTGCCAGAGGCAATGGCAGACACAGGAGAGCTGCTCCTACAGCAGACTGCCCATAATCTCTCCAGTGAAGCTGTCAGCAGCAGGAGGCAGCAGCAGCTGCTTTCAGATTTTGCACATTCATCACCAAAACCAGGCACAAGCTCCAAAGGCCACAGGCAGGCCACACAGCAGATTCTGTTTGCTGTGTCCAGGTGCACTTTGGCTTGTAGCAGCTTCAGTCACACGTGGCATTTCCTGCTACACCGAGAGGTGAAATCTGGGAATGACCCAGACAGGTTTTATACAAAGGAAAAACATCATTTTCTTTATAGGCTCTTGCATCATACAGATGAAGGAGAATGTGTCACAAAGGTTTCCATCCTACTTGCTTGCCTCTGTTGTTTTTTTTTTTTAATACACTAAACCATCATTCTTTTAGTCATCAACATATCTGTGACATTGTGATCACATTTTGTCCACATCTTTCAATGGCTGGGATAACAGAGGTTCAGAAAAACACAGCACCTCCCTAGACACACAGAGCTGAGCTTTGATCTCTGCACTGCCTGTGCTGACTCTCCCTGTTGCCTGTGGTTTCCCTTGCAGGGCACAGCTCTTTATCCCGGCCCAAGTCTCTGCTGGTGTCCTCCCCCTCCACCAAGCTGCTCACGCTGGAGGAGGCTCAGGCACGGACACAGGCCCAGATCAACTCTCCCATCGTGGCAGACAGCAAGTACATCGAAGTGGGAGAAGGCCCAGCAGCTTTGCAGGGGAAATTCCACACAGTCATTGACTTCCCATCTGAAAGGTAGAGACAGGTTTCCTCTCCAGCTTGTGTTGTCATAATGGTGTTATTTTGAATACAGCAGGAATTTGCTTATATTGACTTGAGACTTGTTATATATGTAAATATTGTGGCCAGTTTCCTACCTGCTTTTGACTCTGGGAGGATTCAGCTCATATCAGTGGTGTTGGTTTAGCCAAATAATTTGTGCTCCACTCCCTCTTGTTTTCACCAGGAATATTATTTAATGTATAAATCCATGTTGTCTGTGATGCAGAGATGCCTGGACCAGTCACACACAGAAATGTAAAGGGTGAACACCTGCAGATGTTGGGGTTTTCCAGGACTAAGTGCTCTTCACAATTCCAGGTTCCCTTGAAATGGAGCAGTTGGACAGACTGAAGGACACTGGAAATTAAATATGGTAGTGGAGGAAACTAAGGTGGTTTTATAGCAGGAGTGAGAGATGCTTTTGAACACCTTTATGGCTGCCCAGCTTCCCAGAGAACTGGGGCTTCTTCCAGAAAATTCATCCCTTGGCTGCTGGACTGGACAAGGAAGAGCCTTTCCTCACCTGCACTGCAGCTGCTTTGTGGAGTTTGGGGGAATTTACACAGCAAGACTTTAGGGCTGAGCTGGAAGAAAGGAAACATCCTCAGCTGGGAAAAAAGGGAGGATCCAAGCAGAAACCTGGAGTTTCTGTGCAGAAAGCAGAGAGTGCTGATAACAAGCAGCCAGGATTGAGCTGCAGCCTACCCTCCATCCATGTGTTCCATTTTCTCTCCCCAGGAAAAGGCCTCCCAGCAAGATGAAGAAGTCTCCAGTGGGGAGCTGGCGTTCCTTCTTCAACCTGGGAAAATCCTCCTCCGTGTCCAAGCGCAAACTGCAGCGCAACCCCAGCGAGCCCTCGGAAATGAAAGCCATAGCCCTGGCAGGTGAGGCCCCCTTCCGAAACCCGGCGTGTCAGCAGTGCAGAGTGATGTTTCCAGTGGGCTTTTATCTCCTCCTAGCGTCCAAGCCGTGCATGACACCTCCAGTAGCTCTTCTTTCCCAATGGATCTCGGGCAGCTCTGGAGCCTGCCAGGGCTTGTAGCTCTGTGCTTTGCTTGGAACAGCTTTGGAAGGATAAGATATGGCTGCTGCTATCACAAGTCACAGGATAATTCCTTCTGACACTCTCATTATGAAATGAGAATACAGTTCTCATTCCCCTTGCTGCTCTCACAAGAGGGAAAGGCACCTTCCCACAAACACATTCCCTCCAAAAGCTGCACCAGAGTACCCAGAGAAGGCAGCCAACAACCCTTTGTAGTCACAGCCAGCATATGTAGGTGGAATTCTCAACCTTTTCTATATATAATGTGCTTTTTCTTTCCAAACTTAAAAATAGCAACAGCATGTTTTTGCAGTAAAACACATCACAAATCCCAAAATATGGGCCCAGGAGAACTTTTATCACCTCATCTCTGAAGATTGATCTTTAAATTCTTACCCTCACAGCCTTCACACTCGCTTATGATGCCCTTCAGGACTGTGTCCTCAGAGACTGAAATTATACTTTAGTTTTATAGTTTTATGCCTTGTTTAGTGCCCATAAAACAGGGTCTGTAAATGTTCCTTCCTTCCCTCTTTTTGAGGTGTTTTGCTTGTGGGAAATGGTTTCCCATCCTATCACCTGCAGTAGTCATCGCTTGGGTTGGTCACTGTTTCCAGGTAAAATGAGAATCAGAAACCCACCTTCAAAACAAGATTACTCTCAGGACAGTGATGTTGGTGCTAGAAATGCATTTGTGTTTTTCCTGCCACTGTTACCCAGCTAAATGGAAACCCCTTTCCTAACTGATGCCTGTGTGGTTCCTTCCTTCAGGAGGACGAGGAGACAGCGGGACGCTCCGCTCGGCCAAGAGCGAGGAGTCCCTCACCTCCCTGCATGCTGTGGATGGTAAGGCAAAATCCCACCTGCACTTCCAAGAAATGGGCATTAAGGGAGGCTCTTTGACATCTCTGGCTGTAGATATTCAACAGGGCAGGTTTTCCCCTGCTCCAGGGGAAGCTGTACTTGTTAACTTTCTGCTCCCAGCACAGATGAATCTTACAGTAATGCTCTTCATGGCTTTTCCTGCTTTTAAGGTTGAAAAAGGCAAACCTCTTGCTTTGGTGTAGCTGATGCTGCCTATGTTCATTCCTTGGCTCCTCCCCTTGCTATTTCAAGGTTGACAGAACAGCATTGTGGAGGAAAGTGCTGTCTGAGAAAGGCCTTCAGCACATTTAAAGTGTTTTTGCTTGTGCTCACAGCTTAGTTTCACACTAAATCATGCCTGGCAAGTGCTGTAACAGAGTTTAAGCAAATGGAATAAGCAGTCACTGCCAACGATGTTACTTTGTGTGCAGAGATCACATGGGGAGCCTCTCTCTGCCGAAGGGCTGCTCTGACCACCCCCACCCCGACTGGGCCTGGCCCCCTGGGCAGGAGCTCTTGTCACTGACCATGGTGTCTCCTCACTTGCAGGTGAATCCAAACTGTTCCGGCCCAGAAGGCCCAGGTCCAGCAGCGATGCCCTGTCTGCCTCCTTCAACGGGGAGCTCCTGGGGAACATGAACCGCTGCAACTCCTACGACAACCTGCCCCATGACGACAGCGACGGCGACGAGGGGCTCATCCACGTCCCTGCCCTCATCTCCCCCCGCTCCTCGGAGGACGTGGACCTCAGCCCGCCGGACATCGGCGTCGCCAGCCTGGACTTCGACCCCATGTCCTTCCAGTGCAGCCCCCCGCAGGCGGAGTCCGAGTGCCTGGACAGCAGCACCTCCCTGCTGGAGTCCGTCGATATCAATAAGGAGAAGCCAAGCCTGCTCAAGAAGGATTTAGAATCAGGCAGCCAGTCCCAGACCCCAGGCAGTGCCACAAGCTCTGAGCCAGTGTCCCCTTTCCAGGAGAAAATGAGTCCCTTCTTTACGCTGGACCTGAGCCCCACAGAAGAGCAGGCCTGCAAACCCCTCAGCTTCTCACCCAAGACAGCCCGAAAGCCCATCAAATCTCCACCGCTGAGCACAGAACCAATGGCCTTTGTGCTACCCAGCCGTGTGCCAGAGGCCGTGGGAGGAGTGCCCACCACATCCAGGAACTCCTCTGCTTCCAGCTGGAGCAAAGAGATTGGCATCACTGAGATCACAAACAGGTCCCCAACCCAGATGTCCTTGCCCCTGAAAAACAGTGAAACAGGAACAGGGGAAGGAGCCCACCAAGAGCTGCAGCATCCCCAGCTAGTGACTGCTTGCAAAGCAGAGTTGCCAGAAGAAGGGGAGAGAGCCATGCCAAGCAGTCAGAATAAGACTGTACCCAGTGGACACACCCAGCCAGGTACAGTGCATTTTCCTCCATTCTTTCTTTAAGTTCCAAAGGGGAGCTGCTCTCAGAACCGTCCTCCTCTGCGTGCCTTTAGGAGAGGGGATTGCCCGTCAGTTCTGGTCACGAGTGTCTTGCAGGGCTGTGCAGATCAGTAAAGTCTTAACCTCTGCCTTCTCCCTACATCACACAAATCTTGGATAATTACCATAATGCTTTATATTCTGCTTTTTTTTCCCCATCCTCTCATACGTGAAAATCTCTAGCATGTCCTTCTCAATCATTTCAGCCAATAGACCATCTAAGACTTTTCCTTTTTTAAATTAAAAATCTGCCAACACTCGAAGAAGGGACCTTTCCGCCTAAAACCTTATGATCAAAATTGTGTAAGGGTATCTCATTCTCTGCTACCTCCTTCCTACCTCTAGAAATGCAAGAGGAGCCTTTAGACAATCTCTTGGGTTTTTTCCTCTTTGTGATGAACTGCTGTGCTGTCGAGCAGCGTTTACCTGTGAGACACAAGTGTTTCACATCAGAAGGAACTGCCACTGTGAAAGTGTGGAGAGCATCTATTTTTTTATAATAGTCGTTAAGGTCACTCTCCTTATTGGGTAACATAAAATCACTCTCTCTCTCAATTTTCCCCCCATTAGGAGCAGTTGCCCTCGACTCCCCCCAGGATCCTGTTCCCGTCAGTTCTGTGTCTCTTATCCCTCCTCCTCCTCCGAAAAACGCAGCGCGCATGCTGGCCCTAGCGTTAGCCGAGTCCGCGCAGCAAGCGTCCGCCCAGTCCCACAAAAGGCCAGGAGATGCTCATGCTGAAAGCACAAATTATGGAGAGGCTGAAGCTGGCACAGCTCTAGAAAAGCTCCATCTCTCTGCGGGCGCTCCCGACAAGCTCCACCTGTTCACTGCTGTGCCCGAGAACCGCCTGCACTTCCAGCCCGGGGCACCTTTAGAGCAGGACTGCCAAGGCACGGCCGGGGAGCAGAACCACCCGCCCGGCGCACCTGGAGGCCAAGAGCCCCCGCCTCTCCACACGGGCATGCCTGGGGACACGCCTGGCAGCAGGGATGCGGAGCAGGAGCAGTCCAGCTTCCACCTCAGCAGAGCGGGGGACAAGGAGGCCTTCCCGGCCCACGCGGGGGACTGGGAGCACGTGGCCCTGCACGGCCCAGGGACGCTGCCGGAGCGGGAGCTGCCCGGCACGGAGCCGGCTGCGGAACAGCCCCACCTGCGCGCGGGCCTGGCTGGGGACAAGCTGCACGCTCCCTGCGCGGCCGAGGACAAGCTGCAGTCTCCCTCCCTGGCTCCTGCTGGGGACAAGGGCGCCCCGGCCGCGGTGCCGTACCTGAGCACCCTCCCGGGCCCAGAGCCCCGTGCCCCGCCCGGGGCCGCCCCCCAGGCAGATGTGAGCGTCCCGCCCGCGCCGCGCGCGGCCACGGCCCCGGCACAGAGACAGGAGCACCAGGCAGCCGTGGGACAGGTGCCAGCGGCCAAAGCACCCAGCGGCTCGGGGCAGGTACGTGCTGTGCCCTGCGCAGCTCCTCTGAAATGCTGAGCACTGGCAGTGTCGGTCCAAATCCAAATGGCAACGGGGGGAATTGCAGGAAACTGGGAGTGACGTGGGTGTAACACAGACACAGCCTTGCAGGAAAGCCTGTGCTGCTTTCCTAAGGGAGCATCCTGTAGGAGAATACCCACTCTTCTTGGTTTTAAGGAAAAGAGTGTTTGCAGGAGCAGGTGACAGAGGGATTGATAGTTCAGAATGCTCAGAAAGAAGAATTTTTGCATCCTCCGAAAGGGTCCTCTTCCAGCATCCTGGTTAGGTTCTTGTCCAGTCAGCGAAAGGATGAGAGGATACAGTTTTAAGCTGCACCAGGAGAGGTTTAGGTTGGGCAGCAGGAACAATTTCTTCATGAAAGGGTGATTAGGTGCTGGAAGGGGCTGCCCAGGGAGCTCGTGGAGTCCACATCACTGGAGGTGTCCAAGGAACAACTGGACATGACACTTAGTGCTCTGGGCTGGTGACAAGGAGGGACTGATCTCAGGTAGGACTCCATGGTCTCAGAGGTCTTTTCCAAACTCAGTGGTTCTGTTAAACAAAGCAGGTCAGATTGCTTGTGCATGATTGAAAAATTTCCATCAGAAATTTAAAGCCCGCAGCCCGTGAAACACACCTGGCTGCATCCTAATCCCTGCAGCCACATTTGAGTCAGGAATTTCTACTTTACTGCACTTCTTGATCTGCTCACCATTAACATCAGACTTTTAAAAGCAGACCACCTAAAGAAACACTGAGGGTAATGCGTGAGGAGACGGCCACCTCCTCCCTTCCTCTGGTTTGGCATTTGCAGAACACACCAGTTGTGATGGGTCCCTAAAAACTGCCAGTATCATCATGCCTTCCCATGCTGAGAGAGGGAACATACATGTCTGTCAGTCCCCAGCAAACAGAAACCAGGCACAGATATGCTGGAATGGAGCTGCTCTGTATAAGTGTCTGGGATGTTCTAACTACAGAACAGCAGAGAAAAAGCTGCTTGTCCCTAACTTTGTCTGCTTTCTTCCCTGCAGATGTGGAGCACAGCTACACCTGAAAAACCTCCGGAGCCCACGCCAGGCTTTGTCTCCGAGAACAGTTCCAGTGCCCGTGGCTCCTCTTCCATGCCTGCAGGCCACCAGAGCCACTTGGAAAAGCCTCGGGAGAGCACGAGGGCTCCCCCTCTGCACCTGCGCTCCGAGTCAGTCCCTGCCCCCTCCTCCTACGGCTTCACCCCCCCCGTGCCACCCGTGAGGACGCTGGAGAGCAAGATTGCAGCGGCCATGCACTCCAGCAACACGGACGCCATCAACAACTCCAACTACCACTCCTTCCTGGCCTCCTCCATGCTGGCATCCTCCGTGGAGGAGGCGCTGCTGCCGCCGCCACCGCCGCCGCCTCCCAAGCACTCGTCCATGCAGCCGGTGTACGTGCCGCACCCCAAGGCAGAGAGCCTCCCCGAGCCCGCGGGGCCCGACAGCTACCTGCACACCAAGCACCAGTACCGGCCCGAGAGCGTCCCTGCCCACGGCTACCACGGCAAGGCCGAGCAGCACCAGCCCTACCCGCCCCGCCCGGAGCCGCCCGTCACCGCGAGCGCGCGCTACGGCTCCTACGGCACGCAGGGCAAGGGCTCTGCCGCGGGCCTGCACCCCAAGCCCCGCAGCCGCACCGACTTCATGTCCTCCGTGAGCTCCGCGGGGCTGCGGGGCAGCGGCTACGCCGAGGAGGCCCCCCCGTACCCCACCATCCGCAGGGTGCAGTCGCTGCACGTGCCCGGCCCGGCCGCCGCCGCCGCCATCCGCTCCGTGCCCATCTCCCGCACGGAGGTGCCCCCGGACGACGAGCCCGTGTACTGCCCGCGGCCCCTCTACCAGTACAAGCCGTATCAGCCCCACTCCGACTACCACGTCACGCAGCTCCAGCCTTACTTTGAGAACGGGCGGGTCCATTATCGCTACAGTCCCTACTCCAGCTCCTCCAGCTCCCCCTTCTACGCCGCGGCCGACGCGAGTTTCTGTGACCTGGATCCCTACAGCACCGTGCGGGTCCGGCCCTTCCACGGCCTGCCCAGCCGCGAGTTCGGCCCCTACGTGTCCCGGCTGCAGGGCAAGGGGCTGTACCGCTACCCCAGCCTGGCCGCCTACCCCCGGGCGGGGCTCATCAACCACCTGGGCAAAGAGCACAGCTTCGTGAGCAGGGACGTGCCCCCCGCCCCGGACATCAAGCACATGTACATGTCCTGGGACCTGGAGGACATGGAGAAGTACCGCATGCAGTCCATCCGCCGCGAGAGCCGCACGCGCCAGAAGGTCAAAGGGCCCCTCATGTCCCAGTACGACAACGTGGCCCCGCTGCTGCAGGACGAGCTGGGGGGCCTGGATGCCGTCCACCTGCGCAGCAAATCGGATCCTGGCAAGAGCGGCCTGCTGACGGTGGCAGAAGGGAAGGAGGGCAGGTACCCGGCCAAGGCGGCCACGCCCGAAGGGGACGAGCGTTACTACGGGCAGCACGCGGAGCCTGAGCTGGACCGAGCCCTCTATCACGGCGGGGGCTACGGGAACGGGCAGCCCGAGAAGCCGTCCTTGCCCCAGAAGCAGAGCAGCATCCGGAACAGGAAGATGCACGAACCAGGCAGCAGCAGCAGCGAGCACAGGACGTATTTGCAGCAGGAAGCCAACCATAGGCAGCCTTCCGAACCCAAAAATGGGCCCCCCTACCCTGAGTACAGGCCCAAGGGTGGCCCGGAGCCCTCTGAGCCCATGGGCTACCAGCACTCGGGCAGCAAGTACATCCCAGGCAGCCAGGAGACCCTGAGGCTGAACCACAAGGAGGGGAGGCTGGCAGAGGACAGGCCGGACCTGGAGAGGCCCCGAGGCAGAGCGTCCATGGAGAAGCACTCCAGAGACTGCTACAAGGAGGAGGAACACGCCGCCCCTCCCGTGGCGCCGCCGCCCAAGCCCGAGCGGAGCCACAGCCTCCGGATGCGGGAGCACCCCGAGCCCATGGAGAGGGACTCTGCCCTGCTGTACCCCTACCAAACCCTGGGCAAGCGCCAAAGCACGATGACTGTGGTGTCCCAGTACGATAATCTGGAGGATTACCATACCCTGCCTCAGCACCAAAGAGGGGGCTATGCTGGAGCGGGGGGCTTCGTGCCCCCTGGCTTCCCCCACGTGCACAGCAGAACTTACGCCACAGCGCTGGGGCAGGGAGCCTTCCTCCCCACAGAGCTGTGTCTGCAGAGGCCCGAGACTGAGGTGCACGTCGAGTGAGCTCTGGGGGGGACGAGGGATAGAGTCTAAGCAGCCTCTGCTGGACAGTGGACTGTTTTATTTTTTCAGTGACAGTAAGAAACTCCCCGACCCGGCCCCAGTGAGCAAAGCAAAGCCCCCTCAGCCCTCCCCTGGCCCCCACTCACTGTTTTTATGTAGTAGAGCTATAGATTTTCATGTAGTTTTGAGCCACCTGGGAGGACAGGGCAGGCTGTTGGCACACAGGTGTTGCCAGAGGCCGAGCAGGGCTGACACAGACGCTGTTGGGGCAGGGAGGGAAGGAGTTTGCCCTTCCCAGAAGTGACACTGGCTGCTGCTCCCCACGCCCAGGGTCCCATGCATGATGGGCTGTGCACGATGGACTGTGCCTGCAGCTCCATCCTGCTGCAAACTGCCCATCCCAGCTGGCTCCAGGAAAGGGCCGTGGAGGATCCTTGGAGTTACACAGAGAGAGTGGGGCTGGGCACGGCTCCCCAGGGATCCTCTCCTTGCTGAGGCCCTGCCTCTCCTGTGGCTGCGCCCACTGCAGCTGCTCTGAGCTGGGTGGGGGCCTGTTCTGATTTCAAGCCCAAGGAATAGGCTCTGAAGCCAGCTCAGAACACAACACACTTGTTACATTTCTTGCTTATTAACAAGCTGCTTCTGCCTACAAGAAGTCCATTTCCTTCACATTTCTGTGTTGTAAGCAGAGGCCAGCTGCAGGAGCCATGTAGGACAGGTTTGCATTTCTCACACCAAAAGAAATAAACCACTAAACTACACCAAACCCAACCCCCAGAGCTGGGAACAGCACACACATTCCGTGCCAGTCCTTCCTCTTTGCTGCAAGGTTATCTGTGGCCCAGATAAGCTCATTCCATCCTGTGGCTGGCAAGACTCTTGTCATCTCACTGTAAAAAATACTAAAAAACTAGATTTAAAAAAAAGTCTATAGGATTATATAAATCAGAGCCCTCCTTGCCAGCTGTGTGTGACAAGTTGTCTGCGTGAGCAGCTGCCCTGGGCCAGGTCCTGCAGCAATTCCATCAGGGAATGCTCCTGCTGAGCTTAAGCTGGAGGTCTCCAGACTCTCTGCAGCCTCTGAGTTCCATGCTAGGCAGAGATCCCTGTGGAGTTGTGCGCACAGGGAGCAGTGATGAGCCCAGGTGCAGTCCAGGACTCAGTGAGTAGGAACAGAAGGCCAGTGCACTCTAGAATACACCAAAAATGGTGTTCAAGCTGTTGAAAAGCTTTGATATTGTAAAAACAGCCTGGCAGCCCCTCATGCTGCCTCTCAGACTCCCCAGGACTCACACCCCCTGTACAAATAAAGCACATCCATTCCATTAGGTAGGGCTTGCAAGCAATACTTGAGATTTAGCAGTTTTTAAATGTTCACTGATAAATTCCAAGGCCATTCCTGTTCCGTGTGGTTGAAGAACTTCTCTACCTGTTTCAAATCTCTAATCTTTTATGAAAAACCTGGAAGTCCTGCAGTTAGCACACAGCTGCTTAGGTGGGGCTTTTTGAACAAAAAGTTTCGTGGCTATTTTGGGACTTTTAAATCCTAAGGAAAGCCTGCTTCTAGTTGCTGACTACTCTGTAGCTTTTTGCTTCTTTTAACCTTGGAGCCTTGTCTGGGGCTGTTTCAGTAACTACCTTCTGGATATATTTTATTGTGCAATGCTGGTGTTTTAAGCATTTTGTTTAGTAGAGTTCTCACATGTTACGGAATGAAATCAGGCAGTAAGAAAAAAAAGAAGAAAGAAAAAGAGAAAAAAGCAGCACTGTGATCCAGGTTACCACAATCTCCTCATGAAGAATTCCCAGGTAGAGGGGTTGGGGTTTTTGGTGAGGGAATGCTTTTTGTAGTGTTTTCTTTTAAGGAAAACTGACAGAACTGCACAGAAAGGGACCACTGGGTGAGCCACCCTGTCTCCACTGGCAGTAGCTGCCAGGCCAGGCTGAGCTGCCCTGGTTCCTCGGAGCCAGGCTGGATTATCTGTGCTCCCCAGCAGAGCTGTGTTGTGCCAGGACCAGCCTCAGCCCCTGGCTACCTGCCAGGTCTCCAGTTGAAGCAGGGATAAGTGTTTGGTTCAGGCTATTTGGGATTCAGGTAAAGAGAGCTGCAGGTCCAACCTCTCTCTCTGTGAAAGCCTTAACTCCCCCCTGCCCTCAGCCTCCCCTCCCTCTGCCTGGGCCTTACGTCAGCCAGGACTATCCTGCCACTGCCAGGGGCTGCTCCAGCTCCTGGCAATTGTAAAGCCTCTGGATTTTCCTGCTCAAAGCCACTGTCTCCCTGTAGAGCCCAAGTGCCATCCCTGACAGCCTCTGCTCCTCAGTGCTGTGCTGCTCTCCCTGCATTGTGTGAAGTGCCAGGTGCAAAGCTCATCCCATTGGAAACAAACCCTTCAGCACCTTTCCCAAAGGGCTTCTGGAAGTGCACACCTGTACCCTAACCCAGAGGGCTGCTGCAAACAGCTTTTGGGAGTGAGGGGAAGAGGACAGCAGAGCCAGCAGAGAGAGCAGAGACTCTCAGCCACCTCCCCCCTGGTGTGCAGCCACAGCCAGGTGTGGTCCGAGGGTGGGAGCTCTCCAAGAACCCAAACTCATGTCCAGCACTGCTGAGCCACAGTACAGAATTCAGAAAGGTGAAGGCACCAGCTTTTCCCAGGTAACACAGACCAAAACCTTTCCTTTGCTGTTCCTCCTGCCCACAGCTTCAGCAGCATCCTGCATGATCCTACCCTGCCAAGCCATACAGTGAACTATGCAGTCCTGCTCCTGCTCTGGGCTCAGTCTGCTGGTCCTACAGAGAGTTTTACATCCTCATTAACTCCAGAATTCATAGGTGAGGTTGGAAAGGGTGTCATGCATCAGAACACGGCAGGCAGGTGACACCAGGAGTCTCAGGTGGGTGACCTGGAGGACGATGACAGCCCAGTCCTGTGTCCCAGAGTGGAGAGAGCGGGGGACAGCAACGCAAATAATCCTCTAATCAAGTGCAGTTGTGCTTGGGCTCAGTAATTCTTGCCTGACCACGTCCCCACGAGGTGACAGCAGCTCTGTTCCTCAGCAGTTCCCTCACATGGACACTATTGCATCCGGAGCTGCCACTCCCTCTGTTTCCAGCAGAGGGTCTCCAGTGCATGCAGAATGAGGCTCCAGGAGTTGCTCCAGCTCTGGATTTTCACCTCTGCTTTGGAGCAGGACGTGACCCGCAGGAGCCCTTCCTTGGGAAGGGGAGTGCAGTCATAGGTGAGTAATGAGGACTTGGCCCCTATGAAGTCTTAAGTAAAGCATTAATTTCTGATTTTTGCAGAGTCTAATCAGGTGATATCCATATGCATCTCTGAGAACACCCCCACAACTTTGTGCCTATGTCTTTGCAGTGATCCCCGCCCCTGCTCCCCGCTGGGGGATCAGTGAGGATTGCACAGTGGTAGTAAGTTGCTACACAAAACCAAAACCGACTTGAAAACGTTCTGGTCCTCTTTGACCCGAGAAGGGACAGAACCTCAAGTGTGCTCTGCCCTGCCCCGGGCTGGTGCCAGGGCATTGACTCAAGTGGTGTGTTACATGTCAGGAAATCCGGGTGAGAAGTTGTTTTCCCTCCTTTCGTTGTGGCGGCTTAGGCGCGTTCCTGTTCCCCGAGCCCAGATCCCTGTGAGAGGCATGGTGTGGTGTGAGCCAGCACCGCGTTCCTCCTGTGTGCACAGCCCTGCCTTGTCCAGCTGGGGGGAGGGAGGGGAAAAAAGGGTTGTTTTGCCGTTCATTTTCCTGCTGTAGAAGACTTGATTTTTCTTTCCCTGAGCCGCATGAGAGAAACATCCCAGAAAGTCTTGGGTTACCTTTGGAGTTCCCTTCACTTTAATTTATAGAGTGTCTTTTTTTGTGAACTGGTGTAAAATGTATATGCTGACAAGCTCATGTATTTTTATGTAAATATTTTTTGTGGTTCCCCACTTGACCTTCTCTGTAAATATTTAGAATTCTCATATTCTTCTCACCTTGTATGATGCAGATGTGGTTTTGTTTCTGTTTTTTATTTGTACTGTAATGCAACAATCCAGACTGAGGTGTCTTGTGGTATTAAACAAAAGCAACAGTCCCACTGAGCTCACACTCAGATGTGCAACTTGACAGCATTAATCAAGCCAGGTTAAAAACTACTCAGGTGTGCCTGTGTGTATTTTTTCCTCTCTGCCTCGTTAATTAACAGCATACTTAAAACACAAAACAGGAAGAGGCAGCTTGGGGCCGTGCCTTGGAGGGAGGGATGCTGGCAGGCAGCTAAGGAGGAAGGAGGTGACTTTGAATTCCCATGCCAAGGCTTGGGCTTATGTGTGCCATTGCACCTGTGCCCATTGCTGCTTCCTAACCATAAATAAACCTGCCTGGGCTGTTTGAGTGTCCCTTTCCTCTCACCCAGCACGACAGCACAAGCAGAAACAGCCTGGCCCTGGCAGTGAAGGCACAGGGCAGATGAAGTCAGGACAAACAGATGGCACAGGCCACCTCAGAGTTGGCTGGGAGGGATTCTGGGCACCACAGTAATACTGCTCATAGTTAATTAATAGCAAAAAGATTATTAAAGGAAGCAAATTTCAAATATTTTTACCACTCTAAGAAGGATCTCTCACAGTTCTTTCATCCAGTAAATAATACTGAGTGTAGACCTGCTGCCAGAAATAGGAGCAGCCTGATCCTTCTCTGCATGGAGGACAGGTGACCCCACTGCTCATGACCCGTGGGGTGGCTCCTGCTGTGCAGCCCAGCTCTGCCCAAGGCTTTGTGGGACTGCACAGGGGCTGCATTAGGGTCCTTGGAAATCTTTGCCTCATCTGCTCTCAAACCTCACTTCAGTCCAGATCTGCTTATTAATGCACATCCAGACTTGGTGCTGCTGTCCTTGTAAGGTCCCACCAGCAAACCCAGCACCCCCCCCTTCTGCCTGAGCCAGGAATTCCTGCTCTTCCAGAGCCAGGAGCAGAGGCTGTGCCACAGGGACCTCATGGGAGGACACCAGAGCTGCCCTCACAGGGCAGGACACGACCAGGCTGATTTGGCAAAGAAAAATCTTGATTTTCAAGTTCAGTAGACAAATTCCCATCTTAACTAAGTGTTGGTGGCTGGCCAGCCCGTTTTCTGCATAGCACCCTGCCAGGGGTGAATAAATCCATGGCAGGACCCTCGGGCTGGGTGGGAATGGGAACAGCACGAGGTTGAACCCCAGGGGTTTCCTCAGGGAGCAGCCCCAGAAGTGGCACCTCCAAGCTTGGCTTGGCCTGAAGTGCTCCAAAAGCAGCACCACGGGCATTTCCTTCAATGCCACCGAGATCAGTGACCAAGATCTGTGGGCTGGAGGTTCCACACACCAGGAGGGGGCTCGGGGTGCCCCTGCAGCACTGGGAGCAGCTGGGATGGCCCCAGTTCTCCAGTGCTGTAAGGATAAACAGGATGGAAACTCCATCCCTCTCTGACAGCCTGGCCTGAGCAGCTTTGTGGGCAGAGCAGGTTGAGGAGAAGGGACAAGGATGGGTTTAAGTTGTGCCAGAGGAGTGGCAGGAGCCGGGGCACAGAATCTCTTCTCCTCCCGAGCAGTTTCCAGCAGGCAGCGCTGTTGCACCGCCTTTGCCTCTCAAAGCCGACCTGCCGCTGGAAAAAGATGATGATGTTCCTTTCTAGCAGTTTCTGCTCGGCTTTCCAACTCCTTACATCTAAGGATGGGTTTCCTTTTAGTTTTTTCATATTAGAAAGGATTTGCAGAGTGGTCAATGTCGCAGCATCCTAAGGCAATCCTGAGGAGGAGCAGCCCCACTCCCCCCACCGGGAGGTGACCTGCACACCTCGGCACGGATCCACGGTTCCACTAAGCTCCAGGGCCCCATCCCTAAGGAACACAACAGTATGTTCACTTCTACACTAAAAGCCATCCAAAACCAGCAACTGATGCTGGAAAAGCCATGAAGATGCTCAGCCCTTCCTTCCTCCCTCCAGCTGGTGCACGGATGCCCTGCTAAGATTCATTATGAGCTCACAGAGGCAGAAGAGCCCCCAGCACAGGCTCCGAGCCCAACAGCGGCCAGAGCAGGGCTTGGCAAACCCATCCCCAGCCATGCCAGGGCTGAGCCTCCCCTCCCTGCCCTCCCTCCTTGCCCAAAGCCCAGCCTGCATTTGTATTCTCCCCTTCCCAGCACCTGCCTGGGGCCTGGGCAGGGCAGGGGACAGAGGTGACTCTGCCCCAGATGGCTCCGCACTGGGGCTGCTGGTGCCCCTCTAGCAGCACTTGACAGGAGTTTGGCAGTGTCACAGGGCTGGAGAGGACACCCAGATGGCCTGGATTGGCATTCCTGGTGCAGGAACTGCCTGCCAGCCCCTCCAGGGAGCTGGCACAGAGGGCAAGGATCCTGCTCAGGCACAGACTGGCCACTGCTAAGGGGGAATTCGTGACGTGGGGACAACAGCAGCAACCAAAATGGATGGGAAAAGCAATTCTTTGTGCTCCTCTCATCCTTCCCAGGGACAGCAGGAGCCTCCTCCCACTCCTCCCTCGGGAGGAGCTGAGAGGGCAGGGTCCTGCCCTTTGCTTTGCCTCTGCAAAAGCTTTGAGGCAGCTCTGCATCAGAAACTGTCACAACAGCACTCCCTGCCCCTCTGCTGTCACTTCATCAACCCTTCCCGAAGGGTTTTTGTTAACCCTGTGCCATTTGGATGCTCAGAGGCAGTGGGAGAAGCCAGGGCTGTTGGGAAGGGCTGGGCTGTCCCAAGGCATCACCCACTGCCTGATAAAACCTGGGGGCTGCTCAGCACACCCAGAGTCACTGCAGTCCTGTGGGGTGACCAAACTGCACGCCACCCCTAAAGCCATTAATTCAAGAGGCAGCAG
Source organism: Zonotrichia albicollis (assembly GCF_047830755.1). Classification (NCBI taxonomy): domain Eukaryota; kingdom Metazoa; phylum Chordata; class Aves; order Passeriformes; family Passerellidae; genus Zonotrichia; species Zonotrichia albicollis. The sequence goes on along the minus strand of NC_133845.1, from coordinate 7,437,154 downwards.
AGCCCAAACCAAAGGTGAGACCTGCAGAAAGCATCCCTGGAATAGGGAATGGGCTGTCCTGGGAAAAGGGGGCTTGGTGCATTTTACAGGGAAATTAAAGCTGCCTCAACTCCGTCCTGTGCTTCTTAATCCTTCCAGCTCCAGATCCTTCCCAATGAGCCAAGGAAAGTCACCAGCCTCAGACAGACACCGTGAGCCCAGACTGTCTGTTCTATGGTCAGACTGCAGGACAGGCTCCTCCAGGGTGTGCCTGGAAAGGTCTCCCTGCCCCACAGAGCCTCCCCCAGGCCCTGCCCAGCATCACAGGGGGAGCCTCACTGCTCTGATTGCCTCACAAGAGAGAGATGGATCCCCCCGGAAATGTCCTTTATAGAGTGTCAGAATTCATTAATTACAGGCAGATGCAGTCAGGAGACTCCCACCTTTCTGAACAATGAAAGATGCCCTTCTAAGTGCTAAAGGCAGCAGGGAAGAATGAGATCCTCATACAGATCTGATCCTGATGGGGGTTGTGCATTTAGAAGGACACAAAGATTGTAGGTGTGACAGGTGAGAAAAGAAAACCAGGTTACACAAAGGGGGAGGTCAAGTAAAAATGCATTCATCCATTTTTTAAAGATGCTGGAGAAGAGTATTTGACTCCAGCAAGTGCTGGAACTTTATGCATTATTCAAACTGTGTGAACATTTGAAGCCTGGAGACCTGGAAGCCTTCAGTGAGAACAAGTCTCCTGGCACGTTCCCAGGGAGGAAGTGTGGCTGATCCCTGTCCTCCTGGCACAATCAATGATTTCCATGGTTTCCTCTTCACAGCAGCTCTGTTCCCCTGCACCCCAGAGTACACCACAGCCCAGTGGGATGCACTCAGGATACCCCAGGGAGCAGCTGAGCCACCGGGCACACAAAGCAAAGAGGTGCAAACACACAGACAGGCAGCAGGAAGGCAGAGGGATGAAGGAGAACAGCAGCCCACATGAAACTTGAAAACCAAGTCACCCCCGTCCTCCAAACCCACCCTCACCCTCCCAGGCAGCCAATCCCATCCACAGCAATATTCCAGAGAACCTCATTCTGCTGCACTTCAAGCTATAAATTCAAACATCAGAATAAAAAAAGAGGTGCCAGACGGGGCCAGGTTTTCAGACAAGCAGGCAGGCAGCCAGGAGCACAAACACAGTGAGCACGGGCAGACATCTGCCTTGCCCCCTCCTCCTCCCCATCCCTTTTATTTATTCCCATCTTTTCTTTTTTCTTTTCTTCACATTGCCCCGGTGCTTTCAGAGGGGGACCTGCATCACCTCGCCCATGGGGTTTGTGTTTCAAGCCTTTCGTTTCTTTTCTGTGAATCCAGCTCAAGCTTTGCCAGCCTTTCTCCCTTGATCCAGCCCCACAAGGGTGGGAACTGGAGCAGGATCTGCCTCATCTTCTACGGCAAAGGCAGCTGGGGAGGGATGGCTGCACAGCAAAAGCAGGGGGTGCATCCCACACAAACCCACACTGTGCTGGCCAGAAAGCCCACTGATGCGAGAAAGGGGAATTTCACTGGTAATGCAGCAACTTCCCAACTAATCTCACATACAAAAGGCACATTCACACACTACAGAGCAGCCAGCTGCTGCAGGAGAGCAGAGGCTGCCTCAAACGTCCTCACTTTTTCCTTGTGTGAAAGGCTCTTGGGAAAGGAGCCGATGTCAAAGTGCCTCTGCTTTATAAAATACTTTCCCAATCAACGAAATAAGTTCAAAAGCAAAACAAACCCACTGTAACAACAGCCCCAACCCACAGCCCTGTCCCTTGCACCTCAGGGGTGATTTTAAGGTGAAGGATGAGGGCAGGCTCAGTGTCCCCACCCATGGAAGGGAGTGGAGGTTTCCCTCAGGGCTCTGAGTCTGGAATCTGCAGGGCAAAGGGAACCACGGAAAGGTTTGGGTGGGAAGGAACCCCTCAAGCTCATCCTGTCCAACTGAACAGAGTGATTTTCACATCAAGTTTTGAAGGACAGGTGGGCCACCAGGAAAATAAGGAAAAGCTCCTTCCCAAGAGCCAGAGAGGTTATTTGCTGTTGGTGAAACAGCAGCTGATGGCATAAAAGCCCACAGGGCTCTAAGTTAATCTCTCTTTCCAGAGCAGGACTGGAGTAATAAAGGGACAGACATGAGACCACGGGGAAAAAAAAAGAATATTTGATGGGGGCTGAGCATGTGCACATGATCCATCCTGCACCCCCACGAGAGGTGGGTTGGGAGCCTTGGGAAGGAACAGTAGAGCTGCACAGACAGAAACCATCCCAATGCTGAGACACAGAGGTGCAGACTGGGACTCCCCAGCCATCCCTCTGCTGGCAATTCCTGGCTTTTGGGTCCGACTTTGCACCTCAGGAGTTCTTTTAGGGAGATGTTCCTGCACACCCCCATCACATCCTGCCCCAGCCCAGCTGAGTGTCCCTGCTCCTGCTCCTTCCAGCTCTGCTCAGGAGGATGAAGCTGGAGCAGTGAGCACCAGGAGGGAGCAGAAACGCCCCTGTGGAGTCAGACCAGGCACAGAGGAGCTCAGCCCTGGCTTAGCAGGAAGCCCTGTAGGTTTGTGTCTCACCACAACAGCACCAGTGGCAAGGAGGCTCTGGCAAGGCCCCTCATCATCAAAGGGAAGAAAGAGAACAGGGAATTAGATTTACATTCCTTTTTCCCCTACAGGTATTGAGGCTTTCTGGGTGTAACAGACAAGCTCAGATCCAGATCATCCATGTCCTGCCAGGTGCCATGGGCTGGAGCATCCCTGAGCTGGGCAGTGCCTTAGAGATGATCCATCCCCACCTCTGGGAGGCCTTTCCCCAGTGAAACCCCGCTCACAGGATCCCTCATTCATGAGGAGAAGGGGTCCTGCAGTGTGAACCTGGGCCAGCAGCACCTGCATAGGAATTCCCAGCTCATGACAGGGACACAAACCTGTCTGTGAAACACCATTCCCTAAAGGATTGGGGAATGGAGGATTGCAGGTTGGGCAGGGCTTGGAGCAAGGTGGGCTAGTGGAAGATGTCCCTGCCCATGGCAGGGGCTGGAAGTGGGTGAGCTTTGATATCCCTTTCCAACCCAAACCATTCTGGGACTCCATGAAGATGAGTTTCAAACCACTCCAGTTTCCAATCCCCAGGCCTTGGGAAGCAGGTTTCATCCCCATTTTACTGAAGGAAAACCAGAGGCTGAGCTCAGGGAGTTTAGGGAGGCAAACAGTGCCTGGGATGTGACACTGGGACCCCACAGATATCAGTGTCCCCAGGGGACCCTGCCACAAGGGCCTGAGCCCATTTTCCTGGCTGCAGACTCCAGGTTTATCCTCTCCTGGTTATCCTTGCACAGTGGTCCCACTGCAGGCCCTTTCCAGGCTCCTCAGCCCTCAAAACTCCCAGGCTCAGGTGACACAGCACCCAAGCCTGCACCTTCAGAGGTAATTAAGCACCTAATCAGTTTTGGGGCACTAGCTGAACAAACAAATCTGATTTATCCCCTTCATTTCAGCAGGCAGCAGAGTAGGGTGGAGCACTGCCTGGAGCTGACACAGACCCCTACTCAGCCTTTCCCTGCAGGTTTGCTTTTGGACACTCACAGGACTGAAGCATCCTGAGCTCAGGAGGGCACTCTGCATTGAGGAATAGAAATGCCAAAGCAATTAAGTCTGAAGAGGTTCTTTTTCTATCGATTCAGATTCTGTGCATTCCCTCCAATGTGTACAAAACATCTCCCATTTTAACCCTCATCCAAGTGTTTTCCCTGAGCCATAGTCAGGGGATGAGGCAACAATCCCCTTTCTGCAGAGGAACTCCTGGCATGTGCCTGGAAACCACTCATGTGCCACTGGACACCCCTCAAACAGTGGGGAAAAGCCAAATTACTGAGCCCCAAAGCTCTGAACAGGAGCCACAGAGGCCAAGGCCACCAACCAGGCCTGACTGTGCTGGGACCACACCAGAGTCAATTCCTGAGTGTTTCTGCTCCCCCTGAGAGGAAAAGCTGTCACTGCCCTGCTGGTGCCACTGCTGCCCTGCTCTGTCAAGGACAAGGTCAGTGGTGGATGTTCCTGCAGAGGGAAATCCACTGGGACCCTTCCCAGGATCCAAACCCTGGGAGGCAGCTCCAAGTCCTTGTGAAGGAGGCAGGAGGCCGACAGGGAGCAGCTCACCTCCTCTTCCTGAGGCCTTCCAAGCTTCCTTTGGCCTGGCTGCTGTGGCCACAGCAAATCCCCCCAGTCCCTCAGCCACCCCTCTCTGGGCTCCTCTTGTCCTGAGCAGCCTCCTGAGCCCGAGTCCTGGGGAGATAAATGCAATCCTTCCTTGCAGTCATCAATCCAAGACTGAAAACTCAAGGAAAACATGCAAGATAAGGACATTTCTCCCAAGGCCTCTGCAAGTAGCAATAAATCCTTCAGCTGCTTCCCAAAGTGATGGTGCACAGCCTCTGAGGCCACAGAGTGGGTTCAAGAGCTGTGGTTCATTTCTAGGAGGGCATTTCCACTCCCATTTCCCACCAGGAGGCTGCTGGGGGCTCAAATACCCCAGGCTGGACTTGTGGTGCCAACAGGACCATCAGCTCCCTGGCTGCCATGAGGCAGCAGCTGCATAAACCAGAACGGCCTCGTTTCTTCAAACAGGGAGAGAAGGCAGGAGGGGAACTGCCCCAAAGCCCCACAGTGCACCCCAATGCACAGCACCCACCCAGCCCAGCTCAGCACCACAACAGCCCCAGCTAAGGGAACAGGGCTCAGGCAGCTCCAGGGACAGGACACAGCTCCTCAGAGCCATCCCTGCAGGGCTGGCACCCCTGGGGATCCATCCTTCCCTGCCCTGGCTCCTCTCCCGGTGCCAGGGGCTGCCTCAGGAGCCAGTGCTGGGTGCAAACAGGGGCTGCTGCAGCTCAGAGCTGAGGGGATGGGCTGGGGCCAGCCCTGACCCCTCTGCAGGGCCCTGCAGCCCACAGAGCATCTGCCTCCACCCCTCCTTTGTCCCTTTGCACAGAAACAACAGAGGGGGCTCCTAAAGTCACCCACTGAGGATGGCTCCAGAGTCAGAGCTCAGATTCCCCTTTGGCACCACAGGCCAGGACTCTGCTCCAGTCTGGCACAGGAGCACAAAGGTTCTGTCACCATGGAGAGCCCAAAACTCAGGCTGGGAGGGAGGCAATGACACCCAAGTGCAGAGCAGAGTCCTCTCCCCAGCAGCTGGAGCTCCCAGCAAGGAGCTGGGATTATGCTGTTGGATTATGCTCTTTTCTAACCTAGATGGGGGAACTGAGAGGCATTTTAAAAACTTTTATTCTCAGTTCTATGTGAATGGTGAGACAATATAATACCCAATACAGATGCATACTACAGGAGCCTTCTGTCAAGCTTTAAGAATTCTCTACAAATCCATCTCCCACACCTCCCAGCAGGAGCTCACCCCAAACCCACCCCAGGCACAGCTGGCAGAGCTACACCCTGAAAATCCTGTTAGGAACTATTGTATTTGCTGGGAAATGTCCCAACAACAGCAGGAATGATGCATCTGACTCCATGTTCTCAGAAGGTAAATGTATTACTTTATGATACTGTATTATATTAAAGAATACTATACTAAACTATACCAAAAAAATACAGAAAAGATACTTACAGAAGGTTAAAAAGATAATAATGAAAACTTGTGACTCTTTCCAGAGTCCAAACACAGCTTGGCCCTGATTGGCCAAAGAGTGAAAACAGCTCACAGCAGAATCCAATGGAACAATCACCTGAGGGTAAACAATCTCCAAACACTTTCCACATGAGCACAGCACAGGAGAAGCAAATGAGATAAGAATTGTTTTCCTTTTCTCTGAGGCTCCTCAGCTTCCCAAGAGAAGAATCCTGGAAGAAGGGATTTCCTCAGGGAATGTGAATGCTCCAAGGCACGAGCCATAAGTCAGCAGAGGGATGAGCCCCCGGGCAGGCACTCAGTCAACCTCGTGCTGCAGCTCCTGCTTTGAATGTTGTGTCAGAGCGAAGGTTGTGGCACAGGTACAGGACAGCACCAATAACAACAATTAAACTGTAACAATAACAGGGTGCTCTCCCAGCCAAGGGCACTGCCAAACCACACATTCATCACCTAAACACAAGCAGAGTCCCTTTGGCTCCACAAGTTCTTCTAGCAGGGAGTTCCACAGTCTTGGAGATTAAAATAAATATTTTTTAAAAATGTAGATTTAACTTCAGTTCAAGATGAACTGCTTCTGTTTAAATCTGGTGTCATTCTTGTTTTGGATTTGTACTCCACCTTTCTCCCTGGCTCAGGGACGTGACATTTCCATAACACACTGGGTTCCACTGAAATTGAGATAATTCCCAGGCTGTGGCCTTTTGGAAGGCAGGAGTCAGGACCAGCTCTCCTTCATCTCAGTGTGTGTGCCCTCTCTTCCCTCAGACAACCCCAGAGCTCTGCCAGCCCAGGAGGAAAGGGCAGGAGCTGTGGCAGGCACATGCTGCTGCACTTTCATTATCACAGTCACAACACGCTGCCAAGCTGGGGGAGTATTTTTAGACTGGCAAAGAAAAAAACTCAGGCATTTATCAGAGAATTATTAATACAAAAGCAACACTAATATTAGCAGTGCTTGCTTTTCCCTATACTTATACAAATTGGGGTTGGTTTTTTCCCTTCTCCAGCTCTTCTAGACAAGGAAATTGGTGCTTGTCCACCACTCAGAGGTCTTGGATAAAGAAACCAAGACAGGGGACAGGGATGGGGGACTCCAGGACATAAGGGGCTAAAGGGATGTCTAAAAAGGACCAATCTGACTCCTGCCATGGATGGCAAAAGCTGTCACACCCCATAGGCTCCCCCAGGGAAATGTGTGTGACAGAGGATCCATGGACCAAGTTCTCCCCTTCTCTGGAATATCCCTGCTTTCAGAAAAATTGCTGACAGGTAGATGACCAAGGCAGCTCATCTGAGTAAGATTAGCATGGATAAACTGGATTAAACCCCTGTGTGGACACAGCTTGAAGCAAGTTTTTAATTTATTTTAGCTCTGAAGTAAACAATTAAAGGCCACTTTTGCTCTGACCAAAAGCAGCCCTGCCAGTGTAGGTGAAGTGTTCCACCTTCAATCCTTGCCATTAATTAATCTGGACTAATTTTCACCCAAGTATCCCTGATCAAAGAAAACTGAAGCAAGACAGAGAGTCCTCCTCAGCTGAGTGCAGCCAGTGCTTTGGAGGCAGCCAAACAGATCCAACAGGATCAAACAAGTTGGGAACAATTTCAGCTCCTTCTGCAATGACATTGAGCTGCCTCAATCCTGGGGGCTGAACAGAGGCCACAGCAGAGCCCAGCTGGCAAAACAATGCCAGGATCACAGAGAGAGCAGCAGGGGCTGCTGCAGCTCAGAGCTGAGGGGATGGGCTGGGGCCAGCCCTGACCCCTCTGCAGGGCCCTGCAGCCCACTGAGCATCTGCCTCCACCCCTCCTTTGTCCCTTTGCACAGAAACAACAGAGGAGGCTCCTAAAGTCACCCACTGAGGATGGCTCCAGAGTCAGAGCTCAGATTCCCCTTTGGCACCACAGGCCAGGACTCTGCTCCAGTCTGGCACAGGAGTACAAAGGTTCTGTCACCATGGAGAGCCCAAAACTCAGGCTGGGAGGGAGGGAACCTGAGCTGCAGCAGGGTCACCATGGCTCAGGAAGGAGCCCAGGTGGAGTTTGGACATCTCCAGAGGAGGAGACCCCACAGCATCCTGGGCAGCTGCTCTGGGGCTCTGCCACCCTCCACGTCTGTCCTCATGGTCCAGTCCCCCATTGTCCCCAGCCTCTGGGTTCCTGCTGGGTTTGCTCCTGGGTAGCACTGGGGCTCTCAGCCTGTTCTTCTCTCAGAGCCATTTCTGGCTTGGCTGTGCACAAGGTTATTTAACAGGAGCCCAGGGGAGAAGGGGGAGGGAAGGAGGGATTTTGCTTCTCCAGAGAAAGCTGCTGCTGTCAATGAGCAAAATAAAATACTGTGGAGAGAAAGTGCCTGACAAGAGACTGAGCCCCAGGAATTGTTACCAGGATGGAGCCAGAGGCTGACACTGGAGAAAGGAAAGGCTGAGCAGGCACTGCCAAGCAGTGAAGGAAGAGCAGAGATGCTCAGGACAGGCTCTGTCAGCAGCAGCTCCCTGCCAGCCTGGGGCTGATCAAGCAGCTCCATGGAGGAAGGTGATGCTTCATCCCACTCGTGCTGCTACATCCCCATTTTCCACAGACAGGAATTTCCACAGCCTGCTTCAGTACAGCAGCAACAGCAAATACTGAGAATATTACACAGCAACTCATTGGGCTGGAAAGGGACGTTCTGGAGGGGTTTTATCAAGATAAGATAAGCAGCAGCTCAGAGACAGAGACCCATCAGGACACATAATCTGCTTGGCCCCTGTGAGCAGATTTATATCTGGGGAAAGAACAAATACAAACATATATAAATATGTGAGACAGATTCTGTCCTCTGCAAGGAAAAGCACACCTACAGCACTGGTGGTCACAAGCTTTAGGCTTCAGTGCACTCCCTGTACCAAGGACACACCTTGAGCAGAGCCTGGAGCTCAGGGCATCACTTTGGAGGAGAGGAGCCCCAGGGATAAGGAATATCTGACAATTTTTATGGAAACAGCAGCCAGGCAGAGGGAAAGAACTCGCAGCAGCAGCAGCCCTGTGGCAGGAAAGGCTCCCAGAGCAGGCAATGGCCAGGCAGCTGCAGAGCCCCTGAGCCAGCCTGATGGGAGCTCATTCATCCAAACCCTCCCAGGGCACTCAGGTTCTCCAGAGCAATGGAACCTACACTGGGAACCTGCAGCTGAGGAACTGGCTCAGCTGTTCAAGTGATGTGTTTGCAGTTAAAGGATCTGTTTTTCCCAGCATAAACAAGGCCATGGGTTAAGTGCAGCTGTTCCATCAAAAACAAGCAGAGAAAAAACCAAGGATAAATCAGTATGTGAGCTAAGAGAATAATTACTTTTACCTCTTTTGGTCACAAATGGATTGGAGCGACTGAGAGTTTTCCTGGACCTATTTATGATGGGAAATTCACAAGGCTATTCCTGCAAATAATTAGTTATTGATCCTTAAGTTTGCTTAGGGAAAAGCTCTCCTAAGAAAGTCAATCTATTATTCAAGCCACATTTGTTTAGGGATTTGTGGCACTGGAGCCACATTTTTGGTTTCCTACTGATGAAGCACAACTCCAGGTTTCTCCATGAGTGAGGGAGCTGTTTGAAATCCCATTTTTCAGAATCAATCCTTTTTCCCCCCTTCTTGTTCCAATAAATGCTTTTCTCCAGTATTTACTTAAAAGGTTTTGAATATTTCTTGGCAAAATCCTTAGTCATTTTATTATTACTCTAGGAGTGTTTTCCCAGCATATAGATGTTCTAACTAATAACAACAGCATTAAGTGAATCCTTGAATTTCTCCTGACCCAGGGCACACAAGTGAGGACAGAGTTTTCATTTCTGCTCAGCTTCCTGCTTCTTCTCATGACCGGAAAGCTCTGATCATCAAACATTTTTTATTACAAAGCCACACAGATTTCACACAAAACATGCCACACTATCTTTTCCCAGTGTCAGGAGCTGGCATGTGGCTGAGACTCCTCCACCCAGTGTAACAAAAATCCCATCTCATCTTCTCCAGGGCAAGGCTTTCCCTCAGCAACTGCTGAGTCCTCACAAGAAACCTTCCTTAGGTCCCTTTTCCCAGAGCTGGAGTAATCAGCACTTTTCTCCTATTCCCATTTTCAAGAAGCATTTATTGCCCTCTGATTTCAGTTCTGCTTGGATTCCACCACCCCCAGAAAAGCAGAGCAGACTCTCACTCTGCAGCAATTAGAGGCAAAATCTGAGCAAATTAACCCTCAGCCTTCAGCTTCCCTGTTCCTGCTTCCCTGGGCTCTGGCAGAGCAGGCTGCCCATGCCTGATATCAGAGGAAATCCCAAATGCAGGGGGTGAAGCAGCTGGGTGAGGGCTCCCCACACACACGGTGAGTGTTCCCCACACACACAGTGAGGGTTCCCCACACACACAGTGAGGGTTCCCCACACGCTGGGTGAGTGTTCCCCACACACACGGTGAGTGTTCCCCACACACACGGTGAGTGTTCCCCACACACTGGGTGAGGGTTCCCCACACACTGGGTGAGGGTTCCCCACACACTGGGTGAGGGTTCCCCAGACACACGGTGAGGGTTCCCCACACACACAGTGAGGGTTCCCCACACACACAGTGAGGGTTCCCCACACACACGGTGAGTGTTCCCCACACACTGGGTGAGGGTTCCCCACACACTGGGTGAGGGTTCCCCACACACTGGGTGAGTGTTCCCCACACACACGGTGAGGGTTCCCCACACGCTGAGTGAGGGTTCCCCACACGCTGGGTGAGGGTTCCTCACGCACACGGTGAGGGTTCCCCAGGCCTGGGGGGCACCTGGGGGGCCCCAGGGCTGGCACACCTGGCCGTGCCTGCGAGGCAGAGGCCAAAGAAAGCAGCTGGGACTGACACAATCCCCAAAGCCAGAGGGGCCTGCAAAGATCCCATCACACCACCATGGAATATCCTGAGCTGGACCCACAAGGAGCATTGATCCAGCCCCTGCCCCTGCCCAGACCCCCAACAATCCCACCCTGTCCACCCCTGGCAGTGCTGCCCAAACCCTCCTGGAGCTCTGGCAGCCTTGAGGCTGTGCCCATTCCCTGGGCACCCTCTGGGGCAGAACCTTTCCTGATCTCCAGCTTGTCACAACAACCCTTCCATGCCTTTATGTGCACACTGATTTTAGAGGTCCTGCAAAACTCCCTGAGCAGCCTTTCCTCTCTGGCTGGACTGTCATGAATTCAAGTGCTGCTTGAGCTCCCTCACATCCCATTTCCCTGCTCATCCCCATCCATTCTGCAGCAATTCTTCCAATTGTGTGCCACAAAACCCTGTGGAAGTGTTCCTTCATGCTGCTGCACTCACAGAGATGCTGCTGTGAAATGCACTTTTCCAGCTGCTCAGCTGCAGCCCCAGCAGTGTTTGTTGATGCAAATACCCTGAACTGTCCCTAAGCTGCTCCTTCCTCCTCCCACAGCTCAGAGCCATCCCCAGCAGCTCTGGAGCTCATTCCTTTCAACAGCCTGTGCAAATCTTTATTACCACACCATGATGGGCTCAACAAAAAACAGCATTTCCAAGGCAAAGGGAGGAAATTTCTGTTTGGTTTTGGTTGGGCTTTCATTTTTTTCAAGGCATGTTGTGAAAGAATAGGAGCCACTCTTAGAGATAAATCTGCCTTTGCAAGCTAAACAGGAAAAGTGCATTTCCATGCCTTTGAATGCCTCAGAGCCCTCTCAGAGAGCTCAGGAGGGTGTAGGAAAACCTGGCCCTAGGCACAAACTTTGGGTTGGAAGGTGTTGTGGTGTGTTTTTAGCTTCCGGGTCCCTTCCTCAGGTGTGCCAATATTCCCTTCTCCCTTCCCCCTCGCCCCTTGCTGAGTGTGCCCTGTCAATCAGGCTAACATTCCAGCAAGGCGTCGTGTGGTTGGTCAAGTTCAAAGGATGCTCCTCAGGCCTGGGGGACATTGGCCCGTACAGGTGTCCCTAGTCCCTTGAGACCCTGCCCCTTTCACCTGGTTGGTAGCTCACCTGTCCCCTCCCCTTCCCCTGTCCCTGAGCTTAAAAGGTTAATCAGACCATGCAGCCGGGATTCTGTTGGAGCAGTTGCCCCGGTTCAGACCTCTGTAACCATGGAATAAACATCTGGACATTAAACCCTCCAGCGGAATCCTCTCCTTTCTCTCTTCACCATCGCCAGAAGCTCTCTCTCCTGAGGTAAACGGAGTTCCTGACAAGCCTGGACTTGTTCAGTGCCCTGCTGCAATCTCCAGCAGCCAAGGTATCTCTGGGGTGATTTACACCACAGTGCCGCCTTTGGCCCAGCAGCGAGGGTCAGACTGGCCCAGGCACCATCTAACTGGTAATATTGGGATTCCTATTCCAATACAGGAAGGCACCTCAAAGACAATCCTGTTGAAGCCAAGATCTGTTTTTCATTAATTCAATCCACTTTTCACAAGTGATTCATCCTCACAATAGGATGAGCACAGGAACTGAACCTCAGAGAAGAAAACCACAGAACTGTAGTGTACTAATGGGACCATATGAATTTTTACCTAATTAGTAACATCCTGTAAGGCGCCTTTACACCGTGAAAGTGTCATTAGTGCCGTTAGAGTGGCCACAAAAAGGCCAGAGGACAGTGACACTCAGGGCTCAGGATGCCCAGGGCAATGCCCAATCTTGGCAGTTCCATCTGCTCTTACAAGGATTTATTGCAGTATCAGTGCAGACAAAACCAACCCCAAGATTTTGCACAGAGGATTCCCAGTTACCCGCTGATTCTCACTGATTTCAAAAAGCCCAACAACTTCAGAAGTCCCTGTGACCTCAAGGACTGTCACAACTCCCTGTTAATCTGAGCAGGATAATGAACTTGGCTGTCAGCAGCACCTAAGGAGGGCCAGATTTACAGGCCAGAATTCCCTGGCTGGTCAGGCAGTGGGAACTGGCTGCCACAGCCCTTTAACACCAAGTTTTACACTTCCCACAATCCCAGCCTATCCAGAGGAAACCAAGTGCTCAGGTTTTGAACACTCATATTAAGAAACTCTTTAAAAGTGAGAAATCAGCAGGCAAAGCATAAGTGTGCTGCAAATGTGATGTCAAAGATGAGACCCAATGAGTAAAGGATCCCAAATTTGGGTTCAGCAGCCTCCTGGATGCTGTTTGAAGGGGTGACACTTCATAATCATTAATGCACTTCCAAACCATGCCCTGCTGAAAACCCTGTGAAATGAAATGGACTCCTTGCTTTGCAATCAGGCAGGCAGCAGGAGCAGCCACAGGATTTCACTGCTCTCCACCCCAGATAAGCCTGTCACCAATGAATTCCTCCTCCCTCTTTTCTTCTTCCCATATTAATGCCCTTCATCATAATAAGGATTCCTTCCCACTGCCAAAACTCAATTTACACTATTTACTTTAATGACCTCATTTGTCATCCTGGCCTGTGCTGCTGCCTCTGGGATCACAGCCTGTCCTGCTGCCAGAAGGTCTCATTTACAGTTTGCTCTTTCATTATTTTTTTCTAAAGATTAAATTGCTTCCATTTCAAAGCAAACAATCTGGGATAGTGAGATACAATCATGCATTTGATCAATGCATTTCAGGGTTATGGACATCCCAGTCCCAACTGACTGCTGTCCACTGCATCACCCAGTTATTTCCATCACATTTGGCTTTGTTATTCCTTTCAATCCTTACAAAATATACTGGCTGGGACACTTGATGCAGCAGTCCGTGGCCTGAGACCTTAAGTCCGACTAGCAAGGGGGCGGCCAACAGCCCACTGCAGCAGGGGGAGTCAGTCCCGGCGGCAGGGCCCCAGGGCTGGCTGCTTCAGGCACCCCTCGGCGCCACAGGCCTTGGGCTGTGCCTGCAGGGACCAGGTCTTGCAGAAAGCTGCAAGATTGGTTGAAGAAGGAAGAGCCGGACACTTCCTGGGGTCCAAACAGGTTTAATGCCTCTGGCGAACCAACATGAAGGACCAGGCACCACCAACGAGTGACAACGATCAGTGGGGGAACAGGGGTTATAAAGGGAAGTGGAAATCAAGGGAGGGGTTCACAACCAACCAATCAGAGAAGGTCAGGGGATGAGCTTAACATAACTGACATAATAAGAAAACCAATAAATACAAAGTAAAGGAGGGGCCCCGGGACCTCAGCCAACCACAACCCCCAGTGAGAAGAAGGCTCTGGAAAACTGGGAGGAGTGGGGGGGTGATTGACTGGGCCCAGGGAGGAGGAAAAGTTTACTTATAAGGGGAAAAGGGGGAGGAGAAATTATGTAACTTGGTTAACTGACACTAACCAAGGGCAGGGGTAACCATAGCAACCTAACTGTCAGTAGGGCTAGGCGGGAAAACTGGTGAGGGCAGAACCATTTTACACTGAACAGGGGGGAACAATACATAAAATGGGGGAATAATACAAAAAACTTAATAACACACTACAACAACTTGAATATTGCTACAACATTAATTTGTGGGAAGAATTTCAACTTGTTTTTGGGGGAAGAATAGGAGTGTGATCACTTCCCTCCCCAGTGCATCAGTTCATCTGCCTGTCTAAACCCCATTTTTAGTCTCACAGCTTCCCTGCTCCAGAGAGGTGCGTTCCTTCCTATTAGATTATATTTCCCTCTCCACTCTGACAGGCTCAGTAAAATTCAATGGTAATGAAGTCATGTAAATAGGTTAGGGAAAAGCACAATACTTCATGTTCCATTATGCCCCATGTTGTGTGCACACAGCCTCACACAGAGGGCTGGGCTGGGGGAGCCTCCAAACCCCACAGCAAACCCAGGCAGGGCAGCAAAGCCCCTCAGAGCAGGGCAGGCTCAGAGGTCACTCCAGCAGCCTTGCAATAAAACACTCCAGCCCGTTTGCAGTGGCTTTAAAAGGAGATATTAAAGCCCATTTTCCTGTTTAGGAGTAGCTCCTCAGCCCCCAGCAGAGGTGTCACCTGCAGGGGCCGCTTTCCATTTTGTCTGGAGCAGTGGCCAAGTGTGAGGGACACTTGCTGGCCATCACTGTCACTGCCAGCATAAAGCTTAACCACAACACACACATCAATTGCCAAGGGCCAAACTTTGAATCCCAATGTCACTCGTTCTTTCACTATTTAAAAATCTTTTCCCCACATAAACAGAAACCTGTTTTTTAACCAAAGCAAAGAGCAGTGGAACTTCCCTCATAAACAGCTTCAAGAACTCACAGTTGTTTCGAGGTTAACGAGCCCCTGCCTCATTTTGTTCAGCTCCTGCCACTACAGGACTTCTTTCTTGTTTCCTTCCATCCCAAACATTTGTCTTCAGCCTCAATAAACATCACCCAAACCCTTTGTAGTGATTTCCAATATGCTGATGTATTTCTTCAGAAGCCTCTTCAGTGAATAAATTGGTCCCAAACTAATAGTCCTTGTTATTTATACAGACACAGCCTTGCTCAGGCTGTCTCCTAAGTAGACTTCAGCAGGAACATAAGGGATAACATCTTTTCCAAATAAATTTGAGTATGATATAAGTATTTTCTGCAGAAAAACATGCTTCAGATTTCTCATCAATATTTATACATAAAGCTAAACCAACCTTTTAAAGTTGCTTCTAGATAATATATGATGGTAACTTGACAATAACACAATTTTACAGGTTATGTATGATGCATAAAAGCACATAAATATTACTTACTGTCAAAGAATCAGGTTTCTGGTGTGTGAGAAGAAGATGGAAGTTATTCCAGCACAGTGTTCCCTGGATTCCCTCAAGTCTTGCCCTGGATCATCACATGCAGATGAGAGCAGCAGCAAGGCTGAGGGAAAACAAACCAGAATTGACAACATCACAACAGAAAAGTATTAACAGTGTGGTCTGAAATAATGTCCTAATACAGGAGTAATAAAGCAGCATCAAAACTCTTGGGAAACATCAGTTTTCCACTAATTTCTACAAATATCCAAACATTTTAGAGACTGTGCATTAGAACTCTGGAAAACAGCTTCTGGACACAATAATGTTTTTTTAAATTTTATTTTGTACTCCTTTTACCTTCATCTGTGCAGGACTTATCTCATTACCTTACTCTGCTCACTGCAACACAGAGTGGTGGTGCCTGAGGCTGGAAAGGATTCCTTACTGCTTCTGGGAAGCTGCTTTCCAAGGAAACATGGGGGAATTTAAATTAAAAAAATACATTGGAAACCCCATGGAATTTGCATGTGAAGCAGGTAAGGATTCCAGCTGTTCCTGGTTTACTGGTAGGGACAAGCACTGAAATAATTCTAGAAGAGCTACAAAGAGGGAGAGCTTGGAAAGGAGGCAGAGCTGTGATCAGTGGGTCCCTGAGGCTGGGAAAGCCCTCCTGGATCACTGAGTCCCAGCTGTGCCCCAGAGCTCTGAGTGCCAGCTCCAGGGATGGGGGCTCCACATCTTCCATGAAGGAATTGCTGCTGCTGCTCAGGATGGATGTGCCAGGGCAGCCCATCTCCCACAGCCTCCCCAGCTCCAAACCCAGGTGCAATCCCCACCCTGCCCTATTCACAAACCAGGCTGTCCTGGCACCCCCTGTCCCAGGAGTTTCTGATCCATTTAAGCAGGGCAGGAGCCTCTTCCTGACAGACCTCTCACACCTGGCATCTCCCAACACCTTCTCACTGGGCACAGCAATATTTGTAGTCACAGCAGGTAAATGAGCTGTAGACAGGGAACACAACGAATTTAATGGCATGAATTATTTACACACAAGCCATCTTGCTCCACAGCAGTCCCAGCAGCAGGGATTATTAATTTATAACCCAACTACAGCTACATTAAACAGAACGAGGCTTCCATAAAAACTTAACTGCGGAGCCACAGAAATATTGCCCAGCACATCCAGGCAGGGCAACAGGGTTCTGCAGCAAAGCCTCACTGAAAATCCATCATCACATCTCTTGGGACATGGGAAAACATCCACTGGACTCCAGTTTGTATCCAGGCACGTCCTTGTCTGCCTTGTCATCCAAACAACGCACCTGAAGCAGGACTTGCCTTGAAGGCTCTAAAATAGCACCAAATTCCTCCTTTCCAACAGCAGTGCCAACACCCCCCCTTTCCTGGGGAGCAAAATCCTTGGAGAGGTAACAGGGAGCATCCCCCACTCCTGCAATGTCCCCTCAGCTGATGGGAGCAGGAGGGAAAAGGGACACCCCAAAGGGAGAGCAGGAGGAGCCTTTGGGGGTGGCACAACACAGGATTGGGTCAGAAGCTGCAGAACATGAGGAAGAAAAGGGAGGGAACTGGAAACACCTGAGCAGACAGTCCAGGAGAAGGAAATGGGGCACAGAGCACAGTCAGCAGGGTCACAGTGGGGGATTCAGGTAAGGGGAGTGGGACATAGAGTGGCCCGATTCTACACAACAAGAAATGCAGATAATAAATCTGTAAGGACAAACCTGGCCAGCAATGAGAAGTCTGCAGACTGGGAATGGATAAGGAATTGGGAAGGCTGATCCTGGAGGAACATGAGGAGCCCCACAGGATCATGGGGCAGGTTTAACCAAGCCTTTACCACTGGGTGTTCATGTGACAGACACCTCCATCATGTCCTGCCATCAAACATGGTTCTGTGGAACACAGGCTTGTCCATACTCCTAAATCCTGCTGCTGTGCTTTGTGCCTTCTGCAAAGAAACAGAACTGCTCCAAGAATTGTATGTAATATTCATCCCAATAAACACATTAACAGCTGGACTGCTGCATCCTCAGCTGCTTTTTCAGCCAGTTGGTGGCTGAGGCAGCAAAGGAATCTCCATAGAGCCGGAATTCAGTTCCCCTTTGTTATGTTTGCTCAATTATCCCATCAAAAAAAACCCCCAAACAATATTAAAAGTAGTAACAATTTCAATTGAATAGTTTAGAAAATATATAAATAAGGGATAATTTGGTTCAAATAATAGTGCATAAGCAAAAACAACCGCGGGGTACAGAGGGCAGGGTTCTTGACCCTTGCCACTTCACGTACAAGCTTGCCAAGTGAAAGTCACCCCTTATATGCCATGTGTCAATGCCATCTCCTCCTATTTTCGGTTCGTCACTTTTCTGTCTCCGCCTTCATTACCACCTTTACCACGCATGCGCCACCACTCGGTTTGGTGGTCGCACAAGTCTTTGGAGGTTGTCGCTGATGAAGGCCCTGTAGCCTTCTTTGTTGTCCTTTAATTCACCTTTGGGTTACACATGCGCACCAAGCCAGTACAATGTAAGCCAAGACTAACATATCACTGCATCTACATATCAAAGCAATAAGTCCCTTATAATTAACATTTTCTTGGACTCAACCAGGTTCTTGCTCATTTTTAAGCAACTGTATCTTCAGCTTCTTTCCTGTAGTCTTTGAAAAACATCTGCTAAGAAGGAAGAGAAGTAGAGCCCCTCCTCTCCCTCTCTTCTTTAGCATTACAACCTTTAACTATAACTATTTTATTATCTTCAAATATTAATTACTGTATCAATATTGATTACTGTTTCAATTTTTATCAGCACAAATCATACCTATTTATCACACCTTCATGACTGGAAACCTTTCCCACTGCACTGGGAGCAGTCCAGGTGATTTCCCACAGCACAACCTCGACAGCAACGCTGCCGCTCACTCTGCCCAAGGTCCAGGCAGGCTGCATTGCCTGATCCTGGTGGCTCTGAGTGCCCCTGATGCCTGGTGCCTCCTGAACACACAAATGACCTCACTTGGGGCTGGAGAAAAGGCCCCCAGCCCTGCTGAGGGGTGGGCAGGGAGCACAGGCTCAGCCCAGCACAGCAGCTCCTCCTTTGCCTTCCTCAGGTGAATTCCTGGCACTTCCAGCCCCCTGGGCTTGACCTACTGAGGGATCACTGTGGGGCTGCACAAGTCAGTCCCAAGCCCCAGAGCTCCCTGTGCCTGGGCAGGAGAAGCCATGCTGTGTCCTGTTGTGCTGTGCTGTGTTCTGTTGTGCTATGTTGTGTTGTGCTGTGTTTTGTGTTGTGCTGTGTCAGCCCTGAGCCCCCTCCCTGCACATGACGCTCTGGGAAACCTCTCCGCTCCTTGCCCCAAACTGGGGACAGGTGAGATTTAACAGCTGCAAGGCCCTAACGAGGAGCACCTGCGGGAATTAGCAAAAGTAAGATTTTTAGAAAGTTGGGAAAGCAGGCTTTGGAAACAGACAGAACAGAGAACTAGCTGTAGCTGCAAAGTCTGAAGGTAAAAAAAGTTACAATAGTACAGCAAGTAAGGACATGGAACAGTAGCTTGAATTTTAGGTTTGGTTAAGACAGATATTAAGACTGCAGAAAAATATGTTTAGTAAGATAGCAGAAGGTTTTAAGCATACTAATGGTGTATTGTGTATTGTTAATGGAAAGCAGACAAGCCAGCATTGTGTGCAGCAGGGGTGCCTGCAGTAATTGGTTAGAACAACTCTCTGTAAGCTTTAGCAATGTGCTATTGGCTGGGAAGTTTTTAAAATGTTCTGTAACAAAGGAACCTCAGGCTGCTGCTGCTGTACATGAGCTTTGCCATCCCTCTGCTGTCTCAGCCATGTAGTGAGGCTGATGCTGCAGTAAAGCTCAAGGGATGGACCCCAGTACTCCTGTCCTGTTGATGAAAAAAAAAACCCAAACCCCAATAGTACCCTGTGAGGGGCTTCCATTGGTGTGACTTCCATGCTGGCCTGAGCTGGTGCTCTCAGAGCCCTGCTGAGGTGCAGGGAGGGCTCTGCCCAAGGACTGGGACAGGTGGCAGTCCCAGAGCCTCCCTGAATAAATCATAGTTGAAAAAACAAACCAATCATCAAAAGAACAAAGAAATTATCCATTAGCTGCAAATACTGGAAAGGCAGGAAGGTTAATGGTCCTAGCAGGGTGGAAATTCTCCTGTGTTGGGGATGTCAGGCAGCATAAAAAGCAGCTTTGTACTGAATTTGGGAGAGAAGAGACAAGGGTTCCAGGTGTGCAGAGAATCCAGTGGGACAGGCAGGAGGAGGAGGCCAAGCCTTGGGAAGGTGCTGCCCTTGTGGTGCCAAGGGGGAGGAGAAACTCCACAAAGCACTCCAGTGCCAGCTGTGCCAAACAGGAGAAGGACCCACTCTGCCACCAGCATCCTTTTCCAGAAGTGCTGAGCTCCCAGCAAAGTTCTCCTGCCTGCACAAGCAGGGGGTTTGCAAGCCCTGGGAGTTCTGTGCCTCAGTTTCCCCCTCACAGATGGGTCACAGAGGGCCAGTGGGCCCTAAGCGGGTCTAAAGGCAAGGTGGGCAATACCTCACTGACTCTTTGGGCTGGACTCTTGTTGTAGCCAATGAGGAATTCCTGCTTTTTGTGCTATCACAGCCCTGTCAGCAGCTGAGGAGGAGTCAGAGAGCTCAACAGAGGGCTCATAAAAAGTTCTCAGACCCAGCAAGTTTCCATACAAACCCGTTTTTAACATTTATCCCATCATCTGCCTGCTCTGTGCTGCAGCTTCTCCCTCTGTACAAGTTGAAAGTGGTACCAGCCCCCCAGGGGAACTCTGGAACACAAACCCCTGAACAGCAGCTACAGGTTATGCTGCTGCTGGGACCAAGGAATGCAGCCTTTGGCAAAGGGGGCTTTGGCAAGAACCCCAGGGCCAGAGCAAGGTGGAACTGATTGAGACTGTCCTGAATTCAGGACTCAGCAAAGCAAAGACACAGCTTGGTCACTGCCAGTGCCCTCATCCTTCACACCAGCACTGGCAGCACAGCCAGAGTACCCAAAGAGCCACTGCACAAACCCCCCTGGAGAAAGGAAGCAGCCCTGGCACCCCAGGGCAGGACCTGCACACAGGGTGGGTGTGGGTGAGCCCCTCAGAGAGCCAGCTGAGCTTGGCTACACACTCCAGGAGGGCAGCAGGGAAGCTCCTTCCACCCTCCTCCCCTCCTCTGAGCTGTGAAACAAAGTGAAAATTTTCCAGGATAGAAATCCATTTTAATTTAGGTGAAATGTACATGCTTGAGTTGAGTTCTGGTTAGAAACCATAGTTATTTAGCCAGGCTGCAAGGCCTAAGCTCAGTGAAGTTACTTCAGTGAAGGACAGAGATAAAGGGGAGGAGACAGAAGATGATAGAGAGAGACAGGGACTGCTGTAAGGGCAAGTCAACCTGACCTCAGAATTCTTTCTGATAAAAAGGAACTAATGGTAAAGTCACACGAAACCCATAAAAATGAATGTGTATGAACCTATTGTGAAACTGTATGCATATGTATTTGAGAGAGAGATAAAAGGAGACCGGAAGTTCTCAGAGGTAAGCATGCCTTTTTTGAGGAGAGCAATCTCCGCATGCGTCCAGCGCTGTAATAAACATACCAAGCTTTACAACTTTTACAAAGTTATGGGGTTCTCTTCTTTTCTCCACAAAACAGCTGCTCCTTGTGCTCAGGGGAGCAGGGCAGGGGGCACAGGGACCTGAGCCTGTCCCTCACACACCAAAGCAGCACAGCAGTCAAGGAGAAGCCCCCATGTCCACCAGGAGAGTTCAGCCCCTCCAGCCAAACCAAAGCTGTTTTCCTCCCAGGGCAAACCCATACTTTTCACCCCAGGAGAGCACAAAGGAGGGAGCCCAGCAAGCTCTGCTCTCCCAGCAGTTGCAGGGAGTCCTGAGGGCCTGGGGAGGTACCTGGGTGTGGGATTTTCAGGGTTCCCAGGACAAAGGAGCAATTGAGAATCTGACTGCATGTTCTTAAAAGGTTAATTTATTATTTTATGTACTTACATTAAAGAATGTGACACTAAAACTATACTAAAGAATAGAGAAAGGATACAGACAGAAGGCTTAACAAGGCACTAATCAAAACTTGTGACTGATTCCTCAGACCCAACACAGCTGGACAATGATTGATCATTAAGTAAAAACAATTCACATCCAATCAAACAACCACCTGTTGGATAAATAATCTCCAACCACATTCCAAAGCAGCAAAACAGAGGAGAAGCAATCACATAATTATTATTTTCATTCTTCTCTGAGGCTTCTCAGCTTCCCAGGAGAAGAATCCTGGGCAAAAGGATTTTTTCAGAAAATATGACAGTGACACCACATATAGCAAAACCACATTGCTCCCACTTGGTAGCTCTGGTTTTTGGGGCTTAGAGCTGAAATCCACCCAAAATAATCCAGTGGGGTTTATGAGGACTTTGGAAAATGTCAACTCAATTCATAGCATTTCAAAACCTTTTGTAAAAGCTTTTACATGTTTCCTCTCTGTCCACAAAAATGTGTGTTGAGAATTCACATTTGCACTTTTTTCTTCTATTTTTCTTTTTGTAGAGTGCCAGGGGAAGAAACAAGCAGATTTTATTTTCAAGTTCTTGTTCAAGACTGTAATGAAAACTCAGGGATTATTTTTTCATGAAAATGTCCACTTAGGAAAAAGGCAATTCTCTTTCAGGAAGAAATGGTTTCATTAAAAAACAATAAAAAGGTAAAATGGTACTTTCTAATGAGAGGCTGGAGTCTCTCCTCGAGTTAAGTGGCAGCCCAAGCCACACAAACACACTTTGTTATCCTCCCCAGCGTCCACACTCACAGCAGAGCAAATTCCTGCCAGTACTTTGGAGTTACCAGCAGTACTTTAGTTAGGAAAAGATAAAAACCTGTGTGGCACACAATCTGTATTTGTGATTTGCACTCAGGCCTTGGAGGCTTAGCCCAGGCCAAAGCTCAGCTCTGCCTCATTCAGCAGAGGACGTGAGCTGTGGTGCTGCCTTTGAGATGGCAGCAGGGCTGTGGGGAGGATCCTGGATGGGGAATGCACTCAGAGTTTGTCTCACAGCAGCTCTTAGGAAGCAGAGGTTTGCTCCAGATGGATGCTGTGGGTTCAGCACTCAGCATCCCACAGCTCACAGCATTCCCAGGAAGGCTCAGCTCTCCCAGCCAGGCCTCAGTGGCCCTGGAGCAGCAGCAGGACACACATCCCAACCCCACAGAACAAAGAGCAGCAGGAGCATTTCTGGGGAAAGCAAAGGTGGGAAGGCTCAGGGGAAATGTCAGGAGCTGGCTGCTGCCCCAGTGTGGAGCTGCCCTGGGTGACACAGCCTGGGGACAGTGCTGGCTGTCCCTGCATGTCTCTGTGGATGTGACAGGCTGCTCAGAGTGTGAGAAAACTAGGTAAGCTTTCCCAGAATCAGCCTGAGAGACTTTAGGGAGTTGAAGATAAACAATGATAGATTATTATTATAAACAACCTGCAAGGTGTTTTCCTACTCTCTGTTTTCTTGTTTTTCTCAAAGATTCTTTATAAGAAAGGTGTCTTGTTAATCAGCCAATCAGGTGAAATGTATTGATTAATTGAGCAACCAGGTCTATCTGTATTGAACAGATATAGAATATAGATATAGTGTATAGAAAGAGGATCAGAAGTAAAGACAGGTGCTCTATGCAGAGCAGCCGTCTGGAGAGTCTGTGTGATTCTTGCTCAACAAGGACAGGTCTCACTGGGAAGCAGCTGGGAGCAGGCCCCTGAGCCAGCCCAGCCACGTGTGGCCCTGCAGCAGTGTGGCAGCACGAGGGAGGTGTCCCCATGCCAAGGGCAGGATATCTGCAGTGCCCAGGGCTGCTCTGGGCTCTGCAGCCTCCACCAGGCCTCACTTGCCCTGGCTGGCATAAGCAGGGTCCTGCCAGCAGCAGAGTATTTATAGCCACACTATCAGTGCTCTCCTCCTGGGGCTCCAAGCCCTTGCTATTCTGAGCCCTGCAAGAGGAGAAGGGCACAGGTCCTGCCCCAGAGAATTCTCAATTGAAGCAGCTTGCAGAGACCTCACTTTGGAGTGTGGTGGGCGCACAAATATGACCTGATAACTGAATCCCTGTTTGCTTCCTCTGTGTTTCCACAAATTTTGAAGTCCAGAAATTCTGTTCAGAGCCACAGAATGAGTCTGGCCCTGAAGCACTGGAGGCCTGTAAGCCTCAGTCAGCCAGCCCCTCACGCTGTGGTGTCAGCACAGGGGCCCTGCTGTTGGGCAGCTTCAGAACTGCTGCTCTCCCTCCCTGGTGACTGAAGTTCTCCCAGCACCTCATTACCACTTCTCCCAGCTGCCTGCCCCACATCAAAGGGGTTTCCTGAGGCTTTGACAACCATCCCCCTGCTTCCAGCAGAAAGCTGTTGTAAGCTTTTTTTTGGGAAGAAATTATTTAAGGTAGCTGAAATAGGATTTGCCCATGGAGGAAGAAGCTCCAGATTTGCATCCCACCATGCACAGTGGAGGATGATCCCTAGAGCCAGTGGGGAAGAGAATCACAGAATCCCAGAGCTGGTTGGGCTGGCAAGGCCCCTAAAGCCCATCCAGTGCCACCCTGCCATGGCAGGGACACGTCCCACTGTCCCAGCTGCCCCAAGCCCCAGTGTCCAGCACTGGGCACTGCCAGGGATGCAGGGCAGCCCCAGCTGCTCTGGTGCCCGTGCTGTGGGAGCACTGGGAGCTGCAGGGCTGCTGCAAGGCTGGGAGTGCTGTGCTGTGAAGCCCTGGAGGCTCAGGCTTTGCTGGGCAGTGATAACAAAATTATTTATCTCGAGTGGATGGAAGTGCAATCAAGGCAGAGCCTTTCAAAGCATCTTGAGACAGGGAAATCAGAGCTGCCAGACCCAAACAGGTCTTGCTGGGCAGTACAAGGGTGGCTGTGCAGACCTGCCTGCTCTGTGGCAGAGTTCCATCACTGCTATTCATCCTGGAGCAGAAATCTTCAAGGGAATAAATGAGCCCTTATTTCCCAGCACTGAAAATGCCTTTGGGCATCGCATCCAGGGTGATTTGCCTTGCTGGAATGTTCTGTGTCTATAGAGGACCTTGCCTTGTGACAGTCCCTGTGTGCCCTGGGGCAGGGGGATGGGGTGGATGTGCAGTGCTGGAGCCTGAGTTTGCCCAGAACACCCAGTGCATGCCCACCCCAAAGAGCAGGAAGCAGGGAGCTGTGCCCCTCACACGCACCTGGGAATGGGCATTCCCATGGAACACTGCTGTGCCAAGCCAGGGCTGAGCTCCTGTGTCTGACTCCTGCTGAGCCCCGCTTCAGGCAGCTTGGCAGGGCAAATAATTAAAGATGGGCTCCAAATCCATAAATCAAAGAGAGAAAGGCCTTGGATACAGGAACAAAAGGAAGAAAAAAGGACTTAAAAGTCTGCCCTGTGCTGTACAATGCTCAGACAGGCTCTTTGCAGGCACAATTGTGTTCAGGAAAAGACTGCTGAGACTCAGCAAGTTCCCTGGGAACACAGGTGGGGGAGGCTTTGAATCTCCGGGTGCTTTTGTGGCTCTGAGTGCTTTGCTCTGCTCTTAAATCACAGCTCTCCTTTCCTGCACGGCCTGCCAGGGAGGAGCAGAGGCTGGGAGCTCCCCAGGGAACAGCTGCCTGGCAGAGGGGAGGTGACAAGCTGTGACAAAATACCCTGAGAGAGAGCAGGGAAATTCTCCACAGCCCATGGCCACGGGGAGAAAATGAACCAAGAACAGCCCCCCAGCATGACCCCTGTGAGGGATAACATTTCATCAGCATCAGTGAGATCACAGAAGAGCTGAGAGGGAGATTTGCCATTGCACACCAAAGGAGAAACTGAGGCACCAGAGGGGGAAGTCCCTGGTGGACACTTGGCTGCCAACAAGACAAGCTGTGCTAGTCCATGGGTGGCACCTTCCTCATGCCCCAGCTCCTGGTGGGCCAGGCTCCACAGGTGATGCCCAGAGCAAGGAAACCTCCAACCAAATGATGGCCAGGGCTCAAACAGCCCTGCAATCATCACTTCTAAACCAGGAGGTTTCCTGCTCTGAGAAGGCCAGACAGGTGCTTTTATAGTAGGAGTGCTAGTAAAATATATGTATTGTATAAGTGGCCTTGCCCCAATCCTAGTTGTTCTAGATGGGCTGCAGCTGTGATGTCCCTAATTGGGCAGCCGCTGCGGCCAATGAAGATAACTGGGATAAAAGGGGGTGGGCTGGCTGGTCAGGGAGAGTCTTTGAGAAGCCCTGATGAAGAAGCAGCAACAACACTGCTGTGAAGAGCTGCATGTGAGAAAACCACTCAAAAGGTCTGGGACTCTAGAAATATGATAACAACAAGTGGTGACCCTGACGTGATAGAAGATAGGACAGCTGAGAGCTGTAGTAGAACACAGCCTTTGAGTCGAGGAGCTGTGACAGCCAAGAGCTGTGAAGAATATGGCCTTTGAGCAAGGAGCTGTGTGTGTTGTATGTGGCCTTTGAGTCATGGGGAAATGTATGTATTATACTTGAATATCTGTAAGTAAAAGAAAAGGGGGAAATATAGTAGGAGTCCCAGTAAAATATATGTATTGTATAAGTGGCCTTGCCTCACTCCTAGTTGCTCTAAATGGGCTGCAGCTGTGATGTCCCTAATTGGGTGGCAGCTGTGGCCAGTGAAGATAACTGGGATAAAAGGGGGTGGGCTGGCTGGTCAGGGAGAGCCTTGGAGGAGCCCTGACAAAGAAGCAGGAGCAACACTGCTGTGAAGGGCTGCTTGTGAGATAAGCCACCTAGAAGGTATGGGACTTGAGAAATAATATAATAACAACATGAATACAACCTTTCTGGCAAGCTTTAGACCACATTATCTGCCCAAGTCTGCCAGAGCTCCTCGGTGAGGATTTTCAGGCTGAAGGGGAGGCTGAGGAAGGTCTGTGGTGCCCTCAAACCTCACGAGGCTCTGGAGAACAGAGAGAGCCTGACTGCCCCAGGAACAGGCTCTGACAGGAGATATGGAGAGCTCTGCCCTTGGCTGAGAGTGATACTTTTGTTTTCTGGTTTGTTTTTTTTTTTTTTTGTCCCCAAACCTCTTAACCTGCTCTCTCACACTGCAGAGCTGGGAGCCTTTTGTTAACTATTTCCTGCTCTGGTTTCCATGGAAAACAAAGTCACATGCACCATCTCTCAAAAGATCACAGAAATGCTTCTGGCCTAACAATCCCTCTGCCTTTAACAAATGAGGCCAAAGAAAAAAACCATGAAGATGCAAACCAGAGATTTCAAGTCCATCTGCTCAAGTGCCACAAACCCTCAATATTTTAAAATAATCAAGTGCTAAAAAATTCCCAAACTGTTTAGGTAAGTCCCACACTGAGGCATTCTTTCTCCTAAAAAGGGCAAAAAAGAGGTATTAAGCCTGTATATTGCTAAAGTGCTGGGGGGAATTGTAATATATCGTGATTGAAAGCATTTGATCTTACTTTTCCCTGGTGACACATTTCTAATTCTCATTATTTCTGCGCTTTGGGCCAAGGTCCCATCTGTTACACCAGTGCTTGTCTTTCCCCAAGTTTCAGCTCATTGCCCCAGGGCTTCTGCTGGCTCCTGGGTAACAAGATCCACCAGCAGGACACCTGGCAGCATCCAAAGCCCTCCAAGTGAGAGGCTCAGTGCCCAAAGCTGGGCTGAGGTGTCCAGTAGAGGGGTGCCTGATTTCAGCACCTTTGAGTCTCAGCTTCCATGAGATGTGTAAGAAGCCCTGGATTTATCTATCTGCTCACCCCAAGATGGCACAGAAGGGCAATTCAAGCTCCAGTGATGTTTGCAGACCAGCATGAGCTCCTTTTCTCTGCAGGCACTCACACCAGGCCTGCTCACTCAGTTGGAGGCAAAACCAGCTTTGTTTTCAGCTGGGCAGCCTTTGCCCCATGACATCTAAAGAAGAGGGATCAGCTGAGGTTCAAGGTGCAGGAATGAGGAGGGATGTGAGGAGGGACGTGAGCTCTGAGCAGCTGAGGGTGAGGAGTGGGAGCTCCTGTTAGTCTGGGCAGCAGCAGTGGGGCTGCTCCAAGGGACATTCCATGGAGTCTGTCTAAAGTGGAATTCTTAATGAAACAAAAGTGCAGTGCTCTAAATTTAGATGCTCTATTAATGTTTTTAAAAGCCACGGAGCGGCTGAAATCTCACTCAGAGTTGCTTCCATCAGGCCAAAACTGAAATCCTTGAGTCAGTGGGGGAAACCTCACGGGTTTGAGTGCTGAGCTCCCTTTTGCTGTCCCTGCCCATCCTTGGTGGCACTTCCAGCGGTTGTTGAGTGTTCCTAAGTGACACAACCCACAGCTGTTAATACTTGTAATTCCATTTTATGCTTTAGCCTTTCTGGCAGCAGAGCAGCAAGGCTAGAGCTGCAGTTGAGTGAGACAGCAAATAAACAACAGGCCAGAGAGCTGCCATGCAAAGAGATACCCATCTTTCAATATCAGATCTCTTAGTCTAATACCCTTCGTTTGTGTTGCAGAACAGGTTCTGTCTTGCACTCCAGCTACAGCCGCATCAGATGGGCCATAAATCATTGAACAATACAAGCAGGAACTGGGACTTGTCTGGTAAATCACTTTCTGCTGGTGATATGCTGATCTCTGTGGGATGGGGATGGATGAGATCCCTGGCTTGGAGGCAGTGCTGTGCTATGACAGCTATACACAAGGGATGTTCATAGCAAACCCACACTGCGATTTATTGTTTAGTGAGAAAATTTCCCCTTGATTTATAAATATTTCACCTGAGAAGAACATCCACACTAACTCCAGGCACACAGACAAGCTTCCCAGTGCCCAGGGATGATCAAAGCGCAGCGGCTGGATGGATGCTGGGGCTCCAGGGGGACTCCAGAGCTGCAGCTCCTCCATAGTAAAGCCCATTAAAACAAACGGGAGTGCAGCTCAGCCCTTCCAGGGGGCCATTGCCCGGTGTTAATGTGCCCTGTGCTCCCCGATCCAGCGAGAGGGGAGGTGCCGGTCCGGGGTCCGACCCTGCTGGTGGCTGTTCGGTCTGGGATCGGGAGAGGTGCAACCCTCCAGCGCTGGAGAACAAGGCACAGGCTCACCTGTCCCGCCCAGCTCCGTCCTCTCTCATGAGGTCAGGAAGCTCAGAGTGCTGCGTTAATAAACAGCCCCACTCCCATCGCTCACTGCCGCCTTTATCTGTTCCAGACACCTCTTGCTGCCAACAGCCCCGTTCTATTTTTACGGAGCAAATGCTTTCACGGCTCCGCTTCCCTGGGCTGCCCACTTGATGTGTTGTTCACACCTCGTTTACTCTTCACACCCTCAAGGACCTGGCCGTGGAAAGGATCCCTCCCCTGGAACAGGAGGACAAATAGGAACCAGAGTTGCTGTCAGCACTTGTGGCTCTGGGGGGACAGGAGGGAAAAGGGCAAGGGGGGTATCTTTACTCCTTCAGCTGCTGCCCTGATTATCCCTTCTCTCCTTGTAACCAGTGCGCAGTGGAAGCAATCAAGAAGAGCATCCCCTCAGCCGGGGCATGAGTTACTGCATCTCCTGAAATTCTCCATGTGGGAGCACAACCTCCCACAAGGGGTCCAACACATCCACAGAGGAAGTTTAAGACTTGGAATAAGATCCCAATATTACCAGGTAGATTGTGCCTGAGCTCGTCTGACCCTTGCTGCTGGGCCAAAGGCAGCAGCTGTGGTGTTTCACCTCAGAGACACCTTTGGCTGGCTGGATGGTGCAGCTGGGCACTGAAACAAACCCAGGCTTGTAGAAACTCAGTTTACCTCAGGTGGAAGGGCTTCAGGCGAGGGTGAAGAGGAAAAGGAGATGGATTCTGGTGGAGGGTTTAATCCAGAGTTTATTCCATGGTCACAGACATCTGAATCTTGCTAACAGCTCCAACAGAATGCTGACCACATGGCCCTGGCTGAATTTAGGGACAGGGGGAGGGAAGGGACAGGTGAGCACCAAGCAGGTGGGAGGGGCAGGGTCTCAGGGGACGAGGGACACACAGACAGGCCAATGACCCCAGGCCTGGGGGCATCCTTTGAACCTGACCAACCACACGAGGACTTGCTGGAATGTTAAAACTGACTGACAGCCCAGCGAGGGGAAGAGGAGGAAGAGAGGTATTGCCACACCTGGGAAGGGACTGGGAAGTCTAAAACAGGAAATTGCAACACATTGCAACAAAGACTCACAGTCCTAGATGAAAAATTTAATTACTGAGCAAACTTTCCAGATGTGCTAAAGATTCCCTGTGTGATCATTGGGATCATGGGGCCTGGCTGGGTCAGCTCATCCCAGAGTCTTTAGTGTTGCCATGCAGGAAACACATCCCTGTCCTTCAGCACTTGCTAAGGCTGCAACAAGATGTGCTCCAAGTGTGGCTACTAAACCAAGTGTAGTCTTGGAAATATTCCCAAACCATCCATCTCTGTGACAATTAGGTCAGAAATATGAATCCTTTGTTATCAGTTCAGAGTTTTTCCAGTAACTTCTACTTAATCTTTGGAATGTGCACTATTCAGAAAGGGCCACAATTTTAATTGGGATGGGAACAAATGCATAAGCCCAATATAATTTGACTTTAAGGAATGATCCCAGTATTTAAAACCTATCAGTTTTGCCCTCCACCTCAGTTATTAATAGCATAGGTGCAAAAGCAATCAGCCACTTCTCTTGGGATAACCCAAAGCTGCTGGGGCTGTGTGGGGCTCTGGAAGGGCATTTGGGCACCTGCAGGTTAGAACATTGTGTGCAGATGCCCTGCTGAATGCAGCCTGACTGTGAGTTCCCACTCTAAGAATAAACACTTCCTAAAAATAAACCTGTGCTCTCCTGGCTTTCTTCTTTCCTTTGTTTTCTTTCTTTCTTTGTTTTCTTTCTCTCTTTCCTTCTGCCCACCTATCCAGCAATCTTCTCATCTTCACTTTGTGCAGATCAAATATTCCAAAAATCCTCTCTCCAGCCTCCCAGCACACAAGGAAAACTACAGCACTTTTAAGTTCACTTTCTAAAATCACAGATATGAAAATAAGCCACTTTGGAGCCAAGTCTGTGTTTTACAATCATTTACAAAGCCTGTAATTCCATCTTTATAACCATCAGCAGACTGTGTAAGGAGTGAATCACAGAATTGATTTGGATGAGGGAAAGGCAGCTTTTCCATGTCAGAATTACAGCAGGAAGAATTCAGAACTTATTTTCAACTGAAAAACAAATGAAATGGTTCAGAGACTCCAGAATACTCACAGGGAGGAGATGGACAACTACCACAATAGCACAAAGTTCAACATCATAGAACCTTTTCCTTGTTGTCATTTCAAGTCAGGTGTCCCTCCATCCCTCAGTCTCCCTAAGGAGAACAGCAATATTGGCACAAAAGGCATGAGAAATGTGTAAGACTTTCATTTTTGCACCCTCCCTG
Organism: Zonotrichia albicollis; assembly: GCF_047830755.1. NCBI lineage: Eukaryota > Metazoa > Chordata > Aves > Passeriformes > Passerellidae > Zonotrichia > Zonotrichia albicollis. Next base: position 7,406,360 of record NC_133845.1, on the reverse strand, counting down.
CCCACTCTTCCTAAAGGAAAGTTCCTAGCCCCAGAGGAAGTTACCAATACCCCACATGTCACAGGTAAGGGTTTGGTTCTTTCCTCTGTCATGGTGAGCAGGGCCAAAATCTTCATCTCTCACTGAGTGGTCATTTTGGAAATCCAGCTGGATCTGCCTCAAGGGAACATGCTTTCCCCAAGCCATCAGAGCATGGATCTCACTGACAATTATTGAGCTCCTTTTGTGCTCAGCCTCTCCTCTCCCTCATGCACAGCAACATCAGTTTAAGTGTTGTCATCCCAGCTTTTCTCTTCCCACAATCCAGCTCTTCCACATCGGCAGGGATGGGGACAGCCCTCCCCACATGTATTATTTCATTTAATGTTTCCAACCAGGCTACATTTTTCATGGTCTTTATTTGGATCAATCACACTAAAAGCTGATGTAGCATTATTTAATCTTTGACAGGGGGAGAATTAAGATACAGGTTTATTCACTTACAGAAAATGTCAGACTAGAATTAGACGATCACTTAAGGGATTGAACTTAACTACTATGAGAGCTGCTTTTTCAAGCAGAAAATGTTAATATTCTTGCCTTGTTTTTCCCTGGGTTCTGGTGGCATGAAAATGGGATTTATTAGAACCATGAGTAAGTTTGGGGTAAATGATGCTGTTCCTTTCTTCAGTGCAAAAAACTGATAGCTGAATATTCAGCACCAAACTGCACTAGGCTGGGTCTGGGAGCACCCTGGGTAGTGCACACTCACACACTGGAATTTTAAAGACTTGTGCCTGAGGGCAAGTGAGATTGGCTGTGCAGTCTGGGTCTGGTCTGGCTTCTGACAGTGCTGGGAGCTGATTTACAGAGCCAGGACAGCTCCTCTGCAGCTGAGGCTTTCCACACACCGAGCACAGAAGGATGGAATTCAACACCAGGTACTCCAAGAGATCATTCCATGGACAGCCCAGGATGGAATGGAATGGAGATGGAATGGAGACGTCCATGAGCCAGCACTTTGTCCTGGGGCCCAAGGAGCCAAATGGTATATCCAGGGAAGCACTAGGAGGAGCACTGCCAGCAGGTCAGGGAAGGATCCTGCCCCTGTGCCCAGCCCTGGAGGCACATCTGGAGTGCTGGGCCCAGCCCTGGCTCCTCTCTGAGCGGGGCCTGTGGAGGCTGCAGAGCTGAGCCAGGGCCTGGAGCAGCTCGGTGCCCAGGAAAGGCTGAGGGAGCTGGGGCTGCTCAGCCTGGAGAGGAGCTCCAGTGAAAGGGGCCTCAGCCCTGGGTGTCCCTGTCGGTCCCTGTGTCTGTCCCTGTCCGTCCCTGTGTGTCCCCGGTCAGAGCAGGCCCAGGCTCTGCTCCAGGCCCAGCAGTGCCCCCTGAGCCATGGGCAGGGCCTGAGCCCAGCAATTCCCCCTGCACAGGAGGCAGAACTGCTGCCCTGGGCAGTGCCCAGCCCTGAGAGGCTGCCCAGGGAAGGTGTGGAGTCTCCTCCCTGGAGATATTGCAGAACATGGACACAATCCTGTCCCCCGTGCTCTGGGATGGCCCTGCTGGACCTGGTGACCCTCTGAGGTCCCTTCCAGCCTGACCCATCCTGGAATTTTGTGGAAATCTCATCTTGATGCACTTGCCTGGGTCAGGAGGCCCCCTGCAATTATCACTAAATAATTAGCAATTAAATACCTCAGTAATGAAGAAGCAGCTCTGTAGCCCTTGGTCCTGGGCTGTGCTGAGTTCCCACTGATGGAACACCCAGGCACTGATATTTCCTCTGCACCATCCAGTACCCAAGCAGCACAACCAGCCCTGGAGTGTGGAGCTGGGATGGGGAACACCAGCAGCTCTGCAGGAACCCATCCCTTCATCTCCAGCCGGGCCTGAGCCACTGCTGCCCAGCCTCCTGCACCTTGCAGGGATCTCTGGTGAGGAGGGGGTTAACAAACAGCCACATACGTTTTTCTCCTCCCTAGCCAAGTTTCCCCCAGTCAAAGCAACAGCCTGTGTTCCATGGATCTCCTCACTCCAGGGTCACAGACTGCCAGCCTTGTTTTAATGAGCTGTGTCCTGCAAATTTCACAGTCACTTCCAGTCTAATAAGGGAACCCACAGGGGTGGTGTTTTCAATTTGCTCCTCTTTCCTGGAGAGTTTGTGCCGTACATCACACAGAGCAGCTCACAGCTGGTGCAAAGAGAAAAGAATTAGCTTGTATTCCCCATGCAGGGGTTTTATAATTCAATATTTATTAAGATTGGGGTCCTCTCATTTGAAAGGCCAAACAGTTTGTTTTACTATGTGTGGGATAGATTACGTTAATATAGTGAACAAGGGCTTCCAAGAACTAATTTAGAGAGGGTGTTGAAAAGCCCTGCACATGATAGAAATATTATGAACAAGTAAGAATCCTTAATACTTTGTCTAACCAAGCCCTGTGCATACAAATTAAACATAATTGGAAATCCTGTTCCAACCATCAGACTAAGGGCTACTTTACAACTGAAATGACACCTAAATGTCTAATTTTAATTTTAAATTCGCTCTATAAAAGCACAGCCTGATTGTTTTCCTCTCTTCGAAAGAAGATTTATGAAAAACGAGAAAATCTAAGCTTTACTTAAATGTATATGAATGAACACAGCTTTCAGCTGAAGCTCATTGCAAAGCAGAATTCCTTGAATATTCATTAATTCTTCCAGACATCTGATATTCCCCTGCACACACAGTAGCACAATACTATTGCTCAGTAAATAATACCAGAGTCCCATGAGAAATTCAGAGATTTGGTTTCAACTTTTAATCTAAAAGCACTGTGAAATATTCCATCATTTTGGAATATTGACTATATCAATATTCACATAGAAAACTTTGCATTAGAGCCACAGAACTGGAAAAACCCTCTAGGACCACCAACAGCAGCCACTTGGCAACAAGAGCCCACTGCCAAGGCCACACTAAACCATGTCCCCAAGTGCCACAGAATGGGAATTCCAACCTCCACCCTCCCTGCCCTGGGCAGCTGTGGAAGGGCTGGACAATCCTTTCAGTGAAGAAATTGTCCCCAGTGCCCACCCTGAGTTGCCCTGGCCCAGCCTGAGGCCGTTCCCTCTGCTCCTGTCCCTGTTTCCCCCCGGCTGTGCCTTCCTGGCAGGAGCTGTGCAGAGCCACAAGGGCTCCCTGAGCCTCCTTTGCTCCAGGCTGAGCCCCTGCCCAGCTCCCTCAGGAATTCTCCATTCCCTTCCCAGCTCCGTTCCTGCCCTGGACACACTCCAGCCCCTCCATGTCCTCCTTGTCAGAGGGGCCCAGGGCTGCCCCAGCACTGGAGGTGCCCCAGCAGGGCCAGCACAGGGAACAATCCCTGCCCTGGGCCTGTGGCCACCCCACGGCTGGCACAGCCCAGGGGCCAGTGGCTATTGCCCACCTGGGCTCGTGTCCAGCCACTGGCACAGCACCCCAGGGCCTTTCCCAGCCCCTCTGGCCCAGCCTGGAGCTCCAGGGGTTGGTGTGACCCCAGTGCAGGAGCTGGCACCCAGCCTTAGTGGCCTTGTTGGATCCAGGGACCAGCCATGCCCATCCCTCTGCAGAGACCCTGCCTGGCAGCACAGCCACAGCCACAGCCACAGCCACAGCCACAGCCACAGCCACAGCCACAGCCACAGCCACAGCCACAGCAATCCCACAGTCAGAGCCAGAGCCAGAGCTGTTGCAATGTGTTGTAACTTCCTGTTTTACTTCCTAAGTCCCTTCCCAGGTGTGGCAAAGACCTCTCTCCCTTCCCCCTCGCCCTCTTGCTGAGTGAGTCCTGTCAATCAGGCTTACCATTCCAGGAAGGTCGTCGTGTGGTTGGTCAAGTTCAAAAGATGCCCCTATGCCCAGAGGTCATTGGCCTGTCTGGGTGTCATCCTCCCCTGAGACCCTGCCCCTCCCACCTGGTTGGTGGCTCACCTGTCCCTTCCCTCTCCCTCCCCCCGGAGCTTAAAAGCCCAATCAAGCCATGTGCTCGGGATTCTGTTGGAGCTGTTACCTGACATTCAGACTTCCGTGACCATGGAATAAAACTCTGGATATTAACCCTCTGACAGAATCCGTCTCCTTTCTCTTCACCGTAGCCTGAAGCCCTTCCACCTGAGGTAAACGGAGTTCCTAAGAAGCCTGGACTTGTTCACTGCCCATCTGCAGCATCCAGCCAGCTAAAGGTGTCTCTGAGGTGAAACACCACAGTTTCCACCCTTGACCCAGCAGCAAGGGTCAAACTAGCCCAGGCACAATCTACCTGGTAAGATTGGGATTTATATTCCAATACAGAGCCACAGCCAGAGCCACAGAACCAGAGCCACACAAATCCCACAGCCACACCACACACAGCCACCCACAGCCAGAGCCACACCACAGCCACACCAATCCCACAGCCAGAGCCAGACTCACAGCCACAGTCAGAGCCAGAGCCACACAAATCCTACAGCCACACCACACACAGCCAGCCACAGCCACACCACAGCCCACCCAGCCGGGGGGCACTGGCAGGGGTGCCCTCCATCCCTCCATCCCTCCCCACATTCCCCAGAAGGACATGGACCGGGCCTGGTGCCAAGCTGAGCCCTGGGCAGCGCCAGCCCTGCCCAGCTGGGTTTAACCCATTCCCCACCATGCTGGGGTTACCTGAGCACACGGGCCGGGCACCAGCACAGGGTTTCTCAGCAGAATGCTCTGGGAAGGGCTGGCAGAGGTTTTACCAAGGCCCAGGTATGGGACCCACAGGCTGTCCCTCCCTCAGCAGTGTCTGCTGGGTCCTGTTAGGGCTTCTCCATGGCTGGGGGGGCTTGGCCAGCACTGCTCCTGCCTCTGGCACCAGCTGGGCACTCCTGGCAGCTCCCTCTGCTCCCTGACCTGGAGCCCCCCGTGCACCCCCTCTGCTTTCGAGCCACTCATCCAGTGCCTGCATTTGAGATTATCCCTCCCTGCATTTGGGAATTTAGCTGCTTTATTGAACAGAATTAAAATATTTAATTTAGTGAGATTTGGCATTAGCTCGTGCTTCTCTGCTGTCCATTAATGTCAGAACTGAGCTGTGGATCCATTCCAATAAATGTTTGTACAAACATGTTTGTATACAGATTCACGCAGGCTATAAATTCAGTGTGAGGCACTTCTCACTGAAACATGCACCGTGACTCACCAAAAACATGAAGAGGATTTCATTTTTTTGAGGGAAGAATTTTTTAATTAGCCAGTAAAGTTCAGGAGACAACACATCATCCAAGAGTGAACAAAGGCTGCTGTTAATTGGTAGGAACCTTCCAAATGAGGGGAAGCTAATGGAAGTATTTTTTTATCTGTCTCTCTCAAATATTCCTGGTTTGGGTGTTTTCTGCTTAAACTGTTCGAGTTAATGTGATTATTCAGTTAAATGAGTAACAAGAAGAGATTCCTCAGCAAAGGGTGTGGCAAACACAGCTGGAAAACTACAACATGTCTCCATCATACCCAAATCCCAGAGTGTGCTCCTGCTTTTTGCACAAACTGGAATGAGAGCCAGCCAGCCGAGAACCAGGAGGTGCAGAGGGGCTTTCCAGGACCAGTGCTCACCTTCTGGTGTGTACAGGGGACTGTCCCACACTTAGACCCTTGCAGGTCAGCAGTGAGGCTCGTGTTCATACACCCACTGCACAGTTCTCATGGGCTCAGGGAGACATTATTAACCTTAAACCCAGGTTTAATCTTCCATGTCCTGCTGGAAAATCTCAGAATGTCAAGGAAAAAATTCTCTCAAGTGATTCTGGAGTGACTTTCTGTGGCCTGGAGAGCAGAAGAACACAGTGTGGAAAACAAAGAAAACCAGCTTTACCTCACACCACAGTTAATAAAAATTAAATGTCAGACGGGACAAGAAAAAGTGATGTGGTAGCATACAGAGGACAGGATCCATGAGAGATTCTGAGTAATGAAAAGGTCAGGGGAACCTATAAATAAAGCCTGAGGCATGTGAGGTCTGGGGAGGCAGGGAGCTCATCAGGGAGTACAGAAACTCAGGCAATTAATGGATATGTTTTATGTAAATGGAGCAATTACTGTTCCAGGTATGGAACCTGCTTTTTCTCAGAACTCTACAGATCCTCCTTGTCTACCCCCAAAACACAGCAAGGGCTGATCATGGTCCCTGTAAGGGCTGGACTGTGCAGGGACAGCTCAGCCTGGGGATGGGGAGCCATTCCCACCTCTGCCAGGCTGCCTCGTGCAGGTGTGTCCCACAGCCCAGCTCGGATGTGGTTTGTGGGCTGTAGGAGGGACTGACGGGGGTGGGACGGACGGACGGACTGACAGAGACGAGAGATCTCTGGAGCCAGGGCTGGGAACTTGGGGTTTATTGCAGAGGGCCTGGGTGCAGGGCCCTGCTGGGAGCTGCCAGGCACAGCTCAGAGCAGCCCCAAAGAGGGAGGGAGAGCTCCAGAGAGAGAAGGCAAGAACGTGGTAAAGGGGATGAGAGAGTGAGGTTCCCATTACAATACAATAAATCTTCTTCTGTGCTGAAGATTCTAATTGTCACTAACCAATCTAAGATACAAATCCTATAGCATTTCCATACAGCCTATAAGAATCATTACATTGCCATACTGTGTTACATTTTAAACCCTAAAAACTCCTCTTTGGGCCCCTTCTGCCAAGCTGTAGGGTCTGCTCTGACCCTTGGGCCTGTCTGCAAGCAGAGGGTGTTGTTCCATCAAAAGGGGATTACCTTCAGCCAGCCACACCATTGTTTTCCAGTTGTTCAGTAACTGAGGGATCTCAAAGCTTGCTTTCATTTCAATCTGGCTTATAGTTTCCATATTCTCAAAATCTTTTGCCAGACAATCATATTGATAAGGCTTTCCTGTTTCATCTTTCCCAACAGTAGACCCCAACTTCTGAACAGAAAATCCTGGGGGCCTGCAGCTTTTGCAGGCATGAAATGTCCCAGGTTTGCATGGTTACATGGCCTGATATTCCCAGAGCTTTCCTCCCCCGATTGAGTCTCCAATTCAGTCCCCTCTATAGGAACAGAGTTTTTCCTGGCTCTTGTCCCCAGCACCCATGCACAGAGAGCTGTCCCACCCTGCACTCAAGGGCTGCACAATGTCCTGTGCCAGTGCCCCACCCCACTGTTGTACAAACCTGGATGAACAAACACATTAAATTGCAGCCATAAAGCCCCAGCTCCAAAAACCAACCCATTTAAAATTCAGGACATGCTCATGGGTCTTCTTTAGCTGGAGCCTAAACAGATCCCACAAAGCCACAGGTGTGAGCACTGGATTGTGTGGGGTCAGTGGGAGGCAGGGACAAACCCAGGGCTCAGAGTCAGCCCCTGGTCATGGAGCCTTCCCCACACTGTCTGCAGTGAGGGGCAGCTCTTTGTGCTGGGCTGGCTGCTCAGGGAGACCAGCCAGGACCAGCTCCTCACAGGGCTCACAGGGCTGAATTTTGGGTGTTTGATGCAGCAGGAGCTGCACAGGTGCTGGATTTTGTATGTGGAATGCAGGAGGAGCTGCACAGGTGCTGATGTGTGTTGGAGTGTGTCATGCAGGAGGAGCTGCACAGGTGTTGATGTTGGAGTGTGTAATGCAGCAGGAGCTGCAGAGGGGCTGAATTTTGCATGTGGAATGCAGGAGGAGCTGCACAGGTGCTGAATTTTGCATGTGGAATGCAGGAGGAGCTACACAAGTGCTGAATTTTGCATGTGGAATGCAGGAGGAGCTGCACAGGTGCTGAATTTTGGGTGTTTGATGCAGGAGGAGCTGCAGAGGGGCTGAATTTTGCATGTGGGATGCAGGAGGAGCTGCACAGGTGCTGAATTTTGCATGTGGAATGCAGGAGGAGCTGCACAGGTGCTGGATTTTGGGTGTTTGATGCAGGAGGAGCTGCAGAGGGGCTGAATTTTGCATGTGGGATGCAGGAGGAGCTGCCCAGCTCAGGCTCTGCAGACACAAGCCCGGAGCTGAGCTCTCCTGGCACAGATGGCAGAGGAGCTGTGTGGGTGAAGCAGAGGGCAGCGAGCAGCCCTGATCCCATCACATCAGACATCCTGAAACCCAGCATGGAAGAACAGCTCCTCTCCCTGTCCCAGCAGCCCCACGAGCCCTGTCCTGGCCCTGCTCCCCTCAGTGCCCCAGTGCCATTTCTGTCCCTTTATCTGCCTTGGCAGTGCGGAGAGGCTTTGCCAGGGAAGGACAAAGCCCTCCTGGGCTCCCTGGAAGGGTCCAGCAGGCCAAGGCTGTCTCTGCCTGCACCTGGCACTGCCTCCCCTCCTTCTATTCTGGGAGCAGGGCAGCAGCTGAGCCCTGCTGTGACTGGAGGCAGATGGGGCACGGATTCAGTGGCTCTGCTGCTCATTTGTTTGGCACAAAAATGACGGGCACGCAATGGAACAAGCGGCAGCACACACAGGGGGAGCACCCTGCAGCTCCCCCATCATTCATTTCCCTGTTACTGTCAGGTTTTCTCCTCATTCAGGGATAAATCTGCAGCAAGCAGAGGGTTGGAGTTGTCAGCCTGATTCTCCCCAGGTGCTTTTAGGTCTATTGCTCTGATTTCCTAGCGTGCATTTCTTGCACTTTTGGGAGGTGGGAATGGCTGTGTCCTGCTCAGTGAGCTGCACACTGGAACATGAGGCACTTCTGAATTCTGGGGTTTTTTACTATATCTTCAGACCAGTCTAAAAAATTACCTGTAGCCAAAATGAAAAGTCTTAATATGCATAAATATGAGAATTCATACAGGAGAAAAAAGCACCCAAGGCACACAGGGCAGCTTGGCGTTCCACAAATTGTGGAATTGTGGAAGCATTTGCTCCTCTTTGGGATGGAAATATATTTTTTATTAATCTTGGGCTTTATCTGCATTTAGTTTTCATCTCTAAATCACACAGGATATGAGGACCTGAGTAAAATTAAGAAAGAACAGATTTTAAGATTAGTATTTTTTGACATCCATCCCCAAAACATTCATAAACCAGGACAGTGAATTCAGTGGTTCTCAGCCTAACCCATAGCAGCTGTTTGTACACACAGTAAAAACACAATCTCTTTCAATCTGATGAAAATCCCATAAAGGAAAATATAATGAAAGAAAGATGGGTCAAAAATATGATTCATTTGCACTCCTAAAATGCAGACTAGTCTTGCTGAATTTGCACATTGTAACTGCAAAAGGCATGAAATCCTTAAAATATTCCTGCAATGGTCTCATGCTGAATGAAGAGCTTTATGAATATTTCAATTACAAGATGAGGCTTGAAAGGATAGAGTTGTTTCAATTTTGAATCACCCTTCCTTAAATAACTTGCCCTATTTGATAGGAAACGGGACTCAGTTAAATGTGACACAGACTGGGTAGGGATGGAGCTCCCTGAGCTGGAACCCCTGGCTGCCCCCCTTTGCTGCTTGGAACAGAGCAGCCCTGGCTGCACTGAGCAGACACGGAGCCCTTGTCATCCCTGGGGCAAACAAGCCCTGTCTGATGGCTCCAGGCCTGCCCTCCTCCTCCTCTGCTGCTCTTTGTAGGCTTTGGTAAATGGAAGGCTCAGCTCTTTGCTGTGCAGTGCTGCACCTGCCCCTCCTTGCATCAGGAGGCCATCCTGTCCTTTTGGGATTTGAGAGACACCCAGAGAGCAGCAAATCCACTGTGCTGAATGCATCAGCTCCTTTCTATCCCCAGGTACAGAAAGGCCCTGATTTCCTCCTCTGCCCTACTCAGAGATGGACCATGATGCAAATACTCATGAGTTAAAGCCGAGCTTTACAACCCCCTCATGTCCTGGTTCTGACATCACCAATCCAACCAGAACACAGCTCTGATTTTGAGGAGTTACTCCTGGTTTTACTGGAGTTAATGAAACCAGGCTGTTGGTTTTTTTTTTTTTCATTCATTCTTTCAGATCACCCAACCAGAGTCTGTATTTGCCCCCACTTTCAGTGCTTGCTAAACTGGAGCAGCTCTAGAATTGCATCCACCCCAATATGTGAAGCACAGATTTTAGTGGAACTTCGGATTTCACCTTCTTGGGAAAGCAATTCCATGTTTGTGCTGCCTGGTTCTAGCTAAGCAGGACAGCTCAGTCCTGCAAGGAGAGTAACAAACTTCCTTCAGCAAAGCTGCAGAATTAGATTTCACTTTTCAGCAGAAATGATCCACCAGCACCAGTTCAGCACAGACACCCCTGTGTGCATTTTCTTATGCACAGAAGTGTCTCAAAGTGCAACTTTCCCCTCCACTCCCTAAGGTAGGACTTAAAAAACAAGTTCAGGTCTGATAGTTGTTGGCAAAGCTGAGGGACACACTGGGCTGCCCTGGAACCTTTCCCCATTTCCCTGAGAGAGAATGATCGCCCAAAATGAAATCAGAACTCAGCCCTGACTTCCTCATGGAATGAAATGCCAGACTCTGGATTCTGCTGCTCCTCACAGCCACCAAAGAGACCAAGCGGGCCTGGAAATGGAGCCTGACTGGTGCCACTCCAGCAGACTCTCAGGAGTTCACCACTGCTTCCCTGGCCTTTGAATGGAACCACTTTTCTGAAAGCTTGCCTGGTTTCCTTGTACCTTAATTAAGCATCTTCTCTGTCTTCCACCACACTGCTGTTAAACACATCCTGGCAACCTGCCCCTCATATATTGCAGGAGATATGGCTGGCAGCAAACGGAGCTTATCACTGGGTATTAATTACTTGAGCATAAATAACATTCCCTCTTCTCTCAGGTCCATGATCCACCCTTTCTGATGGAAATATATTCATAGTAACAAGAGAGAGAAAACAATGGGGCGGTAAATTTAAGCCTAAAATGAGTGATGAGTCTTGCAATGAGTGAAAATTAAAACCAGAATAATTAAAATGAAAAATAAGGTACATTTCTAAGAGGGATATTGATTAACCCCTGCCCAGAACCATCTGCCAAGGCAAAGGCTGGGTTTTTCCACTCTATCTTCAGATCAGTCTAAGAAATGAACTCCAGTCAAAATGAAAAGTCTCAATATGCATAAATATGGGAATTCACACAGGAGAAAGAAGCACCCAAGGCCCACAGGGCAGCTTGGCCCTCCATGAGCACCAGTGGCACTGCCCAAGGACAGAACAGCTCAAAGGCTGGGCTGGGAAAGCAGCTGATCAAATAAACCACAGGATGTGCAAGGCTCCCTGCAGGGCATTCCCAAAGCCTCCCACAAAGCCCAGGTGAGCACAGAGCCTCTGCTGTGCTCCCCCTGCCCCTCCACTGCCCCCTCAGCTCTCCTCCTGAGGTGCTGCCCACCCTCTCAGCACAGGGAGCAGAATAAAGCCCAGGAAATGCAGATTTGGCTGCTCCAAAGCTCTCATGGGTGATTGCAGGGCAGGAGCACACCCTGGCATCCAACCCCTCCTGCTCTGCACTGCTGAGGGTCTGTGCTGTGCCATGTGGCTCTGCCTCTGTGCTGCTGGGAAATGCTCTGAGGGTGCAGCTTTGCCTGCTGGGGACTCGCAGAGTGTGGAGAGGCACCTGGGCTCATGGTTAATGAGCCAGCCCTCAGGTGCTGTGTTAAAATGCAGCGTTCAGGTGGAAATGTTTGCACACACAACACTGGCAGCCTCTGAGAGCCCCTGTTATGCATTAAGTGGCTCCTACATGAGTTGTGGATGGATTCTGTTGTGACTTTGCCTTATCAGTGATACATTCATAAAGCAGATGTTTTCCATGTTTTGAATATGTATTTTTAGCTTGTTTACTGGGTCCATTATAGAAATGGTTATTCATGGGTGAATAGCATGCTTACAGGTTATAAATGTTTCTTGTGGAGTATTAGTTAACATTTTTAAAAGTACACTGATGAGTGTAGAGTTTATATGGGGTATTTATGTGGGTGGATGTATCTGTGTGAGTTATTTCAACTCCCAAAAGAGATGCAGCTTTGTATCTAAATGTTCATTACAGCAAAGAGTGGATCTTGTATGCTTTTATTCCCATGGTTTATTGTCCTGCACACGCTGGTGAACAGCAGGGAAACTGATCCAATTGTCAGAGAGGACAATTCTGGAAGAGGTGCTCTCCCTCACTTTCAGGAAAGTTCAATACATTCACTAAATTAAAACTCTTTCAGGAACAGGACGACCCTGGGGCCTGCCTGACAGGCTTTGGAAGGGGTCCCTGAACCCCCAGAAACGGTGGCCAGGCTTCCCAACTTGAAAATATGGTTTGAAAATACAGGAAGCACATAGGGCGCCCCCAGCCCTGGGGGAGCCTCTGCTCTGGATCTGCTCAGCTCAGTGAGGAATGCAGGAGGGGGTTTCTCCATCCGCCAGAACCAGGGAAATTTCTGAGCTCAGCTCATGCAGATACAGGCTGAAACCTCAATTCAGGAAGCCACTGGGGCACATTTGCAGATTGCAAACACAGAACCAGCCTTGTGCTACCCCCATGCCCTGGGATAGATTTGCACAACCCAAACTCCTTACAGGAGGATGTATGAATTCCCAGACTCGACGGTCTTAGGAAGGAGCAGCTTTGTGGGATGAGATCTTGAGGGCAATGAGCAGACTGAAGAGCTTCTGGGATATTTGCAGGTGGCCATTTTCTCTCTGGGAGGCAAGAGCCAGGCAGGAGGAAGGTGAGAGGGGGTCCAGTGCCATTTTCCAGGCTCTGGACCTCACAGGAGGGACCCATCAAACCCCTCTCATGTCCAGCTGAGCTGGACAAGGCTCTCCCTGGGCAGGGTTTCTGTAACATCCCTCTGAGGGCTCTCACTTGCACAGACCCATTGCAGGTTTGCTTTCCATTTCCATCTCCTGCAGCAGGAGATCACTTCAGCTACAGAGGAAGAAAATCTGAAACCCAGTTTGGATTTTTGACATGTAATTACCGTGCAGAGGTTGGGTGAGAAGGTCTCAGAAAATGAACAAGCCATTCTAAGGATCTCATTTCTCTCTGTTTTCTTCTCTTTGTTCCTCTGAAGCTCAGGATAGAGAAAGAACCTGAGCAGAAAAACAAAAATGAAACCTCTGGAAAAGTTCTGGCCACTCTGAGCCTGCAAGATGCTTTCTAGAACTGATGAGCATTTCCAGTGGAGTTCCTTCCCTTGAAATGTGCTGTAAAAATGAGAGATAATTCCTGTACCCTGGAGGCCAAGCTGGCTGCTGGTTCCTAGCATGGTTCAGGTACAACACAGCCATGTTGTGGTCATTTTTCTACCCCCTCAGAAAAGCCCCCACAAATTTCTCTTTTCCTGCATTATAAGATTGCATCTCTAAGTAAATGATATCTCTGACCCCTGCAGATTGCACTCTCCTCCTTGTTTCCATGTCAATAAAACCACTGCTTTCTATTTCCAGTTTATCTTGTCTTTGTATTAAAATCAAGAGGCAAAACTGTATTTCAGATCCTGAGTGTGCAGCTCAGTCCAGACAATGCACATTTATTTCCCAGATAAAGATACAGTCCTTTCTCTATGGAAAATAACTCTTGCATATTATGTATTCCTCATTTTATTTTACTAAAGATGGAATTCTGCAGGTAGCCTGTTTTTTCCACCAAAGTTTTAGGAGCAAGGGAAGAGATTTTCCTCAACAAGGCCATTTTTTTTTTCCCTGTGTTGTTGAAATTTGTGGAAATCTTTCATCTCACATATTGCTTTTCTTCATTCGTTTTCTGGATGAGACAATCCTCTTTGGGAAATCTGGTTTTCTGCTTCTTTCTAAAGATCAAAATTGTTGGCTTCAGTTATGTCAGTGTGTTCCCATTAGCTGCAGGAAGATCGGCCCTTCAACCTTTATTTTAAATATGTGCTTTGCAGAAGAGCAGCGAATTTTGCAAACTGCCACTTATCCAGTCTCCCTACTCCAGAGCCTCTGAAATTCCAGAACATTCTAACCCCCAGGGGACTACATCCTTTGTTTTAAATCATCAATTGGAACTGCAACTGGGACATTGAGGCCAGAAAAAAACCTTAAATGGGGCAAAATCGAAACTTTCTCTGACCATGGGTAGCCGATGAAATGTGTCAGAGATTCCATGAAAAGAGTACACAAAACACCTCAGCTGGAGAAGACAAAACATTGGATAAACATGTGAAAGGTCTGCAGGGAAAGGAGCCCTGCTCATATCAGACATTTTGTAGGAAATAAACCTCAATGACTGTAATCCTGGAAGCAAACACTAACATTGTAAAATTCATGAAGGCAAAACATGAATACCACTACATAGCAGGGTGGTTTTTACCTTTTCTTTTAATTTAGCCGGAACAATGTCTACAATACATTGACTCACAAGTTAAGTGAAGGTATGAAATCACATTCTTCATACTGAGATGGGACATTCTGGAGTGGTCAAACCCCCTGGCAAGAGGGGCAGAGTTCTGCACATCCAATGAACACCTTTTGAAACAACCAGCAGTGGGAATTTCGCTTTTGAAAGTGATGACAAGAGTGGGCCTTGTCCATGGAGATAAGGTGCTCTGCAGAGGAGGGCAAAGCTCAGAGCCTCAGGGAACGGAGGGATCTGAGGCAGGTGCAGTGCAGTGACCCCAGGATGAGCAGCAGGCCAGGAATGCCAGCCCTGGCTGCCAGGGCAGTGTCCCAGCAGGGCGTAGGGCTGTGCTCCAGCGGCTCCAGGGTTATACAGGCACCTCTTCCTTCCCCTCTCCTGCCGTCCCGTTGGCTCCGCTCAGTCCCGCCGGCTCCCTGCCTTCCTCCTCCTCCTCCTCCTCCTCCTCCTCCTCCTCCTCGTCCTCATCCTCCCCGGCTGTCCCTGTGTCCCGGGCCAGGCTGGGCAGGGGCCCCAGGAGCTGCCCTTCCCGGCGGGACTGGGCCAGCTCCTTGGCACAGCACACGGGCGTGTGGGTCTCGTAGGTGCTGTGGAAGCTGTTATAGTCCACCTCGTAAAAATCCTTCTCCAGGGTGAGCACGGGGGTGAAGCGGTGTCCCCACAGCACCTCGGTGTCCATGTAGGAGCTGCGAGCCTGGCAAGTCATCCCTGGGTGGAAAGAGAGGGATGTTAGAGGCAAAGCTTCCTTATGTGCTCACCCAACCACGCCTGGCACTTAAAAGCACTTCTGTGTCCTTTCCATACCTGATTGCTCTGGGACACAGCAAAGTCTTGGCTTAATAAGCCTCAAAAAGCCTCTATCATGAACAAGCCGAGCACCCAGAGGGAAAGGGATGCATTCACATCGGCATCTTCCACCTCCTGAACCTCGTGCTTAGGGGTTTGCAGGCTCTAAGCAGCTTCTCTCTGCCTCCCCGGCTCTGCCGAGCTGCTGTTTCTGTGCCTGACACAAACGGCTCCCGGTGGATGCTACTGGAACAACCCCAGCCCTGCAAGTGCTGCCCCAGCCCCGACCCACACAGCCCAGGGCACAGGGAGCCACTGCCCTGCCCTCCTCGGGGCTGCCACCATCCCTTCTTCTCGGCAGCAGGGCCAAATTCCTGTGCAGCAGTGCCACAATCCCCTGCCTGAGTGCCACAACTCCCTGTGCAGCACTGTCACAATTCCCTGCATTAGTGGCACAATTCCCCTGCAGCAGTGCCACAACTCCCTGCAGCAGTGCCACAATTCCCTGCATTAGTGGCACAATTCCCCTGCAGCAGTGCCACAATTCCCTGCCTGAGTGCCACAATCCCCCTGCAGCAGTGCCATAATTCTCTGCATTAGTGCCACAATTCCTGTGCAGCAGTGCCACAATTCCCTGCATTAGTGCCACAATTCCTGTTCAGCAGTGCCATGTTGAGAGTTTGGCTAGCTAAAGACTAGAAAAGTACAAAACTGTGGCTAATTCTAAGTCTTGCACTTGCATAGATAGCAGTGTCTTTGAGCTTAGCTATAGTAAGATAACAAACAGTGAAAGAGACATGAGAAAAGAGAGATGTAACTCTTAAGGAATGAGGAAGAGTTCATGGTACAGTGCCACAATTCCACTGCATTAGTGCCACAATTCCTGTTCAGCAGTGCCACAATTCCACTGCATTAGTGCCACAATTCCTGTGCAGCAGAGCCACAATTCCCCTGCATTAGTGCCACAATTCCTGTGCATTAGTGCCACAATTCCTGTGCAGCAGTGCCAGAATTCCCTGTGCAGCAGTGCCACAGTTCCCTGCACACACCTGGATGCTCAGCCCAAAGGTGAGGGGTTCCCTTCCCAGCTGGCTTTTGAATCCCCAGGATGGATCAAGCCCTTGTGCTGCTGAGCTGTGGTCTGAATGAACAGGCTCACAGGAACTGGTACTTGTCACGCTGCTCCTCAGCCCCATGGATCAGAGCTTATTTACTTTGAGCAAGTTTAAAGAGAAGCTTTGCAGAGCAGGGATAAGCACACCTGTGAGCAAATCCTCTTGGAATCACTTGCCAGTGTCAAGGCTATCTTCTCTTCCAAACATTTTTCTTCTCTTTTTCCTAATTATATTTTGATTTTGGAATTGATTTCCAGTAAAAAGTTAACCTCACAAAGTCCTCCCACTGTTGTCTCATAGAGGGTGAGGGATTGGCCTGACTGGAATAGATTCAAAACATGCCTTGATCCAGTTTCTGGCCAATACTTGCAAGTCTAATTCTTGCAGCCCAGAGCACAGGGACAGAAATCTAAAGTAATGCATAGAGAGAAGAAATCTCAGTGTCAGATGGTTCAGGGAAGAGCATATGACATATCCTCACTCTGTGAGCTCATAAGTGACTGAAATCTCAGAGCAATCAGAAAACACCTTTCCTTAAAAAAAATCCACCTTTGTGAAAAGAGGAATATTTTGTTCTTATAATTGCTACAGACCATTAAAAGACACCCACACAGGCAAGTTCTGCACAGCTGAAAGCCTCTTAGTGCTTTCCATGGTTTAAAGCCACCAGGCCAGGAGTATTTTGTTCCTTGAAAGGGGAAGAGACATTGACACACGCAATGCTGAGACATCTGCAGCTCTGTAGCACAGGCTGCAAACCCAATCCTTCCCCTCAAGATCTGCAGGAGTGTTTGCTTCTGGGCAGGAACAACAAGTACAGCGTTAGTCACAGTGTTCCAGCGTGCTGCTTCCTGGGCTGGAAGGAACTGGGAAGTGCAGAGGCTGCCTTGAGAAACACAGCCAGGGAATGAAAACCACCCCAAGTGCTGCTGCCTCGTGGAGAAGCTCTGTGGAAGTTCAGTGGCTTTTCAGGAAACTCAGCTTTTGCTGCAGAGCTAAGGAGCAGGTGAGGCCACTCCTGCCTTTGGTGGCTCTGCCATGTGCAGCATCAGCAGCCCTGGGGTGAGGGGATCAGCCCCTGCCCTGGCCAGCTCCTCACTCCCTGGAAGCCCCAGCAGTGCTGATTCCCCAGTCCTGGTACAGCTTTTGCCAGGGGAGCTGTTACAGGCACTGATCCCACCCTGACCTACCCAGGCAAGGGCTTTCACTCCTGTTGTCTGGGGGGTCAGGGCTGCAGGGCTGATCCCATTTCCTGGGGCTGCCCCATGCCAGGAGGCTGGAAACCAGCAGCTGGCTAAAGTAAACCAGTCCTTTTCCCTCTGCACATCGCTGCTTTGGCACACCAGAAATCCCAAAGGCCTCCAAGTGCCTCCTTCAGAGCAGGAGAGGAGACCCTGCAGGCTCCAGGATCAGTCCTGTGGATGCACCAGCTGCTTCTTACCCTGCTTTTCCAAGTGCTGCATCAAGGTACCATCAAGGAGTCTCCAGGGCAAAGATGGGGCCTCCCTGTGAAATGTGGGGGCCTGGGGCCCTCTGAGGGAACTCCTGCCTTATAATCCAGGCCTGAAATAGCTCCTTCCCTGGGGGAGCACCTGAGTGAACCTGAGCTCCTGGGACACCATCCCAGTCCAGCTCTAAGTGTTCAATTAGGGCAGGAACAATGGAAAGCTTTCAGCAAGCAAACACTGCTGCTGCCAGCTTCCTGCAGGAGCTGCTTTCTGTAACCCCAGGGGGACACTGAGCCAGCACAATAAGACAACTTGTAATTGCTCCATAATCCCATTCAAATATTCCTTTTTAGCACATGTGCAGTGGTGTTTAATTGCGTGGGGACACACTGCTTGGCAACTCCCACATCACCCAGTAAACAACACCATTGTCTCTGCTTCAAATTCCATTAAGTGCCTGCTTTGCAGGCTGCCCTGTGCTCTCCAGCCTGGTTAATTAATGCATCTGTAATGTCCCTAGCTAATTATTGCCTCTGTGACTGCGAAAAGATGACAGAAGAGGTGTGGAAACAATAAACCTTGTTTTTATTAAGAGCACGTGGATGCAGCCACTTGCCACTGGAACACAACGTGCACCCTCCGTGCTTGGAACATCCCACCCTGCAGAGGGGCACAGCAACCCCCAGACTCAGACCTCTGTGTATCCCTGAAAAAATCACCTGTTCCATTTGTATCCCTGAAAAAATCACCTGTTCCATTTGTATCCCTGAAAAATCACCTGTTCCATTGTGTATCCCTGAAAAAAATCGCCTGTTCCATTGTGTATCCCTGAAAAATCACCTGTTCCACTGTGCATCCCTGAAAAAAAAATCACCTGTTTCATTTTTATCCCTGAAGAAATCACCTGTTCCATTGTGTATCCCTGAAAAAAATCACCTGTTCCATTGTGCATCCCTGAAAAAAAATCACCTGTTTCATTGTGTATCCCTGAGAAAAAATCACCTGTTTCATTTCATTCTGGTTTATCTGAGGCTGTGGGATGTCTTGGGTATAGGGAATCATTTGCCATATGCTCCCATCCATCAAGCGGAATCCAAATTCAGAATATCCTGAATTAGAAGGAAGCCACAAGGATCACCAAGTGCAACCCCTGGCTGCAAACAGACCCAGATCTGGGTGCCACACCAACTGTGACATTCCTGCTCTTCCATCACTCATGCACTGAAGCACTGACACTTTGGGGAGCACAAGTACTGAAGAGAGATTCCAGACTCTCTGAATTTCTTGCAGAATTAACCACAGCATGTATGGCCCCAGTAAAGGCTGTTAATCCTTCCCTTAAAGAATACACAACTACATATTCTGGGTTTCAACTGTGCAGATATAGAGAAGTGCTATTTGGGAGTTTCATTTAAATAAAATTCATGCCAAAAGAATACAGAATCCCAGAATGGCTTGAGTTGGAAGGGACATTAAACATTGACACCTTACACAATCCCAGCCTGGCCTTGGGCACTGCCAGGGATCCAGGGTGGGCACCCTGTGCCAGGGCCTGCCCACCCTCACAGGGAACAATTCCCAATTCCCAGTATCCCATCCAGCCCTGCCCTCTGGCAGTGGGAGCCATTCCCTGTGTCCTGTCCCTCCATCCCTTGTCCCCAGTCCCTCTCCAGCTCTCCTGGAGCCCCTTCAGGCCCTGGCAGGGCCTCTGAGCTCTCCCTGGAGCTTCTCCTCTGAACAATCCCAATTGTCTCAGCTTTGCCTCACAGGAGAGCAGCTCCATCCCATCATCTTCATGGCCCTATATCCTCATTTTCCTTCTTTCAGTCCAAGTAGATGTACTTGAATTCACAGACATACAGTTTTTAACTCTATTATATTTTCTGGGTTGTAAGACCATTAGAAGTTTCGTTTTCTCCTAAACAATCTGGTTTAAAATGAAAAAGTACGTTTAAGATAAATGTGTACAATGTGTCTGTTGAGGAAAACATGCAATGATATGAGAAATCTTCAGATGTCCACTTTTAGTTGCAGCTTTCTCATCTCTTACTGCAGCAGCTCACCTTCATGCTGCAAACAAAACTCGATTTTAATGGAAACCAGAGATCAAACTTGTCTGAAGTTAGAAGCAGATGCACCAAGATTCAGTAAAGCTAGAACCAGTTCCAGGGTTTGGAGGTGCTGGAGACCATGGCACTGTGTCCTGGTTTCCAGTTGTGCAATAAGCTTTGCACAGAGATTTAGTGATAATTTCACTACAGCAGAATCCTCAGTGGGTTTTTTAGCTGTGGGTTGGAGGCACAGATCAGTAACTGAGATCAGATCAGTAACTGAGCTGTGCCTGCTCCTGCTCAGGGCAGCCAGGGATGCTCCCTGCACAGCCCCTTCCTCCTGCCCAGCAGAGGAAGCAGCCCCAGCAGGCTGTGATGTGTATTAGAGCCGTGTCTCAGCACATCTGAGAGCAGAGCGTGTAGAACAAGTGCCAGGAACGCTGGAATAGGCTCTCTGCTGTCATCACAGTCGTTATCAAAGAGCTGGAATGTCTGAGCTGCTGCCAGGGCTCGGGAGGAGCCGCCTCAGCACGGCTGATCCTGCTGCTCTGCCCTGGAGCACAGCCCAGCCTGGGAGGGCACAGTGCCCCTGGTGCCCGGCTAAACCAGACCTCAGCACCCCCATCTGCAGCTGCAGCTGCTTGGGGGACACCAAAGGCTCTCTCCAGCTCTTGGAGATGCTGATTTTTGGCAAACATCCCATGCCAGGTGACCTCGGTTAATGGGAGAGAAAGGGGAGACACAGAGGGTGCTCTGCCAACCCCAAATCTCCCCAGGTTTCCACAGGACACCATCCTGAGCAGAACATCCCAGTGCTGCTCCAAATCTCTCAAGCTTCCTTGGGATCCCATCCCAGCAGAACCTCCCAGTGCTGCTCCAAATCTCCCCAGGCTTCCATGGGATCCATCCCCAGCAGAACCTCCCAGTGCTGCTCCAAATCTCCCCAGGTTTCCACAGGATCCCATCCCAGCAGAACCTCCCAGGGCTGCTCCAAATCTCCCCAGGCTTCCATGAGATTCCATCCCAGCAGAACCTCCCAGTGCTGCTCTGTGGCCTGCAGTTCCTCAGTGGGCAGAGACAGCCCAGCCCCTGGGGCTGTCAAGACAACATTTTTCATCAGGCTAAAATTAACTGTGCTCATTGAAATGCCAGGGAGCTCAGTGATTATCTGCTGGGAAATGTCATGTGCCTGCCTGGGCTGGGCCAGATCCGCTCGGCCCCAGGGACACAGACCCTGCTGGCACTGCTCTCCCTCCTCTGCCCTCTCTGTTGTGCCCAGGATGATGTTTCTCCTCCTCCTGGATGCTCTGAAGCTGTGGGACACTCACTGCCCAGGAGCTGATGGACTCGGACGTGCAGTGCCAGTGATGGAAGTTTATGGGTGGCAAGGAAAAGGTATAAAAAATTAAAGTTCTATTGCTGTAATTAAGCAATATGTGTCTTTCAATTTGCATTAGCATATGGTAAGTTATAAAAGTTATTAGTCCCTCTGTGTTAATTAGACCAAAGAACACTGTAACATCCAAAAAGTCAATATTCTTCCAGCTTGAAAAGGAATATTAGAAGGTAGGAGCATGGTCCTCCAATTACTTGTGCTTGTCTCCTTTAGAGGACATGGCTGGGCTTGATTCACTTTGATATTTATGCCAGAGAAGAGTAATAGGATTTTAATTTATCTGAATGCTCTCCAGGCATGGAAAAGCTCTTAGGCACTGGGAAAAAATATAATAAAAGGACTTTATGATGTAAAGACCTAGGATTCAATTGCCATGTCTCCAGCAGGCCCAGCCAAGCTCTCACCAGGTAACTCCTGTAGGGTTTACAGGGACTGCAGAGGCACCTCAGACACCAGTGCCAGCCTCTGCCTCCAGAGGACAGCCCAGCTCATGAACACAGTGACCTGAGACATCTCTTCCTATCATTTTTTAGGCAGTGTCTGTAACACTTCTGCAAGACATTCCTTGCAGAAAACTTATTTATATGCAAAATGCAAAGCAACACAAGACAACCCAAACCAGATGATGAATGCCCAGAAACTCCATTCAGTAATTTCACCCTTCCTTTGTGCTCCCATGAAAATCATGATTAATTTCAGCACATCTTTTGTTGTGACTACTCCATTTACAGCCAGGAAACTGCACTCTGTCCTCTGTAAAGGTGGATAAACTGAGGTGTGAAACTCTGCTGTTTGCCTACACTCCCACAGGGACAGGATGGGTTAATTACTTCTAATCATTAAATCCCTTTTTATCACACTGACTCTAAGCCAGAAAAATACATACCTGTACTTACATAAGAGTTCATTAAAACTTCATTTACTGACTGGACTAATCGAGCATCTGGAGTGTTTCTTGTGCCTTATTTAATTGTGCTGGGAAAAAGAGGCAATGAAAACCAGGGAGGACCAGGAGTGGAGTAACAAGCTCTGCTGCCTCCGTGCCCAGGGAGCAGCAGTGCTGGATGCTGTGCCCAGGGAGCCAGGGCAGCAGGAAGCGACAGAAAAAGCAGGATTTGGATCCAGGACTGGGATAACTGTCAGCAAACAGCAGAGGGAGGGTAAAGCTGGAGAGAAGACAGTCCCTTTAAATTACCTGTCAGGAAGTCTTGTAGGATATGCAGAGTGTGTCAGCGCATGCAGTGATGGCTTACAGAGAAAAACAGTCTTTTAACAAATTGGACTTGCTAATGTTCCCTAACCAGATGAGCCAAATCCTTCACCACAGCCCAGCTGACTGCAGCACGTGGGAAGGGGGGCCTGCACCTGCCCTGCTTCCCCTGTCCCAGCAGCTTTTAAACACTGCCCAGTTTGGGCCAAGGGCAGGAGCTCTGGCCAGCAGCAGGAGCTGTCCTTCACTAGGCTGGCCCTGAGATTTTGGGGAGCAGAGAGGCAGGGAAAGCAAAAATGTATTCACTGTGCAAACAGATTTTCCATCTTTGCTTTGATCCCTTCTATTGCAAGTCAGATTCGGGGCAGCTGATGTTGACAAGAGTCCCTTTGTGATAAGGCAGAGATAAAGGATTCCCTGAAGGAATGCCTGTGCCCAGCTCACCAGGAGCACTGGGGGTGATGCTGCTGCCCCCAGATGCCCACGGAGCCCCCTGGGAGTCAGAACACTTGTCAGCAAGATTGATTTTGTCTTCACAGAGCTCGTTTCAGCTGGCAGTGACCACAACAGATCTGCCCAGAAATTCACTCTCCCTTTGGCCTTCTCCCCCCTCTCGTGGAGCCCCATCACCCATCCCAAACACAAATGGGAAAAGCCTGGGGCTGTGCCAGGCTCTGGGGGTCCCTCAGTGCAGCAGCCCTGGGTGCCACACAGCTCTCACTGCAGTAACACCAGCTTTTTTATCTTTTTCAGCCAAATAAACCCACTGCATTTCAGGCTGGCTGGTGAGCTGCTGTTCTTCAGTGTGCTGTTACTCAGACCTTTGAAAAACCAAGATAACTTGAAACACAAAATCTTTGTTTTAAGTCACAGCGTTTCACTTTGTAAAAAACCCAATGACTTGAAGGGTCTGAACTCCTCAGAATTTATTCTACACTTTTCATTTGAAGCTATTTACCATCTTTGCCTTGCACTGGGTCAGAATTAAACTTAAATGTCAGTAAATAGAACGGCTTGTTTGAGAGGAGACAATACATTACATTTGTAATATGTGTGTGCCTGGTTAAATCTACTGAAAATAGCTATAAAATCACTGTCCCAAATTATCAGTGAAAAATATCCCCACTTTTAGTTGTGCTTCCATTTCTGTGGTCATTGATATGTTGCCAATCACATTTCTGACCTGCTTTCCAAAGACCTTATGGAAAACAGAGCTGTATACCTCTGAACTCTGGGGGGTGGAGTCCTCATTTTCCGTAGGGGTTGCTAAGGGAACAAATGCTCTGTTGTATTTTACACTGCCCTGAACCCGAGCGGGCTGTGACAGTGTCAGGATTTAACAGAGTCCTGCTGGGAGTAAATATCACACCACACCTGAGAGCAGATGGGGCTTGAGCAGTGCCACGCGCAGGGAAGCACCTTAAGAACTTGCTTGGAGCAGATTTTAAGGTGTGGAGGGAGGGATTAATAACCCCAAACTGCTTTATCAATATTCCCAAGTGTGAGGATGAAGCAGGAAAGCACAAACACTGTCTCTGCAAGCCACTCTTCTTGTCTCAAAATACCCCACTCCCCTGGCTGACCCATCCCAGCCTCCAAACTGGATCCAAAGTCCACTCAGCTCCGAGTTTGTGCAAAATGCCTCCTCCAGCTCCAGGCTGGGACTTCCCAGGCTGCCTTGTGAGCCCAGGATAATTCATTTCCACAGCTGTATGCTCCTTAATATCCTTACAGCCTGGCCTGTGCAATCCCTCTGGGACAGGAGCCCATTTGTAAGGCAATATTATTCCTCTGCCATGCTTTTAATTGCGAGGTTGTTATTGATAATGACTTCCTCTCGCACATCCCCAGCGAGGCTGAGCCTTGCTGGAGGAAGGCAGAGCAGCAGGGGTTCAAAGCACTCTCAGTGTCACTCTGTGACGAGGAAAGAGGCTTTGGACAAACAAGGAGCTGCATTCCACGCTCAGATTAGGAGGCTCCAGCCTCTAATAAATGTTTAGGCTGCAGAATAAGTCACTGTTACAAATCCTTGCCTTTGATAGTCTTTTCCACCCACCCCTTCCTTTGCCACGTCTCTACAATGCTCTGCTGGGGAAGAGCATTTCCCTGGACATGCCAGGTGAATTCCACTCCCACAGCACATATTGCAGCCCCAGTGGAATGTAATTTATCCATCACCTCCCACCATCAGCTCTGTTTGGGGAAGTCAACCACTGCTGATCACCTAAAGGGAGACTCTGGGACACTGAATTACCTCTCTGGACAGCTGCCTTTGGGAGCAAAGGTTTGGGAGGCAGGAATTTGAGAGATTTTTCCTCCTCTGGCTGTTGTAACTAATGAGCAGATCTCCAGGAGGGGATAACACTAACAGTCAGCAAGGGGCAGAATCTGTGAGACAGGGTGCTGACACCACTGAGTACTTGTAACAAGCTGAAAACTCCTGCTAATGACTCACAGAGAACCTCACTGAGATGGAAAACAAACTCCAACCACCACCCACAGGAAAACTCCGGGCTCATTACTAAAATCCTGAAACACCAAAGGGGAAAACTGCTTATAAAAGCTTTTTTTTTTTTGCATCTCTGACTTTGCTTGTCCATCTTTAGCCAGCAATTCTCTCCTCAGAGCTGCCTGCAGCCCTTTCCCCCTGCAGACCATGATTCCATCAAGGCATTCTGGCCACCCCAGGATGCATCCCTGCCTGGAATGCACCTGAGCATCTCGGGGGCTTGGACACACTCCCTGTGCTGCAAGTGCAGCAGGAAGAGCTGCCAGCTCCTCCCCAAACCCGGAGCAGAGGGGAAGTGACCCATGGAAATGACTGCAGGTGCAGCCAGAGCTCCCGGGGGAGATACCTGTGGGACGGAGCCTCTGTGCCCATCCCTCCCTCAGCTGCCTTTCCCGGGAAAGCTGAGGGTTATCCCTTTTCCAGAGTCACTATACATGGACACAGAGTTCTTTCATCGGCTGTCACAAACACACCCCTAGGAGAAACTGGGAATGGACTGAGGATATCTCCTAATCTCCCATTACCCGGCTTTGTCTGAGCTGTGAAGCAGCTGCAGGGCTTCAAGAGTCACAAAAGCAGTTTCTGTATTTTTCCTCTTTGAGCTCCTTCTGGGAATGTGTGTCCTGCACCACGTGCAAGTCATTCAGCCTCAGCACGTGCTGCTTTATGGGATACAGTGAGACTTGGGCACTTCATAGCCCCCATTAAAATCAACACTACAGCAGTACCCAAAATAGCACACTTACAGCCTATCTTTAATACAGGGAAGAAATGGGAGAAGATTTGCACCATGATTTTTGATCACAGGAAACAAGACCACCACAGACTTCAAGAATTCCTTTAATCCATTGGTTCTTTCTCCCCTGGATCAGTTCTAAGTGATTATGAGCAGCTCCAGGACTAACCCCTTCACTTCAATCCCAGACTTATAAGAGAGGGTGAAGCACTACAAAAAAGAGGGTGAAACCTACAGCATGAGCTAAAGGCCCAACTTTTCACTGCTGCTTATCTCAGATGCCCACGTGAGTCAGGCGCTACCCAAGGACAAGCCTCACTGTGTTCCCAGGCCAGGTAACATGGACAGGGAAATCCTAATGCCAAACTGCTCACAATGCTTTGTGCCCCCTTCCTCCTCAAAACAGTGACTGACTGCTGACAGGTCTTACCTGTGGCTTCCACCATTCCTTCCAGGATGACCACAATCTCAAACTCCTCCTTCTCCAGCTGGGTGCGGGACATCTCCCAGAAGGGGCTTTTCTCATTGATCTCATGTGAGATGATGAGAGGGGACACCAGGAACAACCTGTCGTCTCCAGTGTCAAATCCCACGTTGATGTCCGTTTGATTCAGGGGAATAAACTCTCCTTCTTTGGTCTGTTTGGACTTAATCAGTTTGGCTCGAATGGAAGCCTCAACAATGTGGGAATTGCGGAGGTCCCCGACCCGGAACATGAGGCAGAGCTTCTCGTCCCTCATGGAAATGACGGCGTTGTTGGAGAACATGAGGGTCTCTGCCCTCTTCTTTGGTTGGCTGATCTTGACGAACATGCATCCCACCATGAAGGCGTTGACGATGGAGCCCAGGATGGCCTGGACCAGGAGCAGCACGATGCCCTCGGGACACTTCTCCGTGATGACCCTGTGGCCGTACCCGATGGTCGTCTCGGTCTCGATGGAAAACAGGAATGCCGACACGAACCCGCTGAGGTTTTCCACGCAGGGGATCCAGTTCTCGTCCTCCAGGTGGTCCAGGTCTCCCCGGATGTAGGCGATGAGCCACCAGATGAACCCAAAGAACAGCCAGGTGATGGTGTAGACCATGGTGAAGACCAGCAGGTTGAAGCGCCACTTGAGGTCCACCAGGGTGGTGAAGAGGTCGCTGAGGTACCGGTAGGTCTCCTGGACGTTGCCGTGGTGCACGTTGCACTTGCCGCTCTTCTCCATGTACCGCTGCCGCGGCTTCTTGCCCTCGGCGGCAATGAGCCGGGTCCTGTCCGTGGCGATGGGCACGTCATCCCGAGCCTGCTTGGGGATCTTCTTGGGCTCCCGGGACGTGACCCCGATGTCCATGTCCTGGTTCATGAAGATCCGGGAATCTCCAGCCATGGCTGGGCTGCGCAACAAGGAAGGACAGATTCAGGCAGAAGGCAAAGAGAAAAAAGCCATTTTGTTTCACTGTCTGGACCAGCAGGACATTGATTTTGGAGGGTTCACACTTCTCCCACAACAGCCACTTGTTAAACATAGCCCTGCAGTGAGCCAGAATTAAGGACTGATTTATCACACACAGGCCCTTCAAACATCAGCAACTACTGGGGTGATGGGGACACTGTGGGAGTGTGGAACGCTTAAACCTTGGAACATTTTTGGGTTTTCTTTCTGTCCTTAGATTTTTTTACACACCAAATTTGCTTAAGATCACAACTCAGAACAAAGTAAAAATACATCAACATTTTTTCAGGAGGGACTGGAGCTTTCTCATGCCTCAGGTTTTGGGTGCATATCAAGAGAAACCTTAGAAATTAAGAGAAAATGCTGAGCACCACTGTCTACCTAAATCTCACATGAGTCTAAATTATGCATGAAGGCTTCCCTTGCAGTCAGCAGAGAAAGGAATCTCCAGGGATAACCCAGGTTTCAGGAGTGCTGAATCACCTTCTGGAAGTTTATTCGTGAAATAAACATTTAATTGAGAATCTTGAATCCCACGTGTGAGGGTGTTATGAATCCAGGCCTGCTGTTAATGAGATCTATCAGGGCTCACCCCTTTGCTCCACCTGACATTAGACAAAATCACTGGGCACTTTTAGGAATGCATCAGAGCTATTAAAAAGCCCACTGTCGACATTCAGAGTAATGCTTACCAGGATACAAATAAATAACACGAGATGAGGGCGGCAATGCTGTCTGCCAGTTCCAATGTAACATCCTGTTTACAGAGATGATTAGATACTCCTTTAAAAAATGAGAGTCTTGACTCTGGATGCAGGGCATAGACAAAATCTCTGTCAAAGACTACCTAAGGAGCCTTAGGGATATCAAAGATAGAGCAGCAATATTTTCTATGGCGTTCATTCCCTGTATTGTCCTCTGCAAATCCCATTAAAACCTAACTAAATCTATTACTGTTCCCTCTGTCTTTAATCTTCTTATGTGCCTGTGAATGAGAAAAGGTGTAGAGATACAATTAAGAGTATCTTGGGAGAGACAATTTTTAAGACCGAGCAAAGTAGCTCCATCTTTTCGGTATTAAAAAGCACAAAGGGTGGGCGGGAAGGAAGCAGAGGTAGGATGAATAAATGAAACAACAAATTTTCACTTCCATTTGGCTGCAGCCAAGTCTGGATAATGGCAGAGAACTCCTTGTGGCCCTTGTCAAAGTCACCATCGATCAGTGCTCCAACGAAGCAGCCGGAGCCTGTTGCTGGCTCGGCTCCGCAGGGAGCCCAACCATCTGTGCCAGCCCAGGCTGAGCGCTGCCTGCTGCCACAGCCCTGCTCACAGGGCCAGCCCAGGCTGAGTGCTGCCTGCTGCCACTGCCCTGCTCACAGGGCCAGCCCAGGCTGAGCCTGCTGCCACAGCCCTGCTCACAGGGCCGGCCAGGCTGAGTGCTGCCTGCTGCCACAGCCCTGCTCACAGGGCCAGCCCAGGCTGAGCCTGCTGCCACAGCCCTGCTCACAGGGCCGGCCAGGCTGAGTGCTGCCTGCTGCCACAGCCCTGTGAGCAGGGCCAGCCCAGGCTGAGTGCTGCCTGCTGCCACAGCCCTGCTCACAGGGCCGGGCCAGGGCTGAGCCTGCAGCCCCACCAGGGGCTGGGAATGGCCATTCCTGCTGCTGGGATGGGAAATCAGGGGGATTTGGGTTTGCCATCCACCCTGCACACAGGGTAGACAATCCCAGGGCTGTGGGTTCCCTTTCTCCAGCCAGGATTTGGACACAAGAGTCACCCCTGCTCCATGCCTGTCCCTCCTGAGAGCTGGCTCGGGTTTATTCACTCACATCCTCAGCAGCTTCTCACTGCCTGCTGCAATGCAAGCCTCCCGACCCGCTGGCCTGGCTCTGAGGTTTGTCTCTTTACACGTGAGCAAAGTGCTGCAAGATCCTGAAAACTGACAAAGGCACAGCTTGACTCTCACTTCCCAACATGTGAAAGCACATGGCAGAACAATCCCGCACATTCCCCCCTCTTCAATAGGGAAAGAAACCTCCCATCCCCTGGAAATCAGGTAGTGAAAAACCTCCTCACTTCCTTCTCGCAAATAATACTCTCGATGTATGTTTGCATTGATTGATTAATCTAAAATTACTCCATTTGGACTTAAAAGCTTGTCATCAATCTAAATGTAAAACCAGGTAAGTGTTGCCTGTTGCTTTCAATTTTAAAAGGCTTGTTTTAAAGATAATTTTGTTATAACAGTACATTTGAAGCTGGCACCACAGGAGAGAGAACAATCCAGTTCCAAACTTCAATCTAGAGTGGAAGGTTACATGTTCTAGACTCACACCAAAGAGACCAAAAGGATCTTAAAACTTAGTACAAAGAACAGAATAGAGGAAAAGAAACCAAAAATCCTAAATCCTTGGAAAGATCACCTTGGTGGAGCAGGTTTGAGGAACTGCCCATTAACGAAAGTACGGAGGAACCTTTTTAACTAAAACACTCACAGGGCTGGCAACATCCCTGGTGGTGCTACTGATCTCCAGCAACATCCCTGGTGGTGCTACTGATCTCCAGCTCAGCTGAAACATCTCTGCAAACCTTCAGGAACACCTTCCAAGTGATCCAGTAAAGCAGAAAAATTCCTGCTGGATAAGAAGTTCACTGACATCTTCATTGGCATTACAATTCCTACCAATATTTCATCTTTAACTTTCCTATTGTAGTATGAGAGCACAACCTCAGTCTGTGGTTATTGAAAATAATTAAGCATATGAATTTTTGCTTTGCAGTCTTTAAACAGCATGCTCCTGGTTAGCAGTGTGAGCACAGCTTTGGATGGCTGCACACTGTCCAGCTTTCTGCTCCAAATGATCCCAGGGCTTTCTAATTCTGAGCAAATCACTGCTCTTCCTTCTGCCTTAATTCCTCAACAGTAAAATTTGTGATATGGATGTGGATGGTCTGTGAGATCCCAGGCACCAGAATCCTCTAGAAAATTTGCTGTCATGATTTTTACTGCCCTGGGGAACTTTAGCCCAAATGACAAGAGGCTCTGAGAGGAGCAGGGTAACTGGGGAAGGACCTGGTTAACTCTTCCCAGTGCAGTGCACAGCCACTGCTGCCAGCCATAAGCATCTCTGCCAGGTCATGGTAAATATGTTCATACATCTCCCAGAGATTTCAGCTGCAGCCTGTAAAACCCTGCTCCCTCCAGCACAGAGAGCCATGGGGTGAAATTGCCTCTTACAGGCACAGCACTGTTCTGTTTCTCTGGCATTTACTGTCTTTGGTTAAACGAGGCCAGGATAATAAAAATGTCACTTCTGTACAAAGCTTCCTTCCTTTAGGACAGGCTACTGCATGAGGAGCTGTGAGTCAGTGCATTATCAGCCTTGCAGAGAGGTTTTTATCAGCCCTGCTGATGTTCAGCTCTGCCCAGATGACACACTCGGGGCAGGCAGTGACATTAAGGGGCTGGGATCTGCTGCACAGGAGCCAGGCTGGGGTGGGGTGACAATCTCCAGGAGTCAGGGTTTGCCAGAGCAGCTCCCAGCCCTCCTGACAGAGCTGGTGTGCTCCTGGCTGGTCCAGCAATTTGCCAGAGACATCAAGGAAGGGAAAACTATAAAACACTTAGAGAAACTTCTTTCCTTGCTGACCAGGGGGCTTTTTCCACTTAAACAATTGCTGATCTGGCTGCAGTAAACACACAAATTTCCATGGGGATGGGATTTGATGCTGGAAAGGACCAAACTGACAGGCAGGTGGAGTTTAAAGATGTGAATCTGTCATCGAGTCTGTGTAAAAGCAGACTTCTTTTTGTTTCTTTTAAACCCAATGCCTGTGTTTTCTCACATTGGGAGAATAATTGAGCAACTGTTCTTTAGCAAACCTCCCACAACTTCCCAGAATTTTTTTTTTCCCTTAACCCTATCTTCTTGTTTTCCAGACAATGAGTCCTGTACTTCTCAACAAGCAACCAAAAATACTGAACAGAGATTACTGAAAAACCTGACCTGGTTCTTCTGCTGCCTGTTGGCCCACACCCCATAAAGCAGGTTACTGTGCCCAGATTCCTCTGGGCCACATCATTCTGCTTTAGGTTACAGTGCTGCAAGGGAATGAAATTCTTAATTGTCAGACAGGAGCAACATAGGGAAGGAGGTGCAGGAATAAAGGAAATTAAAGCAGCAGCACTGAAGAGAATAAAAGCATTGGCTGCTGAACACTGAGTGCTCATGGAAAGATGGAGGAAGGAGAAGTCTTAGGAGAAGATGGCCTTTGACAATCTGAGGAAAAATGACTTGAGATAGGCTCTGACTGAGGTGGGGCCTGGATTTCCCTGAGAAAGGCATCTTTCCTCCACCCTTTTATTCCCTGTGTGTGAGTGGGACTGAGCAGTCAGCTCCACCAGCCTGCCTTTCCACACACCCCTGAGCATGCAAGGTGAGGAAAGGCAGGTGGATTTGGGGGAAACCATGGAATATTCTGTCTTTCTGACTTGATATAAATAGAGGTTTGGGGTTTTGGTGGCTGCCTCTTTGGGATGTGCTTGGGGATCCACAGGTGGAGTGAAGGCTGCAGAAGAGCTGTGCCCTTGAAAGCCAAAGAAAAAGATTCAAAGACACTGCACAAGAAAGGAGACCTGTGGCACTTGACAAACAAACATGGTTCCAAAGCTCCCTGACCCCAGTAACTGCCTCTCCAAGCATCATCTCACTCAGCACTGAGCTGGGAAGGTGCCTCTCCTCCCTCTCCTCCTCTCCCTCGGTCTCAGCAGCCCTTTCCTGGCCCTCAGGATGTGTCAGCAAATTCCCCTGGGGCTGAGGAGGCCTCTCCCTGCTGCCAGGTCACAGAGATGGTGGCTGCTGCTTAACCTGAAGGGCCAGGGTGGCTTTGTGCTTGTCACAGAGCTGGGCTGTGACAGCTCCTGTGTGCCCAGAGTGCCCTTGGCTCAGAATACCCCAACAGAAGGTGCTCAGGCTTTCCAAAGAAAATCTCTCAGGCCAGGGAGCCAATCTGACCCCAAGGAAGGGTTTTTGGACATTTGCACTTTCCTTTTTCCTGTGAGTTACCTCCCAACCCATCCTTCTCCTCTGAGATCCTGGGACCCTTCCATTGCCAGTTGTGAGGGAGGAATGTGACTCTCCAGGGTATCTAAGAGTTTTACAGCACTCAGCACAGATATCACATGCTGTAAAACTTTATTGATGTATTTTCCAAGAGGCCTGGACCAAGGAAGGGCTCTATGTCCCATATTTCAGGATGGGGTTAATCACTCACAAAAACAGTTCTTCAACACCCAGACTCACTGGGAGTCTGTGGCAGGGCAGGAATTAAATTTAGCAGTTCCAAAATCCCTAATGAGCCCCTGGAATCACTGCAGAACTCTTTCCTCCTTCCCCCGCTCCAGCAGCAGGGAATGCAGTCCATGTCTGCCTCAGGTGTGTCTGAAGATCTCTTTGCACAGCCTCCACAGCCTGATCCACCAGATGAATAACCCAGCAAGATTATTTCCAAAGCCAACTAAGGCAGTTTCTGTTCTCTCAAACAGCTACAGGTTTCAAATACATTTTTCCCTCAGCTATGGATTGAAGTATAAAAACCCCACACATCTCCCAAGTTCACAGCTGCATTAAATATAATGACTCCAAACTGATACAGAACAGAGTGGAGAAATAAAACTGTGATCAGGAGAGACTGGGTGGGGTTTTTTTTTACAGAAAAAGAAGATGAAAACTAGGAAATGCTTTTTGAGGCATCATTCAGGCTTTTACAACTTGTTAGAGCACCAGGACTGGAGAATATGGAGTTTCCAGAAGACTGGGACTATCTCCTACAGCACAGTTGCACTGCACAGGAAGGATGGGAGGATTTAATCCATGTCACTCCCAGGCAATTTTCTTGTACTTCATTGCATTAAAGACCTTGAGTATGGCCAGTCCCTGAGCAAAGGATGCAAACACAATATTGTGCTCTTAGGTGTTTTCCACAATTTGGAACAGTCAAATGATGTTTTCTCTACCAACAACAAATAAAGCCTGGAAATAAATCAATTTGATCCTTCCACCTCCAAGGAAGTGGCTGTGCCTGAGGCACTCTGCAGCCTCTCTGTCCCTGGCCTCTCACCCCAGCTCTATTTTAGGGACACCTTATGGTGTTACTGAAAAATCTCACCATTGTCTTTCAACCAACACAACTGAACAAAGCCAGGGACACCTTTGTCCTCATCAGACACTCCTGTTTCTCCTGCTCTTGGTTGTTTACTGTGAACAGCAAACACTGGATGTTGAGAAAGCGGAATCTCAGCTCTAGGAGAAAATCCTGCCCCAGGAACAGCAATGTTCCCATTCTCCACTGTTTAGGAATTTACCATCGCAGCAAAAGAGAATCATTCTGAAATCTGCAGCTGCTTTAAAAAACACAACAAAAATAAAAAATGTCCAATAAAAGTTTTGAAAAATACATTAAACTGTTGGACCACTTCACACTTCTGCAGTACCTTGCACCCAAAGAGTTCACTGATGGATTTACCAAACACAGGCTCTTTTTGCCCCAAGGCCTTCAGCAGTGCTTGAACCCGCTGCAGAAAGGGGTCAGAGTCAGAAGGACAAATTGACCTCATACCAAACTGTTGGGCAAGGGCCAGTGCTTGCCCCAAATGTCCAAGGGCCTCTCCTGATCTCAAACCCAACAGAAAGGGGGTGACTTAAACAGTGGAGTCTGGAGATTTGCCTTGGAATATTACTCCAAAGCTCTGTTTGCTTTTTTTTTTTTCCCCCTCAAATAATTGGGCTGGAACCTCCCAGAGATGGAAAATATTCTGCCATGGGAAACAGAAATGATCCTAATCCTTTATCTCCAAGTGGGTAGGAATAGTGAGCCAAAGAACTGAAGCCCAGAACTGAAATAACCTCCCCAGCACAAACACTGCCCCACACACTCCCCACCTTCTCAGGAGATCCTGGTTGCTTGGATTGCTCAGAGAACCAGTGGGAAAAGCCAGTGTGGTTTCCCTCTGAGCTCTTCTTCCACAAATCCAAGTCTACTTTAAAGTAAAAGGGTGCAGGAGGAAGGAGCTGCTCGATGAGAATCTCCAAAAGCCAGAGGTAAGTTTTTTGGGACAGGGTAAGTTTCTGCCAGTTCTTGGCTGGTTCCTGAAACTCCCTGTTCAAACCCAAGGGAAAGAGGCTGTGTAAAAGTTAACCTGGTGCTCCCAACCACCATGTGCTGGCACAAGGAGAACCCTAGGCGCCTTTCTGAGTGATGCAACAGGACATTGGTAAAAATATCAGTCATGCTTTTGCCTCCCAGAGCCATAACCCCCGAGGGATACCCAATGCACTGCATTCCCTGTCCCCTCCAAGGGCTGAATGTGCCAGTTCCTCATCTGAGACTGCACTGCCAGGGCTCTGTAACTCCAAGCTGACTGGCAAGTATCCTAATTATGAAAGAATTTAATCTTGGGCTCCAGATAAGGATTATGGAGCCGCTCCATAATTCAGGGCTGCTCACTGATCAGTCTCCTGGTGCCCTTTGCATTCCAGTGATCTCCACTAATCCTGTACCTGAGCAGTTCCTATCTTTTAACGTCTTTTCCCGCATCACACCTTTGGGATCTGACAGCGCTTTTGCCCAAGCTCGACATCCAATCCCTGCCTTCCCAAAGAGTTCCGAGGCAGCTGTGAGTTAGGCAGGACCTGTCCACAGCTCGCACCGGGGCAGGTTCGGGCGCAGGAGCCTGGCATCCCGCTGGCCCAACAGCTCTGCGTTCGTCCCGGCGCTCTGCAGCCGGAGCAGCTCGGGAGTGCCCTGGAATAACAAAGGAATCGGAACTTACTCGCTACGAGCGGCTCCGCATCGGTGGCGCCGGGGCTCGGGGGTCGGCTGGCGGGGGGCAGGCGCGGGGCTGGGCGAGGCTGCGGGAGCAGCGGCCGGTCCATGCCATCACCAGGGAGCCGGGCTGCTCCCGGGGGCCCCGGGCCGGCCGCCGCCTCCCTCCCGCTGCCCGCGGGCAGCCAGCATCGATGTGCCACGGGCTGCCCACGCCCTGGCCCGGCTATCCCCGATCTGCTGCTCTGCTCCGAGCCCTCCTCCGCCGCGGCGGTGCCACTTCTGCCTTGCCTTGCCTTGCCTTGCCTTGCCCGCTCTGCCCTGCTCCTCCCGCTCCGGGGGACCCGCGGCGCTCCCGGCTTTGAAGGGCTGGGGCAGAGGGAGGGCGGGAGGCTGCGTGTGACGGAGCCTTATCTGCTCTCCGTGAGCGCAGGGGCGGGGGTCGAGGGAGGGGTTTGGGCGCTGCCGGGAGCGGAGGAGGGAGGGTGGGCAGGCGGAGAGGCGAGTCCCTGCCCGGGGAGCTCGGGATCGCGGGGGCTCGAGAAAGAGCTCCGAGTTCCCGGGACCCGCAGCGAGGGGCTCCGGGGGCTCCCCCAGCGCTGCCCGGGATGGCCCTGCCCGGAGTGCGGGCTGGGCTGGGCTGCGCTGGGCTGGCCCGGCACCCTCTGGGGCTGGGCTGGACTGGCACCCTGCGGGGCTGGACTGGCACCCTCTGGGGCTGGGTTAGGCTCGCACCCTCCGGGGCTGGGGGCTGTCAGCAGCACACAAACACAGCAGCTCCTAAGAGGCAGGAGGAAGGGAGAGCCGCGCATTTCACACGTGTGAAAATCGTCACCGGCACCGTGGAAACTCCGCCGGGCTGGACCCGGCACAGTGGGGGCAAGGGGACGGCGTGGTTCCATCAGGCTGTGCCATTGTGTTTGCCGACCGAGCTGTGGGGTTTGCCTGGGATCCAGCCGGTCCCCGGGAGTGCTCTCGAAGTGCTTCAGTGCCTTGCCGTAATTTTTTGTTTTCCTCTTTTTTCTTCTTCTTTTATTTTATTTTTTTCCTTTGTCACTGATAATACCACACTGTCTCCCCAGCTTAGTGAAATATTTCCTTTTCTGAAAAGCAAATGTCAGGCCAGCTGCATATCTCAGGCAGATCTGCCTGGTGACTGCAGGTTACCCCCAGGCTTTGTTGCCAGTCCTGTCCCCCTGTCCTCCCTAATTCCCTCTTCCAGGAGCACACACATTACAGCCCATCAGAAGAGCTTTCACAGAAGATTTGTCTGGTCAGGAAAAGAGAACTTACCCAAACCAAAGCAGGGTGCAGGATTGTGTGGGTATTGCTGAAACCTGCAAGTTACTTTTTGTTCTCCTTTGAATAATTTTCAATTTTTTCTTTTTTTAAAAATTACCCTATCACTAATGGAATACATTAGCATTGGAATGATATTTTTATTTTCCTAAATAGACATTTCGCAATTTATTATTTGCATTCCTTTTTTTTTGTTGTTGTTGAACAGGAGAAAAAGAGAACTAATGGAACTTCATGCAAATCAGAAAACTTGGTCTTAACCAGCTTAAATCTAGCTACATAACACCTTATTGTGGAGACTAGACTGGGAAAATCAAAGACAGACATGCTGAAGAAAGGGAAATAACCACAGGTTTGAATATTATTAATAGTCATATTGCCCAGGGACTGGGAGAAGAAAGCCCATCTCTATACACACACTCCTTTTATCTGTGCTCTGGTTCTTCCTGTGGATGTTGGATCTGTCCAGATGGGACAGGAATCTGGAGCCAGACCAAGGATTTCAGCCATCAAAATCAATTTTGGGGATGTAATTCTGCTTTCTAACGGGCTGGTTGGTGTTTGCCACTGCAGCACAGCGTGGGCAGGAGCTCAGCCCAGCAGCCTGGCTCCTGTTTGCCCAGCAGCGGCTCAGGCTGGCCCAGCAAGGCTGCAACAGCTCAGGGCTGAATTCCAGGCAGCACTGAAACCCCCTGCAAGGAAAGCAAAGGCCATGGAAAGGAACTGTTCATCAGATTCTGTGAAATTCCATCAGATCTTCTGCCTGCTCATGACTGTCAGGAATGTCTTTTGAGCAGAATTACTTTTACCTTTTAGGGGTATGTCTGTGATAACTTTATAAAAGTGTTGTTTGGGGAGTACAGTCACTTTGGGTATTTTTAATGAGCATTCAAACTTCCTTAAAAAGCACTAAAGAAAAAATTCATTCAGTGGGAGAGTCAGCCCCCCTAAACCACAGCGTTGGCTTTCAGAGCAGGTCCCTGGACGCTGCTTCCCCAGCACTAAGGACAGTGCCACCTTCAGAATGGCATCAGCTCTGCTTCCTCCTTCATCTCATCTCTGTTAATAAGATTTGCAATGAATTCTTGTGCTGGGAGATGCAGAAGGGATCTCTGGAGGAGCGCAGTGTGTGCAAGGCTGGTGTGTCACGGCCCGGCTGGGATCGGCCTGGCTGGGATCGGCCCTTCCACCGCGGCCTTGGCCCGAGCGGCCGCCCTGGCACCGGGGAGGGGCTTGGGGAGCAGGGGGGGCTTGCAGGGGTCTGTGCTGGCTGGGTGGGTGTCTGTGTGTCTGGGTGGGTGTCTGTGTGTGGTTGTCTGTGTGTGGGTGTCTCTGTGCGTGTCTGTGTGTCTGTGTAGGTGTCTGTGTAGGTGGGTGTCTGTGTGGGTGCCTGTCTGTCTGTGTGTCTCTGTGGGTGTCTGTGTCTGTCTGTGTCTGTGTGGGTGTCTGTGTGTCTGTGTGGGTGTCTGTGTGTGAGTGTCTCTGTGGGTATCTGTGTGTCTGTGTAGGTGTCTGTGTGGGTGGGTGTCTGTGTGGGTGCCTGTGTGTCTGTCTGTGTGTGTGGAAGCCGGTCTCTGTGGGTCTCTGTGGGTATCTGTGTGTCTGTCTGTGTGTCTGTCTTTGTGTCTGCCAGCCCGCACGGCTCCCATGGCACCGGAGCTCCAGTGGCTCCGTGCGTGTCCCTGACGCCTTTCCCGCCTCGGGCAGATTCCCGGGGCTCCCGGCGCTGGAATTCTGCTCTCCCGACTCTGGAGTTCTGACAGGCACTGCCATCTGCCGGCACCGCGGCCATCCCTCCAAACCGGCCCCAACGCCGCCACACAAGCAGGGTTACACCAGGGGTTACACGGGGCCCTGGATTTTCGCAGCCTGCCCAGCCCCTGCGGCTGCAGAAATCCCAGTGTCCCCAGCATCCTCCATGGATTCTCCAGCTGCAGAGGCTTGGAGGCTCCTCCTGTAAGGACGTTTGTCCGTGGCAGGTGGATGGTTGGGACCCTTGCCCACCCTGTGGGACTGCACAGCGCTGTGCCCACCCCTCTGCCGAGTGTCAGAGCAGAATTTCTGACCCCAGACCCACCCAGCTCACGCTGGAATTGCCTTTCTGCGCCTGCTGCACCAAACCAAGCACAGCCCAGGCCATGCCAGGCAGGGCTCTGGAGAGGCACTGCTTCCACCAGCACCAAAGGCCTTTCAGGAGCTTTTCTTTGATCACCAGGCGGGATCGCTTCCCCCTGGTCCATGTGAGTCCCTGCTTTTGCTTCCTTATCCCTACACTGCAAACTCTGCCGTGTTTCACGTATTATTTCAACAGACATCTCCCAATTTGTCCTGATTAAAGACCAGCCAGACCTCAGAGCAGTTTTTCAGCTGCAAACCAACTCCGGTGACATCACTGTGCCCCTGCTGAGGTGGTGAAAAAGTTTTCAATGGCCTCACAGGTTTGAAATATGTTCCAGAGCTGCAGGGACCAGCAGGCTGCAGAAGGGCTGATTTAACACCAAATGGCAGCACAGTTTGGATATTTTTGGGCTGGGATGGAAACATGGAAATGCAGAGGGATTGATTTTCTGTTCAGGATGGGATTCACCTCAGGCAGTGGCATTCAGGATGCGCTGCTCTGAGCCTGAGCAGCCCTGCTCCTTCCTTTCCAGCTGATGCAGAGAGACAGGTAGGAGCAGGAGGCAGCCAAATTAAACCT
Source organism: Zonotrichia albicollis (assembly GCF_047830755.1). Lineage (NCBI taxonomy): Eukaryota > Metazoa > Chordata > Aves > Passeriformes > Passerellidae > Zonotrichia > Zonotrichia albicollis. The sequence continues at coordinate 7,367,611 of NC_133845.1, read as the reverse complement.
TGTGCTGGAATGGGATGAAGGATCCAATTCCAGGAGCACAGAGGTACAGATTTCACATCAGTGCAACATCTTGATTTTCCTGGGGGTGCTCATAAGCTCTAACAGCTGTACTGTTCAAAGGACATCCAGAGCTATTTACAGGGGGGATTTATGGCAACTGTGGAATGCTCAGCTCCTGGAACTGCAAGCAGAACAACAAGAACAAGCTCTAATCTCATTTTGGTGTCACTAAATTGCTCTCTGAGGATCCTACCTATATCAAAAGCTTGCCTAAAATGACCCGGTTGGATTTTTGCAGGTTCCTGTAGAACACAGCAGGGCAGCCCCAGGGAGCCAGTGAGGAGTTCCCTGCATTTCCCTGAGGTTTCACGGGCTATAAATGAGCCATCCCCTCTGCTGAGGCCAGCCTGGCCCTGACACTCGTCACCCAAAGGGACAGTGAGCCCCGGTGACAGGGGCACCTGCTCTGCAGTCAGGACAGGCTTTGGCTTGAGAGGAGAGGGAGCAGCGGTGCCTCCAGGGAGCGTTTTAATTTGTTGTGCAATTTGATCTCTGGAATGAGAGATGTCTCTTCCCGTTTGTCAGCCGCCCCGCTAGAAGAAAACAGAGTTGTAAGAGGCAGTGCTGGAAACAGCTCCTAGGATTGCTCATCCACCTCCAGCCTCCCCTGGTACTCGCCTGAACGGGAGCTGAGGCTCTGAGAATCCTGACGTGACAGTCACCCACTCCGTCTCGACTTCCTTTTGTGTTTGGGGCTTATCCAGCCCCCAAAATCCAAACGAAACTCGGGAAGCCGGCGAGGGGAAGTTTCCTGAGCCAGCTCCCCCGCTCGGCTGTGGAGGAGTCGGGCCGGACGTGCTTTGATGTGATAATGAGGATCCCCGAGCCCGCAGGGATGCGCTTCTGCCCCGGCTCCCGGGCTGGGGCCGCGCTGATCCCAGCCCAGCCTGGGATCCTTTACCGGGAGTGCCCGCCCGTGGGTGAGCCCTGCTCTGAGCCAGCGCCGTGCTAATTAACGCTAATTACACTCTTGTTCTGCAGGTGCAGCAGCAGCACCTAAGGCTGAACTTCCCCGGTGGGTGCCAGGGCGAGGATCCCCGGGATGGGCACAGTGCGGAGCCGTGTGGCATCTCCTGTGTGCCACCTCCCCTGTGTGCCGCCTCTCCTCTCCCATGCACCACCTGCTCTGTGTGCCACCTCCCCTGTGTGCCATCTCCCCTCTGTGCCACCTCTCCTCTCCCGTGTGCCACCTCTCCTGTGTGCCACCTCCCTGTGTGCCACCTCCCCTGTGTGCCACCTCTCTCCCCTGTGTGCCGCTTCCCTTGAGGGCACAGCCCCTCTCCAGAGCCGGGCTCCTCCCTGCCTGCAGCTCAGGAGCCACACAGGCACTGGTCAGACACTGATGGGGCAGACCCAGGGGACAATTTCCCTGTTGGGCTGTCAGAGCTGGACAGGTTTGTGACAAAAGCCAACGCCTCAGTTCGTCCAGGTGGGGATCTCTTACATTAATTCCCTGCTGAAGCACAAAGCCTTCCCTTTGCAGAGGGATGGGATGGGATGGGATGGGATGGGATGGGATGGGATGGGATGGGATGGGATGGGATGGGATGGGATGGGATGGGATGGGGTGTAACAGGAAGGGGCAGCCCGGTTCTCAAACCAGCCACTCATTAACCCCTTCATGAACACAGATCTCTGCTCCAGCTCGTGGCTCTCCCAGCACTGGCAGGACAGGGACAGGAGGTAGAGCCAGCAATTCCTTCATTTGCCTATGAGGAATCTTCCAGGGGATTTAATTGGCACTGAAAGATCCCACAAATGTCTCTGCATGAGTGTCATACACTGAGTGTTGCCTTTGTGCACTGGAAACAGCTCAGCCAAAGCTCAGTGTGCTCCCTCTAGGCCTGGATTGTGTCCCTGTGAACCAGGGATCCCCTGGAGAGGGATCAGAGGAACCAGGGATCCCCTGGAGAGGGATCAGGGGAGCCAGCGATCCTCTGGGGAGGGATCAGAGGAACCAGGGATCCCCTGGAGAGGGATCAGGGGAGCCAGCGATCCTCTGGGGAGGGATCAGAGGAACCAGGAATCCTCTGGAGAGGGATCAGAGGAGCCAGGGATCCTCTGGAGAGGGATCAGGGGAGCCAGCGATCCTCTGGAGAGGGATCAGAGGAGCCAGGGATCTCCTGGAGAGGGATCAGGGGAGCAAGGGATCCCCTGGAGAGGGATCAGAGTAAACAGGAATCCCCTGGAGAGGGATCAGGGAAAAAAGGAATCCCTTGGAGAGGGATCAGAGGAACCAAGGATTCCCTGGAGAGGGATCAGGAGAACCAGGGATCCCCTGGAGAGGGATCAGGGTGCCATAAGCAGCCTCTTCCAGCCCATCCTGTGGTCACTGAGCAGAAAGCACAATCCATGGAGCAAAGCAACAACGAGAGGCCCTGCAGCAGCAATTTGTGTAAATGCCATGTTTTGATACTATTTGCAATCCGTTCTCAGGAGATAAAAGCAGACTGGCCCTTGCAGCTGGTCTCACCCTCCCTTGCTCCCAGTCCAGTCTTGCCCTGGGATTCTTTAGGTGGGAGGGTCCCAAAGAAGCAAACAGTGAATTGCTGCTGCCCCAGCAGGGACATGGAGTGGCTGCAGCCACACCTGGCCCAGCTCCTGGCTGTGCTCCCTTTGCCCTGCATGGGCTGGAAATGCTCTACAGGGAAATTCTCTGCAGAGAATCACAACTCCATCACAATTCTTTGACACTAAATAGACCTTCAAGCTGATTTCTGAGGTGCACCCATGCCTTCAGGGGAGCCTTACACAGTGAAACCAATAATTCCATTTGTCCCCAGAGTGTCTGTGGCCAGAGAGGAGCCTGCATGCACTGCTTGAATTCAGAGCCACCACTGCAACCATTGCTGTTCATTAGAAAACCCCAGAAACACTTACGCAACTCGGATTTCCACAGAGTTTACTAAAATTAGCAAGGTTTTCAGCAGTTTTTCAGTCATTTGCGAGCTCGAGAGAACCATTTCTAGAATTTTATTTGCAGGCCTTGCAGCAGCATTCAATATTTATAAGGAATTCCCTGTCTTGGTAGCAACGACTGACAGTTACAAAAAATAAGTACATTATAAAATGCATTAATATTTTAAGTCTGCCTGAGACTGCTGGAGGAAGATATTGCCAGCTTTTGCCTGACTGGCTGATATTTAGTTCACACAAGTAACTGACAAAAGCAGACATATCTAGGAGGGAAAAGAGAGGGTGTGTAGAAACTGCAAGAGCTACAGTGAAAGATTTGTCTATGTTTACACAATAAATCATCAGCACAATGAGGAATAGAACCATTTCCCCCCCCTGTTTTTGTTCCAGCCACTCATTCAGTGCTGTTATGCACTCAGATGTTGCTTTTGGGTTCTAAATAAAACCCTTCCTGATCCTCCAAATAAAATGTTGAGGTTGTGCTGAATCCAGGTTTTCCCACAAAAATATTAATAACTCACGTTTAACAATGCTGCTGAGAGAAAAGATAAATCTTGATCTGGCTGGAATAAAGTGCTTTTTCCTGAGCCCTCCTGCATGCTGGGTGCAGGCAGTGCTGGCCACGAGCCAGGGCTGTTTACAGTGCCAGCGTGGCTGTCCCACACTCCTGAGCATCTGCACATTTTGTTCCTGGCATATTTGTGTCTGTGGAGCCAGCTGACCTTGAAACTCTCATCAGAGGGAGAAAAATAAAAAAAATAAAAAAATCAGCAGCAAGGAGCTACCACCCTCCATATATTCCAGTTATTATCAGAATATTTTTTCCCTGTTCAGTTTGCACAGAAATGACATTCAATAACACCGAAAATGTTCCCTCTGTCCCGAGAGAGGCGTGTTCAGAGTGAAACCAGGAGAAATGAAAGGCCTCTCCAGCAATCCCCTGGCACGGCTTCATAAATATAAAACTGCAGCAGTGCCTGGCTCGAGCACTGAAGGCAAAATGTGCCAAAGCTCTGGGGTGCCCCTGCTCCTGCCTCCCCCAGTTCCTGGCTCTGGGAGGCTCCGTGTCCCTCACTGCTCCCACAGGGCAGAGGATGGAGGGCAGGGGATGGAGAACCCCCTCTGCTGTGGGACCCAGGGCCCTCAGGCCTCTGGCTGTGACAGCAGGGCCTGGCAGCCCTGTCCACACCCACTGTCCACACCCCCTGTCCATACCCCCTGTCCACACCCCCTGTCCGTACCCCCTGTCCGTACCCCCTGTCCGTACCCCCTGTCCGTACCCCCTGTCCACACCCCCTGTCCGTACCCCCTGTCCATACCCCCTGTCCACACCCCCTGTCCGTACCCCCTGTCCACACCCCCTGTCCGTACCCCCTGTCCACACCCCCTGTCCACACCCCCTGTCCACACCCCCTGTCCATACCCCCTGTCCGTACCCCTCCTGTCCTCCTGAGGGGCTGGAGGAGGGACACCCTTTGGAGCACCCTCGTGCTGCACTGTGGGATCTGAATTCCCTGGAAAAAGAAGGGATACAGGCACTGCTGCCTCTCCCCAGCTGGGACCCCCAGCTGCAGAATGGCTTTTCACAGAACCATGGGACAGCCTGGGATGGGAGGGACCCACAGAATCACCCAGTCCCACCCCTGTCTCTGCCCAGACCCCCAACAATCCCACCCTGGGCATCCCTGGCAGTGCTGCCCAAACCCTCCTGGAGCTCTGGCAGCCTCGGGGCTGTGCCCATTCCCTGGGCAGCCTGGGCAGTGCCAGCACCCTCTGGGGGAGCCTGGGCAGTGCTCAGCACTTTGGAGAGCCCTTAATTGGCAGATCTTCCTCCAAGTGTTCCCAGTCCTCGTGAGGAGTGAACAGATGAGTTCTGCTGTGAGCTGTGTGAAAGCTGGGGCAGGTCAGAGGCAGGGACCTTTCAGGGAGCCCTGGGAATGAGGCTGTGCTGCTGGGAGTCAAACTGGGTCCTCTGCAACCTCCACTCCTCCCTGCAGTTCTGCAGGATTCAGTGAGGGCTCCCTCCCATGCTCTCACTCAGCAGCAACACCTCTCTGAAATTGCAGCAGAACTGTTGGATTCACCCCACAGGCCCTCAGTGGAACTTTCTTTTTCTGCCTGGATCTGCCTGGGCCTTCTTCCTGTGCCACTCCACACACCAACTGCAAATTTTACTGCTGCTTAGTGCTAAAATTGTACGAGAAAAGATGCTTCACCCAGATGGATGAAATTTACTTTACTTTCTGGTTAGTCATGAATTTTCATCCTCTGTTTGATGTATCTGAGCCCAAGATGAAGGAGATCAGTGTAATCTCAGCTTTATAAAACCTTCTCAGCATGGAGCACAACCACAGCCATAACTCAGCCAACTGCAGGGTCCCTCTGCTCTGTGCAGAACAGACAGAGGAATTATGGACTGGATTTCCCAGGACCTACCAGTGGAAATGAGGCATAACACCAGAATTGTAGGCATGTCAAAAAGCATAAAAATAAGCTTTTCCAGGAAATATGATACCATATGGCCATGGTCTTTGTTGTGGTGAGCTCCTGGCAGTTCCCCAGGCGCTGCCATGGCAGAATGATTCCGAGCAGGAGCCTGGGCTGTGTCAGCTCAGCACGGAAATTGCCTGAGGCTGTGGTGTTTCCACTCAGACAAAAGCACAACTCGTGCATTCTGCACTGTCCCATTAGTGGAGAATTGATTCATCTCTGCTGATAGCCTGCACACACCTTGTCACCCAGCAAAGTCCCTGAGGTGCCAGGAAGGCTCTGATTGTTGCTTTGGGTGATTTATCCAAGATTTATGCAGCACTCGGAGCCAAGGCCAAGAAAATTCCCTGCTGTGCCTGGACCAGATGCTGCTTTCATCTGAGCTGTGTTAAATCTGAGCTAAAACTGCTGAAGCCAACAGACAGGGAGTGCGTCCACCAGCCTTGTTTTGGCTCCCGTGTGGCCGCTCCATCCCCACCCCAAAACATCAGCAGGACAACCACACCTGCATGGACAGCTCAGCCTCTCTGAGTGCACCATTTGCTGTGCAAAAGGGTTTTGACAAAAGATTGAGTGTTTTTTTTAATTGATTGCACCAGGCCTATTTTGAGGAGCAGGATGGATCTTTGTAGGGTTCAGGCAGGTATGGCATGAAAATGCTGAAACATTTCCTGCCCAAAGCTTCACCTTCAGCCCTGTCCTCCACCTTTATTTCATGTTTTCCAGAGGTTTTCCCACCACAAGCAGCCAGTGTTGCCTCCAGCAGTCCCTGCACAGCCCAGCAGAGGGGAGTGGGCCACCACACTGGTTTTTCCTCTCCTGCCCAGTCCTGGGGCAAAGCCACACATCTCTAGGACGTTATTTAACCACACACCCTATTTGCAAAGAAAGATTAAACTTTTTTGTTGTTGTTAAGCATAATTTTTCTAGTGGAAGGTGCTCCTGGTCATGGCAGGGGTTGGCACAAGATGATCTTTAAGGTCCCTTCCAACCCAACCCAAACCATTCTATGATTCTAAGCATGAAGCAGAAGCTTTACTGAAATGAGGTCTCTGTCCATAGTTTGATGGCACAGACACACTGATTTTAAGTTCTTTACCCATATATGAGGCCTAGGTAGGAGTTCACAGTTTTAGAAAGCACTGTGCAGGACAAGCACGTTTTGGGACATCTGCAGAAAAGGTTGTGCAGTCAAGTTTCACCTCAGTGTGAGTCATGGAGACCTCCCAAAAAGACCTCCCAAAAACCTTGGTGCAGGAGCTGGAGGTGCCTGCCTGGCCATAAATCAAGTTCCTCTCCAGGAAGAGTCTCTGTGGAGTAAAATCTTTGTAAAGGGGAAACTTTGGCACAAGGAGACCTCAGGGTATGGACACATGTAAGAGGAAGGGCAGAGGAGTGTCTCCTCTACCCAGCTTGGTAGGCTTTTTCAGCTGAGAGAGATAAGGAGCCAACCTGCCTCAGAGCTGGCTGAATTCCTGCTGCCCATTGCAGCAGGAGGGCTCTGGAGCAGCTGCCTCTGGAGGGAGCTGTGTGCCCCAGAGCAGCCTGGCCAAGCTGAGCCAGGGAGAGCCACTCTGGCACTGCCCCCGGGTCTCTCCAGCCCCTGCAGTGCTGGGCACACGGGGCAGGGTGAGCTGGCACCCGAGTTTGGGGCCTGAGGCTGCTCTCTCACCCTGGGTGGCAGCAGCTCCCACCCTGCCTAGCTGGGCTCACTCTGCACATCAGCCATCCTTCATTCCTCAGGTGCTGACCTTCCAAAGCAAGGTCTGGTTTGTGCCCCATTCTCTGGGAAATGTGCAAAGGCAGCCCTGAGGCATCTGCAGCTCTCAGCTTTCAAAGGGAGCCCTGAGGCATCTGCAGGCCCCAGCTGAGGGAAAGCCCCGCTGGAGGCTCCATGCTTTTTCCTTCCGATAGCAGCAACCACACACAAAAGGAATGGCAACCTCAGTGGGAGCAGTGTGGGGCTGCCAGCCCCCTGTGCTGCCCTGAGCAGCAAGGACAAAGCTGCCACCCAGCTCCTGAGGGAGGCAGGCAGGGATCCAAGGGCTCCAGCTCCCCTTGGCACTGCCTTCATGGAGCACAAGCCCCTGCTCAGCACTACAGGCCTGGCTCCTGAGCCCAGCTCTTCCCATGGAGGCTTGGCCTAAATCTCACAATGCCAGGCCCCACATGAGCTACCCTCAGACAGCAGGCAAAGAGAACCCTTCTCCCAGGGAAAGAACAGAACAAAGAGCAGAACACGTGGAGGGGATGTGCTGGATTCCTCACTAGCCTGTTGTGTGTCTCTGCAGCCTCTGGGACCTCAGTGCTCTCGGGAGATGACTAAATAAACAATCATTGCACACAACTCACTCATTTCCTCACTCTCCTATCACCATGGGCTCCATCCCAGCCATTTTCTGCTGAGGGAATTCAGCAGGGCTGTAATTTCTTCACACAATGTGCTCTCACTTTCTGCCTGGCTCCCAGGGGAGATCAGTGGGTCAGGATATCAAACCAGGCTTTGTGCCTTTGCCTGTCTCTGCCTTGGTTATCCTCTGGGAAAAGCAGAATGGTGACTGCTTCCTGCCTCTCTCTGTCTCACCTGCATTCCCAGAGAGAGGGTGGGTTTCACTTACTAGTGCTGATAATTAATAAATGATGCTGTCTTTCAGCCCTTGGGGACCTGCAGATGACTCAGCATGAAGCACCACAGAATGTTCTACCTTGCACAGGGATTGTGCTGTGCTGTTTCTTTTCACAGCACCTACTGGTGCTGTCCAAAGGGAGAGCAGCAGTAATAATCAAACCCAAGGAAAACCTTATTGCCAGCCAGGGTCTCTGTACAAATCACAAATGGGACAGGGCTGCTGAGGAACTGCCTTGAGCTGTTTTATTTTCCAGCATCAGTCTCATTACATGGTTATGACAATAGGAAGATGCCAGCAGCTCACATCCCAGGCAGCAGACAAAGAATTTAATGTTACAACTCACTTTATAAGTTTTTTTACCAATCACACAAAGCAAAAGCACATTGACAGTAGTTCCATCCAACCACTATAAGCACAGGTACCTTTGGTTAAAACAATGTTTGCTTATTTTGAATGCAATACCTGCTTGTAACCCTTAAAACACAATGCACAGAGCTCCATTATTAAGCTTCAAACTTCCTAATATCTTGCTAGATAAACTTTTCTGTAACTTAGAGAGTTATTCTAGACGCGTTAATACACAGACCATTGTTCTATTTGTCCTTTTCTACTTTTTAAATAATTTTTCTGCTGATCCATCTCATGGTTGCTGCTTAGCTCTAATCACAGTCTGCTGTCTCTGGAGCCTGCCTTTTGCAGCTTTCCCAAAACCCTCTGATTTTGTGGATTCCCACAAAACCTGAGCCTGAAGTGTGTGAAGTGCAGGCAGCCTGCTTAGGGAACAGCTGGAATGAATTCCCGAGGCTGGAGGGGAGGGAAAGCTAAAATGGCCAGTTGGACATTGAGCCAAAGGGTGACCTTAATGCTCGTCCCAAAGGGGACAGTGACCACCACCAGCAGGTCCTGCTGCAGAGGAGAGCAGAGGGGTGGCAATATCTGGGAACTGCTGGGGAGCAGCAGGATCAACCCATGGCATTGTCAAGGGGCTTTGGGAACAGCAGTACAAGGAGTGGCTGCTGCTGAGCGGAGTGAGGCAGGGCTGTAGCTACTCAGAACTCTTCCTTTCTTCATCTGGGAAGTACCAGGGCTGGAAACACTGAAGCTCAGACAGCAGATTTAGCCCAAGTCCATATCTGGTTCTCCAGAACCCATTCTCCAGAACTAGAGATGATATTCTATTCCCAACTGAATTTTGCTGGTGATGTTGAACACAGCCCTGAGAAGACAACTGAAGTAAGCCAAATATACCCGTATGTGCTATTTCCTGTTTGGATATTCTCACTCTGGCAGACAGTCCCCATGTCTGGCTGAGCCACCCTGCCCCTTATCCAGCTCCAGGCTGGCCCAGGCAAGCAGGATGACACATGCTCCAGAGAAAAACCTGTGTGGAGACACCTCTGTGCTCCCAGCAAAGCTGGATCTGACAGCCTGGACACTCTCTGGGGTTGGTGTGGGGACAGCACCTCACAAATGGCAATTCAGGAACATGTCAGGCCCTTGAGAACAACTTAAACTTCCCCGAATGCCCTTTTTAGAGCTTCCAGAAGTGTGTTTATTTGGTAACCAATGTGAGAGGAAACATGCAGAGGATGAAATGAAGTGTGAGCTCATTTTAAGGCTTCAGAGTATTTGCTCAATTGCTGCTCAGAAAAACCTTGGATGTTGTTTGTACCTGGGACATCTGTGCTCCTTCTTCTACCCAATTAATTAACTTTGTCAGTGAGTTGCAGCTACTAATTAACACTTTTATTGCCATAATGTGTACCAGAAAGTGTGAGAGCTTGAGAGCTCCAATGTCCCTCAGAAACCTGATGGTACCAGACAAACCCAGCTGAAAATCTGGGAACAAAACTTCAGCAGGTGTTACCTGCTGGCCAGTTCTTCGTGGCTTCCAACACTTTCCTACACAGAGGGTGTCAAACTTCTGCTTTTCTGCTCCAAGCAGAAGGAGAGATTTCAGGTACCTCTGAGTCAGGTGCCAGTGCCACTGTTCAGAGCACTCATTCATTTTTTCTACTGATTCCTTTGCTTAAGAGAGCAGGGAAGGTGACAAAGGCACTGCTGCCCATGCAGGAACATGGCTATTTATCAGTACAAGCCTTATCTTATCTTCTGCAGGCTCAGCTTAACTCTCTGAAAGAAGGATTCAGTGACTAGAAAAGGGAAGTGACCCTGCTGTTTGTGCAGGAGGGATTGCACACCCTCCATGTGAGGTGCCATGAGCCCCTGATCCCAATCCCTGCTCTGATCCCATTCTCTGCTCCAATCCTACTCCCTGCTCCGATTCCTGCTCTGATCCCAATCCCTGCTCTGATCCCTGCCCTAACGCCTGCCCTGATCCCTGCTCTGATCCCACTCCCTCTTCTGATCCCTGCTCTGATCCCAATCTCTACTCTGCTCCCATCCCACTCCCTGCTCCCATCCCTGCTCTGATCCCACTCCCTCTTCTGATCCCTGCTCCCATCCCTGCTCTGATCCCACTCTTTGCCTGCTCTGATCCCACTCCCTGCTCTGATCCCTGCCTGCTCCCATCCCTGCTCTGATCCCACTCTCTGCCTGCTCCGATCCCTCTCCCATCCCGTGCCCCATCCCTGGGAGGGGTTGGATGGATTCCCTGATGGATTCCCTGATGTATTCCCTGATGGATTCCCTGAATCCCCATCCCGTGCTGGTTCTGCAGCTGAGCCCAGCAGGATGGAGAGAGGAGCCTCTGGGCAGTGCCTTCTGCCCTACACTTCCAGGAAAGAAAGGGCTTCCCTGGTGCTCCCTGCTCTGCCCAGCAGCTGAGTTTACAAGTAAATACAGGTAAGGAGCTTTGCTGCAGGATAATTCCCTCCATCAGCAGAGTTGCATAAGCCCCTCTTTCCCCACGTGGCACTGCCAGCAGAGGTGCTGTCCCCTGAGGCCTTGCCAGGGACCCGGGGGCATTCCAGATCCCACGGTTTTAGGAATTTTTTTATGGCTGCTGAGCTGCTCCAGTGTAACAACTCAGAGATAGTGCTAAATTCTTGTCATCAGTTCTCTGAAAATGATAGAAAAATGAAGTGTGTGAACATGTCAGAAAGACACAAAACAACTTGGTTTGTTCAGCCTGGAGAGGAGGAGGCTGAGGGGAGACCTCAGGGTTATTTCAGCATCCTCTGGAGGGGCAGTGTAGGGATGGGTTTGGACAACATTCCAGGCACAGAGAGGGATTGTTGGGCTGTCGTGTGCAGGGCCAGGAGCTGGGCTGGATGGTCCCTGTGGGTCCCTCTCAGCTCAGGATATTCCATGATTCTGTGATCCCATGATTACTCACCAGGGCATCTCTCAGGCTGTCCAGTCTGAGGAGGGATTTCCCCTCTCTGGGCCCATCCTCAGTGCTCTGTAAAGGAGAGAGCAGAGAACACAAGGGCCCTGATGCTGTGTCTGACCTCCAGGAGTCCAGTCCTACTGGTCTCGGCCTTTCTGGGCTCCCACATGCACTGCCAGCATTTAAACAGCCTGTGCATTTAGATTTTGTCATTAGACTCAGCAGAGGAGGACAAGGCTTCAGCAAGCTGCTGCTCAGAACGTGTGAGGCTGAAGTGATTACAAACCCTTTGCTTTCATTACTAGCAAGGCTTGAAGGTGCTGGGAGGGATGAGGGGTATAATTTACTCCATCTGTAAGGCTGTTCTTCCATTGCAGGCACTCAGAGATTTACACTCTCTGCCTGCCTGCCTGCCTGCCTGCGTGCTCGGATTATTTAGGGAAGGCTGGCGGGGAAGCCAAGAGGAGCCAAAGCCCCGCTCTCACATTTCCCTGGGCTGTGACTGTGCTTATTCCCAGGGATGGAGCTCTGGGAGTGACTCAGAGGCACTCAGACAGCAGAGTAAGTGCTCAGCCCCCCGTCCCTGCTGCTCCAGCACAGCTGGAACCCGCTGTGTGCCTGATCCTGGGAAGGATGGATCACTTCTACTGGGAAGGATGGATCAGCGCTCCAGGAAGGATGGATCACCTTTCCAGGAAGGAAGGATCACTTTTCCTGGAAGGATGGATCACCTTTCCAGGATGGATGTACCCCTCTCCAGGAAGGATGGATCAGCTCTCCAGGAAGGATGGATCAGCTCTCCTGGAAGGATGGATCCCCTCTCCAGGAAGGATGGATTACCTCATCCCCAGAAGGATGGATCCGCTCTCCAGGAAGGATGGATCCCCTCTCCAGGAAGGAAGGATCCCCTCTCCAGGAAGGATGAATCACCTCCCCTGGGAAGGATGGATCATCTCTCCCGGGACTGCACTGCAGCTCCATCCCTCCCGTGCCCAGCACACAGTAAATAGGGACTGGGAGGCTGCCAGGATTCCTGCACCGAGGTTAATGAATAAACAACGCCTGCAGGACTCACTCGCCTCCTATTTTTAATGTCTGTATCTTTGATTGCATCTTCGAGAGACCTCTCCATAAATAACCATTCCAAGAGATAAAAGCATTGGATGTTTCCTTTGACAGAACAGAGATTATCAGCATTTAGACAGAAAAACTGCTGGTAGGCAAGCAGGCTCTTGCTTTTTATAGAAAATGTTGCCTTTATCGTGGCAAACAGAATGCTGAAAGACAAGAAAATGCAAATATAGCAAGGGACATTCTGGAAATGGGAGCTCAGTCATGCCTTGTTTTCCCCATTTTTCCTGGTGGGAGGTGCTCTCATCACACACATTTCCAGGAAAACAATGAAGGAAGCTCAGAAAAGTGGGCAGTGTTGGAAATTAGGAGAGCTGCCAGCACACCAAGGTTGCTGCTGAAAATGGGATTTAATTGCTTGGTTATGGATGCAATTTTGGGAATATTACCCAAGGTGAATAAATAAACAGTTTCACAAATAGAACCCCTTGGATTTCCGAGAATGCCTTGGGTGGTTTGGAATGTCCAACATGAGAGACAAGGAGGAGAAATCCTTCTGCACTTCGTGGGAATCCCTGCCAACCAAGGGGGCTCCAAGCACCTTGGAGTCATTTGTCATTTGTGAAAATCTAGGTCATTTACTCCCCTCCTCCTGCTCTGCTTTTTTTCTTGCTTTTTAATGCTAAATATAGAATGTATTTTCTGGCTTCAGACTGAATAAAGTTGTTAATTACACTCTTTCCTAAAAACCTGCAATTGAAATTCACTTGGGGAGTCTCTGAAAGCTGGGGAAGGCTATTCTATTTTATAATATTCTTTTGACATGTCTTAGAGGAAAAAGGAAGAAAGCTCATTTGCTTTTAATTTCTCAGTTTTGAGGATAATATTTAACAGAAGTAAATCCCTTTAAGGGCTCAGCTATGCTCTTTGAAGCTAGAGGGAAAAATCCCATTGAGTTTCAGTGCAGGAGAACCAGCCAGATGCTTTGGAAAATTATGTTAAACAATCTGCAGTGTGTTAAGTGATGCAAGAAAATTAATTTGTGCCATCATGAACTGCCAATAGGTGAAAAAGATGGGAATCCTGAGTGTAGTAGGTAGGGTACAAAAATAACCAGGTTCTTTCAGGGTGTACCTCATCAATCAGCTCCTGGTAAAGGGTCTGGAGCAATTCCATCCTGAGCTCCTGGTGCTGTAAAAGCCCAAAGGTGCTGGTGTGACACACCTGCCTGCCAGGAGCTGAAACAGAGGGACTGACATGCTCTACAGATGAAAAGGGCTGCCTGAGCGAGATCAAATTGTTATTAATGATGGAGCTATTAGAACAAGGGTGTCTAATAGCAGAGTTAATTCCTTGTTACTGTGCTTTTGTCCTTACAGCACTGCGGGGCCAGCACTGCCTCCCTGAGCCACAGAGCTCCTCTGTTCACTCTGAGCACACCTGCCTCTGCCCAGCTGTTAAAGAACTCGTTTGGAACATCCAAACCTGTTCCCAAGTTCCTCAGGCCTTGGAGGATCCCATCTGCAGCTGTCCCTGCTGGTGGCCAGAGGCACTGGGCACTTGTTGCTCTATCCCCAAGGGGAGAGCAGCTTCCAGGCTGGGCTTGTTGAGGGAAGAACTCCTTCATTTACAGCAGGGATACAGCCTGCCCCAGCCATCCTCTGCTGAGGGAGAGGGATGGGCACCTCCACAAGGCAGTGCAGCCTTGGACTGAGAGGGAGGAGAGGAGATGCCTCCTGGGCACAAGGGAACCAGAACTGCTTTACCAGACACCTCATGTTTGCAGGTGGGTGGGATCATCCCAGGCCTTGGTCACCTGGTCCTTCAGGATGCAGAAGATGGAGAACTACAAAAGATGGGCATTTCTCTAAGCTCCAAGGTGATGGCAGTGCAGAGAGAGAGACAGCAGCCTCAGTGAGGTCACTGCTGCAGCCCCACAGCAGTGGGGTCATTCCTGCAGCCTCAGTGGGGTCATTCCTGCAGCCCCAGTGGGATCATTCCTGCAGCCTCAGTGGGTCAATCCTGCAGTCTCAGTGGGGTCACTCCTGCAGCCCCACAGCAGTGGGGTCATTCCTGCAGCCTCAATGGGGTCACTCCTGCAGCCCCACAGCAGAGGGGTAACTCTTGCAGCCCCACTGAGGTCACTCCTGCAGCCCCATTGAAGTCACTCCTGCAGCCCCATTGAGGTCACTCCTGCAGCCCTCCCTCTGCAAAGGGCCCAGATGGACTCAGGGGTTCAGATCAAATCTGGGGGAAGTTAGACCAGGAGTTTGTGCAAGGACACAGCCAGCTCCCAGAGCACAGCCCCATTAAACCAGGCTGCAGAGGGTTCTGCAGCATGGGGGGGGGGGGGCATCAAGAGGCACCTGGTTCTTGCCAAACCATCTCCCCATGCAATTCAAGGCCTGGAGCTCACACCTGGCCAAGGCCCCTGTGCTGTGCCTGTGCTGCTGGGCTGGGACACGAGGCTTGGGCGTTGGGCCGCAGCAGGAGCTCAGCTTCCCAGGTGAGGCTGCATTACTGTTTAACTCTGGCAGCCCAGCTCTTCAGTGCCTCCCCATCCCTCCTGCAGCCCATTCCCCTGCCTTCCACATGCCCCGTGCGGATGAGGCCCAGCATTAATGAGCCATTGCATACAGATGAGCTGGCAGCCAGTGTGACCTGCCACAGCCACACATAAAAGCCAAGGAGGGCCTTGGGCTCTCTTCTCTTGATGCAGGAGCTGCTGGACCCAAGTTCTGTGGGAGTTCCCTGCTCTGGGGGACACAGGCAGCTCCTCTCCCATCTCCCTGCTGCACTGGCTGAGACACAAGGTAAGGGGCTCTGTTCTTCTGCTTCCCCACCATATTTCCCTAGACTGTCCCTTCTGTCTCCTTGCACAAATTTACCATGTCAGGACTACAGCAAGGGAATGAAAATTTTCTTTTCTTTTTTTTTTTTTTTTGTGTGGAATAGGATATGTGGATTCTAGTCTGCCTTGTCACTGGCTCACCTCTCCTTGGGCAGCTCTTTGCCACTTCTCTGCCTCTGTTTCTTCTCCCACTAAGCAGCTACTGAGGAGAACACTGCCAAAAAAACCTCTGCGTGTGCTGGAGTCCCCTCAGCCACCGGGTGCAGCTGATGGCAGCTCAGGCACTGCTCCTCTCTGGGAATGCTGAGTGCATTTCTGACAGTGCCACGGGGCTAGAGGGGCCTTCAGCCTCAGCTCTGTGAAAAACTGGGCTGGGATAAGCTGCTACAAGCTCAGGGCATGTTAGATTTGTGTGGGAGCTGCAGCACTGCTGTTTAACCCTGGGTTAGCAGCAGCCACCTGGGCTTCAGAGTGAAACTCCAGAGTAACTGCAGGGCTAATCAAGTGTGTGTAAGTGGACAGTTAATGAGCATCAGCCCAGGGTTTCCACAGCCCTACCTGAGCTGGGAGGTGTTTCAGTTCCCCAGAAGCAACAGCTCAGAGCACAAGTTCCCCTAGCTCAGCTGCAGAAGATGCTCAGAGCTCTAGGAACAAGGTTCTCAAAACTTCTAAAGTTAAAAAAAGTAATCACCCTTAAATTCTCTTCCATTTTGGGCATGACAACGTGTAGTGCATGGTTCACTTCCTTAATCTCACAGTCAATTGCTTTTCTCATCCCCTATAAACATCAGCAGGGAAAGAGAAAAATCTGCATATGTGTTAGTAATAAATTTAAAAATCAGGGCATACCACTTAAGGGTTGGCTTGTCAGAAAATGGTAATTAAAAGTGTTCCAGCTGACAGTGCTGCTTTAATGAATTATTAGTAATGTTCTCAGAGAACATTTGATGAAAGACACTATAAGAACTCTTGCTTAAACAAACCAATTTTCTGCACCATGCAACCTCAGCGCACAAGAGGGGGAAAATTTCCCCTATAGAATCACAAAAATAGCCAGGTAATGGTTTAAATGATCACAGAGGAACAAGTGGCCGTTGCTACTCAGCCTTTATTTCCTATAGCACAGCCTTTTTACATAGGTGCTTATCTGAGAGCTGCCACTCAGGAGTTAAACTCTGTCCCAAAAGCCCAAAGAGGTGCAGTGTGAGAGCTTCTCACAGTTGCAGGTGTTCTTCATGCACAGGGAATGTTCCTGAGACAGGCACAGAGCCTTTGGCACAGGGAATGTCCCTGGGACAGGCACACAGCCTTTGGTTCCATGTCCCTGGGACGGGCACAGAGCCTTTGGTTCCATGTCCCTGGGAGGGGCACAGAGCCTTTGGCACAGGGAATGTCCCTGGGACGGGCACAGAGCCTTTGGTTCCATGTCCCAGGGACGGGCACACAGCCTTTGGTTCCATGTTCCTGGGACGGGCACAGAGCCTTTGGTTCCATTTCCCTGGGATGGGCACAGAGCCTTTGGTTCCATGTCCCTGGGACGGGCCCACAGCCTTTGGCACAGAGAATGTCCCTGAGACAGGCACAGAGCCTGTGGCACAGGGAATGTCCCTGGGATGGGCACAGAGCCTTTGGCTCGGGGTCCCTGATCACAGCTGGGGCTGCTGGAGCCCTCCAGGCTCTGCCTGGCAGAGTCCAGGGGAGCTGGACAAGGCAGCACAGAGCACCTGAGTGAGGAGCTGGATGCAGAGGGCATGGAACTCCAGGGATGGGCTCTCTGAGTACCTCAGTCCATTGTCCAGTGGCTCTTTGTGCCTTTTACTGCTTGGCATCTGCTGCAGCTCCTGCAGGAGGTCCTTGTTTCCAGACAGAGCCTAGGCTGGCCAGAAGACATTGAGTGGAGAGCATGTGGAGACTTGGAAACACAGCCCTGCTTGTTGGGAGCGTTGTGTGGAGTGGGGAAGGATGAGGGCAAAGGGCACTAAGCCTTAATCATGGATTTGTGCTCGGATGTGAAGGAACGGTGGGAGGTGGGGGAAGGAGACTCCCATGCTTCATTTTCCTGCCATGGGGCTCTTGCTGGGTTCCAGCTCCATCCAGATTTGTTGTTTGTCCTCGACAGGAGAAATGTAAGAGTGCAGCTCTGGGAATTCACCTCTCTGGCAGAAGCCCTGTGGACCCAGCCCAGCACTGGTGAGCAGCACATCCAGGGGAACTGTGGGGCTCTAGCAGGGGTGGCGGTGGGAAAGGCTCTTCCCAAGAGGAGTTCAGAGCTCCAGAGGGCTGCTCTGGGCTCAGCAGCTCACCTCAGCCCCCTGTGACCAAGGCACATCCCTAAATCTTTGGATCACAGCAGGAATGAGGGCAGTTTGACACGGGCATTTCCCCTTCCCAGCCAGGCTGCCCCGGGAGTGCCCGCTGTGTGTGCCCTGGGCACACAGTCCCAAAGCTGCACCACACACCCTGCCTGGAGTGCAGCTCAGCCTGCCCACAGAGAAAAGGAGCTTTAGAGCTCAGTCCTGGCTCTGGGTGCCCCATCAGGAGTCCTGTCCCCAGAGCAGGAGCTGGGAGCAGCCCAGGGCTGATGAGGGCTCACCCTCCCTGCTGAGCCTCACTCAGGTAAGGGTCTGTTCCCTTCTTGCTTTGCCCAGGGTGGAGGTTTGAAGTGGCTGGGGTTTGGTGAGGAGGAAAGCAGGGCAGGCACATGGGAACCTGTTTCCTCTGCAGCATTCCATGGGAAAGGCAAAGCACTTTAACAAACCCTCCCAGCTAGGATGTGCTGTGGGCAGAGCTGTGCACAGGAACCCAGAATGGGCACCAAACTGCCAGGGACTGCTCAAAGCCTGGGAATGCCCATCCCAAAGGTACAACCAGGCAGTTCTACAAGTGTGCATCACAGGGCAGAGCTGCTGGGACCTGAATGGCCACCCTGTGTGTGGAGGTTTGTTAATATCCAGAGAGTCCCTCTCAGTTCCCTTTCTTGTTTAAATCTGGGGGCTGTGTCTAATCTTGTCACGCTGGGTGAGAGGAGACACCATGAAGAGCAGCTCCTCCAGCCCCAAATTTAAACTGAGCTCTGGTGCCTCTCTTAAACGAGTAGCCTGGGCTCTTCAAACGTTTGAAGGGGTAAAGTGAGGTGAGAGTAAATCCTTCATGGGTTTTACACCACTTTAGTAGAACTTTGGAAAGCTCAAATAACATCTGAGGTTTGCTGCATAATTGAATCCTACATAAAGTGGCACAACTGATACAAGATTTTTAAAAGCTCATTAATGGCTGAGGTCAGAGCTTCAGTTTTGGAAGTAATTTAGTCCCAGGTTCAACTTAGGTACTTAACAGAAGCAAAAACTTAAAATAGGAATCTTGGTACCTAGAACTGCTTGTGTAGCTGACGATCCAGGGAAGTTTGAAACAATTCATTTTGAAATGCCAGTTTGTGAGAGCTGAGAGGAATTCTGAGGCACCAGAGTCACTTGAATGAGTTCCCTCAGGTTGGTGGAATGAATCACCACCACAGAAAATTCCATCCAGATTTAAGCTCCTAAATGAGTGGGAAGGATGTAGATGCCTGGACAGGTTAAGCTGTTTTTCCCTGGAAATGAAACAGTGGGATATAAGTAAAGGGAGTCCAAGAGGTCAACACTGCTCTCACTTTTCTGTCTGGTTCTGTCTGGAACATAAGGACCTCCTGCAGGAACTGCATTAGGTGCTGAAAAACAAGAGGCAGAAAGAGCCACTGGGCACTTGGTGATGGTGCAATTTAAATACAAAGCCTTGCACAGTGTGGGAGCTCATCATAAATCCAAACTTAAGATTTTAATTTGCAAAAGGATCTGCAAATCAGCTTTATATTTGCCCCCCTCCAAAAGCCATTGTATATTCCCTCTGTTTCACTCCTTGCTGAGAATATTGAGATATTATACTCTCAGAACTTTTTTCCCTTCACAGATAATAAACAGGTGCCTGCCAATATAGCAATGGGGCATCTCTTGAGACTCTCCTAAAATCTGTGCTCCATTCTAACTCTGACTACAGCAAGCTGATGCTGTTACCAGCCCACAGCTCCACACTCAAAACTTTGCAGTCACTGAATTTATCCCCTCAACCCCCTCCTTCCTCTTCCATCTTACGAGCAGATGGGGAAACAGGCACAAAAAGGAGAATATTTGTCCCATAATACACAAAAAAAGTGGGAAGTTGGGAACTCAGCTATTTGGACTCTGGGAATGCTCTGTCACTTGACTGCACTTCCCAGGTCCTGCAGCCAAAAGCCATTTGATTAGAACAGATCAGTTGGATTTTGGGTTAAGACAGAATCTGCTCCCTAAGTTTACTGCTTGCTGTGAAATAGCAAGGAATGAATGCACTGAATGCTGGTCTCTGACCTTGGTAATAAGTTGATTTAATTGGATTTGATTTTTCAAATGTAACATCTCAAGTCAGCCATAAAGTCTGGAATTAGCATAGCACATCTCGGCACAGGAGAGATTTTCAAGCGGCAGAAGGAGATGAAGTCCGTGCCCAATGAATTTCAAATTACACTGAGGATGAACTCAGCCATATGCATGTCAAACCCAAATTGGGCAGACTCTGAGTGCAGCAGGCAGCACAGTTATTAATGGCTTACATTTGCTATTAGGAATGCAGAGTAGCTGCTTTGCACCCAGTTTGTTCTGACGTCTCCTCACATCAATGACCCATGTGACGGGTCAATAATTCACTCCCTGCACTCTGCAAGCCAAGAATGTCTTGCAAGTCAATTACACTCCAAGAAATAATTAGGAGCACAAAAGTAACTGGAGGATGGGGATAGAAAAAGCCTTGCTGGTGAAATATTGCAAATCCCAGGCAAAGCAGAGTGTTCCTGCCTTTAGATCTGCAGCTCGTGCTCCCCAGCACCTTCAAGGGCACTGAGCATGCCCTGACAGCAGGAAATGGCCTGAAAAGGGGCAATTTGCAGTGCCAGTATTTCAGGCAATAATCAGGTTCCCGTGTAACTAAAAGCTATTTTCTTTCTGCAGGAGATGTATGAAAAAGTAGGACATTAGGCAAATAGCTGCCTGCTGAGATCTGAGCCTCGAAATTGTTCCTGAAATTTGTTTAGCTTCCATGGCATTAAACTGTAATAAATCCCAGGAACATTTTAACCAATCTGCTGGGCACAAGCAGACTCTAATCCAGATGGACAAAATCTGCTTCATCAGACCCTGTATGAAAGAGCACAAAATGCCTTTACCAGCTCTGGGTTCAGCTGGGAAGTTCTGAAGCCAGGTTCTCCCAGCCTGAGCCTTGGGCTGAGCCTAAAGGCCACAGCAGGGGCTGAGGCTGTGCTGTGCATCCCTGGGATTTGGGCTGTTATCCACACCTTGGGGAGGCAGCCAGGGAGAGCTGAGGGATGGAAATTGCCGAGGTGAGATTGGAATGGATGTTGTTGAAAATCTTGGGAATCAGGGCCAGGACAGAACCCATCAGTCCCAGTCTGGAGCACCTGTGATGGGCAGGAATCCTCCTGGTGCCTGGTGTGTGGCTGTGCAGCCTGGGCTGGTTCAAGGTGGAGCATCAGCCTGCAGCAGCTCAGGAGAGCAGGGCCAGGCAGCGAAAGGGGAGTAGGGAAAATCTCCAGGGAGTGCCTGATGTGCTTCAGTGTCAGCTCAGCTCGTACCATGGGCAGCCAAAGGAATTCACAGGGCAGAAAACCTGTATTATCCAAAGGGAAAGTGCATCTGTGCAGGAATGCGACAAATCCTTTCCCTTCTGAGCAATTCTGTGGGGTCACCAGAGGTTTCTTTGCTTTCTGGAGGTACAGGGAGAATTAAGAGGCTGCATTGTGCCCCCTGATCCTCCCATTCCCTGTGGTGCCACTGTGCCCAGCTGACTTTGACTGCAGATATCAGGGAGGGCCTTCATGCTTCTGAGGTAAAAAGTGAATTCAGAAGCTGAAGTCCAAAATGTCTGTTAATGCAGAGCAAGTCTGGAGTGATGTTCCTTTCAACACATCTGCTAGGAAGCTCCTGAACGAGAGGCAGGACACACTGAGAGGAGCCTGGGACATGATCGTGAAGCTCAGGGTCTGTTACTACTCCTGTCTGAGAGACACTGATCCCACACACAGAAATTCAGGAAACAAGGACAACTCAACTGCAAAACAAAGCCAGATCCAAGCAACAGCAGAGCCAGGGACAGACAGAACAGCAGCAGAAGAACTAAGAGTAGAAAAGCCCTCTGTAAATGATGTATTTGTGGGATTTACTATGAAAGTACTGTTATTTGAAGAAGGGGATGTGAGGTGCTAAGTCATGAGCACAGAACTCAGGCTGCAGTGCAGCCTTTAATCCCTGGCAGGTGAGACAGGCAGAGCTGGGAAATGCTTCACACACAGTGCAGTGCTGTGAATGATCCAAGGGAAGAGTTCCACACACACTTTGATCTTGAGAGAAAGCCTCCCTCACTTTGGTCTGTGTTTACAGTAGGAAAGGGATAAAATGTGAAAGAACTGCCTTCTGTGGGAAACAAATCACAATAAATTCTATTTATAGCACAGCAGTGCTCCTGAAAGGTCCCAGAATCCCTGACAGTTGCCCAGGGATCCCTGCAGTTCCTACTGAGGCAGATGCAGTACTCCAAAGGGCAGGGCAGAGGTGCTGAGCACTAAAACAGCACCTGCTGAAACCCCAGCCTCAGCCCTAAAATAGCCTCAACTTGCATGTAAAGTAGAGAAATGATTGTGATTTCCTTTGCAGACAGGGACCAGGAGTTAGAGAGAGATGGAAACACGTGAGCACACAGAGTCAGGGCCCCAGCTCAGCACCTGCTGTTTCCAGGCTAGTGCATCCTGCCATGAGCATTTCAGGGGCAGCTCCCACCCACCCCATCCTGCTGTGCATCCCCAGGTCTTTCCTCTCCAGCCCTGCTGTCTGGGAGCTGCTCAGGGGCTGCCATTCCCAGTGGAAACCTGGCACAGCAGGCTTTGAGTCTGGCTGATTCAGAGCAGTGTGACAGGCCTCTGTGCCCTGCTCGGGCTCCTGGCACCCAGCCAGGCTGCACAGGGGGAGTTGGGAAACCAAAGTCACCTTGGTGAGCACCAAAGGCTGGAATTACAGCCTCAGGTGAGGACAGTGCTCTTCACATTCCATGGGAACATTCCCTGCCTGGCTGGGGTTTTCCCTGGCGCTGTGAGCAGGGCAGAGATGGCAGCAGAGCAGTGACCCCAGGGTGGCACTCACACCAGCAGGGCTACCAGCAGCTCTTTGTACCCCAAAACCCCAGAGCAGCCCTTCCTCCTGCAGTCCCACACAGGGCTGGGCTTTCTTTGCCTTCCCCTTGGCTCCCACCAAACCCTGCCCTGAGGATCAGTGTGGTGTGGCAGGGCCAGCCAGGCCCTTGGTGTGCTCTGAGTGCCCTTCCCACGTCCCTGCTCCAGAGCTGGAACTGCTCTCTGAGCCACCATGGGGGGACTCTGTCCCTCAGCATTTGCTGTGTGGTTTCTGTCCTTGTGCAGAGCCCACACAGAGGGGCTGCAATGCTCCCTGTGTGCCCTGAGGGAGCAGATCCCATTCCCAACCCTCTGAGGTGACCCAGAGGGGCTGCAATGCTCTTCTGTGCCCTGAGGGAACAGAGCCCATTCCCAACCCTCTGAGGTGACCCACACAGAGGGGCTGCAATGCTCTTCTGTGCCCTGAGGGAACAGAGCCCATTCCCAGCCCTCTGAGGTGACCCACACAGAGGGGCTGCAATGCTCCTCCTGTGCCCTGAGGGAGCAGAACCTTTCCCAACCCTCTGAGGTGACCCAGAGGGACTGCAATGCTCTCCTGTGCCGCGAGGGAGCAGATCCCATTCCTAACCCTCTGAGGTGACCCAGAGGGGCTGCACTGCTCTCCTATGCCCGTTCCCACCCTCTGAGCTGACCAGTGCTGAGTTCTCTGCCCCCACCCCAGTTCTGGGGCCTGGCTGGGGCAGCAGCACAGCAGTATCTGATAAACCCACAGCACTTTGGGAAGGAAGCCTGGACAGGGGCAGAGCTTTCATCAGATAAACCCCCCAGCACTTTGGGAAGGAGGCCTGGACAGGGGCAGAGCTTTCAGGTGCCAGGCAGTGCTGGGTGCTGAGGGATCTGAGGGCAGAGCAGGGTCAGCCCTGTCCCTGCTCACAGGTGCCTCTGCCTTGGCAGTCTGTCCCTGCTGTGTCCCCAGCCCCAGCTGCCTCTGGGCTCTGCAGCAGCTGTGACTGACACCTGACATTGCCAGCCTGCAGAAACACCACGGGAGTTAATGATTCAACCCTTAAGTGCTCAGCAAAGAACACCAGCATGGGCAATGTGCACAACTGGCTCACATGACTCTGCCCCTTTTCCCTGTGGCTTTTTGGGGGTGTTTGTGCAGCATTTGCCTTCCAGCCTCGCTGCTGAGGGTTCACTGCATTCAGATCAATCCCATATGTCCAGGTGAGAGCCCATTTCCATCTGCCCTTCTCACACATTCACGGGGCAGTGCTTTTGTCTGGCAACACAGAGCAGGAGCAGCCACACAAAACCTGCCTTTCTCCATGAAACATTTCAGCTAAAAGCAAAAGCCTTTATGTTCAAGGCTCCTCAGCCCATCAAAATCAATTGTCTTAAAGTAGAACAGAAATCTAGTGCAACATTGAGGGTGAGTTAAATCCCGTTTTATTTCTTTCTTGTGCAACCACAACATGTCACACTCAACCCTATTGCAATGAGAATTATTTGTGGGGATTTTTTTGCCAAATTAAAAATCCCAAAACACAGAATTTGCTTGAGAAATTATTTCTCTTAGACAGCAATTTCTTACTAAAACCTGAGTATTTTCAGTGGAAACCCATTTGTCTGAAAATAGAAATGAGAAATCCTTCTGGAGAAACAGTTCAGCTCCCAGTTCTGTGTGTGCAGAGACAACATCCCAGCGTGGCTGTACCTGAGCTGTGCCTGGGAATTCCCTGTCCCAGCAGAAGGTGCAGCAGGAGGTTCAGGCCAGCCATGGAACCAACCTGGCACTGCAAAAATGTCCAGTTCTGATGTTTGCTCTGGTGCCTAGAAAGGGATTGCTGCTGAATGCTGGCAGATGGTTTTGTGCAGCCACAGGGGTTTCCAAGGGCCAGGACAGGAGGAAATTCTTCTTCTGCTCCTCTCCCAAACCCTTCCCAGGTTTGTGTATGGGATGTGTCCTTTGCTCCCAGTCTGCTGGAGCCTTTAGTTCTCCCCCAGCAAATGCAGCCCTGGATTAATTTCTGTGCAGCACTAATTACAGAATTGTTAATTGCTAACAATGACAGTAATGTCTTTATTGCTGTAAATCCTTTATTTATACATCTGAGGTAAATATTTTAACCTTCGAGGACCCCAAACACTCCTAAGCTTTCAGAAAACCAGATTTGCTTGAGTCCCCAGTGCTGCAGTGCCTGTTCTTTCATGTATTCACTGGCCTGTGTTCCCATGAGGGAATTATTTCTTCCCTTCACATCTAGGGGGAGACTGCAGCCCCTCCTTTCAAACCATGGGTACAGGGCACATGGTGGAATTAGTGACTGTTTGTTATCATAGAAATATGATGGAAGTGGCTCCAAGGGGCGCCCAAGTCACACTGGGGCTGCTCAGCAGCAGCACATCAGCCCCAAACCCTACAGAACAGGTGCCAGGCACAGTGAGAAGGTCTCATGTAAGGCAGAGGGGCAGCACCCCCCGGGCAGGGCAGGGCAGCATTTCTGGGGTGCCTGAGTCCCCTGAGCAACAACTGCTCCTGTGGAGTCCCTGCATCCCACAGGTGTCAGAGCTGGCAGGGCTCTGCTCCACAGAGTCAGGACATGAGCAGAGCAAGGGAGGGGACAGTCCATGTCCTGGTGGTGGCCCTGCTGGCCTGGCTGGGCCAGTCCTGCTTCCTGCAGCTCTGAGACCTCTCCCTTCTCCCTGCTCACGCAGAGCTGTGTGCTCCCACAGAAATCTGGGCTGGGACACACCTCTTCCAAGGATATTCCATTTTCCCAGGGGATATTATGGACTATGCCCCCAGGTGTCACCCTGCCTGTCCTGATGGAAAGGGGCAGCCCAGACAGCTCACAGTAATTCTGTTCAGCAGGAGAGAGGGCAAGGCAGGGGATCAGATCCTTTGGGGCATCCACTTGAAATTCCACTTGGGCTTTAGGCAAATGCAGTCACTGGGCTGGAGCTGTGACAAGGCTCCAGCTTAGCTCTGAGCCGGATGGAAGGATCACATTTCCCACATGGAGCTGGCATGTCAGGCGACACTCTGAGGCACAGCCACACTGCTCAGAGCTCCAACTGCTGCCAAGGATAAATATTCCATGGTGGCACTGCCAGGGCCAAGAAGGAACCTTGCCAGTGCCAGCAGGTCTGGTCCCTTGGCAGATGTGTCCCTCAGGATGCTCAGAGGATGGTTCCAATCAGGTTCTCTACAGACAGACCCCAAGGCCAACTGGCTGCTGCAGGCACCTTGGATTTTCTTCCACTCCCAATTGATTCAGCTTTCTGTGGCCGTCCTTGATTCTGATTTTGATATAAGCAACAAGACAGAATGGTACAACTGCTATCCCATCCCAGCAGGCCCATTCCTGGTGTATCCCATCCCAACAGCCCCATCCCATCCCATCCCATCCCATCCCATCCCATCCCATCCCATCCCATCCCATCCCATCCCATCCCATCCCATCCCATCCCATTCCTGCCCTGGACAGCTAGCACAGGGCAGAGGAGCTCTCGTCCCCAAAGGGCTCAGCAGTGGAGCAGCCAGCAGATAACACACCATCAGAGTAAGTGTTAGAGTTTGCTATTCTAATAAAAATGGATTTGATAAGGTATTAGGAATTGGATATTTCAGGTACTTTGTTCAGAGAAAGTTCAACAAAAAGAAAAACACAGAAAGGACTGAAAGAAGATCTGAGTTTTGCAAAGAACTGAACAGGACTGAAAAAAAAAATAATCCTTTAACTCTGTATCCCCTTTCTTCTAGCTAAGCTGCTTAGAACTTCCTCTGAATCCCTAACAAAGATGTTTCCAGGCAGGCTGCGGGCTCAGGAGCTGCTCTGTCTCCCCCTAATGATCCCTGGTGCCAGCCTGGCTCCCTCACCCTCTGCTGCAGGGAGGGAAGGAGTCTGGAGCCACAGACACCAAACTGAGGGACAGAGCAGGAGATGGAACCTTGCTCTTATCAGGCCCCCATCAAATATTCAACACCTTTTCCTTCCTCCCTCCTCTGATCTCCTCAAGGGCTGCACGTGGCTGGGATTAAAGCCAATTCCCTGCACTAAAACTTACCCAAGGAACAATTGAATGTCGTTATCCCCCACGTCCAAACTTTTCAGAACAGACCAGCTGAAAGGAAGCAAGGGCAAAGAGAAGCACTCAGTAACATTCCTGAGGGAGCAGAGGAGCTCCAGCTGCTCAGACCTGCCAGGGTTGGTGTCACCCACCTGCAGGGCTGCAGAGAGCAGGCAGAAATACAGGGAACAGCTCAGATATTTGGGGTGGAGGCACTGCTGGAGTGCTGGGAAAGCTGAGAATGGAAACATGGAACTTTTTCCTTCCTCTGGTGATCACTGGGAAACAAAAGACTGGGCCAGGGAAGTGGGAGCTCCTTGTTTCCACAGCTAACCTTGACAGGTCATGTTTGTTCCTGGGGTTTTTATTGGTGAATGTGCCCCTGTGCAGGAACTGAGCAGGGCACCCTCCGTAAACACTCCATGCCCGGGGACAGCAGCATTCCCTGAGTCCCACAGCACAGAATTCCACACAGACAGCACTGCCCTGTTTACTTGGGCCCAACAGGAAACATATCCTGGTAAACATTAGCTAGCAGGTAGTCAGGCACCTTTGCTGATTTGAATTAACAGGCTTTTAATTGCTGTATTATATAACTTTATATAATCTCCTCCAGACAGTCGGTGATATGCTCACAGCATGCTTATCCAGGAGGGAATTTTTCTCCTGCTGAAGCAAATCAACACATTTCAGCTGTGTGGGGGGGCAAAGGATTTGTTGAAAGGAGAATTCCTTTGTCAACCTGCCTGAAGAGAGGTGTAATTCTTCTGCCTCTTTGATCTGCTCCAGGGTAGCTTAAGGAGGGCTTGTAAAGGAGCCTTAGAAGGGGCCATGGATAATTTAAAGAGGCAGGAGAAGAATGTTGGAGCTGGGGACTTGTTTTCAAGGATCCAGGCTGAGCATCTTGTTCTCAGCTCTTCTGTGGCTGTTATCTGTTCAGATCCTCACCCGAATTCCAGGAGGTGTCAGTGGAGCTGGATCAGAACTGTGACAGTGATTTGTCATCACCCCTGCTGTGAGGACATGGGCAGATCAGGAACCAGAATTCCTGCAGATTTCTCCCCTCCACACCCATTCCCTGAGGTCAGGAGCCCCTCTATGCCTAAGGAGTGCAAGTGCAACTCATGATGTACAAAGTGAGGCATCCCAGAATTTCACCCTGCCATTCTGGTAAAGCCAATGTTCACATTCCTGCAGAAAATGAACACAAGGGCCAGCTGAATTTGGGTACTTTTGCACAGTAAGTCTAAACCCTGGATCATTTCTTGGAATAATATGTTGCACAGGAATCTTTTATTTCTGTTCAAACTATGCATTAACATGGACATATTAAAAATGCATCAGGAAAATAAAACTTGAGAATTGCTCAGGAAAGTGTGACTCATTCCCCTTTCCTTGAATACAGGCTTAAAGTTTAACCTCTGTCAGCTCCATATGCAACCAATAAATTCAACAGCAAAAGGGTGAAAAGGTACAGTACAAAGTGACCTTCATTTCTTTCTTTTATTGAGCAGGGGAGGAAGGTGATTCAGTCCAAGTGCAGAAAGAAGGCAGCTGTAAGAGACATAGAAATGAGTTTATTCTTAGGGCTGCTGATACTAACAAGGACATTAAATAATAGAATTACTTCTGGCTTTACAAAATGCAATTATTTTGTACTTAGACTCCGTCCTTGATCATTTAATATTTTCTCTTTGCTCCTGATTGACCCCTGTGAAGGTGTTTTCTGGTGCCTATAACTGGGTCCAGTGGGAGGATTTCTGCTTTGGCCAGCTGAGACATCAGGCAGCTTCTTTAAATTAATATTACAGGGTTAAGGGACTTTGCCAAACAGCAGTTCTTGACTTCATAGAGCTGTTGTGGTGGCAAGGGGACCCTCAGAGGGGGCACTTGGAGTCCCTGTGTCAGCTGTACAACTGGCACACATTTTAAATGGCTGCATTTAAATAAGACAAATTTCACAAGAAACTCCCTCCAGTGTCTAACAGCTCACTTGGGATTATCCTCATTTTGGATACATGAAATTAGAGTTTAGGAGAGGTAAACAGCTCTTGCCACAAATACTTAAGCGCTTGAAATCAAGCAAAACTTGGGCAGTGCTCTTGCCACCAATTTGAGCCCGAGCATTTTGCTGCTGCCCAAAAGGAAGCCTGGGTGGGCTGGTGATAGGAGGCAGGGTTTGATATAAGGGTGTAGCATCTTTAGCTTGCTCTAAAAATGTCATCCCTAAGGCTTGTTTTACTGTCCCTCCCTATTGGGAAGGCAAAGTAACAACAGAAACACAAAGCCCTCAACATCTCCTCGTTCCAGGTGCACTCGCAGCTCTCCCAAAGGAAGCATCCCCTGGCAGCTGCAGGAGCCCAAACCTCACTCTGTGTGGCTGGGGATTCTCCTCCTCAGACACCCAGCAGGCCCAGAACAGCCCTGTGTGAGTCAGCACTGGGAATATTTTCCCCTCAAGTTCTTTCTTTGTTTGGAAGCTGCAGCATTTTGCCCCAGGACACACGATCACAGCACACAGCTCATTCAGGCACTCAGAAGGATTTTGTTCAACAAAAGCAAGAGAAAAAGGCACACATGGGTCCAGGGCAGGCTCACTGTGCACTAATCCAACATCCTCTCTGGCAACACATTTTATGCTTCAAGGGTGATAAACTCAGAAATCAATCATTTCTGAGAACACTCTTAAGTTTTGGGTCAAAATCAGGCCCCAGGATGGCCCAGGAACACCCCAGGCAGTGTGTGACTCCACAGGGCATCAGCCTCTCCCCACACCTGTGTGTCTGAGGAGCTCCAACACTGGAATTTTTCAGACATAGGGTGATCCAAATTCCAGTCTGAACACATCTGTAGCATTTTCTCCATCAATGACTCTTATTCCCTGGGCCTCTTGTTAATATGGTTGGACATACAGGACAAAATAAGAGGGACAGAAAGATACACTTTCCTTTAAAGGATCAGGTTCAGAAATACATTCTTAGTCTTAGCATCACCTTTGTGGTGAGCAAACACCCAAATTCTCCTGCTGTAGTTTCATATTTTCTTTTGTTCTCACTTAATAATCCTATTTGAGATGCTTGTGTGATTCCAGGGTCTGAATTTCACACCTCCAAACTCATCTCTAACAACGCTAAAAATAACTGTTTGCCTTAATTATGCTTTCTGCATCTGCTCCCCTTTGTCCCTAAATTTCCTATCCACATTTCATCCAGGGTCTCCTAATGTCAAGATAAACAGAAAACTGCATCAACAGACCAGGATTCATCTCCTAAAAGGCAGAGAGGTCACCAAACCCAGCAGTTTCCCCCCACACATGCCCATGATGGAGCTATTGCTGCTCCAGGCTTCACTTACACAACCGAGCACAGGACAATATTAACACTTGACTGCTCAGAGTTTATTGAGCAAGCCTAAATGATTGGTTTTTGCTGGAATGCTCCTTAGGCAAGGAACTCTTGAGTTTCCTCCCCAGCTCACTGGAACTCTTCCCCACCAACTGCGGGAAAATATGCAAATTATATCACTTTGATCTAATCAAGGGCCTGTGTCAGAGTTTCCCCTGGCTGCAGGCAGAGGTTAAACCCTCCTGGTGGTTGTTTCTCGCCCTGCAGAGCCCTGTCAGCAGCAGCTGGGGATGTTCAGCTACCTCCGGGAGCGCTTCAGCAGCCGCCTCCGGGAGCGCAGCCGGCGCCGCGCCAGGCTCGTCTCCAAGGATGGCAGGTGCAACATCGAGTTTGGCAACGTGGAGCAGTCCAGGTTTGTCTTCCTGATCGACATATGGACAACCATCCTGGACCTCAGGTGGAGGTACAAGATGACCATCTTCATCTCGGCCTTCCTGGGCAGCTGGTTCCTGTTTGGGCTGCTCTGGTATGTCGTGGCCTACATCCACAAGGACCTGCCCGAGTTCAACCCCTCCTTCAACCACACCCCCTGTGTGGAGAACATCAACGGCCTCACCTCAGCCTTCCTCTTCTCCCTGGAGACCCAGGTGACCATCGGGTACGGCTTCAGGTGTGTCACGGAGCAGTGCGCCACTGCCATCTTCCTGCTCATCTTCCAGTCCATCCTGGGCGTCATCATCAACTCCTTCATGTGTGGGGCCATCCTGGCCAAGATCTCCAGGTCCAAAAACCGGGCCAAGACCATCACGTTCAGCAAGAACGCTGTCATCAGCAAGCGTGGGGGGAAGCTCTGCCTCCTGATCCGCGTGGCCAACCTCCGCAAGAGCCTGCTGATCGGGAGCCACATCTACGGGAAGCTGCTGAGGACCACCATCACCCCCGAGGGGGAGACCATCATCCTGGACCAGGTCAACATCGAGTTCGTGGTGGACGCCGGCAACGAGAATCTCTTCTTCATCTCGCCCCTCACCATTTACCACATCATAGACAAAAACAGCCCCTTCTTCCACATGGCAGCAGAAACCCTCCTGCAGCAGGACTTTGAGCTGGTGGTGTTCTTGGATGGCACCGTGGAGGCCACCAGTGCCACCTGCCAGGTGAGGACGTCCTACATCCCCGAGGAGGTGCTCTGGGGGTACCGCTTCGCTCCCATCGTGTCCAAGACCAAAGAAGGGAAATACAGAGTGGACTTCCAGAACTTCAGCAAGACAGTGGCCGTGGAGACTCCCCACTGTGCCTTCTGCCTCTACAATGAGAAGGAAGCCAAAGCCAAAGAGAAGAAGGGTTATGACAACCCTGGCTTTGTCTTGTCTGAAGTCAATGAAACCAGCGACACAAAAATGTAGTGCCAGGTGTTCGTGGGGCTGAGTTTTCAGAGAGAATTCAGTCTTGAGAGGATTAATAAATAATCAGTAAAACAAAACAGAAAGACTGTTTGGGTTTGCTCTAACCCAGCATTTGTTTCCTCAAAAGCCTCCAATCAAAGAGGAGCAGCATACCAGTGATCACTATTTAACTACACTATATATATTTCATAGAATTTATATTTTTATATCCATGGGACATTTAATGAAGCTGCTATGTTGGAGTGTCCAACTCACTGAAGTTTTCAGGGGTGTGCAAAGATGTTAAAAAGCCTGAAAAGATGGAAAGAAATTTTAGGACAATTAAGATACACAGCTGCTGGAAGGAGAACGTGAAAAGGCGAGACAGAAGGCAAAGTTAAAGAAACCTAAAGGACTTAGGAGCCAAAACCTCAAAAAATTTTCTGGTTGCCGAAGTCCTCTATGAAAACAGAGTCTCTGGCTCTGGAACTTGAGCACGTTTGAATGTTCTTGAAGAATTCCTTCCCTCTTTCTTTGGGACTGGTACAGCTGCAGGACAGAGCAGTAAGGGATGGGACAAGGCTAGGAAATAGAGAAGGCAGAGCTTGGGCCAAGCTGCTGCATCTCCAACTCCAAAATGGGACTTCTCCCCTCTGAAAGCCTTTGACTCCTTTCAGGGAAAAAGCCAAATGGAAATAATAACTGGAAAACCAAGGAGAAGCAGAGGCCCACTCTGGGACAAAAGGAATTTTGCAGCTTATTCCCAACTGTCCCAGCCTTCAGCTGCCCTTCACTGCCCCAGGAGCTGCCTGGATGGGGAATAGGGAACCATTCGAAGACAACTCTCCAGAAAGGTGGGGAGATGAGGAACACATTCATTCCTTCACACCTGGCAGAAAGCCCTCCAGTGGGAGAAGAGAGGAAATTCCCAGCTCTGGATGTATCCTTCCAAAAAATCCCCAATGCAAACAGAGATTATCTTCCCCTTTGAAACACAAAGGTCTTGTTCAAACAAAAACAGTGCCCAGGAGCCTCCTACCAACATTTGGCTTCAGATTTGGTTCCAAATTGTTCATCCCCCCACAACCAAGCGTGTATCCCTACAGGAAACAACTCCTGCTCAGTGGGAGCTGAGGAGTGCTGAACATTTTCTGGGGCTGATTTCTGACATAAATGCAACAAGAAGCTTCAACACCTTTTTAGTGAATTTCTACTTCCTCACAGTCAGGACTTTTTTCCCCAATTCATTGTTTCTGAGAGTCCTAGTGGCAGACCAAAGAGTTTTTGGGAACTCTTCCCAGTGATGTAACTTAACTCATCAATTTTCAATGCTGTGGTAAAATGGAAATCCTGTTAAAAGCTGCTGGACTAAGTGGTTTTAAAAGAAGGGGAGAATTCAGCAGGTCAGATGATGCCAAGAGAAAGCTGTGCTGCAAATGAGCACAGTGTGAGTATGGAGATCAAGCTCTGGGAACCAGGAGTGTTCAGGTCCTGGTCCCAGTGTAGTGTGAGCTCCTCTCTTGGCTCAGAACAAATCACTCTGCTCTGTATCTCCAATTGCCATCTGTACCACGGGACATAAACACTGACATTGTACAGAGAGCAATGGTATGAACAGTTATGTCACTAAAGCACTTTAAAAGCCAATTCTCAGCTGTGTCACTCCTTCCTCTGTGCACCACTGTCACACCCTTCTCCACTCTGGGTGGAAAGGTCAGCACACCAAGTTCTGCTCTCACCACACATCAGAGCTACCAACAGTGGCTGCACCAGGGCCAGAACTGAGCATGGAGAACAGGAGTGAGACCTTTGAGGTAACTCACAGATACTGCCTGATATTTTAAATGTGCTGTATTGCAACTTTGCAAACCAACAGGGTAAAAAATACTCTACACAGCACCTTAGTGCCCCTCATATAATCAGCCTGGAAGGGCAGTTTTGATCCCCCAAAACAAACATCAAGAAATCAGTGGTCATGTACAGAAATCTCAGAGGGAGCAGGGAAGTGAAATGATGAGTCCCAGAGTGGTCTGAGCCAAAAAGCTGCTCCATCCTTCCAGAGCTGCTGCTGCATTTCCTCCCAGGGCTTCCTGTGCAGTTCCCTGGGTGCAATGTCTCCAGAAAGTGGCACTTCAGGGCTCAAGGCTCACAAGCTGCCCCTCTTACCCCTGGGAGAGGAGATGCATCAAGATGCCTTTAAGAGAAGCAGAAAAAGTGTCCCCACTGGACAAAATCAGCAAATCCATTTGAAAGGTCAAACCCAGCTGTGCAATGAGGAGTCAGGGAAGATTCCTATTTAATTACTGGTTTGGGATGTTAGTGCTAGTGGGGAAAAGAAATCAAATGCTCTGCATGCCTGCCCAAGAGGTGGTGCACACCTCCAAAGCCTGGAGGGCCCCCAAACAATGCACTTCAGGTACTGCCCCTGGAAAGGCCCCTCAAAATCATAAACTCCAATGTTCTTCTGACCAGCAATGGAACCTTTTGCTCTGTCCCTGCAGTGTGAGCACGAGGAGGTGTTGCTCCATTTCTAGAAGCATGGAGTGCTCCCACAGCTCAAGGAGAAAGCACCTGATCCCCTTTGGGGTGGTTACCTGTGCTGAGAAAGCACCTGATCCCATGTGGGGTGGTTACCTGTGCTGAGAAGCCACCTGATCCCATGTGGGGTGGTTACCTGTGCTGAGATGTGACCCCCACCTGGTCCCCTGTGGGGTGGCTGCCTGTGCTCCCTGTGCTGACAGCCCCACCTGCCTTGGAGCCTGCAGCACAGGGAGCTGCACCAGGACAGGGTGATTGTTCTTTTGTGTATTTTGGTGTCACTGGAAGGGATCCAGGAGCAGAGGAGATTCGAGGGGATGGATCCAAAGCTGACAGAGCTGTCAGGCTCCCTTAGGCTCCCTGATGCTGGGAGCTGGCTGGGAATCCCAGAGCGAGCCTTCCGTGGTTGCCACCCCAGGAAGGCCTGGCAGCCCCACAGCAGCAGCAGCAGATAGAACTGAGGCTGAGCCCAGCAGCAGCACAACAATGAGTGGAATTTCCTCTGGCTGTCCAGGGAGAGCAGTTTGTCACCCTGCAGATAAAGGCCTGGCCAGGAAGGAGGTTATCGGGGACAGGCCCCTCAGGACACGCTGCAGAGAAAAGCTATTTTGGGGGCTGTCACCCCTGCTGCCATTAAAAGAAAGTTCAGTTAAGAGGATGAAAATAAACTTAATCTTGCTGAGCAGAAGTGGCTGGAGGGAACCACAGAGCTGATACTGGGAGACAAAGGCTGGGCTCTTCACCCAGGCAGGGCTTCACTCCTCCAGCTCTGCCCAGGTCCTGCTCCCTCGGGGTGCCCTCCTGCCTTTGGGGCTCCCCATGGAGCTGACAGCCTGCTCCATACCCTGCAAAGGCCTCAGGAGACAGGCCTGCCCTTCAGGGGAACAAACCACACCATTCCTGCTGGATTAAGGCCTAAAGGATTTCACTGGGAAAGCCAAGCAGCCAGGCTTGGGAATAATGTGTCTGCACTAAACTTAATTTATCTTCTCATTTCACAAACAACATGTTTCTTCTACTGTATTTATTTTAAACACTCATTCAAGCTGTGCATAATATTTCAATCATTTTGAAATAGATTTAACCTCCTGCTGGCAAATGAATAAGGCATCCTGCTGACTGCTGGAGAAAGGGCCATGAATTAAAATAACTGCTTTTGGTAAACTGACATGTGCTGGTTTGCTGTCTGTCTGCACACATGCTCTGGGAGGAGCTGGTGAAAAGACACCCCTAAACAATAATAACAACAATAATAACAACAATAATAACAACAATAATAACAACAAAAGCCCCTGGCACACTCTTCAGATGCTCCCCCTGACTTGCACTGCTGGATTGTGGCAGGCTCTGCTCACAGGCTGCCACAGAATGCCTGCATAGCTCCTGCCTGGACACAATTCCCTGAAACTCTGCCGCTCACCCCAAAGCAGCCAGCAGGGAGCAAGGACACCAGTGGTGGCAGCTGAGGTGTCCCTTCGCCTTCCCCTCCCAGGCAAACCCTTGGGAATTCTGCTGGGAGCAGCCAGGATTTCCACCTCCTTTCTTCCCCCTGAAATCACCCCTGCCTTGATCCATGGTCGTGGTGCCGACCCAGCTCCCGCTCCCCACAGGAGCAGACAGAAAACAGCACCAGGCCAGGAATGTGAGCAGAGAGGGAAAATGTGCAAGTTCCTAAACCCTCTGGTGAATTCTGCTGCTGCAGCCTGGGGAACCTCTGACAGCACCAGCACTGGCCCTAAAGCACATTTAACCCTGTGACAGCATCACTGGAACAGGAGTGAGGAAGGCTGAAGCTCTCTCCATGGCCTGCTCAAACAGACACAAAAGATAATTCCTGAGGCCAGGCTGACATTCCTGTGGTGGAAACATCTGCCTGGGGACACTTTCACTTGAACAAACTCACTGCTGCACATAAATTCATAAATTCTGCCTGCTCAGGGGAGGTGGATGAGCAAGGGGAGGCTGGAGATGGGACAGACTCACTTGTGTGTCTCCTTTTTTAACACTGCTGGCCAAATTTAAGCAAAAAAAGCATTAAGGCCTCACTCTCCTGGGCAACCACATCCCAAGCAGCTGTGCAAAATCACCAGGTTCATTCACTGGGACAGACCAGAGTGGAGACGGGTCAGGATGCTGGGGAGCACAGGGATGCTGGGGAGCACAGGGATGTTGGGGAGCACAGGGATGTTGGGAGCACGGGGATGTTGGGTGCACAGGTGTCACTCATGTGCTGGGGCCAGGGCAGGAACAGGCAGAGGCAGGATGGTAGAAAAGGCAAAGAAGGTTTTATTCAAAAGAACTGCATGGTTTTTATAGAGTGGTACAATAGATTCTGTTCTATTGGCTAACTGACAGAAACATCTTTCTCACACACTGTCCTTGAGAGGAACAGAAAAATAAAGTAGAAAAACAGCACCTGCAAATTGTTAATAGTCAACAACTTATCATATCTTTCCAGCTCTCTGAAACTTCTCACAAACGCTTGCTGTTTCCCTCTGTCCCACGGCATCCACACACAGGGATGTTGGGGAGCATTGGGGATGTTGGGGAGCCCAGTGATTCTGGGGAGCACAGGGGTGCTGGGGACCATCAGGGATGCTGGGGAGCACAGGGAATACTGGGGAGCACAGGGGATATTGGGGAGTATAGGGATGCTGGGGAACACGGGGATGCTGGGGAGCACGGGGATATTGGGGAGCACAGAGGGTATTCGGGAGGACAGGGATATTGGGGAGCACAGGGATGTTGGGAGCACAGGGATGATGGGGACTATCAGGGATGTTGGGGGACCCCAGCGATTCTGGGGAGCACAGGGATGATGGGGACTCTCAGGGATGCTGGGGAACACGGGGATGCTGGGGACCATGGGGGATGCTGGGACCATCGGGGATGCTGGGGAATACAGGGATATTGGGGACCACCAGGGATATTGGGGAGCACGGGGATGATGGGGACTATCAGGGATGCTGGGGAGCCCGGCGATTCTGGGGAGCACAGGGATGATGGGGACTATCAGGGATGCTGGGGAGCCCAGCGATTCTGGGGAGCACAGGGATGCCGGGACCACCGGGGATGCAGGGATGCAGCGATGCCCGCGGTGTTTTCCGTGCGGCCGCCACAGGATGGCAGCGCTCACCCGCGGATCGGCCGCTCCGCAGCCCCCAAACTCCGCAGGGCGACAGCGGCAGCCTTGAAAAGCGCAGCAAGAATTTATTGGGACTGTTCCGTGTTTTATTACACAAAGCTCAATGCATTCGTGGCTCGGTTTTGGCACAGGCCGTGCTAGCAGGGTGTATTCAGCCCTTCACAGAAGTGTTGGGAATTCTCGGCGGTCAATTCGGAGCTGATGTGTGAGTGGAGGGCTGGGGGCTGTAACCATCGGCGGCTGCTGCACCCAGTGCAGAGAGGGGGGATCAGGAACGAATTCTTTAAAATCTCAGCTAGTTTGGTTCAATTCCTGGCTGCTGTCCCTCTGTGAGGAGGATAAAGCTAGACTAGAGATTTGGTCTGGAGAGACCCATATCCCATAGGGAACTGTGCTCTGGAACGCCAGACCAGACACGGCTCTCTGTGCCTCAGTTTCCCCAGCTGGATGTTAACACCCAACAGCACGGTGGTGCTGGGCTAATGCTTGGATTCCATGACCTCAGAGGGCTTTTCCAATCTCACTGGTTCCATGATTCCACCACAGAGCACCCTGGGACAGCCCTGAGGCCTCGCTGGGTCAGTTCACAGCAGTGCCCAAGGCTCCTGCTCAGATGAAGCTCCCCCTGCTCTGAAGCGCTCCTGGTGCAGCAGGGAGCCACCCCCAGGAGTCACTGTCACTGTGCAGGGCCTGCAGAGCCATCACATCCCTGGGGACGGTTCTGGAAACCTGGGTCACATCCCTTTGTCCCTTTGTGCTGCTGTGCCTGGAGCTCCCCCAGCACTGCTGTGGAACCAGCCCAGAGTCCCAGCATGGTCTGGGCTGGAAGGGACCTCAAAGCTCATCTCCTTCCACCCCCGTGCCAGGCCCCCTGCTCCCCTCCATCCCTCATGGACAAGGATGCTGCTCCCCAGATTCCACAGCAAGGTTGGGGTGCTGGTGCCACTGGGTGTGCAGAGCTTGGAACGTGCTGGCTGAGGATTTGGGGGAGCTGCTCAGCTCCCTGTCAGCCTTGGGCCTCCAGAAATGGAGCATTAAGGGAAGTTTTAAATCCTCCACAGAAACATCTGCCCCAAGCTGAATCCCCTTCTTAGTTTGTTTTACTGTAACACCACAGTAGACTCTTACATCAGATATGTGTATATACAAACACAGTTATATCAAATGTGTACATACACACACAATTACATCAAATAGGTGTATATATACGCACACACAATTATATCAAAAGTGTGTATATATACACACACAATTATATCAAATAAGTGTATATATACACACACAATTGTATCAAAAGTGTCTATAAATACACACACACAATTGTATCATATATATATGTATATATATACTGTTCTATGAAATATACATTAATCTATGTGGAATCACAGAGTGCTTTAGGTTGGAAGGGACATCAAAGCTCATCCCATCCCACCCCCTGCCATGGGCAATGTCCCACATTGCTCCAAGCCCCATCCAGCCTGGCCTTGGACACTTCCAGGGGTGTGCTAAGTGTATATAATAGATGATAGACAGACAGATGGATATGACAGATAGATAGATAGATAGATAGATAGATGATAGATAGATAGATAGATAGATAGATAGATAGATAGATAGATAGATATGTATGTACTATACATTGGTCCTGAGGGAGGCCCAGAGAAGGTGTTCAGGTTTCTACAGGTGCCCTCTGCCAGTGCTCCCAGCACAGCCCCCTTCAGCCACTGCTCGGGGACATGGAAACACAGACCCTGGGCCCAGGGCTGGCCATGTCCCTGCCCAGCCTGGTATGGGGACACTGGTGACACTGGTGTCCTAGGGCTGGCCGTGTTCCAGGGCTGGCCGTGTCCCCCCAGCCGCGGGGGCCGTGCCGGGCTGAGCAGCAGGAGCAGCAGCAGCCGTGAGGGGCGCCCAGCCCGGGGCTCCGCAGCTCCGGCAGACACAAACCCCGCAGAGCCAAAGCAAATAACAAGTGTGCAGCAGTTCCTGGAAAGGAAGGAGCCGGCTCTGGTGGTGAAATCGCCCCGAGGAGCCAGAGCCCCAGGCTCCTCATCCTCCTCCACCTCTGCGGCCTCACACGAGAGCTCCAGGACGGAATCCCGTTGTGCAGGCCCGGGTTGGGATCAGCACGGTCCCGTTGTGCCGGCCCGGGTTGGGATCAGCACGGTCCCCTCACCTGGCACCTCCCCTGCCCAAACCCTCCCGCTGCAGTCACTGACCGGGGTGGGTGCCAGCTGCACACCCAGCTGTGCAGCTGTACATCCATCTGTGCCCACCTTGTGCCCATCCCTGCCCCGCTGGACAGACCCTGGGGAAGCTCTCCCCTGTGGGTGCAGGGCTCAGGGGCTCATTGCTGTCGTGGCCTCCAAACTGCTCTGCCCTTGGTCTTCACATTCTTTGGTGTCAGGCTCCGTTTGCTGCTCCTGGAGCCTGAAGAGCTGATTTTTGCCAATGATCTCTAATTCTATTCTGATATAATAGAAGGATCTGAGCTTCATGTGCAGGGATTTCTACCTCTGTAGAGGAAAAAATCAGAACACACAAGCTAAATTACATGTTGCCATTCTCCACACGACCTTAATCAGAGGTCTCTCAATTCTTTTCTGATTTGACAGAAAGGTCTGAGCTTTATTTGCAGCAAGTTCTGATTTCACAGATGAAAATTGTCATGTGTGTGTTATGCTGGGTATTGTGCAAAAATATACAAATAAGGTCTTTGAAGTGAATTCATAAACGCAGCCCCTGACGTGGCCCTGGACTGCAGCTCTAATTAACACCAAATGCAGCCACGCTCGGTTTGATGTGGGAGAACAGACTTGGGTAGGCAGCAGGCTGAAGTCTCACCAACTAATTTCACAGAAGTTATTAAAAATACTGGATCAGCACAGCAAAGCAGCCTGTAAAAACTCTATTATTGTAATAGGATAATGAAGTGAAGCTGGCTGCTTTCATGCAGCATTTACAGACTGATGGCTCTTTCCCTGTGACACAGAGGTGGGAAACAGCAGCTGGGTCCATCCCTCCTTGGAGCACA
This sequence comes from Zonotrichia albicollis, assembly GCF_047830755.1. Taxonomy (NCBI): domain Eukaryota; kingdom Metazoa; phylum Chordata; class Aves; order Passeriformes; family Passerellidae; genus Zonotrichia; species Zonotrichia albicollis. The sequence goes on along the minus strand of NC_133845.1, from coordinate 7,327,571 downwards.
AAGCTTCAGGCCCAGCCATGTCCTGCCATGGACATGGATGCAACACTGCTGGGCAGCTCCAGCCTTACATTAAATATTTACATCAAGAGAAATTATGGCAGATTTCCCTTATAATTAGTGTCTCATTTGGACTAAAATGTACTTGTTGAGCACGAGTATGAGAAATCTATCTTTGTCTTTACTAAGGGAAGGTCTTGGCACAGGGAAATCCCTTTCCCCTGTCCTGGCACAGGGAAATCCCTCTCCTTTGCTACAGCAATCTGATAGAAATCTGCAGCTGTTTGGAAGTTCATCCTCAGGGCTAAAATACAATTTTTAGGTATATAAAGCAGGAAGGCACCAGTGTGCATGGGGCATGGGTTCTGGCATTCAGGGGTTCTGGACAGGAGGGATCTCAGGGGTTCTGAACAGGAATGATCTCAGGGGTCCTGGACAGGAGCGATCTCAGGTGCTTGGCTCTGGAAGGATTTCTTATCCCCTAGTTTAGAGCATCAAACAAGTGCTTAAGCTGGGAGCTCATTCTTCCAGTGGGGTTAAAAAGCTTCACAATCCAGTTCAAAGCAGGTTCTAAAGCTGCTGGCTGTAATTAAGCAGGAGGAATTCACACACACAGGGGCAGGACCAGCTCAAACAGAGAAAAGCAGCACAGAGATCCAGCCAGGAGAGCCAGAGCTCTGAGCCTGTAAAGGCATTGCTGACTCTACTCCATGTACAGGCTGCACTGTCTATAGAAATAAATATAGAGGAATGTAGAGTTAATTCCAGTTTGGCATGTCTGATTAGATCCCATTCAGAGTTTGAAGCTGGTGGAACAGAAATCCTGGGGAAATACCAGATCCCTGGAAATCAGCAGCTGAATTCACCCTGAGTGCAATGGGAGCTGGGTTTCCTGGGGAGCTCTGAGTGCTGAACCCAGGGAAGGTTTTCTGCTGCCCCTCTCACTCCCAGCTCGCAGCCAAGTGATCCCAAACATCTGCCTGGTAAATTTTCTGATTTAAGTCTGAAATACTTGAATTCAATCTGGCTTGTCCTCCCGGGAAAAGCAGAGAGTAGCTTTAGGGCTGTCAAATTCCTTGTTTGCCTTGTCCCAGTGTGATCTGGGAGGGCAGATCCCTCTTTCCCATCCCTGCAGCTTCCAACATGGCAAAGCCAGGCTGATTTTGGTACAAATTACCAATCTCTGTCTTATTCCTCTTCCTCTGGGTGAGGAATGTAAATTATTGAGGTCCTGTGAAAATGCTCTAAAAGGTGCCTGGGAAGTGCCCCAGCAGTGTGAGGCTGTGGGGAGATCTCCTTGCTCTAAGATCTCTGGATTCCATGGGAATGCCTGGAGTAGGAGGCACAAAATCTGCCTAGAGCTAAATATTAGCAAATACTAGAAAAAAAATATCTAAAGAGAAATATTAGTGAATACTAATATTTAGAAAGGATTAATGCCAGCAATGCCTGAAGGGAAGGGCATTTCATTAATTCTCCTAATGAAAGGAGGCAGAGAAGACCTGAGCTGGGATGGTGCTGATCACCTCCCATCTCAGGAGGGCTCCTTTAACACACTGGGCAGCCCAGAATCAGATGCTTCTTAAATTGTTGGTTATTTTCAAATTTCTTTTTTTTCCCCCCCAAGGTTCATGCTGGCCAAATTTTGCTATGGGGGACATCTTTGCACTCTGATAACCTTCAGATTCTGCCTTTAGATGCTTTTGTGCAATCTCATCTTCTGATTTTCCTATTACTGGCAGGCGGGCAGGGCATGGTATTCAAATAAAATACTTGATATTTCCACTGATGCTGCACAGCCAGAATTAATCTCGCTGGTGCTGCAGTGGAAAACAACGGAGATAAGCAGCAAACCACTCGCTCTTGTGACTAAATTGAGCAACCCTGCTGGAATCCAGAGAGGGAGCAGCTCTGGGCTGCTGGAAGTGGCCCTTTTCCCGAGCCAATCAAGCTTTGTCCGGCCTCAGCAACAAAAGGTTGTGAGCAGGAAGGAAGTGCTGTGCTTGTGCAGCCCTGCCTTCCCAGGCTTTATCAGGTCTGCAGGAGCTCCAGATATCTCTCAGGACCACCGTGCAAAAGTGCAGGAAGTGCCTCGGCCTGACCTTTATCCAAGGAATCAGAAGATTCCTTGGCAGAGCTTGTTTTTGCAGCCTCCACCTCAGGCATGCTGTGGAGCACTGGCTCTCCCTGGGGTTTGGGGATAGGTGGGAAACAGGAGCAGGCTGGGCACACACTGACATTCCTGGGGGGCCTGGGGCACCCCGAGAGCCACCTCAACACCCCAGCTCCTGAGCTCTGGCTGCCCTCCCACCTTCTCTGTCTCTCCATGGACAAAAGCCAGAGCCTGGGTTTTAATCCCTTCAACAACCAAATCCGGTCTGACCATCTCTGGCAACAATTTTCTGCAATGAGTGGTCAATACTACAGGGATCAGGATGGGTTGCCACTACTGTGGAGCTGGTCTCTTTCCCTTTTTAGCTAAATCTAATTTCAAGTGCATGCAAGTGTGAGAGGGGAGGGAGAGAGTGGGACAATTTGATGCCTTAGAGAAGAAAACCACCATTTATTTTGTCTTTTTTTTTTTTTTTTTACATCATCTTCTTCATACAGCCGTTTCATTGTAACATTAATACATTTAAAAAAAAACAACCCACCAAGATAGCTTGCAAAATTATATATACTTTAATATCCAAAAAGTATATTGCATATATATAGTAGCAAAAGCCCCATTTCCATGGGTAATTCCTTCATATTTAAATTTTGCGATTATTGCAGAAATGTTGCTTAAAAACACCCCAAAAGCACTAAGACCTAACTGAATTAGCCTGATCTTTTCTTTGTTAAATAATGGCATCAGTGCTTGTGTTTAACGTTCTGAGCAGACTCCAATGCTCTGGATTCAGACTCCCCTCCTGCAATGGGATGCACATGGACCAAATCCCGCCCCACAGAGTCCCAGGGGTTGGCCTAGACTAGATAGTTGTGATCCTGTTAATTGGCTGCCACTTAATACAAGTCAGCTAATGGGTTGTACATGGAAATCTCACCCCCCAGACATCTGTTCCAAACCCCAAACGCTTGTGGTTTACCCTCTGTTTATGGCACCAAACCACTGCTTGTGCAGCGTCACATTCACATCTGCAAAGCTGGGGATGGCTCAGAGTTCTGGAAAGGGTCGGATTTCCACAGAACCCCCCAGCAGAAGCCATCTAAAAAAGGGGATATTTGGTTGTTTTATCTATGAAGTGGTTAAGATCTTCCCAAAGTTCAGGATTTGCATGAAAAGCGATCACAGAATATTGCAATGGTTGCCTTGAGATGTCGGGCCTGTTTTCAATCAGCCTCAATGCAAACATGGGAGTAAGTGGAGTTAATTTGCAGACAGCTACAACAGACTAATACAGAAAATCCTCTCCTCTAGACAAACCCAGGGCAATCTGGAGGGTTTCTGGCCACTTTGGGGGTCAGTCATGGATCCAAGAGCAGGACTAAGCCTACCTCCAACAGATACATTACTCGTGTCTTATTTTTTATTTTTTTTTAGCAAAAAGTACAAAGCTACAGCCCAAATGTACAGATTGAAAAGATGTACAAATTACATTAAAAAAATAAACAAAAAACAACTGAGCTGATAGTAAAAAACAAACCTGCATTTGTGACCGAGGTCAACTCGTTTTATTTACTCTTTCTTTTAAAACTGTGAGATATAGGGAAAATAACTCTGCATAATTTATACAGTAATTTGCCTTCTGGTTTGTTGACCCTTGGTTGGACGGTCTGACAAACGCACAGCGTTCGCGAATCGGTGCTTCCAGAGCCCGCGGCTCGGGCGGAGCCGGGGACCTGCTGTCGTTCATTCACTTCCCTTCTGTTCCCAGGAATGCCTGTGCTTGACTTTGCCTTATGCTTTGTTCAGGTTTCTGCTGCTTGCTGAGCTCACACACAGTCAAGTGAAGTTGTACTCTAGAAAAGTTCCTTCAATGCCCTTTACTTCTTAAAATATACATGTACATATATATATATGAATATATATATATATATTTAATTTCCAGTTGGATGAAATTCCTCCTCTGCCTTAGAGCTAAGATTCCAGTTGTGGTCCCAATGTCCTCCACTGAATGGTCAAATGGCCAGTGAGAGAAACCCCATTGTGGTCATCTTTTCCTATGACCCATTTCTGGATCTATGCCTTGTCAAAAGCCTTTGAATCCTTACAAATTGCTCTCATCCAAAAGCTAATAATCATTCCAGGGAATGGTGAACCATCTTCACTGTCACTTCCTACAGAGGACACAAGCCTTAAACCCCAAGGAAAATGCAGAGTACTGGCCCACAGGAGCTTCCATCTCTCAGTTCAAGACACAAGAGGCAAAGTTACAAAAGTAAAAGGTTTGGTCCAGGAATAACAAATATCCAGTTTTAATTCTTCCCCAGAAAGGCCACAATCATCCATTAAGGGTCCCCCCAAAAACCATACAAATCCCAGGAGTGAAGAAAAAGTCCAAACAGACTGCTCAAGGCCACTGGCAGATCAAAGCATTTAGTAATAGCTGCCCAAGTGCGGTGTGACGTGGGCGTTGGGGTGGCGGGGCACATTGGGGTTGGGGTAAATGCTTCCTGCAGGGGAGGTCCAATAGGGGGAGGCCGCTCCGAAGAAACTGGACGATGTGACAGGCATGGAGGAGGGGTGTGGGGGCACAAAGTTCACCTTCTGCTGGTGGGCATGGTAGGACGGCATGTAGGACAGATCCGAGGGGTACTTGTACATGGAGGACTCGGTGGGGTGCGGCTGCAGGGCCTGGGCGATGCCGTGAAAGTCAAATTTGTAGGCGTAGCGCTTGCCGTGCACCTTGGTCATAATGTTCTTGTCGTAGTAGTAGCGCAGCGCCCGGCTCAGCTTGTCGTAATTCATGTTGGGCTTGCTCTTCCTCTCGCCCCAGCGCCGCGCCACCTCGTCGGGGTCCGTCATCTTGAACTCGCCGTTGGTGCCCTCCCAGGTGATGCAGCTGGCGTTGGAGCTGTCCGACAGCAGCTCCAGCAGGAACTGCCACAGCTGGATCTGCCCGCTGCCTGCAGACACAGCAGGGCAAAGGAAATGACTCGGGCCTTCCTGCTCGGGCTCACACAAAGGCAGGAAACAGAAGGGCTATCTCGATCTGACTGGGAACTGCTCCTCAGGGCCTTGGAAAGGCGGCCCTAGCAGGGGATAAACTGTTCCCAGCAAACAAGTTACTCAGCCCTTTGTTCTGGGCCTGGGCCTGAGGTCACACTACATTTCATAATGGTTGCCTTTGGCCTTAAAATCCTCGGGCTATTCATAAACAGGGCTTGCTGTGAGGACACTGCTCTGCAGAGTTTTCACTGACTGCTTAGCACAGCGTACTTCACCCCTGCACTGCTCCCTGTTTGCCATGGAGATTGTTTTGGATACCTCCAGCTCTTTCCAGGGGGTGATCTGAGTTACACGGGATGATTTGTTCCCCAGATGACTCCTGGTTTTACTCAGTGTAGTTGTACAAGTAGTTAAGGGTACGTTAAGAGCCTTAGGGGGATGTTTCCTTACAGGCATCCCATGTGTACAAGTTTGGTTAGTTCAAGCAGGATTTGCTCCAGGCAAATTACTCCCTAAAATCAGGGATTATTTACTGCAGATGATGTGCTAGGGACAGTTACACTGTCACTTTCAGAGATGTTTTCTGCCTTTCTTTTTGTAACCCACAGCAGGCAGTGAAAAATTAATCTGTATGCAAATTTGAGAGACCAGCACTTAAACCCCCTATAAAACTCTTCTCAGGAATTGCTGGGTTTGGATCAGAACATCCAAGATGGGGATTTTGTCCCAACAGAGATGTTGTTGCACCATTTTCCTCACTTTTCTGTAAGGATTTTGGCAAAAGCCCTTGTGAGGTCACAGCTGCTGTGTTCAGTGGCTCTCGGGTCCCCCCAGGGGTGCAGGGGCAGCAGCTGCTCCCCCAGTGCAGGCTGGAGCAGCAGCTCCAAAGGAAAATTCCTCTTTGGTAAGGGGGGTCTGAAATGTAAAATGAACTCACCTGGATTGGCAAGACGGCTGCTGGTGGGCCCCAGGATTTGGTAGGGATCTAAAAAATAAAATAAAGAACAAAAAAAAAAATCACCCAAGAAAATTTAAAGGATGTTTCATCAAACAGAAACTCCAGGTCATTCATTATGATTATTCTAGAAACCAAATTTTCTTTTTCTTTCTTTACTCCTTCTGTCCCTTCTCCCAGAGCCTGGAGGTGCTCCTTCTTTCTTTCTTAGCAAACAAGCACCAGGTATTTCTGGCATCCAAAGTGGCACAGCCACAGTTCCTGGCACTGCCACCATTATTTTTGGCATCCAAAATGGCACAGCCACAGCTCCTGGCACTGCTCTCAGACCTGCCTGCTTTTGCAGTCTGGGATCATCTTGGCCCTACCCTGCACTGTGCAGCAACCAGAGCACATCAAACGTGGAAAAAGCCTGTGTGACAGGAGAACAGCCACAAAGCAGAAGCAAAAGTATTCCTCCTAACAAAAAAGAGCTTAATAAAAAAGGGAGCAGATGAGATTTTCAGATTCATTGGTTAGCAGCTGAGCTTGCAGCCCTGGGAGGGCAGGAAATGTTCACCCAAGTCTCTGTGAAGCAAACACAGCATTAGAGAGATGAGAGCAACAGGAGTTTGTGGCTGGCTCCACCAAGGCTGAGTGGTTCTTGAAAACCCCACAAAGCATTTATTAGGAATGAATTCCTTCCCTTTCTGTGGGGCCTCCTCAGCCCTAATCTCTACACTTGTGCTCTGCCTCTCTCTGCTTGTGGTGATTTGGATCTGCAGTTCGCTGGTGGATTGAACAGGTTCCAAGAGAGCCAAGCCTGGAGCAGAGGAAGGGGATGGGGAGCAGCTGTGCTGGGCAGGGAGGGTGGGGAGGGACAGGGAACACCCCCTGCTCTGCCTGGGGCTGCTCTGGGCAGGGAAACCCTGCTGGGATGGACAGGCTGGGATGGACAGCCTGGGGTGGGACAGGCTGGGGTGGGACAGGCTGGGATGGGACAGACTGGGATGGACAGGCTGGGATGGACAGGCTGGGATGGGACAGGCTGGGATGGGACAGGCTGGAGTGGGACAGGCTGGGATGGACAGGCTGGGATGGGACAGGGTGGGATGGGACAGGCTGGAGTGGGACAGGCTGGGATGGACAGCCTGGGGTGGGACAGGCTGGAGTGGGACAGGCTGGGATGGACAGGGGCACCCTGCAGATCCTGGCCCAGGGTGGGCAGGGGCAGAGCAGGCACAGAGCCCTGCAGAAGTGACAGGGGTGGGACGGACGGACAGACGGATGGAGACGAGAGATCTCTGGAGCCAGGGCTGGGAACTTGGGGTTTATTGCAGAGGGCCTGGGTGCAGGGCCCTGCTGGGAGCTGCAGCCACAGCTCAGAGCAGCCCCAAAGAGGGAGAGAGAGGGAGAGAGAGAGAAGGCAAGAGCGTGGTAAAGGGGATGAGAGGGCGAGGTTCCCGTTACAATACAATAAATCTTGTGTGTTGAAGATTCTAATTGTCACTCACCAACCTAACACAAGATACAAATCCTACAGCATTTCCATACAGCCTATAAGAATCATGACATTACCATACTGTGTTACATTTTAAACCCTAAAAACTCCTCTTTGGGCCCCTTCTGCAAAGCTGTAGGGTCTGCTCTGACCCTTGGGCCTGTCTGCAGGCAGAGGGTGTAGTTTCATCAAAAGGGGATCACATTCAGTCCAGCCACACCATTGTTTTCCAGTTGTTCAGTAACTGAGGGATCTCAAAGCTTGCTTTCATTTCAATCTCACTTATAGTTTCTATATTCTCAACATGTTTTTCCAGGCAATCATATTGATAAGGCTTTCCTGTTTCATCGTCCCCAAGAGAGCCCCTTGGGGGCAGCTGCTGGCACAGCCCAGCCCCTGCCTGTCCCTGCTCCCCCAGCCCAAGGTCCCAGACCCCCCTCTCACCTGGCTGGGGCCGCTGCTGCTCCGTTGTCTTATTCACATTTTGTGTCCCTGCGACAGGAGGGCCTGGAAAGAGAGAAGGGGTTTAGAGGGACAGAACACAGGTACAAAGTACAAACCACATCCCACAGGAATCACAGCAACTGCAAGGGAAAGGTTTGCTCAGACCAAGAGCTGATATTTTGGGGATTGCTTTATAAAATAAAGAGATGTCCCTAGAAATTTAAAATTTCAGCATAAAATGAAAATGCACCAACATAGATATTTATAATTTGCCAAATAGTCAGTGAGACGAGGAAAATATGTAAATACTTCATTAATTTTCTGTCTTTTACTGCAACTGAACTTCCAATCTAGTTTGCATCCGTGCTGTGAACAAAAAATTGGATTATTAAATGTACAAATGCCGACCTCCTTCCATACTGGAGCTTTTCTCACATTTTTTGCAAATGTAAATTCTTTTTTAGGCAAAAAAAATTTAGGGTTTATCAAACATTTAGCTGATATCACGGTGATTTGTAAAAATCCCTTCCAAAGGAAGATTGCTCCTCCTCTTTGTATCATTTCTCACAACAGAAAATTGTGACTTGAAGAATAATTCTCACATTTGGGGTGAGCACAGCTCAGGAAGCTGCAGAGAAAGGGAGGGAACTCTGCCAGATGCTGCCACATGGATTTAGAGCAGGAGAACCTTGCTGGGGGTCAGAAGTGCCCATGGAGAAGCCCCAGCAGTGGCACAGGGGACAGGGACAGTGGCCCAGAGCCAACACGGATTTAGGGACAGAGAACTGGTCTGGGATGTCCAGAAATAAAAATCAAAATTCAAATCAAATCAAACCAAAACCATTACACCTCCCTACTGGAATCCAAGGCACCCTAAGCCCAGCAAGAACAAGAGCTGGCTGTGAGCTGGGCTGGAGCACAGGGGCCCCACCTGCCTGCTGGACTTTGCCTTTCTGCAAAGCTGCCAGAAGCTCTCAGAATGTGCAGATCTGTCCCCAAAACCATCACAGGCCCATGATTAACAGGGTGTCTGTGCAGAGGATTTGCTCCTGGCCCCTTAACCAAACCCTACAGTTTTACTCTGTCCATAACATCATTCTACTCCTTATCTGTCCCCAGTTCTACCTCTTATCTGTCCTCAAATCTTCTGCCCCTCTGACACAGGCCAGCTGTGCCCAGGTCTCGTTTTAGCCTTCCATTGCACAGTTTGTGATCCCCACTGGGACAATTTACTTTTGGAGAGGCCAGAATTCCCATTACTGCCCATCCTGCTCTCCTGACAGCAGCATAGGAGGGATCTGACAACAAAAGACAACAGGTATACAGGGCTTGAAAAGAACTTCTCCTAGAAAAAAAACTTGTAAGACTCTGGCTTTGCTTCATGGTCCCAGTTTGTTTTCTGTGGGGCTGTGTTCTTTTCCTCTCCCACATCTCCAGTGCTCCCCCAGCCCCTCACAGTAAATGGGGCTGTAAACGCAGCAATGGGGGTCTGTGGGCGATTCCCAAGCCTGACACATTCTGAGCATGAAGTGCTGTCCCTGCACTCAGTGGAATTCAGTGTGACCCATCCCAGCCCATAGGAGACCCCGTTCTCTCATCCCAAGACCACAGGCACAGGAGGAGGGGATGAACCCTGTTCCTATTTCACAGAAATTAAATTCAGATTTTAAACCTGGGGAGGCTGAGGATTTGAGGTGGCAATAAGGAGTTTGTTTCAGGGAGATGCAAAAGGGGGAAAGCATCCTGCAGGGACATCCCAAGTGCCCCTCTGCCCAGCACCCCCTGCCCGTGGGGCTGTGCAGCTCCCTGAGGACCCAGCCCAGGCACTGGCACATTCCTGCAGCGCTGGGAAAGCCGCTGAGGCTTTGAAATGACAGCCTTGCAGTCATTGGCATGGAAAGGAAAACACAGAGGGCCGGGAGAGGGGAGGGGGGGAGCCAGGGGAGGAGGGAAGAGAGAGGAATGGGGAAAAACAGAGCTCGTGTAATCTGCCTGTTTTTATTTTTATTTTACTTGTTTGTTTTTTTCCCTTTTTTGCAGAAACCACAAACCCCACTGCAAATAGATCAGACTGGAAAACAAACCACTGTGGTTTCAGCTGGGACAAAGAGTGGGATGGGACAGCTGGGGAAGAGGGAGGTGACAGCTTCATCTACACTGTTCCAGCAGGGAGACCTGTCCCAAAAAGGGATCCCTGTTCCCATTAGGGATTCCTGTTCCATTCCAGATCCCTGTCCCATTCAGGATCCCAGTCCCCATTAGGAATTCCTGGCCTATTCAGGATCCCTGTCCCCATTCAGGATCTCTGTCCCCATTCAGGATCGCAGTCCCCATTAGGGATCCCTGTCCCCATTAGGAATTCCTGTCCCATTCAGGATCCCTGTCCCCATTAGGGATCCCTGCCCCATTCCAGATCCCGGTCCCCATTCAGGATCTCAGTCCCCATTCCAGATCCCTGCCCCATTCCAGATTCCTGTTGTCATTCTAGATCCCTGCCCCATTCCAGATTTCTGTCCCCCTTCCAGATCCCTGTCCCCATTCCAGATCTCTGTCCCCATTCCAGATCCCTGTCCCCATTCCAGATCCCTGCCCCATTCCAGATCCCTGTCTCATTCCAGATCCCTGGTGTCATTCCAGATCCCTGTCTCCATCCCAGATCTCTGTCCCCCTTCCAGATCCCTGGCTCCATTCCAGATCCCTGTCCCCATCCCAGATCTGTGTCCGCATTCCAGATCCCTGTCCCCATTCCAGATCTCTGTCCCCATCCCAGATCTGTGTCCGCATTCCAGATCCCTGTCCCTATTCCAGATCCCTGTCCCATTCCAGATCCCTGTCCCCATTCCAGATCCCTGTACCCATTCCAGATCCCTGTCCCCATCCCAGATCCCTGGCCCATCCCAGATCGCTGTCCCCGTTCCCATGGCCCCACAAGCAGCAGCAGGTCTGTCCCTGCTGTCCCTGCTGTCCCTGCCCTGGTGCTGTTGGGGCCTTTCCCCAGCCCCAGCAGCTGTCCCAGCTCCACACCAGGGCTGTTTGCAGGGGGGTTCCCTGGCTGCAATTCCAGTGGATCCCAGTGGGACAGAGCTCTCCCAAGGGCAGGAGAGCAGGGAGGGCTCAGGGCAGGCCCTGCCTTTCCCATCTCCTCCCTGCAGGCAGCTCTGACTCCCCTGCTCCCCTGGGACATCCCTCTGAGGTATTACAGCACAGCCATGTTTGGGGAAACGCTTTGGAAAACCCAAGTTCTGCACTGAGAAAAGCAAACCCTCAGCAACGTCCCGCAACTGAAATGTTAATGGACATTTTGGTTTGTTCAATCCATAAACAGTTCTGTAATGTAACATTAATGGAAATGCCATATGATGATCTGTTAAAGGAAGGCAGCAATTCTTTTTCCAAAAGAAAATTCCTTTTCAAAATAGGGGAACATTTCCTTCCCAAAAAGTAGTGGAACTCACTGAAAATTTTCAGTTTTCTCTGATTTTTTTGGGGGGCCAGATCATTGACTCAAGGGAATCAACTGCTACAAGGGGTTGCTTGATCCAGAGTCATCAGCATGTTTCGGATAAATAAATAGGCCATGATTTAGAGAGATGATCTTCCTTCTTTTCTTCCTCAGGTTTAATTCAGCCTGACAGAGTCTCTCTGCCTCAGTTTTTCCTCTATAAATATGGATTATGGAGCAAAGTGTGGAGATGTATAGGGGCAGCCTTGTGTTGTAGGGTGAGATTCAACCCTGAGTGTGACTTGGCCATAATAAGAAGGGTTAAATATGATAATTAACCCTGCTATTGAAACACTGTATGCACTCAGCTACTGTAAGTTTCCAACTCTTTCTCTCCCCTCAAAAAAAAAAAAAAAAAAAAAAAAAAGAAAAAAAGAAAAATCCAAATGCAGGAAGCTATTTTTATTTCACAAAAATCTCAGCAACGTGAAAGAACCACACCAGCCCTCCTGGCTTCCAGGCCCAGGCTCAAAAGCTGAATGTGTTTAAAGCAAAATGGAAAAGGCAGAGCCAGGGAACCCCTCCAGACTTTTGCAGGTTCCTGCAAAAACAGGATCATTCCCAGGACCTGACATCCAGTGGCTCAAAGAGATCTTACAGAACTGCAGCCAGCCAGTGACAGGAATGGTCTTATCTGTCATTTAAACCACTCAGATTTTACACCAAAACTTGTCATGGGATGGAAATTCAATTAAAAGGCTTGGACTGGGGTTCTCTCCTGGTGTAAATCAGCAAATGGCTACAGTGAAGTGGGGCAAATTTATCCCAGAAAGGATCAGGTCCCTGAGTCTGGTTTAGACTTAAAAGGCCCCATGGAACAAGAGCCCTATGACAAATGTGTGTTCAATACAAAATGGAATTAAAGAGCAGAAAATAAATCATAGATGCTTTCAAGAACTGTCATTCTGCAGCTGTCTGGTTTATGTCCAGAAATTCCCCAGCATGAATGCTCAGTCTATTAGGAGGAAGGTAAAGGATATTAATAATGCTTTGCACTTTCACAGCACCTTTCAAGCGAGGATCTCACAGCTTTGCAAACATTCGCACTCACAGCGCGCCTGGCAAGAAGGTTAAATATCATTTTATTTATTCTCAGGCATAAATGCACTTTCTGCAGGTTTTAGCTGCCTTTTCCAGATGCCCTGCCTTCCCCAGGAGCCAGGCTGTGGGGGCAGGCTGCAGCCCTGCTCTCTGGGCCCTTTGAGCCCTGCTCTCCACTCCCTCACCCCAAATCAGCCCTGGCTGCTCCCTGGCACTCTGTGCTCAGCTCTCCAGACAGCCCCTGTCTCCCCTGGAGCTGCGTCCCCTCCCAGCACCTCTGGGGCATATTTAGTCTGAACAGACTGATAGATATTGCTGGGGGCAGATGGACAGACACACAGACTCCCTTCCCAGGAAACCAGCCTGAAAACCCCCAGGTGGATTCCCACAGCACCATCCCAAATCCTTGAGTGCAGCCCAGAGAGCAAGGCTTCAGGGAGGCTGTGTTTGAGATATGATGTATTAGGGAGCAACCCCTCGCTGATAAACTTCAAAAAATCCCCAAAAAACCCAGCCCTGGTGTTTTATAAATCTGAGAGTTTGGGACAGAGGGGAGGGGAGGGAGGGTTCAGTGAACAATGGGCTCACAGTGCCTGAGCTTCCTGAGCTGCTGGGAAGTGCTGACAGCCCCTTCATCCTGCTCCCTCTGAGGAGCTGTCTCAGCCTGAGTCAGGCAGCACTCTGTGCCACCAGCCTGATGAGGCTTTCCAGGAGAACAGCGAGCCTGGGGTCTGGAACAGCCACATTCCTTAGGCCTTTCTTTTTCTAGGATGGACACAGTGGGGCTGGGTCATTTATGGACTCAATGCTTTATGGCACTGTAGGGGAATCTTATTTGGAATGCCACCCATGCTGGCACTACAGGCAAGACTGGGAAGGGATGGAGAGCCCAGGAATCCCTGGAGCTGGCACTCCAAGGAAATTCAGCAGCTGGAGGGTGGGAAGAGGCTTCTCTAAGCCATGGAGACAGAGCCAGGAAGGGAGACAGGGGGAAGGCAGACCCAGGTGTCCTGGGGGATCCAGACTTGTGATGTGGCCAAGTGGTCACTAGGGGTCTATTTTGTGGCAGCCACTAAATAGGGAGAGAGGAAAAGGAGGCTCAGGTACCTGGAGGTTCAGATTTGCAGCTTTCTCCTTCCCCTTCTCCTGATCCACTTCACTGAAACCCCTAAGTCCAAGTCCTGCCAGGAAACACCCGTGCTGCCCTCCAGGTGAGTCAGGCCACCCCAGAACAGTTCCTCCTGCGTGCCAGGTTTGGGCCATGCACTCTCCATGCACAACACAGGCTGGGTTTTGCAAGGTCCTCCTGCTTCAGGAGGAAGAAAGGTCCCTGGCCTGGTGGCTGGAATTTAAATCAGCTTCCCTAAATGGGGAAAGCAGAGCCAGGTGTCCTGGGGGTGCAGACCTGCCATTAACCCAAGTGGTCCCTTAGGGCCTATTTTGTGGCAGCCCCTTTATGGGGAGAGGGAGAGGAGGGCACAGAGCCCCAGGGCCTCTCCTGCCAGGTGAGGCCGGGACTGGTGGCACCCCCAGTGCCTTGGAAAGCTGCCAGCATGGGAACAAACCCAGCCCCTCTCCTGCTGCCAGCCCAGCCCATGCCAGGCCCAAGTGTGTGCCCAGCCCTCAGCTGCCCCTGAGCCTCCTGGGGACCCCAGTGAGGAGCTCTGGGTGGAGAGCACAAACCCAGGCTGCAGCTCCTGCAGGGCCCAGGGGCCAAACCCACCCCCAGCTGCTCCTCCAAACACCCAGGGCCCTGCTGCACATGGTGGGAGAAACATTGAACTGTGAGGCCAGACAGGCCCTCCCTGGCTCCTGGGACACATTCTGAGTGCTCCACAGGACATTTCTGACTGCCCCAAACAAACTCCCAGGACATTTCTGAGTGCCTCTCACCCAGTGCAACCTCCCAGGTCAGCAGAGCAGCTCCATCTCCCCTCAACACAAAGCTGGGCAGGCTCTGGGCTCTCACCCTCTCTGGGTGTGGGCAGGGATGGGCACAGGGACTGGAGCAGAGCAGGTCTGAGGACTCCTGTGGCCTTTTCCAGAGGCTCTGCCATCACATTTACCCAGCTGCAGGGACATGTGTGTCACACTGAGCCTCAGAACCTCACAGCATCACTTGTCCTGCAAGGAACTGCTGTCAACTTACTATCTCTGCTAATTAAAACAATTAATTAACACATGTGCCTTTGTCACACAAACGTCTTTGTCACTCCTGGCCAGCCTTACTGTGCCTGTTCCCATGGTTACATGACAATTCCCAACCAAGCTCTTTCTTTTCCCCTTCAAGACACAATGTGCTGTTCCTTGAGCAGAGGAACCACCACTCCCAGGTCAGAGGAGGAAATCAGTAATTCTAAATCTCTTCACTAAGAGGAAGCAACTCATTGAGTGCAGAATTATTTCAAAATTACTTCTATTTTACATGATCAGGCAATTTGATTATTTCACAATTGAAAAATATTACCAAGCCATTTTGCATCCGAGTGCACTGTTGGATGATCTCAGAGGCCTTTCAGCCTGAATGATTATGGGATTCTCTGATCTCTGCATTGCTGTTAACCTGTTTCACAGATCCCAAATCCAGGAACAAAACTGGGTTTTGACCTGAAGTCAACTCAAACCAAGTGAAAGGGACTGATTGCTGAATGTAGGTGAGAAATCTGCTGCAGAGATGGATGTGAAGGACAGTTTAGCTTGGGGAGTGCCTGAAAGTAGCTGAGAGCCTGGTTATGAATTGCTGCCTTTATTGAAATACAGATCAGAGGGATCAAACCTTTCTGATTGAACTGCTCTAAATCAGTGATGGACTAAAGCCCTGTGGCTGAAGGCCACTCATTTCCAGAGGCAGACAGGATCTGGATGGTGCAGGAATAGAGCTGGGACTCAGGATTGCTGTCCCCTAAAGCCAGGCTGGACAGGGCTTGGAGCAATCTAGGACACTGGAAGGGGTGGGATGGTGGAAGGGCTGGCACTGGACAGGCTTTAAGGTCCTTCCAAGCCAGCCCATCCTGGGACTGGGATTTGCAGGGTGTGCTCATCACAGGTGGCTCTGTTTGAGCCCTGTCCCTGAGCAGGGCTGCAGGGAGGAGCCCCCAGAGGGCACAGAGCCCAGCTCTGCTCCCCACTCAGCCCCAGGGTCTGTCCCTGCTGCCCCAGGCAGAGGTGACAGCCCCCAGAGGTGCTGGGGCTGCAGAACATCCCCAGCCACAGCGCTGGCACTGCCTGAGCCACGTCTGCCTCAGCCCTGCTGGCCTCACAGACACACAGCACGGAGAAAAGGGGGAAGTAATGGGAAGATTTTTTTTTCCTTGTTGTTGCTTTTTTAATATCAGCAGCAGAAATCCCAATGCACAGTGCACAGAGGCTGAAGAATGTGTCCTGAGAAGCCTTCCCAGAGCCAGCCTGCAAAAGCAGATGCTCTCCAGGCAGCAGAGATGTTCCTGAGCCAGGCAGGGCTGCAGGCACAGCCAAGGCACAGCTGCACCTCCCCTGCACACCTACAGAACCACCCAAACACAGCCAGGAATGTGCCCATAGCACTGTGGGGATGTTACCCCCAGCACAGGGTGTAAAACCAAACCACTGACAGGCTGCAGGTTGCTCTTGTTGAAAAACACACAAATGCAGAAGTAAAAAACCCCAACCCTCACATCCATAGAGAAAAAGGCCACGCACACATGAGAGAAAAGGGAAGACACACATGCACAGCCATGGCAGTCTTACAGCTTTTAAGTCATCATCAGGAAACAAATTAACTCTTGTTTTAGGAAACAGCCCAAGCACTTCCAAGGCTTTGGGAGGGAGAGCCTGGCACCGCAGCAAACGTGTGACCCCCCCCAGCACAAAAACACTCCTTGCACTGCACTCCAGGCAAAATAATAATGGCTCTTTTGCTGGGGGAAAGGAAGGATAATGGTTACTTAGAAAGTGCTCCAGACAAGCTGTCAGGTTGAATTCAGAGAACTGGAGTCTACTCTGGGACAGCGCTGGCTCGGGGTGATCCCTTGTGAGTTGGGTTTCCTGCCTGCTACAGCTTAAAGACAACGATTCTTTGTTTCCAGTTTTTCTGGTGAAAAAACACACGCCTGCCTCCGAAGAGGGTCAGGGAGAAAGCAGACAAAACACTAACTCTGGAATTTCAAAGGAAAACAATTAAAAAAAAAGAAAGTATAAAAAGCAAAATCCAAGCGCGCTGGCTACTGTCTCCCCTGAACTCATAAATCCCCGCCTGGCCACACAGCCAAAATGAAAGGAGAGCTAAAAAAGCCTCCCCTTTTTCTGCTGCCGAGCTAAAAATGGGATATTTCATCACCAGGCACACAAATATCATAGAGAAATGTTTTAGCAAGTACAGACAATTAGGAGAGCACAAAGCTGCAGCTGCTTTTCCTCTGCCACAGCTGAACTGGGGAGTTTAAAACCTTTGCTGTGGAAAGGAACTGCACTGACACACTCAGAGGAGAGTTTATTGGACGTGGTCAATATTTTTCACTACAACCTTTTAGATCTGAAAAATGGCCTTTTCAGGAGAAGGGGTTTATGCAGGAATTTGAGAGGTTTTCCTGTGGGAACTGTGCTTATGCAACCTCATTCCCTGCAGTCTCTGTCCCCCTCTCCCCAGTCCCCCCAAATCTGAACCTGTTACCCCAAATTGTCACTCAGTTTGACAAGTGGGAGGGAAGAGTTTTGAGGAGTTCCTGCCAGTTTAAAGGGAACAGAGGCTGCAGCCCTGATGGGGAGAAAAGCAGCTGCATGGACCCATATTTTGTGAGGTACCAGGGAGTTGGAGTGAGAGAGATTTTAATTGATGCTCCAACACCAGGAATCTCTCTCTTAGGGCCTCACAATGAACATTGGTACAAAGCCCCAGGAAATCACACTGGATTTCAGAGTTCACTGATTTATTTATCCTCTTAAATTTGCCAACAGCCCCACCAAACACACACCTTGTACCCAAACATCCTCATTGTTCACTCAACAGCTTCTATGATCATAAATATGGGATAGCCACAGAACAAACCCTTAAAATTCCCCCCTCCATCCCTGTTCATGTATTCACACAGAGATTTCTTTCCTCTTTGAAAGGTACCACATCCCTTTTCCCTGTGCTCTGCTGGAGTTTCAGTTGGATTGCTGAGACTTTGGGTTGGTTTGTCACTGTTCTCAGCCAAATCTGGAAGGCTCAAGGAGGATCAAATCCCTCTCTGCAACTCCTTGCCAGGAGCCGGGGGGGGTGGGGTTTCTCCCAGGAACAGCTACAGGACAGGAGGAAATGTTCTCAGGCTGTGCCAGGGGAGGCTCAGGCTGCAATTTCCTCATGGAAATGTTGTTAAACACTGGGAGGAGCTGCCCAAGGAGGGCTGGAGTCCCCAGCCCTGGAGGTGTCCAAGGAACACCTGGAGGTGGCACTCAGTGCCCTGGGCTGGGGACAAGGTGAAGATTGTTCACAGGTTGGATTTGATGGTCTGGGAGGGCTTTTCCAATTTAAATGACTCTGGGATCTGTTACCTTGGGCTGTGCAGAGCACAGACCTGTGTGAATGCACCTTTTGCACCAAGATCCTGAATGACCTGGAGACAAAGAGCCCCAGGAACCTCTGTGGTTAATTGTCACCTGTGATACTGAGCCTCCCCTCAGCCCCTCTGCCACCTCCCTGCACAAACACCACTTCCCTGGGACCAGCAGTGTTGGAGCTGGGGGTGCTCAGCCTGGAGAAATGGAAACTCAGGTCTGTCCTCATCTCTCTGCAGCTCCTGAAAGGTGCCTGTGCTCAGCTGGGGCTGGGCTCTTTCTCCAGCAGCACTGACACAACCAGAGCACACAGCCTCGAGCTGCACCAAGGGAAATACAGGTTGGATATCAGGAAAATGTTTTTAACAGAAAGGTGATAAAGTTCTGGAATGGCTGCCCAGAGAGGTGGTGGAGTCACCATCCCTGGGTGTGTTTAACAAAGCCTGGATGTGGCACTGGGTTTAGTTGGGGTGTTGGGGCTGGGTTGGACTCAAGTCTTGAAGGTCTCTTCCAACCTGGTGATTCTGTGAATTGAATTCTGTGAATTGGAAAGCACCACACATCCCAGCCCAGGCATTCCCACAGGCTGCATGGCCACGGGGAACTTCACACATCCACAGGGAACTTCACACATCCACACACCAGGGCTCTGCCTCGCTGGGAGCCCCCAGCTCTGCCCTGGCCTCAGCTCCTGCACAGCATTCTGCTCCAGTCTTAAACACAGGAATTACACAGGCCCCGACACACTAAAAACTTTAAAACTGTGCTGGAGCGAGGCCAGAGAGCTCAGAGCCCTTTGGGGACGTGGCCCTTTGGCCTCCCAATGTTGTTGTATGTGAATATTCTTTCCATTTCCCTGTGGAAAGCTGCTCAAATGACACCGTTCTGCAGGAGAGCAGTTTAAGGTCTCCCCGGGCTGGGGCAGATCTGTGGGCTCAGATTCCTGTCCCTGTCTCCAGTACCCACAGCAGATCACTCATTTCTCCAAACAGCCCCAGAAAATGACCCAGACCATGTCTGCAGTGGGAGGGGGACACAGCTCTTTCCATTCAGCCATGAGAGCAACCTCATTTCATTTCCCAGAAAATTGCTCTCCAGCCAAAAACCACTGGTGATTTTCATTAGAGCCATTTACTCCTCTGAGGCAGCTGAAGACAATTTGTCCCAGTGACGCTCAGTCCCATCCTTTGGAGTGTTTATGAGGCTGGGAAGGGAGCAGTGAGGCAGCAGGAGCCTTGGAACAGGACAAGGATTTACCTGTCTGCTCTGAGAACACTCAGCTGCTCTGGGCCCCACTGTGGGACTTCAGGATCTGCTGTGAAGATCCCCAAAATTCCTGCTGCAGAGTTCTGCCCCAAAGCAGAGCTGCAGCTCCTGTTTGCAGAGCTGGCACTGCAGGGAGTGAGGGGGCAGCAAGAAGAAGGGAAAAAGGGAGTCAGGTCTGCAGCTGCAGCCAGGGCACCAAAGGCAGCCCAGGGACAGCACTGGGACAGGGCCAGACTCCCTGAGCTCCTGGGACATGGTCCTGGGGGAGGCAGCAGAGCCTGGGCTGCATCTGGAACATCTGCAGATGTCTGTGCTGCAGCTGCACTTTTTTATTTTTTGACCTGTGGGTTCTTTTTTCCAGCCGTGGATGGAACATGTTGTGCAAAGCACAGTGTCAATGTATGCAAAGGGCTCCTGTCTCTCCCTGCAATCCGCACAAGCAGCTTATTTGAACTAGTTATGTAGAAAAGATACAGGAGGAGTGAAGAAAATGGTATTTTTTTCCTATCTTTGGCATGGTTGGTACTATTTCATCACCTGCTTTTGAATCCTCAAGGGAAGGTGGTCAGAAAAACTCATCTGTTTTTATTCACAGACACAGAGAGGAGAAATATTTACAGGATTGGTAGATTCCAGATGCACTGGCATGAAGAAAACTGCTTAATCTTTTGAGAAGTAAAAAAAATCATTTAAAAAATATTAATTTTTCACATGAAATTCCTTTTCCAAAAGAATATCATGTTTTGGAGTGAGAATATCATCTTGAAGTGAGCCCATTAGAAAGGAAACAAGGAAAATCCTGTTTCCTAAAAAAACCAGCCTGAGGAATTCCAAGTCCAGTTTTATGAGCATCATGAGTCTCTGCTGTGCTATTGGATGAGCCACTTCACTCTGCTCTCCCAGCCCCTTATCTGCCAGCCTGTCCTGCTCTCCTGTCCCTTTTCCTTATCTCAGTAACCTCAGCCAGCTGCAGGGGCTTGGAGTGGGGCAGTTTGTGCTGCACCAACGCCCAGTGCGGAAGAAATGATGGAATTTATGCCCTATAGGGAGAAATGGGGGAGGAATAGATGGGATTTCAACATTTCTACGTAGTTCTTAATTTTTATTTGCCTCTCTCCAGGGCGTGCTTGGTCCTTTATTGACACATGATGAAAGTTCCATGTGAAGCTGAGGGCTCCACGCTGACAGCAGTGAGCCCAGAGCTCTGTCAGCTGCACTACAGAGACACCCTGGAGGCCACTAAAAATGCAGGGGGAGGGACACTTTCCCCTCAAGTTTCTTTCAGTCTGAGTGACTCAAGGCCCAGGTCTCAAAATGTTTAAAATTTCAGAGGAGTGCAGTTCTACACGGAGATTTTTCTCTTGAAGAACAAAAAAAAAAAAAATCAGACTTTTCTTGGCTTTATTTTTAGCAACTGCCTGGCCTGAAACAGAATGAGCAGAGGTTTGGGTGTAAGGGAAAATTGTGAAGGAGCACATGTCCCTACTTCATTCCCACTATATCCCTACTACACAGTGCAAGCCCAGCTCGGATGAACTTTAAATAGATTATTGTTAATGTCACAGCAGCAGTCAGAGCACAGCCTGAGTGGCTCTGTCCCTGTATTGCCCCTGTTTTACCAGCTGGTGCTGCCTCAGAGGACAGAACAGTGCCAGGAGCTGCAGTGGATTTTCCTGCTGGACAGAAGGAGCTGCTGGAGGAGCAGCCCTGACCTCGTGCCCAGCTCTAAAGCAGATCTTGTGGGTGAAATGCAGGGAGAGAGGAGGGCTCTGAGAGCACAGAAAGGAGGCAGCCAGAGCCTCCCTGCAGGAGCTGTTAAATGTGGCTCTGTTTGCCGCAGCCCCTCAGTGCAATGGAGGTTTTGTCTCTCCTTCTGCCTTTCCCAGTGTTCTTTTAATCCAGACTTGTGGCTTGTCCATGCAGCCACGTTCTCCTCAAGAGCAGAGAGGCATTTGTGACAGTCAGGGAGCTGGCACAGGGACAGGCTGGCAGAAACTTCTCCAAGGGGGAGCTGAACAGAGCCCAGGGAACAAATCCAATGTTCCTGCAGCAGCACAACGGGAAAGGTAAACCCCATTACAGGCTCCTGTCCCTACCCAGGAGTTAGAGAGCACAGAGTGAATTTTTGCTCTTTATCACTCTACTTGGGGGTGTAAATTCACCCAAATATTCACTGTATCAATTCAACTTCTCTGTGGAGGTAAGGGATGTGCTTCATCCTACCCCTGCCCATGGTCATGGACTGAACCAGGTGATCCTTAAGGTCCCTTCCAACCATTCTGGAATTCTGTGATCACACCAATATTCACAACTTTTTCCTGACTGAGAGTCCAGTTTGTCAATAAAAATAAGAACAAGAAGCAGGGCTGGAGCTGCAGAGAAAAACCTAAAACACCTGACTGAAGGACCCACAAACATCTCCAAAGCCTGAAGGAGCCTCAAGAGGGTTATTAACTTTTAGACTCCAGGGTTTCTAAGCTTAGCCACATGGTCAGAATTTCTACTAGATAAAAAAGAAAAATTGAAATAAAAAAGAAAATCAAACTAGTCCAAAATGAAAGTGTCAAAAAGATACATTTTGTCTTCCTTGCTGGTTGAAATGACCTACAGATCCATGGATGGGTTTGGAATACCTGAGTGCCCTTCACATTAGTGAAATTCATTTTGAGATTTGATCCTTTCAACTGTGAACTCAGAGGAAAACAGAGTCTCAGCCTTGCTGTCTGTGTGAGATTCCAGACCGTTCACATCAGGAACAGAAAATGTGCCAGCAGTTCACCAGCTCAGCAAAACACCCGTGTGACAGTGACACCTTTGGTGCCACGGTGCTGGCTGGGCAAGCAGAGATGGCATTTCCAGCCTGGGTGGGGCTGCACAGTGAGAATTATTCCTTTTTAACTGTGCTGGGAATGCAGAGTGGAGCAGAACATTTTCTGCCAAGGATATTATTAACAAGGTCTGGTTTTAACCCAATCAAACCCAGGACATTTATAAGCAAGACACTGACCTTCTTTGGTGGCAAGACGTGAGGAGTCTGTGTGGGATGGAGTGTTGTAGACCAGCAGTGAGCTACCTGCAAGGCAAAGAAAGGGAGTTAGAGCAGTCTGGGCACGGGGAGCCATCAGGGCAAGTAGGAAATGTTGTTAATGGCATAAAAAAAAAGCTAATTTTGCTGTTAATTAGGCACACACTTTCTGTGAAACTCATCTAAAAGCTTGGTAGCTGCAGGGCACATGTGTGCTGCTGTTTCCTCATTTGCAAAAAATAAAGATATTTGTCTCCCTCACTGAGTGCCTTGATGTCCCCCATTAAAAACTGATCTTAAGGGGTGAGGTTGTACAGGTACAGGATCTATCCCAGCACAGCCTCCAGAAGAGCCTGTGGCACAGTTTGTGTGACAGGACAAGGAACAAGCTTTTCCCTCTCTGGCTGTGATAGAGAAATTTTCTGTTTGAGGAACAGGCAGGAGAAAAGACACAAACTGCACTGTCAGGACCTTTTTGGCCATTTTTAGAGTGTCACATGCTTGGTCTGGGGCCAGCAGCTGCACAACTCTCACTGGGATTCCAGCATCTCCCTGCTCTGGGGAATCTGGGAGCAGCTCCCTTGCTTCAGAGAGGCCTTTCCAGCCCCACATGACACACAAGTGCAGCACAGAAAGATCCTGTTGGAAGGGTCTCTGTTCTGCACAGTCTGTGGGGGAAATGTTCCTTTGTAAGCATTTCCCTCTGGTTCTCTGTAAACTCCTGGAAATGGAGGAGGAGATCCTGGGAGCGCAGGGAAGCCAGCATGAAATGCACATTTCATGGCTGTCTGGTTAAGTGTGCTCACATCACCCCTGGGCTCACCCTCCTGCAGCCCTTGGAGCAGTGACAGCCCTGACAGGGCACAGGGTCCTGTTTGTGCTGAGGCTGTGGCTGGAGCAGCACCGATGCTGCCCTGAGTGCTTTTCCACTCTGCAGATCCCCCCATGAAGGGGATCCTGCCCCTGAGCATCCCCTCAGCAGGGCAGGAACCCTCTCAGCAGCTGGGCAGGATTTGGGGCTGAGCCCTGCACGTCCCTCTGGTGCACAGGGTCCCAAAAGACCCCAGCTGCTCCTCAGTGCTCTCAGAGTGTCTGTCACAGACATCTTTTGTGAAAAATCCTTTCTTGGGATTTTTCTCCCTTCTGAGAAGCTGTGGCCTCAGCAACAAGATGTAAACAATGGTTATCTGCTGCTGTGGAATACAACAGGTGGATCCGTGATTGGTCTCCCGTGGATGTTTGGATTTACTGACCACTCATGGCAGAGCTGCTCTTGCTCTCTTCAGAGACACAGATCTTTGTTATTCATTCCTTTTCTATTCTTAGCTTAGGTAGCCTTCTGAGAACTTCCATTCTTTTTAGTATAGTTATAATGTAGTATATATATCATAAAATAATAAATCAAGCCTTCTGAACATGGAATCAACATTCTTGCCTCTCTCTCACCCTGAAACCCCTTGTGACCACCGTCACAAGTGTCTCTCCTGTGAGAGCTGAGGTTTGGGCAGGTC
The DNA here is from genome assembly GCF_047830755.1 of Zonotrichia albicollis. Classification (NCBI taxonomy): domain Eukaryota; kingdom Metazoa; phylum Chordata; class Aves; order Passeriformes; family Passerellidae; genus Zonotrichia; species Zonotrichia albicollis. The sequence goes on along the minus strand of NC_133845.1, from coordinate 7,303,723 downwards.
CCTGGCAGATCTGAGAGCCTTTGCAGGTGCTGGGTGCTGCTGGCCCTGTGCTGCAGCACATTTCTGTCCTCCCCAAGGCAAACAAAGCCAGAGGCTGCACAAGCCAGCAGGACACAGAGGCAGGAGGCGCTGGGAAACAAAGCTGCTTGCAGGGAGGGGAGGAGGGATGGTACCACATGCTGCAAGTCAGGGGATGCTTCCAGAGAGCAGGATGGATGGTGAACGAGGAGGTAAAGAGTTCAGAGGGATCCCAAGGGCACCCTGGCTCTGAAAGCTGCCAATGGCCAAAGGAATTGGCTGGAATAGTTAGAGAGATTGGCTGCTGGAGGAATTGAAACAACTCTGTCCACGTAACTCATGTTTTCATCGGATGGTTTCTGGCTTTGGCATTTCTTTCTTGAATATCTGTGGGGAAACTCCTGTCCACCACTCTCTCCTTTTCAGGTTATTTAAAGCAATACTGAGTGCAACGCCCAGCCCAGCTTCCCCCTGCCAGACAGGGAAGTGCTGGGGAATTCAGAAACGTGGTTTTCTATGACTAAATGGGCTGCAAATGAGCGGCTGGGGCGGTGGGGGTGGGGTGATGAATAGCACTGAGCGAGCAGGATCAACCTACAGCTACTTTAGGGTAAAAAATGCAGCCCAAGCCACTGGAAAGGAGCGGCGCCTCCCCCGGTTTAATTGCTCAAAGTTCTCACCTTTGCCCGGCAGTCTGAGGTTTCTGGTGGGAACACCACAGAGAGGGAAATGTGTTTCCTATTAAGGGTTTCAATGGAGGAGGGAAAGGGAGAAAGGCAGAGACCCAGATCAGGACAGAGGGAAGCAGACAGACAGACGGACACAAGCCAGGCTGCTCCTCCCTCGCTCCTTCGGGGGCAGAGCTTTGGGTAATGAATTTTCATTTTTGTTCCATTCCCCTCGCTGGGTGAGTAACACCAAGGATGGATCAGCTCTCTGCTATGGTTAATGCAGTGAGGGCTGTTCTCCCATAATTAATGTTTAAACTCATTATTTTATGGCACCCCCCACCCTTCCCTTTCTTTGATTTCCCTTGCATTCATTACAAAAAAGATGGAGAAGGACAGGAAAGCAGGAGAGTTTTTCCCCATAAACCCTTCCCTCCCACGAGGCAGCTCATCCTTCAGAGAGACAGGAATATCTTGGTTCCACAGTCTCAGGTTTATTCAATTTGAGAGTCTTTTTTACCCTCACCTTCCCCAGACCCTGCATGGCTCCTGCTGGAATCCAGGTCCTGCTGCACTTGGCAGGATGGTTTTGTTGGGCATTAATGCATGGCTCAAAACCACTGAACAGTTTTCTACTTCTCACCACAGCCTCATTCCTTCCCTTTTAGGCTCTTCCCCTTTGTGCCACCACCAAGGAGGGAAAGGATGGAGGTGGCAGCTCAGCTTCTTTTGATCTTCATCCCAAACACAGCATGGATGCATCCAAAGCTCCCTTTCCCTGCCCAACAGCTGCCTGGAGAGGATTCACCAGGCAGAATGTGCTGCAGAAAGATCAGTCTGGAGCCCCAAAGTGTGTGGGGATGAGCAAAAGGAAGGCAAATCAAGGCATGGCTTGATGATTTTGGAGAGGGAACTAAAAGGAACATGCAAAGAAAGATGGTTGTTTGAGGGGGTGGGCAGGGAGTTCCCTGAAAGAGCCACTGGGGTGTTTTGGGAAGCTCCAAAGGATGGAGAGTGCTGCAGGACTGGGCCCTGCACTCTGAAATCTCCTGAGGATCACAGAGGCTCTGGAGTTCCTGCCAGCTTCCATGGCTTGTGGCAACGAGAAACAACTGCACCATTCTGAGCCAGGCCTAAGCCAGAGACTAAAGGTGCTGTGGGATGAGTTTGGGTTACTCCTGACTGCATTACACAGCTCACCTTGAACCTTCCACTGCTAAAACTGAGACTGAGCTTTTGTTGAGGTCATAGAGATGTTGCTGGTTTATTTGTTCAGTCTGGACTTATTTGTGCCAAAATAATGTATTTCATAGGCAGCTTTAAGGAAGTTTTCATCCTGATTAGGAGTGTAAAATGCTGAGAACCTTCTGGGAAAGCTCATTTTCAGGGGGTCTCCTTGTCGGGTGAGCAAACAGCTCAGGAAGTTCAGACCAGCTTTGTTTCTTGGAAAACAAACCTCAAAGTTGAGGTTTCATAAATCATCACATATCCAGCTTAACATCCCGAGACCACAAACACCTTTAGAGAGCCTGGGCAGAGGCAATCCAGCCTGTAGGGCTGCACTGCCCCCAAATCCTCCTGTGTTGGCGGCCATCAGCAGTTCCCTACCCTGAGCAGGCAATGTCTGTGGGACAAACACCCTTCCAAAAGGGGAAAACTTGTGAAAATGAAAGCCCAAATCCCCATGGCACTGAGCTCCAGGCTCAGCACTGAACATCCACTGGAAGCTGGTCTGGAAAAGCCATCAGCTCCTCTGGAAGGGGTTTCTGCATGAGGGAGGCACAAGCACTGCCCAGAGCAGCCTGTCCTCGGGCTGGGAGCAGCTGCAGGGAAGCAGGAATGCTCTGCCCAGCTCCAGCAGCCAGGAGCTGCTCTGAGGAGCACATCTGGGATCAGCACACACACATCCATCCTCCTAAAGCGGCCTGGACTGGCACTGAATTCCCTGTGAAATAAGAGTCAGCAGTCTGCCTGAGTCCAGCAAAGTTCCTCGGGTTTTGCAGTGGCTTAAAAGCACAGAAATCACTGCAGGCACTGCCCTGGCAGGACAGGATGTTCTGATGATGATTATTGCAGCAGGGCTGCAGTGCTGGGCACAGGCAGCACTGTGAGGCACAGCCCCTGCTCCACAGACCCCATCCTGTGGTGGTGAGGAATGCCACGGCTGACTCTCACAATTAAAAGGCAAATGTTAAGTATATGCTAAGAGAAGTTCTATCGATGTATGGTTATGTTTTACCCCCCTTGCATTGTTACCAGGGGGTGGTCTGGGTTTGGGACGTTTGGGAGGGTTGGCTTGTTAACATGGTAACAGCTGACCTCCAAAGTGCAAGAAAGGATCTCCTCAAGGTGTCAGGAAGTGATCCCCACCACTGGACAGTGAAGAAGGAGTTGATGGACAGAACTTTGGGAGGGCTAAAGGGTTAAAAGGCAAAACCTCCATTGTGTGGATGAGCACATGGTAGGAAAAATCCTCTGCTCCCAGCATCATAATATTTTCTCTATTCAGTCTTCAGTTGTATTTTTTTTATAAGGTTTTAACAAACCTTCTAAACTTTTGGAAGTGGGTATCTGTTGTGGTGTGTTTTTAGCTTCCGGGTCCCTTTCTCAGGTGTGCCAAAATTCCCTTCTCCCTTCCCCCTCGCCCCTTGCTGAGTGTGCCCTGTCAATCAGGCTAACATACCAGCAAGGCGTCGTGTGGTTGGTCAAATTCAAAAGATGCCCCTATGCCCAGAGGTCATTGGCCTGTCTAAGTGTCATCCTCCCTTGAGACCCTGCCCCTTTCACCTGGTTGGTAGCTCACCTGTCCCCTCCCCTTCCCCTGTGCCGGAGCTTAAAAGGTTAATCAGACCATGCGGCCGGCATTCTGTTGGAGCAGTTGCCCCGGTTCAGACCTCTGTAACCATGGAATAAACATCTGGACATTAAACCCTCCAGCAGAACCCTCTCCTTTTTCTCTTCACCATCGCCAGAAGCTCGCTCTCCTGAGGTAAACGGAGTTCCTGACAAGCCTGAACTTGTTCAGTGCCCTGCTGCAATCTCCAGCAGCCGAGGTATCTCTGGGGTAAAGCACCACAGAAGCCGCCTTTGGCTCAGCAGCGAGGGTCACACTGACCCAGGCACAATCTAACTGGTAATATTGGGATACCTATTCCAATAGGTATCATTCCTCACAATCCCAATGGAGGAGTCCAGAGAGAAGGCAGGATGGCTGGTGCTACCTTACAGACAGCAAAACCTCCTCATTTCAGGTGTTTAAAGGCAAGGTGTGACCTAGGGACTGCTGTCCTGAATGTCAGCTTGCCCTGGTGCTGCCTTGCTGGCCATGGAGCCCAGTGTGACCAGACCTCAGTGCCCAAGGGATCAAGCAGGAAGCTGCTCCTGAGCAAATGAGCAGCAGCAGGTGGTAAAAGTGGCCACTGAACCCAGGCTTTGGGGCTCATGCCATGAGATCAACCATGCAATTCCCCTGATGCTGCCTTTGGTCAGCCCAAACAACAGGACACAAACACTGGGGATGATCCTGGAGATGCCACCTGGAGAATTCCACTGCCAAGCCTTCCAAATCCATCCTGCTCGTGTTTTGAACCCATCCAACTCAATTTCTCTGACAATTCTCAAACCTTATCAATAACACAGCTCAAGTGTCTCATTTGGGTGTTTATCTTGTGGGAATTGAGAAATGTTTCCGGTTCCAAAGTGCCCGATTTCCCCAGCCCCAGGCAGCAGGTTTGGTCTGCAAAAAACTGCCTTCCCATTTCCCAGGAAACTGTCTAATTCCACAGGCAATCCTTGAAAGCTTCCTGTGGACTAGCAGCTCTTTTCTGATGAAACAGAATGAAATTTGCCAATGATTTTGGATGGGAAATTATTTTATTGTCCAGTCACAAGGGACAACTGCTCAAATCCGACAGTTTGGTTTTTTTGTTGTGAATCATTTCCTTGGCTCGACTTCTCAAGAAAAATAAAGGTGGGGCTTCCAGAGGCACCCATCTGTGATCTAACTTCTGTGCCACTGGAATCTGTTAAACTCCCACTGATTTTGGGCAGGGAGAGATCAACTTTGAAGAAACACCCTAAATTCTGTATCTGCTTCACTGGCTAGAGGAGACATCTTCAGCTGCCTTTTCATCACAATTGGATTTTCTAGTGGACAAAATACACTTTTGCCTTTCTCTCCCCTCCCTTCCACCTTGATTTATGGCACCTTCTCCTGATTTTTGAGTGCTTAAATAATGATAGTCCTATAAAAACTGTTTCACTGGGAAAAACAGCAGAGCATGTGGGGCCCAGCTCTGGTCCTCTGCCTCATCAGAGCACCATTACCCTCAGCACACTTTTGTGAGGAAAGGAAATGCTTTTAGCTCCATTTACAGGTGAAGAGGAGACATTTGGAAGCTGTGGGTGTGATCATCATTGCACAGAAGTCTTGGAAAAGCTGAAATCTAAGACTCCCAGCATCAGGTGCATGTGCCATCCCTAAGGTGATCATTCCTGTTTGGGTGCTGGGATAACACTTTTCCAGATTGCTCACAGCTCCTGGGTTTGGGGCTTAATAGAGCAAAAAGAGGGATTGGATCCATCCCATACTCAGTGTGGGGCAGAAAGGAGCAATAAAGAGCTTCCATAATCTTTCTCTCACAGTCCTGGGTAATTTGCACAACATCTGTGCCAGCACACTCACATATGGGGAATCACTCTTGGGTTTTGAACTCTCTCCAACAAACCTGGGCCTGCAGGAGCACAAGAAAGCTCCAGCCTGGCCAGTTGTGGGTCCTGTTCATGGGGAGGGCACAGCCCTCTGACTGCAGAGCTATGGAATTGTTTGCCTGAGACCAATCAGTTAATGTCAGGCTTAATCTCCATGGCAAATTGTGTATTTTTATCACATAGCCACAGATGTTGTTATCTGTGAGACTTATCTAATCTCCTCCAGAGCCCTGCTCAGTTCTTCACCTCCCTGATAGCACCAGTAGCTCCATCTGTGGTCATCTGAACTTTCCAAGCCCATTTTACTCCTTTTACTCCATGTTTCCCTGCTTGCTCTCTCTGTTTGCCTTTCTCTGCTCATTTCCCTGGGAGGGAGGAGGAGCCCTGGGAGTTCACCCGGGGCAGGGGCTGGGGTGGGCAGGGCAATACTCACTTTCCCTGAGGTAACTGAGGTGAGACAGCAGAACTTCTGTGTTGTAGGGGGAGGTGGTGCGCAGGAAGTCGTCCTTGTTCATTTTGCAGAGCTCCTTGCCGTCCATGTTCTGGAAGATGGTGGTGTCGATCTCCATCAAGCCGTACTCCTTGATTGCCCACTCCAGCCACTGGCGCACGTGCTCCTGGGTCCAGAGGGTGGGATCTGCCAGGGGAGAGCACAGGATGGGCACACACACACACCTCAGAGCCCCTGCAGCCCTGCCACAGCACCAGACACTGTGTCACAGGCAGAGATACTGAATTTACTGACCCCCCTTGCCAGGATGAACAGGCACGGTGCTGGAGCAGGCTCAGCATGGACAGCCTTGCCTGGTCACTGCTGCCCAAAGCTCCCTCCTCTGCTTGGAACAGCCCTGGTGACATTTGAGTTTTCTCTGGAAAAAAGCTTCCTGAAGGATGCTGAGCCCTTTGAGAGGGAGCTCCTGTCCCAGTGCGGCTCTGCAAGGCTGCGCAGGGACGTCAGGGCTGTGCGAGTCCCACCAGGGGCATTAGGGAGCCCACAGCTGGCACGAGAAACCCTGAGCATGGGGTGGTCATGGTCAGCAAAGGGACTCAGAAAGCAAAATAAAAATAAAAAGTAAAAAAAAAAAGAAAAATTAAAAATAAAATAAAAACCAAAATAAAATCAAATAATAAATTAAAAAATAAAAATAAAAAAGAAAAAATAAAAAATAAAAAAATAAAAAATAAAAAACCAAAATAAAATAAAATCAAAATTAAATAATAAAATAAAACCCAAAATTAAATTAAATTAGATTAAATTAAAAATGAAAAACAAAATAAAACCAAAATAAAATAAAATAAAATTTAAAAAAACCCAAAATAAAATAAAATAAACAAAAACTAACCTAAACTAAACTAAAATATAATATAATAAAATAAACCCCAAAATAAAATAAAATAAAATAAAATTTTAAAAATAGAAAATGAAATAAAACCAAAATAAACTAAAACAATAAAATACAATAAAATAAAATATAAAAAATAAAATAAAACCTAAAATTAAATAAATAAAATAAAATAAAATAAAATAATAAAATAAAATAAAATAAAATAAAATAAAATAAAATAAAATAAAATAAAATAAAATAAAATAAAATAAGATGGTGTGTCTAGAACAGAGCAGCTTGCCCTGGGTGTGAGTGGGAGTTGTTCACCCCGGGCAGGAGCACAGTCCTGCCGGCCCTGTCCCTGTAAGCAGCCAGCTGTGCGAGGGCTGCTGCAGTTTGTCTGTCTGTCTGTCTGGTCCAGCAGAGCTCCAGCTGTGGGCCCGTTATTGCTGCTGCTGACGTAGGAGCTGCTCCAGCCCGGCTGGAGCTCAGCCCCGTGGAGATGAGTGGTTCAAAACAGCAATGAGCCTTTGAATTCTGCAAAGGGCATTAGATCAGAGGGCCCAGCAAGAGCTGGTGCCACAGAGCTTGACAGCCTTTGCAGAGCATATCAGCATTCTCAGATGTTTCCTGTGCTGCTGCTCCCCACGGATCACTTTCCAAGCTGGAGCTGCACATTCATGTTCTGCTGCAGCTGCTCAGCATTGCAGAGGAGCTCAGACTCTGGAGATGTCTGATGTGTCATGAGCAGCTGGCCCAGCTCTGAGACAGAGCTCAGACACTCAGATCCCAGGGAGCTGAGAACATGGATCAGGAGCATGCCCAGGGCTCTCTCTGGGGGTGCTCTGGGCAGAACAAGAAATGCCTGTGCCTGGATTTAGGGGGTGTGAAGCAACGCCTCAGCCCAGGGCTGCACACTGGGTGCCCAGGCTGAGGGCAGCCCTGGGCACAAAAGGTCGGGAGGTGCCCACACCTGGCATTGCTGGGCACCTGAGCCCTGCAATAACAGCACCAAGCAGGGAGCTGAGACCAAGGGAACTGAAATGTACCTGAGACCTTTCCCCACTGAATCCCCAGAAAACCTGGGCTGCTGAAAGCTGAATTCAGAACAAGGAATTTAGAACCCCACACCTTTGCAAGTCTGCTCTGAGAAGGACAGATGGATTTTCTGGATTTTCTTCAGGTTTTGGCAATAGTTAATTGAAATTCTGCTTTCTAAGCATTGGCCAAGTGCTGCAAATTTTACAATGAAAGTATTCAAGGGAGGATTCTTTTTTTTTTTTTAATTGAAAGACTTATTTGTTTTGAGTTTTGAAAACAACCCAACATCTAGAGGGCATAGTGAATTTGTGGCCTCCCTTGAAACACTGTAAAAGACATTGAATGGTGTCTGAAAATCTGCCTTCTTGAAACATGGCTTAGAGCTCGTTATTACTATTATTGTAAGCCTAATGTGACATTATTCTTGCTTATCTTCGCCTTAATGCGCTATAAATCTCCATTCTGGATTAAATTAAAATATCCAAATGCCTTTCTTAGATGACTTGGCCTCCTCTCCGGCAGCCAGAGATCTGGGATGATGTTCATTATTGTCTTCCAAAGTCTGGTAAATCTCTGCTCTTTCACAAGGATCTCAAGGGTTTGATTTGTGAATGGTCATAAGAGGAGGAAAAGTCCTTTTCTTCACTTTCCTTCAAAGAGGAGATTCCAAATTTTCTCTTCCACTGGGGGCACTGAAAGTAATTTCCCCTTTTTCAACAATGCTAAACTTCAGCTCACCCTTGGTTTTTTTAAATACATAGAATAAGTGCTGCCCCTGGAACATTTTTAATTCCACAGGGACTGGTTGGTGCCAGCTGCACCTTTCGAGGCAGGGTGACACTGGACAAACTGTGCTGCTGTCCCTAAGCAGCTCAGCCAGTTCCTCAAACATCACTCTGAATGGGATTTAAAGGTTTGCCATCAATCTTTTATTGGCTTCTCCTCACTGCATTCAGTTCAAGCCTTTCCTTTTCATCATAAATGGCAAACAAATGCTTGGGAACTGTCATCTGCTCGTGGTCAAGCCACGCTCAGAGAAAGGAGCTGAATTCCACGAGTGCATTTCCTCCTGCCAGCACTGCCTGCCTGCCCTCCTGCCCTGCTGAGAGCCTCAGAGCTGGGCCACTTCTGGGATGTCACTGGGCCAGCACTTGGCTCCTTTGCTGGAAACTTCCCGGCCCTGGCTGTTTATAAACTTCACAGGGAAACTGCTCCTCACTCCAGGTTCAGGCTTCCCCCCACAGCAGCTCTCACCCCTGAGCATCCAAATGCATCCAGAGCATCCTGCCAGCTCCAGGCAGCAGATGTGGATACCAAACACAAACAAAGCTGGACAGGAATGTTTCTGTGTGACAATTTTTGGAAGGATAACACAGTTCCTGCTAAACAGAATTTTTCTGGGTTTCTACTGCTTACAAAAAAAAAAAAAATGGAAACAAAATAGCTCATTTTGAATCAATCAGTGTGACTTGAAAGTGCAGCTGGATCCTGAGAGCACCAGGGGAGTTATAACTTGGGCCCACTTCATTCCTCTTTGATCATCCCCTGTGGGTCCCAAGAAGCAGATTCTCCTCTGACACATGACAGGAGATGGATTTGGTTCAGCACACCAAAACAACACTTCATTCTGGGAAAAAAAATTAAAAGAAAAGAAAGGGAAGGGAAGGTTCTGGAAAGGAAAGGAAAGGAAAGGAAAGGAAAGGAAAGGAAAGGAAAGGAAAGGAAAGGAAAGGAAAGGAAAGGAAAGGAAAGGAAAGGAAAGGAAAGGAAAGGAAAGGAAAGGAAAGGAAAGGAAAGGAAAGGAAAGGAAAGGAAAGGAAAGGAAAGGAAAGGAAAGGAAAGGAAAGGAAAGGAAGAAAAGCACCAGTTAACTGCTGCCTATCCTGATTCAGATCATGCACTGGGACATGGGAATTCCCTCTAGCCAGAAACTCTGATATTTTCCTTATTTTTTGCATGGTTTGTAAGAGAGAAAATTCCTCAGGGAGTGGATAAACAAACCCAACAAAAATCTCCTGCAGGCAGAGCAGGCACAGCTGCCCCAGCCCGTGGCAGTACCTGCAGGGACGATGACCCTCCTCTCGTTGGTGGTCATGTTGGGGGGAGGCCCGTTCTTCTCATCCATGTAGGTGCTGTAGCTCATGGGGCTGGACTCGCTCCCTGCCCCCACCAGCTTGCCACACTTGCTCACGCTGCAGTCCACGGGGGACTCCCTGCAAGGCAAAGCAAAGCTGGGTCAGCATCAGAGCCCCTCCATCCCTGCTTACAGGAGGAGCTGTGGCTCACGGGAGACACTCAGCTGTCCCTCTCCGTTATGGAGAGGCCATTCCTGACCTGTTAGTGGGTGTCACAAGGGGTCTGTGGGGCACACAGGGGATCTCTGATAATGCAGCTGGAGCCTCCAAGGGAATGACTCCAGACAAGGCCATGTGTGCAGCAACTCTGAAATAACAACACTCCCAAACCAGGTAAGGAACCAGTGCCCAGGACAGCAGTCTGTGGGTTACATCCACCTCCCTCACTCCTGGATGCTCAGTGCACTCCAACAGTCCTGCAGGTAAGGCTGGCTGCTCCTGGGAGCCCGGTGGCTGTTCCACCCTCTGTGGTGCTCAAACACCCCTCAAGGCTGTTCCACCCTCTGTGGTGCTGAAACACCCCTGGTGCTGCACTGGAGCCTGGCAGTGGCACACAGGTGCTCTGCTCATCTGGCCTGAGGTGTTTCTGCACAGCTCACAGGGACACAGGAACAGCCCTTTCATTGACAAAGAAGCCAGAACACCCACCCAAAGGGACAGGGCTGTCCCCAGAGAACACCCAATGGCAGCACAGCCTGATCTATCCAGGGCTGAATGGGACAGAGCTTGTCCGTTCTTGGAGCCTCCAGAGCTGCAGGAGCATTTGGATAACACTCAGGGACAGGGTGGGATTGCTGGGTGTCCTGTGCAGGGACAGGAGATGGACTCAGTGATCCTGTGAGTCCCTTCCAACACAGCCTGTTCAATTATTCAATTATTCTGTTATTCTATTTTTCTCTGATTAATAGTGCCACAGTTCACTACCTGGTGAGGAAATCTGGGAATCTTGGATGCCCCAGGCATGAGTCAGGAACTTCAGGCCCCAGTACTCAGTGTCAAAAGGGCTCTGGCCCCAGTTTAACCTCTGAGGTGCTGGAGTGATGAAGAGGGGACATCCAGCAGCTCAGGTGGCACCATCCTAAGGCCTGGCCTGCTGCAGAGCCTTGGGAAGATTCTGGGAGAACTGTGAGTCCCCAAAGCTCAGAGACAGAGCAGGGATTGTGCTTTTCTCCAGCTGCAAGAGCAGCTCCTGCCTTTCATCCCTTCAAAGCCCCAAGCCTGCCAGGCACACACAGCACATCCTTGCGGGGCTTCCAGGGAAGGGCACATTGTCCTCACCTTCCCAAGGGGGGAGTTAGTGCACAACCTCTGCACAGAGCAAGCCCAGGCTTTAATCCCAGAGCCATTCCCAGGGCAGTTTAGGCCATGCTCTGATCCCAGAGCTGTCCTTCTCCTCTGGCAGAAGCCAAGAGCTTCTGGAGGGACCCATTCCCTGCAGGGTAAGCACGGTGACAGTGCACAAATCCCACCCTCCGAGCTCAACTGGCACGAGTTCCAAGCAGGACACTAAACAAATTTGTCTCTTAACCTGAGCTGGGGGGAGGGAGCAGTGCCTGAAATTCAGTTATCATGGCTGGGAGATAAATGCTCCACCGAGATATTCTAAGGCAGACGGTAATTTTTTCCTCATGTCTGACGAAGGGAATGTTGCTGGAAAATGGAAATAAGATGTATAACTTACACATGTTCGAATTTAAGGGTTTACTAGTTCGCCTACTGTTTTTCCAGGCAGGGAACCAAAATCCGCCTTCAGAGAGGCAACTGCTGAAGGCTCCATGGCCCCGAGGCAGCCGGGGAGGCTGAGGAGCTGCGAGGACACGAGGACATGGGGACACAAGGACACGAGGACACGGGGCTTTCACAGGGTGAATGAGCAGCGCTGGGTCCCTGGGGCATGGCTCCTGCCAGGTGGGAAAGTGCCTGAGCTGGCAGGGACAGCCCCGGGGCAGCAGCGGGGAGCTGGGTGGGCACAGAGCTGAGTGCTTGGGCACAGAGCTGAGTGCTTGGGCGCTGAGTGCTTGGGCACGGAGCTGAGTGCTTGGGCACAGAGCTGAGACCTGCTGGGCACAGAGCTGAGTGCTTGGGCACAGATTGCTTGGGCACAGAGCTGAGACCTGCTGGGCACAGAGTGCTTGGGCACAGAGCTGAGTGCTTGGGCACAGAGTGCTGCTGGGCACAGAGCTGAGACCTGCTGGGCACAGAGCTGAGACCTGCTGGGCACAGAGTGCTTGGGCACAGAGCCGAGTGCTTGGGCACAGAGTGCTGCTGGGCACAGAGCTGGGCACAGAGCTGAGACCTGCTGGGCACAGAGCTGAGTGCTGCTGGGCACGGAGTTGAGTGCTGCTGGGCATGGCCTGGGCTGGGGAGGCCCAGAGAGGTATCTGAGATCCAGGTGTGAGAGTGTGATCCAGGTGTGACACTGCTCCAGGTGTGACAGCATGATCCAGGTGTGATAAGACAATCCAGGTGTGACAGGACAATCCGGGTGTGATGATCCAGGTGTGACACCATGATCCAGGTGTGATCCTGTGCTCCCAGGGCTCATACTGTCCTCCAGCATGTCACATTGTCCTCCAGGGTGTGACACTGTGCTCCAAGGAGTCATACCCTGCTCCAGGGCGTCAGACTGTGCTCAAGGGTGTCACAAGATGCTCCAGGGCGTCACACAGTGTCCCAGGGTGTGACACTGTGCTCCAGGCTGTCACAGCATGCTCCAGGGTGTGACACTGTGCTCCAGAGTGTCAGAGCCTGCTCCAGGCTGTCATACTGTACTTCAGGCTGTCACAGCTTGCTCCAGAGTGTGACACTTGGAGTGCTCCATGGTCCCACACTTTGCTACATGGTGTGACACTGTGCCCCAGGCTCTCACAATGTGCTCCAGGCTGTCACACTCTGCTCCAGGTGTCACACTCTGCTCCAGGTGTCACCCTCTGCTCCAAGTGTCACACTTTGCTTCACAATGTGACACTGTGCCCTGGGGTCTCACATTGTTCTCCAGGCTGTCACACTCTGCTCCAGGTGTCACACTCTGCTCCAGGTGTCACACTTTGCTTCACAATGTGACACTGTGCCCTGGGGTCTCAAACTGTGCTCCAGGGGCTCAGACTGTTGTGCTCATAGGTCACTGTCCCTGCTGAGTGACCAGCCTCCTCTCCTGCCCTGCCTGGGATCCAGAGTTCTCTCTCCCATCCTGCTCTGCAGTAAAATTTCCCTGGAAAATGCCCCTGCAGATGGGACAGGCACTATTTGTGATCAAACAATTCTATATATTTCACTCATACAGCTCCATGGGGAACTGCTCCAGCACAGACCCCACCTGCAGTGCTGGGTCCAGCTCTGGAGCCCCCAACACAAGAAGGATGTGGAGCTGCTGGGGCAAATCCAGAGGAGAACATGGAGCTGCTCCAGGGCTGGAGCCCCTCTGCTCTGGAGCCAGGCTGGGAGAGCTGGGGGTGCTCACCTGGAGAGGAGAAGGCTCCAGGGAGAGCTCAGAGCCCCTGGCAGGGCCTGAAGGGGCTCCAGGAGAGCTGGAGAGGGACTGGGGACAAGGGATGGAGGGACAGGACACAGGGAATGGCTCCCACTGCCAGAGAGCAGGGATGGATGGGATATTGGGAATTGGGAATTGTTCCCTGTGAGGGTGGGCAGGCCCTGGCACAGGGTGCCCACCCTGGATCCCTGGCAGTGCCCAAGGCCAGGCTGGACAGGGCTGGGAGCATCTGGGACAGGGGAAGGTGTCACTGCCATGGCAGAGGTTTGGATTAGGATGGTGTCTAAGGTCCTTTCCAGCCCAAACCTCTCAGGATTCTGTGACTCTGGGATATCCAGACTCTTGGATACCAACACCTTGTAAAGAGCCTCTCCATGCTTCTGCTGGCTTGGAATGAGCACAGGCACAGAGCAGAGTCCTTGGCTGGCTGTGCTCCCTCTCACATTGTGCACAGTGACCCTCACAGTGAAGCAACCAAAGTAACCCCGGGGCTGTGAGATCCCCTCAGTTTTTTGGGATGATTTTTCACATGACAGACTCTGCTCTGCAGACGCTGCCCATCCCTTGCTCTGTGCCTCAGCAGCCCAACCTGGACAGCCAAGTCCCAGAAACCTCTGGCAGAAAGGTCTGAAGGGACTTTAAGGGACTGAGGTGCCCCTGCCGGGCACTGTGGGCAGAGAAGCCACTCCATGAATCCTGCAGGACACTGAATGTTCTCCAGGTGCCTGTCAGAGTCAGGTCCCTGTGCCTGCAGAGCTGCCTCCCTTCCCTCTGGGGAAGTTTTGGGGATGGCTGCACCCAGAGCTGACCCTGTAGGACACACATAACTGGGAATAGCATCACTCAACAGGGCAGGAGATCAAACTGTCCCTGAGAAAGCACCATGGAATCTTCAGTGACAGCAAGGGAGAAGATCCTTAACTTTGTGTCCTCTGGAACCCAGCATTTCCTACCAAACACAGCCCTTTCCTGGGAATTGAGAAGCTCTGCCAGCCTAAGTCCCCACTGCAGCCCCTGCCCTGCCCAAGGTGAGGGATTTACCCCAGCAGGAGGGGAGTGCAGCTGTGGCCACACAGGGGAGGATTCACCTGGGGAACAATGACAGTGTCACAGGACAGCAGGGAGTGTGAGCCATGGATGAATTAACCCTAACCCTAATCCTAACCCTAATCCTAACCCTAAACCTAACCCTTACACTAAGCCTAAACCTAAGCCTAAGCCTAAGCCTAGGCCTAAGCCTAAGCCTAACCCTAACCCTTACCCTAAGCCTAAGCCTAGGCCTAAGCCTAAGCCTAAGCCTAAGCCTAACCCTAACCCCGCTCCTTCCTCAGCTCCTGCATCACCCATGGGCAGGCTGGGATTCACAGAAATACTCCCTCATCATTTGAAAGGGTTTGTGCCAGGGAATTTCAGCTGCCAGATCAATCCCTGGCTTCTCCCAGAGGTTCCAGTGCCTGTCCCTGCTGGATTTGCTCAGGCTGTGGATGCCCACAGGTAGAAGGCACAGGCTGGATTCACAGGCTCCCCAGAGCACAGCCCCTGTGGCAGGGGCAGAGTCCAAGGAACAGCTCAGCACAGCTCATCTCCACTGTCCAGAGGCTCCTTGTTCCAGCAGCTCTCTCTGGAGATGCCCAGAGTTTGCATCTTTTGTTTGGGACAGTTTTTCCTGGACTGGTGCAGCCTGCCTGGCACTGACCAGTAAATCCTCTGTACAGCTCCAGCCTGGGCTCCAGAGGTGTGGAAATAAAACCATCACTGTCCCAGGCCTCTGTCTAGGAACCACCTTTGACTTCTGCTTGAAAAAGCAACAGATTTCAGGGATTTCTGAACCTGACTCAGGGGAATATTTTCTATCCCTCTTTTCCTATCCTTTCATTCCTCCTTTCTTCCACCCCTCTTTTCTTTTGAAATTTGCTGCTGTTTGGTGTAAAGCCCCATTTTAATTTGTTGTTGTTGTTGTTGAGTGAAGGAAGCAAGAACAGACACCAGGGTCCTGCCTGTGGCCCCCTCTTACAGAGGGAACAGCCAGCTCCTCCAAACTTGCATCTGCCTGTGCTTCAACCCCGCTCTCAGGGATGCCTCGGGAGGAGGGAAACTCCTGAGAGAGGCTGCAGAACGGCCAGAGGGATGGCAAGGATGGGGGGTTTGTCCCAGCCAGGTGAAGGCAGGCAGGAGGGGGATGCTGGGGCAGAAGGAGCCGCAGATCCCACTAGAGGGCTCACACGGGGAGCTCCTCCCTGCAGGCACCAGAGCGGGTCCCTTGCCTTGGGCTGGCACAGCCCCGAGCCAAACACCTTGGGGACCCCGAACCTTGGCGGGATTTTCATGTTCTGGAGCAAAAGAAACATCAAATCACAGAACCCCAGAGGGGTTTGGACTGGAAGGATCCTTCAAACCCATTCAATGCCAGCCCTGCCATGGGCAGGGACACCTCCCGTTGTCCCAGGGCGCTCCAAGCCCTGTCCAGCCTGGCCTTGGGCACTGCCAGGGATCCAGGAACAGCCACAGCTGCTCTGGGATGTCTCTGCAGAACAGCTCCAAAGCATCCCCAAATTTCATTATTCCAGCTGGACAAAACCCGTGCCACAGCTGGGAGTGCCCAGGGAAGTTTGCCCATATCCATTAGCACAGGAGAACTTTCTTTCACATTTGAAGATCTGACACATTTTGTAATATTTTTAAAAAATCACTCACTGAGTTTAGCTGCAAATGCATATTAGGGGAAACTCAGTAAATACAGTCAAGATCTGGAATTACATTACAAATTACATTTTGAATTTATGTAAAATATAAGGAAAATTTTATTAATAATATTGGTTGTAAATTGGATTAAACTTTACCCAGCATTCATCTAAACAATCCTCCTCCCCCCTATTCAGTAAAATTTCAAGCATGACATTTTTTGTTTATTTTGTTTTGGTTTTTAAATATGATTTTAACTGGGTTTTGCTCTGAGCAAGGTGCTGTCTGAGGGCAAGAGCAGATTTTGAGGCCATAACCTGCCTCAGGGTCTGATAACAGTAGAGGAGTTCATGACATTTCTACATCTGAATGATGCAATAAAACAGAATTCTCATCTTCTCCCCTAAAATATTGATTGATGCCTGCCTGGGCATCTCCTACAGGCAGTTAGGATGCACTTATCTGGAAAATTCTTTCTAGTTTGAGGCTAAACCAGGGGATCCTGGAATGAGTAGAGAGCTGGGTGGGCTTTCTATGTTGCTTAGCACTTGGAGAGATCCTTCTGCCACCCTGCTGAGGACCAAACACCCCCAACAGCACCCTCAGCCCTGCTACTGAGGGAAGAGCAAAGCCAGGCCATGTCCCTGCTGTCCCCTGGCACTGCCAGTCCCTGGAGCTGTCCCTGGCAGGCCACACAACCCCAGCCCTGAGCACTCCCTGGTGACAGCACAGCCTGGCTGGGCCTGCTGGGGGCAGCTGCAGCTCAGGGAGAGGAAACACCTGAGAGCAGGAGAGCAGAGCCAGGGGGGCACTGGGTGTTGGACAGCCTGCAGCTGGAGCTAGCTGGGATTGGGGTTGGGGTTGGGATTGGCACTGGCATTGGGATTGGCATTGGGGCTGGTATTGGCATTGGGGTTGGGATTGTGATTAGGAATGGGGTTGGCATTGGCATTGGGGCTGGGATTGGCATTGGGGTTGGGATTGGGATTGGGGTTGGCATTGGCATTGGGGTTGGGATTGGCATTGTGGTTGGGATTGTGATTGGGATTGGGGTTGGCATTGGCATTGGGGTTGGGATTGGCATTGGGGTTGGGATTGTGATTGGGATTGGGGTTGGCATTGGCATTGTGGTTGGGATTAGCATTGACACTGGCATTGGCATTGGGGTTGGGATTGACATTGCGGTTGGCACTGACATTGGGGTTGGGATTGGCATTGGGGTTGGCACTGGCATTGGCATTGGGGTTGGGATTTGCATTGTCATTGGCATTGGGGTTGGGATTGTCCCCTCGCACATGTGTGGGGTTGGCCAGGCAGCTGATGGGCAGGGGAATGAGGGATTGGAGTGGCCCAGTCCATCCCCACAGACTGGGATGGATGTGCAGGGCAGGGAGGAGGGATGGAGGATGGAGGGAATGTTCTCCCGTCCTGGGTGCCCTGGAGCTCCCATGCTAAGGACTTATCCAGAGGCAGGCTGGGAGCTCTGGCAGTGCATGGCCCTGACATTCACAGCAGCCTTTTCTTCTCTCCTGACAGGGGGTCACCTCTCTTTAGGGACACTGAACACATATTTTATGTCCAAGAACCTGGAGTCTTGAGCAAGTCATTGATGAAGGATTTCCTGTTTGCCCAGAGCCACCACGCTCCAGGGGCCTTTTCCATGGCTCCCTGGGCTCCTACAGCTGCTCATGAATCAGTTTGTCCAGGCAGAGCTATTTCCCTTTTTTCTGAGCAAAGGAGGAAATGGCTACACAGGAATAACCACAGAGGGACAGCCCAGGATGTTTCATTCCAGAGCACACAGAGCACTCAAATTTGGGTGTACAAGTACAGGTACACTCAGGATGATACAGAGCCTGTGCTTACAGGACCTGCAGAGCCTTGACACATGTGGTTTATGGCAGCTCGGGGGATGTGGAGGGCTCCTTTTCCCTGCCAGATTTCCCTGGGATAGAGGAGTGGAAAGAGAGGAACCCTCTGTGTCTGTGGGTCTGGCACTGGGGGGGGGTGAGCAACTGCAGCAACCACAGAATCCCAGGATGGTTTGGGTTGGGAGGGACCTTAAAGCTCATCCCATCCCATCCCATCCCATCCCATCCCATCCCATCCCATCCCATCCCCTGCCATGGGCAGGAACACCTCCACTGCCCCAGGTTGGTCCAAGCCCCAGCCATGCTGCAAAGGCTCTTTCCTCCTTTTCCTGAGAAAACCATCCTTGGTAGCCAAAGGTAACCCCCATGATTATCAAAACCCCAAGCACTTTCAAGATCCATCCTTCTCTCTGTGTTATGCTTTTTCAGGAATTAACTCCTTTTCCCACATTTCACCCCAGTTCTGAGATTGAGAACTCAGTGCAAATATCCACAGGGATTTCATGGAGTCAAGAAATGCCACTGAGGTACAGGCAGGGTGAGATGGAGTTAAGTCTGCAAATGATCCCCACGAGGGAGCAACTGCCACAAAGGCCTTGATCTGAGGGCAAAATCAGCATCTACTGTACACTCATGAAGGAAAAACACCATGCTGCTGCTTGATGTCTATAACAGCATCATCTCTCTGTAGAGGGGCAAGGCTGCTTTCTGTTTCCAGCTCTGTGCTCTGCTGTGTTCTCAGAAACCAGGAAAATGTGCTGCTAAACTCACCCTAAAGTAGAAAAACCCTTGAGAGTTTCACCATGAAACACTACAAATGCAAAGATGTTTGTGACTTATAAATTCAAATCACATTTTAAATTAACATGAACTCTAAATCTTCTGCTAAAACCCAAAAGTGTATCTATATTATACCTATATTTAAAATTGAAAAATAAACCAAAATTTTTGCACTTAAAAATTATGTTCAGGAAAGTGAAATTTGTTTCCAGGCTGTGGACTTGTAGTAATGATTCTCAAAGGGGCCACCTGGGCTGCTATAACAAAATGTTGGAACCCTGGATGCTGAGAATTTCAGACTTTCTGTGCTGACAGCCACTGACCCCTAGGAGAACACTGCATTGACCTGAGGCCATGGAGAAGCTTCCAAAATGGAATGGTAGCACTGGGATTGTGGGTGTGGGGTTTGGATAGAAGTGTGTGATATCACAGGGTGGAAAACTTAAAGTTTAAGGGTTTAGAATAAAGCAATAAAGGAAGATGGAGGTTTTAGAGCAGAGGCTGGTCCTTCTTCATCTTCTTCCCCATGGGTTTGGGTGGTTTTGTGTAATTGGATAAAAAAGTCCACATTGCAGGGCACAGGTGATTAGTTATTGGGTTAAAGGTAAAAATAATTTAGCTGTCATTTCTTAATTGGACAGTTTGTCCTTAAAAGACCTTGTGGAGAGGGATATGGACATTTTTTACCTTGCTAGAGTAAAGTGCTTAGAACTCACAGCTTGTGAGACTGTAACATAGATAAAAACTAATAAACATCTGAGTCCAAACAAAAAATAACATCTCGGATTTAATCCCAGCCTTAGCAGAAAAGAAGCAAAGAATCCATTAACAAAATGTTTTCAGGCCATTCCATTTCCCATTGATCAGGGAAAGGATTCACTTCTAGATACAAATGACAGGGGCTGGGCTGTGAGCTGGGCAGGTTAGAACATCCCCAGGCACCCTCTGGGGTTCACACAATGAACCTTCTCCAATGGCTCCTGAATTCCCTGTGTCACCTCTATCCACTCAGAAGGGGTGGGCACAATTACTTTTATTTTTATTTTTAATTTATTTTTATTTCTATTTTTATTTTTTATATTTTTATTTTATTTTTATTTTAATTTTTATTACAACTAATTATTCAAAGTCTGCAATGTGGACTTTTCTGTTTAATTAGAAAATACTAAAACTTATGAAGAAGAAGGTGAAGAAGAATAACTTGGTTTTGTTTTAAAACTTTTATCTTGTTTTATATGTATTAGTATATTTTAAAACCCTAAGTTTTTTACTTTGTGATATTATATACGTTTAATTAACGATACACTTGTAATTTTAGTGTTATCAATTAATTTTGGAAGGTTTTTTTATGGCTTCAGGTTAAATGCACTGTTCTTCTGGGAGTCAGAGTCTGTTAGCACAAAAAGCCTAAAATTCTCAGCATCCAGAACTCCAACAGGCACAGGCCTTTGGTTTTGTTTCACCTCGCAGACTCCCATAAAGGATCTCAGTCTCCTCCCTTCTCCACAGAATCACAAAATCACAGAATCACTGGGTTGGAAGCGACCTTCAAGATCATTGAGTCCAACCCAGCCCCAATACCCCAACTAAACCCTGGCACCCAGTGCCACATCCAGGCTTTGTTAAACACACCCAGGGATGGTGACTCCACCACCTCCCTGGGCAGCCATTCCAGAACTTTATCACCCTTCTTGTAAAAAACTTTTTCTGATATCCAACCTATGTTTCCCTTGGTGCAGCTTGAGGCATCAAAAAGCTTTCCATTACCAGATGTTTGCTTATGGCCTGGTAGAGCACAAATAAAAGGTGACCTTCAGGGAAGCCCTGGCAGCCCAGCAGTGCAGCTTTCGGTGCCTCACTGACAGACTCCAATTATTGCTGCAAGTTCCCTCTGTGAGCCCCTGGAAACATAGCACATCCATGGAGTGCTGAAGTCAGAGGTGAAATGTGGGATTTCCAGCACGAACTCTGCCCTGGCAGTCTCATGCCCAGTCCGTGCAGTGTCCATGGAGACTGGGAGGGGCACATCCTGCAGGACTGCATGAGCAGGGTGCTCAGGCTGTTCAAAATGAGTCACAAAAGGAGGAATTGCAGGACAGTGGGGCATGGTCCTGCACAGAGATGTTGATGTGCAGGACAGGAGCACAAATGGACAGTGTGTGCTTTGCCTTCATATGGGCTCAGGGTTTGGATTCAGGAGCTGCATTCAATGATCCCTGTGGGTTCCTCCCATTCTGGGATTCCGTGTTTAAGACTCTAAGTGTGGAAAGGCTCTGTCCTTACCTGGATCCGTTCATGTGGTCATACTCCCGTTTGACACTGACCCTCACAGGCTGGTTGATCCATTCCTGCTGGGGGGGCAGGGGGTTGATCTTGTGGGGCTGCCCGAAGTCGGGGCTGCCGGAGGCCGTCATGTCCTTGGGGAGCTGCGCGGCCGCGCCGTACGTGGGGTCGAACAGGGACTGGTCGTCGCTCACCACCGACAGAGCCTCCTGGGGAGAGACAGAACCAGCCCTCAGAGCTGTGACTAAAGCAGCAACTGCCCTCTGGTTCTCCCTCTGAGCTGGGAGCACCTGCAGGGCCCCACAGCTGCCCTGCACTGGCTGCCATCGCCACCTGCCCGAGGAGCAAGAGCCTGGGCTCCAGGAGCCCCTATGCAAACATGGGGTTACTCTGCTCTGCTCTGCTGCCATTCCCACCTGCCAGGGGCAATCAGAGCCTTTGGGGTCCAGGAGCCCCTATGCAAACCAGGTCTTGCTCTGCTCTGCTTTGCTGGCTGCTGGCTTTGGGTGGGAGCAGCGTTCAGCTTCACTGGAGCTCTGCAAACAGCAGAGGAGCTGCTGGGGCTGTCACCTCGTGGGGGCTGTGTCACCTCACGGGGGCTGTGTCACCCCACAGGCGCTGTGTGACCCCAATGCTCGCTGTGAGCAGTTCAGCCCCAGCCCCAGTGACCAACCTGCCCACCTGGTGCCCTGCTGCCCCAAAGCCAACTGGTGTGTAGGGAAACACCTCTGGAGTGGCACGGGATGGTCTCTACGTCTCCTTTTGGATGGTTTGTGTGCAGTTTGTGTTTTGAGGTTGCTGCTGAAGGAGAAGCAGCCAGAGCAGGTCACAGTTATGGGTGTTTGTGGTAGGGGAAAAAATGCATTACTTTACACTTTTTGTTTATTTGTGGGAAATGAAGGGCTGTGTGTTACCCAACTGTGCATTTCAAGAAATGCTTAAAAACAGGAAATTGTTATCCCTTTTTTTTTTAATTCCCCCCCCCCCTTTTGCTGAAACTCCAAATATTGACAAAAAGCTCTGGCTATCAATTTCCTTGTGTGGATGTGCTTGGGTTTTCCAAGCGAGGAGTGCTGGGCTCCTGATGGCTTTGGCACGGCCCTGCCTGACTCAAAGTGCATCTGGCAAGGGCTGCCTGCTCTGGAGGGAGCTCAGCTAACCACATACAACACAGCTGCCTTTATGAGTGGCAGGGCAGAAACCGAAGGAGGAACCTCCCGCACTGAAACCTCCCCCACTTTCATGTGAGCTGATGGAGCAGACTCCAAAATAAAGCTACACTCACCTACTCTGGGCTCTTAGTGCTCAAAAGCCACCCAGCAGTGGTGTGTGGGCTGCAGAGGCTCACTGAACACACAGCTGAAACCTGGGGTGTGCTAACACCCATGCTCAACATTCACAGGGCACAGCCTCAACAGGGAGCTTCTAAAAATAATTACTTATTGCTCTCTGCCCACCCCCTTCCCCCAAGTTGTTTCAGAGGTTTGTTTTGTAAATTCTTCCATAACCAAGGAGGGAAACAGAAATTTTGACAGCTTAGAGAAGTGCAGCTCCTGGAATGACACGAGAATCTAAGCACAAATCAGATCTCACCAGGCTCATGACATTGTCACAAAAAACGCCAGTAATTCAGAGTCTGCTGGGTAAACACAAAAATCCCCCTCAAGTTAACCCACTTAAAGAGAATCAGGCCTACAGAAACCAGTGCTTTTCTATCTCTGATCTCAGATCATGTAACAAACCCAAACAAGACAAAGTGGCCTAGAATTGGCGTGGGCCAAGCTTGAATTCAGAGGAACCCTCAAACATCTACATAAATCCTGCTGAAGTTCCAGCACTTGCTGCACTTTGTGGCCAATGTCTCACACTGGTTAGAGCCACTAAACAGCAAAAAGGAATTTTACCCACACTGCCCAGTGGTGGTTGGTGAAAGGAGCTCACACTGTGTTTAACCTTTTCTGCAGCTTTTCCTTGGTGGATTCGCAACCTTTCAAAAATACCCCTCCCTTTTTCAACTTTAGAGTAAAGGAGGGAGTTTAAGGTATCTCTGGGAAGGATATGGTGTGAATTGTGTCAGAAACCCCTCAAAGGGCTAGCTTCATCTCCAGGATGCAAACTTTGCCTGTGCAAGAAGGTACAAGAACAAGAGACAATTCAGTCTTAAAGGGGAGCAAAGTCTTCCCATCAGAGCTCAGGATTTGCTGCTCCTCTGAATCACTGAGGTCAGGATTCACTCCAGGCAGGGGTTCCCAAAAGACACATTTTCTGCAGGCCTCTACTTCCTCACAGTCCAGAAAGTGTTTCAGGTTTCCCACCTGAGGTGATGGGTGAAGCCCACACTGGCTTAGGGCCCTCTAGACCCAGTCTCAGCTGGGCAGAGACAAGGGAAATGTGCGTACCACTGCAAATTCATCAGATAAATATTTTGCATGTTTGGGTTTGGAGATTTGCAGTCTAAAATCATACTCTAAAAACACAGAAAAATTGGGGTTTGTTTTTGGGAAACAATATCTGGGAAAATAATGATAATGAGAGTTATCCCACAAAATCAGTGTGAGAGGTTGCTCACAAGATTTTTACTGGCAATTTGGCAGGACCTATGCAGGGGCTGGAAGGCTCTTCTGAATTCAAGCTTAGTCAGGCACACTTAATTCCAGGCTGTTTGTTCTGCCTAAAGACATTTTCTTCTGAAGAAATTTTCTGGTGGTAAAAAAATCGGAAAGCAGGGATCTCTCTGGCTGTCTCAAAACCCCCCAAACTTATCAACACTCCACAGAATAACCCTGGGCCAAGATCCTGGGGCTGCACAAAGTACAACTTGACGTATACAAGCAAGTACACACTGCTCTGTGTCACAGAGTATGTGGCAGAGAGCCTCCTCAGATAAGGATCTTCCTTGAAAGACAGAGGATGCTGTGAAAGACAGTGGCTGCTCAGAGCTGCCTGCATGCAACTGGTGTTAACTGGGACAGCAATAACCTCACTGGGGCACTGGGATGGAGCTCTGCCTTGTGCTGCATGAGCAGTTTCATCCTGAAAACAGGAGAAATCCAAATGCTCCGGCTGCTCTTGGCAGCTCCTGGGGCAGGAGTGGTTCGAGCTAAACCCGAGCTGGTGGCAGCACAGGCTCAGCCCCAGGGGAGCTGCACCAGCAGGCAGATGAGGAGAGATAGGGCTGGTGACACCTGCTCGGCTGCAGGGGCACAGCACAGCACTGCTGGTGACATGCAAGGCAGGTCGGGTGGCACTGAGCCAGCCCCGCTGCCACCAGCTCAGCCCTGTGCCCACATCCAGCTCAGAAAAAACACAGGGGCAAGCAGCAGGCAGCCTTGGTTGGGGGGGACCCTGGGCAGGGCCAGGGCTGCCTGGAGCTCGGGCCCGCGCTCCGGGAAGGGGCAGGGCCCGGCCCCAGCTGTGGGGACGGGCACCGCCCTCCCTGTGCTCGCTGAGGGCTCCGCTCCCCGGCGGAGCTGGCCGGGGGCTGTGGGCTCCGCTCCCGGGGGGCTGTGGGCTCCGCTCCCCGGCGCAGCTGCCAGGCCCGGCCTGCTCAGGGGATTGCCTGAGGCACAGAGCGGCAGCTCCCTGAAACACTGAGCTTCTCATCCCTGGAATCGAGAGCTGCTCAGTGTTTGGAGACTGGGAAAGCTCTCCGAGGTGTGCAGGTGCCAACGCTGCCTGCCCAGACGGGCACAGCCCGCCAGGTCCTCCCACGGCGCTGCCTCGGCCTGTGGCCTTGGGCCGGCCAGCTTGAGGCCGAGACAGGGGCTGTGTGTGCTACACTGGCATACATGTTACCTTATAGTGCCTCTGGGAATAGGCTGGCCTCAGTTTTTCCAGGTTTTAATCACATTCCTGGCATAAATGTTGCTGTGGTAGCTCGTCCAGCTCCCTGGGCAGCCCAGACCCAGCCCCTGCAGGGCAGCCCACCAGTGGCTGTCCCAAAGGAGGAGTTGGCACACACTCCTGCATCCTTCAGGCAGGAATCTGTGGTGTGCCTATTATTTATACAGCAGTTTCCAGTTGTAAGAGAGTGAATTACCAGGTTTGCCTTTATTTGGATGGGCCATCCCAGGTCCCAGGTGTGAGGGGGACACGGCAGGAGGCACAGTTTGGCCTTGGCCCTGAGGGCAGGAACAGCCAGTCTGACATTCAGGGAGGGCTGGCAAGCCATCAGTGCTTCAACCAAGTTTTCCTGATCTCCTTGCAAAGGGAGATGACACACACACTTTAGCTAAGGTTTGACTTAATAAATTGAACAGGACATTTGAGACAGGAGAAAGCCCAGGGGAACAAAGGCTGGTGAGGTGAGTAGTTAGTGCTGTCACCCCAGGTGTCCCCAATAACTGAGGTGTGCAATGTATGTGCAATGAGATTTCACTGAACATCAACCTTTAGGTCTCTACAACACAATCATTTTTCTGGCCATAACCACATTTAAAAGGCATTACTAAACATCAAAGTTTCATCCTCCTCCACAAAGGCTGCCTTAGAAGAGTGCTGAGTACCTGAATCATTGTGCCATGGAGCACATGGACTCCACTGCTAGAGAGGTGGCTGTTTTTTTTCCTTTCTCCCCCTCCGCAAAATTTCACCACTCCTGGTCCTGTGAGAAAATCACTCCTGAAATATTTTTGTAAAGAGAATGTTGCCAACACAGACCTGAAGAGCCCAGACCTAACGATGTAACCAAAATCCAAGGTCTGCCAGTGTCACACATGGCCCAGGGTTTGCTCCGAGGAGCCCTGGAGTAGAGATGACTTTGGCACTGCAGTGTTACAAGTCAGCATTTCTGCTGCCAGCATCTCATACGAGCACAGAGATAACATCAGACTTACAAGAAAATGAGTCAAATAAGAAATTCAAAAAGGAGGAAGATCTGTGCTGATTGTGGGGCAGCACATTAGGAAGGATCGGGCACTGGATTGGAAGACAGTGTCTCATCCCTGCCCTCGATCTTTGGGAGCATTTCCCTCACCCTGTCTTCCCCTCCTCTGTTGCCCTGTAGTGTGCACACTGTGGGGCCCTGAGCCCTGGCCAGTACTCTCTCTGGGGCACACACAGGAATCCTTTGGGCACACTCTCAGATTTCCACTCTTCCCTTGCTCCCAATCAAACCAAGAATTCCCTCTGCAGCTTTTCCAGACCACTTTTCCTGAGGCTTGCTCCTGCTATTCCACCTTCATTAGAGGATGTGACTGGGGCAGAGACTCCCTAGATCCCCCTAGAAAACTGTAATCATGAACATTTGATTGCCAACAACCTCAATCCAATCTTGTGCCCTTCACAATCCACTGAAGTCCTGCTTAGGAGCGTCTCCTGGCTGCAGCTGGAGATCCATCAACCCCTGGTGAGTGCAGCAGGATGTCACTTGTCACTGTTCTTCCCCCTGGTACCCACCTGCAGCACTGCCCAGTGTCCCCCACTGTGCTGCTCACAGCATTTCCCCACTGCTGCTGGTGGGGCTGGGACATGCCAGCTGCTGGAATCCCTGCCCAGAGCTGGCCCTGCCCCAGCCCCAGGAGGGATGGGATGAGATGCAGGCTGCTGTCACAGAGTCATGGAAGGGTTTGGTTTGAAGGGACCTTAAAGCTCCTCCTGTTCCACCTCCTGCCAAGGGCAGGGACACCTTCCCCTATCCCAGGCTGCTCCAAGCCCCTTTCCTGCTGCAGCAGCACTCAGGGTTAAGATGGCAGTAACCCTTTAACACTGTGTCCAAGTCTCTGCAGATCTGAGGATTTCTGTGGGTATAAAGGAGGGGTTTCATTCATTAATTTTAGGGCATCCCACACAGCAGGTTTTGCCCCAGTCTGCACTGGAGACTTGCTCAGAGCCATAGAGCAGGAGAGTGACCTGGACAAAGAGCCACCCACTCAGCCCAGGCTGCCTTTTCTTCTCTTTCCTCCCCCTTCCTTCTCTTTCCACCCAGGCTGCTCCATCCAAGGGTACCTTGGCAGCCTTGGAACACACCATAATTCCTTCACAATTCAAATGCATGCAAAACCACAACATGGTAACTCATGTTAGGGGGAAACAAAGCAGGAATAAGAGCAGCAGAAAGAGCAGAAACACTGAAAGGCACCAAATCATGCTGAAATTAGCTCAAAATTGCGGCAAAATGATTTGGCAAGACTCCTCAGAAGGAAAAAACAACTTTATCTTTTGGGGGTTATTTTTATGGTCACTATTCCCATGAAATTTCATATCAAGTGGGTAAAAGAAGGCTGCTAAAATCAATGCTCTATTATTTTCATCTCAAGGTCCCCAAAAGCAGACTCAAAAAGGATAAAAATATAAATCATTCTTCTGTACTTCACTTCTCAGAAAAGCACTTTACTTCAGGCACACTTTTATAGGATCTGGACCAAAGACTCTTTTTTCCTCTGTCTAGACTTCACATTAATGGTTTCAGGGCCTATTTTGGTTTGTTTCCAGCCAACTGGGAATAACCAGGTGACAGTTTCTCTTTCCCAGCAAGTTGCTGCATTAAGCGTAATGATAAGGAGGCTTAAACCAGGCCTGGAACTGTGGGAAATCCTCAGGAAAAGGCTCTGTGAGGTCTCAGCACAGGCCCAGAAATGGATGTAGAATTTAAAAAGAACCTGCACAAATTATCTCTGTGGCCCCTTGACCTCTGGAAAGTAAATGTGGTGAAAGCTGAGGTTGAAGGGACCATCCCATCACCCTGAAATCCTGGATTGTGCTGCAGCTCTTGCCTTGGAACATGAGCAGCAGCAGCTGTGCCTGGAGCAGGAACAGCTCTGTCAGCCCCCAGCTGGCTCATCCCATCCCTGGGCTGTGAACAGGGAGCTCCCCAAGCACTCCTGCCCTCCCTCCCCAGGGTCCCCACCCTGCTGGGACTGACACTGGGATGGGGTGTGTGTCCGCTGGGACAATGCACAGCTTCTGGCTGCCCTTCCCACAGAACTCCCTGCCTTCTGTTCCCTGCCTGGCTCTGCCAACCAGGACACACGAGACAATTCAGGATGAAGCCAGAGTGAAACCTGTCCTGAGTGCTGGAAGTTTACCTTTGGCATGGCTTGGGCCAGGTTTCTTACCTTGGCAGGTAATTTCACTGCATCACCAGAAATCTGACATCTGATAAAAGCCAGAAAATGGCTCTTACTGGGATGGACATTCCTGAGCTGGAGATTTTCCCAGGAGCCTGAAGTGACACAGAACTCGAAAGGATTCACCTCTATGGATTAACCATCCTGACCTTGCTCAGGGTGAGGACTGTTCATGATCTCACAAGATCTTTTCCAAGCCGTGTCATGTTCCCAGAAAATCAATCAGCCTTTGCCAGGTATTAACACTCCCCTCAGTCACTTTCCTGTGCTGGTATCTCCACTCCTCTGTACCCTCAGCTTTTCTCCTCCAAAGCTGTATCCCCTTCTCACTGAGACTGACACTATTGGGTGATTGCTTCCCGGGGCTGAGCACTCAAATCCACCCAACTCTAGCTCACCTTCCTTTTCATTTCATTTCTCTGTCCCCTCACGCTTCTAAAATAATTGCCTTGCTCTGAGCAGATGTGTTTGTAAACAGAGACACATGGACCTAACTGGGAACATGCACCCTTCAGTAAATATTATTGTAGCATTTTTATGGTCTTCTCTGCTGAAGAAACAGGGAGGGAAACTGCAAGATGGTTTCAGAGTCTGGCTTGCTGACAAACCCCAAGAATCCCGGAGCACAAATGCAGAAATGCTGTGCTGACCTCAGCTCTGTCCTGGAGCACCCTGTGCCCAGCCCCTCGCCTTGATGTGCTGCCAGAGGCTCTTCCCAGGGGCCAGTATTCCATCAGGACTTTGCAGACTGACCCAGCCCTATTTCAGGAGAGCTGAGCTCACCCTGAGCTGCATCTGCCACTGCAGGGTTGTCACCTTGTCCCTCAAAGCTGAGCTTCTGGGGGGTATTTTTACTTGTGTCAGAAACTGGGATTGTGACAATCCTGCTGCTTTTGTTTCCAACATCCAGAGATAAATTGAAGCTTTTCAATATAAATGATTTACCCTGAAAAGGAAAACAACTAATGGAGAAGCCCCAAAATACTGGGGGTTTGTTATGAGAGAAGGTTTGTCCCATATCTGGGCTTCCTCTCAGGCTGCCTTGGAAAAGGACAGAAAGCAAAAAGAGTCTTAAAAGCACGAAGGAATAGGTGCAAACCACGAAACCTCATCTTTTCCCTTTGGGTTCCTACTGCCAAAGCTCTGGAAACTGTAAAAAGAGCATTCTCCCAGGAATTCAAGAGGTGGGAGGGGGCAGCTTTGGGAGACACAAATATTTCAGGTTGTGACTCAAGGCTCCAGCAGTGCCCATTCATTATTTTTATTCCACTTTGATACCATTGTCCCCGGTACATTCACAAGCCCGTGCCGTATCCTGTTTTGTTCCCTGACACCGCTCCCTGCACAATCGCAGGAAGCCCATCAGGAAGCGGCCATCGGGGGCTGCTTTGTTTCCATCCACAGAGAACAAAACAAGCTCCTGCAGCCCGAGATGACTTATCCCAGACTGAGGAAAAACAACAGCATGAAAGGATCCCAGCAGCATCTCCAGGAGCGAGCACAGCCTGCGCTGCTCCCTGCGCCAGGAGCCTGCAGCACCTCAGCAGCTCTCGAGGGAATGCTCAGCTAAAAGGAAGTATAAGGAATAATCCATCACTGACACCTACAGTGCAGAGTGAAGGTCTGGACACTCTATGGGAAAAAACACAAGTCCAACATAATCCTGCAGCTGAATCCAAAATGGAATGTGGCTTGTGTTTTCCAGTCTGAGGGCTTGAGTCTGTGTCCTGAGCCCTGAGCCAGGTTTGGGTTAAATCTGAGCTCAGGCTCTGTGTGCCCAAGACATCAGAGCACAAACTCAGGGTGTGAGGCCAGAGCTGGGTTTGGGTTAAATCTGAGCTCAGGCTCTGGGTGCCCAAGACATCCAGAGCACAAACTCAGGGTTTGAGCCCAGAGCAGGTTCCTCTGGCTGCATCCCACAGAGCCCCGAGATAAGAGGAGAGGGGGTGGAGGTCCAGGGGCCTGTTTGTTCCCCAAGGAGCACATGCATGCTCCTGATCCAGCACTGGGAGTCTGATCTGTGCCTCTGCAGCAGACAAGTGGCTCTGACTGGGATGGACAGGTCCTGACAGAGAGATTCCCAAAGAGCCTGCAGTCACACAAATCACACTCCCATTTCCAGGTGCTGGGAGACACAGTGCCATAAATCCCTCTCAAATATCAGGTTAAATCTCCTGATTGGCCCAGGTTTGCATTTCCCTGTCCCTGGGCACACTCAGGTGCCCCTGTGCAGCGCTGCAGCCTCCTCTGGCTCCTGACCCACACCCCAGCTGCTCTGCTGAGCCTGGCAGTGGAGCTGAGGGCTGCCACCCTGCTGGGATGGCAGGATCTGTGTTTTCCTTGTGCACTGAGCCCAGCCCCTGTGGCTCCAGTGAGGGGATTGTTTCTGCCTACGCCTATAGCAAAAGCAGAGATTTTGTGAACAAGCCTGCCCGTGGCATTCCAAGGAAAACAGCTCAGCAGCATTACACTGAGATATTTTCTTTGTCAATCTCCATCGAGATATTTGAACAGGAAAACCCAGTTTACACCAGTGGAAATTCCCAGGAGCTTTTGATTTCTTTACAAAGGAACACCAATGTTTTAACTATGGTGCAAGAGGAAGGTCCTGGAAGGATTCAGGGATTGCCATCACACCTACCTCTTGGACAAAAAGGCTGAATCTCATCCTGGCATCTGGGCTGGAGCCCAAAGTTAATATTGCCATGCAAAAAGGAGTTGACAAGGTGCTGCTCCTGCTCCTGATATCAAGCGTGGCAGAGCAAAGACCACCCCACCAACAGGTCCAGGGAGCTGCAGCAGGGAAAGAGCCTCTGCTGCATAAACATAGTGAAGCTCTTGCTGAGGACAAACATTCCTGCTAAATAAACACATCCAAGGCCTTCTCTGGTGTTACAGCTACACGAACCAGGCTTGAATCAGCAAGAATCTACAAGAACCAGGCAGTGAATACTGGTTCCTGGCTCACCCAACAGCAGATGTGAGAGTAAAACTGAAATAAAGGGCTCTTTCACAGCTGTATTAATGTCCTTGTGCCTCAGTTTCCCTGTCTGTGTGATGCTGCACCCCAAAGAGCTCAGATTTTGTAAATCCCTTGTCCTTGGAGAAGGAGGCCACAGAACAGCCAAGTGTTATCCCAGGGGTAGGATTGATAGACAAAGCAAAACTGAGACTTTCCTCTGAGACTGAGCAAAAAACCCTCTCCAAAATTTCTTATCAGTGACCATTAACAGAAGGGCTGTTGGCTTTATCAGAGTGGTACTGAGAAGGGTGTTGAGCCTGGCTCGGATAAATGAGGTCCCTTGGCACCACAAGAAGTCCCAGAATGGTCCAAGTCTGTGCCCAGGGATAGTTTTCCATGCCTGGGAGATCCAAAGTCTGGTGCAGCAGGGTCCATGGGCGAGCCCCTGGCAGGGATTTGGATGTTCTGCTGCAGGGGGGGCAGACCAGAGCTGCAGCAGAGGCTCCTGGTGGGTTTGGGAAGGGCTGGGAGCCAGGGCTGCCAGGAGGCAAATCCCAACCTGGAGCCTGCTCAGTGCTGTGGCTTTGGCCAGGTCACTCAGCTCTACATCCTTCTCCTTCTCTTTCACCCTGTCCCCAAGGGCCAGTCTGGGGCTGATTGTGCAGGTTTCTGCCATCCCCAGGACACCTGCTCAGACCTCTGTGGGACCCATCTTATCCCTCAGCAGATCCCCACCTGTACAATCAATGTGATGGCTTTGTCCTGGTTCATTTTGCTGTATTTTAAATGAAAATCATTAGCTCTGAGTTGATAACTGTAGGAGGGCCTGCCAAGTTCTGTCACAGCAATGATCCCAAAAAACAAAGCCACCATCTCAGGTGAAGCTGTTCCAGTAATTTTGCAGCCTGGGAACCAACACAAAGTACCCAAACACTGCTCCAAGTCATTGTGTCAGTGAAACTAAACAAAGATTAAACCCCAGGTTGTCCCCAAAGCTCTCTCTCCTACAGAGCACAGGATCTGCCTTTGCTCCTGCACTCTGGGGTGTTTTCTGAGCTGACTGCAGAGTGTCTCCCTTTTGCTGGAGAGTTTCTTACACTCAGCCTGGGCTCAGTAACACAAATAAGAAGCAGAACCCTCGGCACATCTCCATGTTCTCAGCAGAGCTGATAGTGCTGCTCTTATCTCCAGCAGGGCAAGTCCCCTGAGCTGTGTTGAAAAGCCTTTTATCAGATGCAGTGCAAGGAGAGTTCTCTCTGAGATGTAGCTCTGCAGCTTTGGCAGCAAACTGGGGCTTCTGAGTGAAGCTCCTCTGGTTTTGTTTAGTGTTGGGGTGAGGGAGCAGGACAAGGTCCTGTTTGTGGGGCTGGCAAGACAGGGCTGCTCCTTGGCCTTCCCGAAACAACTCCCCACTCCCCGAGCCAGAGGAAAGCCCTGTCAGAAATGGCTTAACGATCTTCTAATATTTCCCTGCAATTAAAGGGCACATCTGTCTTGCAGACCCTGTCCTCCTCTGCTAAAGCACAGACATGAACTAAACAGTCTGTGGTGTCGGGCCGGGGTAACAAAGGGGCCCATTCATAACACAGCACTCGGCCACTTTGTGTGTGTGAAGTGAGGGAGAGTTTGCATTTGGAGAATAACCTGTGCTGGAGCACAGGAGACTTCTGCTCTCATAAATCAATCAGCTTTCCCTGTTAATAACCCAGGCTGCTCCCAGCCCTGCCCGCAGTGAGCAGCACACCCTGCAGAGAGCCAGCTCTGTGGCAGGGCTGGGGATTGAACAGGCTGCCAGAGCTCTGACTGAACAGGGCTGGCACAATTGGCACCAACTGGGTTCCTCAAGGTGGGGGGACAAGGGGCCATCCCAGCCCAAGGAATTCAGGGGCACCTCTGTGACCTGAGCTGTGCCAGTCCTGGGCTGGCATTTCACACTGTCCCTGTGGCTGGGTCACTGCCAGGGGTGGCCCTGCTCTTGTCTTGGCAGGAGAAGGGGAGCACTGCACAGCAAACCGAAGTGAACCAAACCAAACCAAGCCCAACCAGACAAAACCAAACTGAACCAAACCAAACCAAACCAAACCAAACCAAGCCAAGCCCAACCAGACAAAACCAAACTGAACCAAACCAAGCCCAACCAGACAAAACCAAACTGAACCAAACCAAACCCAACCACACAAAACCAAACTGAACCAAACTAAATCAAAGCAAACCAAACCAAGCCAAGCCAAACCAGACAAAATCAAACTGAACCAAACCAAACTAGACCAAACCAAACCAGATGAAACCAAACCAAACCAAATCAAACCAGATGAAACCAAACCAAATCAGACCAAACCACACCAAACCAGACCAGACCAAACCAAACTGAACTGAACCAAACCAAACCAAACCGGACCAAACTGAACCAAACCAAACCAGACTGAACCAAACTAAACCAGACCAAACCAAACCAGACCAAACCGAACTGAACCAAGCCAGACCTAATCAAACCAGACCAAACCAACAACCAAGCACCTCTCAAAGACTCATTCCTGATTTTAGTGAAACTGAGGGCTTACACCCAAAGAAAATCAATTGAGGCACACCTTGGAAGAATCCTAAGCCAAGGCCAGGTTCTGCCCTGGCTGGGAGTGTCAGGCAGTCCCTGTAGATAAATCCAGGTGCAGTGTTTAACATTAATTTGTAAATGCCTTGGGAACGGGCTCTTAGGGTTTTTTCTCTTTTCTGAGCCCAGCACCTTGGTCATGGGCTGTATCTCTGTCTCTTAGAGCTCTCCCCATACAAACAAACATAGTTCACACCTCAGCATACCTCATTTCCTCAGCTTTCAAGCAAGCAGGAAATGGCCAGGAAGCAGCCACAAGATGGTCCTGTGGTTTCAGTACTACAGTGACATTTGGGAAATGGGGGCTCATTTACTATCTCGGCAGCCAAGTTGTTTGTTCAGTCTAGCCAAAGATTTTGTGTAAAATGAGGGGTAAAAAGGGTGTCAAGGCCATGGGGTAAGGGATGGAAAAGTCCAGAATGTGGTGGGAGATCCTTGTCATATCCTGAGAAAATTCTAGAGGCTGGGGGAAAATTTACAATCCTGATGTTGGACAGAAGGTCAAAACAATTATCCAGAGAATTCCACCTTAAATTAACCAAAGTTTGCTTTGGATATTCTGAGTGTTCCATTGCAGTTTTAACCTTTTCAGTTTCCTTAAAATATTGCAATTGGTTTCCAACTAAAGTGGAGTTTCAAAGGAAGCCTTGAAAAACCTGAGAAGGCACCAGGTAGGGCAGCCTGTCAGAGCTCAGCCTTTCCAGGGAACAGGAGGGCTTGGATCCATTTGCATCTTTCTGAGGCAAAGACACCACATAGAAAAAGGTCAGACTGTATCTCACAGGACTCTCCTGTGTCTGTCCTTGGTACAAACACAGTGAATTCTGTCACAGCCTTTGGGGACAAGGCCAAATTAGGGCTCCTCATGCCAGCACAGCCACTGGGAGCTCTGTCTTTGCCTTTGGGGTGATGTGTGACCCAACCTTCCCTGCA
This sequence comes from Zonotrichia albicollis, assembly GCF_047830755.1. NCBI lineage: Eukaryota > Metazoa > Chordata > Aves > Passeriformes > Passerellidae > Zonotrichia > Zonotrichia albicollis. Next base: position 7,269,150 of record NC_133845.1, on the reverse strand, counting down.
ACTCTTTGTGTATTTGTGCTTTGTGTGAATGCGAGAATGATTCCAACTCACACAGGATCTGTCCTGAAAAACTTCCAATAGCCAAGCAGTTGAAATCTGTAGACTTGTATTTTAAATACTTTATACAAATACTAAAGAAGCAATTGGATGCTTAGAAATAATTTAAGAAAATCTGTTTTGCTTTTGGCTCTGGCTGATGCCATTTGACTGCACAGATACCTCAATATCAATAACGTTTGGCATTTTGATATCATGGTGACTCAAACTACATCAGATTCTTATCCTGGCAGGACTCTGGAGGTCTAAGAGAGACCAAGTGGATTCCCCTGGGATACCTGGCACAGACTGCTCTGAGCAGCTCTTGCAACCTGAGCTGAGTTTTCTGGGGGTCTGATTTTCCTCAGCACTCAGGGAGCTCAGTGGGGCCCCTTTGAAGACACAGGCTCTCCCTGGCTGGGAAGGTCCCACAGGAACATGCAAGGGAGGAAGCAGGAGTGCCTCCTTTCAGGTCTTACAGTCACCTTCCTCATCAGCATCCCCTGGGAGTGAGATTTCCGCAATTCAGCAGTGCCTCCCTGGTGCTGCCCTGCCTCTTCCTGGGGGTCTGAAATGAGGGTGATGATGGAATTTCTCTTCCATGGGGGCAACAAAGAGATCCCAAACATTGCTTCAGATGATGTTTATAGGGTTGTCAGTAAAAAAATCAGTCTCTCACAAAGAACAAAGCTTTGAAAGAACCTGAGGCCTGGTTGGGGATTTGCTGACAAAACACCTGATGGAGCTACTACAAAATAGGGGGAAGAGGGAAAATGGATAAAGCACTGCAAAATTAGAATTGCAGAGTCACAGCAGGGTTTGGGCTGGAATGTCTTTAAAGCCCATCCAGTCCCACCCTGCCATGGGCAGGGACACCTTCCACTGTCCCAGGGTGCCCCAAGCCCTGCCCAGCCTGGCCTTGGGCACTGCCCGACCTGGCCTTGGGCACTGCCAGGGATGTGGGGAGGAATAGTTTGAGAATAGGAGTCAGCTCCCAGGAGAAGCTGGTGGGGCAAAACCTTCTATGCCATTTATCTATGGCATCCTAGTGCCACAGATAAATGCAGGTTTGGGGGAGCACAGGCTGTGGAGATCAAGATCATTTCACCTATCTTACACTGATGTAATCCCTGATGTTTTACTGTCCCCTCCTCCTCCATGTCACCACACACAGAACATGTTTGGGAATGCCAGGGGACCTCAGGGTTAACCAGGGAGACAACTTTTTCAGTGTCATCAAGGAAAAATGTTGGTGGGGATTGTTGAACATGTCAAAATATTGCCTGGCCCTCTCTCACACACTCAAGGTCACCCTTAGGGGCAGATTTCACGCTGCTTTTCTCATCTCTGAACAACTTTTCTGTAACACAGTCATAGGAGGCCCAAGGACATCACTCTCTGGGGGTCACACAGCACAACTGCAGCAAAATTGGGCTGAGAGCATAAGGATTTGTGTTCCCAGGGCAGTGCCTCAGGTGCTAAGCCACAGTGGGATGTGCAAACAAGGGTTTTCTTCAGAGACATCTTTGAAAGGGAAAATCTGAATTAGGCATGCAAGTACATTTTATCCTTCATTTAAACCTTCTCAGATCCTACTCTGTGCCTTCACCCAGCCCATATAAAATACACAGAGGTAAAGCCTCAAGCAGCCAGAGTAGGGACAGAACATTCTGTCTCTGTTTCATTCATTAGGCCTTTTCTCCCCAGCCTTGCCTGCAATTCCCATTTCCTTGCCTCTCATAGCACACACCCACTCTGCCTTACTGCCTTGCAGTCACAGGGAAACTGGTTTACAGTGAGCTTTTAAAAGAATATTCTGCTTCTGAGCATTCCTGCCTGATTTTGTGGGCAGCAGCAAAGGGATCAGTGGGACCCTGGTTTCTTCTCCAGTGGGGCAGTTCCAGTCTGTCCATGATCTGAAAAATTCCCATCCCATTTTCTCATGTACACTGAGGGAACAATTTCTAATTTCTGGAGTTTGATAAAGATGGGATTGACTCTCTGATTAGAACCAACCACAAAGACAGATCCAAGCTCAATAAGTCTGGGCAATGTAAATCTGGGTTTGTTTTTCACTTTGGGAAGGAACTTTAAAGACTCAAACAGCACAGTATCTTCCTTGGATGTGCCCAAGTTATCTTTAATGTATGACCTGAAGTTTTTAGCTCTATTTGGGTAGAAAGCCTAAGCCAAGTATTTATAACCCAGGCTTTCAGTTCATTCTGATAGCAAAAAAGGACATTGCCAATGCTATTAAAAAAAAAATTAAAAAATAATTAGTGGTTTGAATGAAACTGTTGAGCTGAAAATTCTGTAGTTGCAGGAACTTTCAATCTGGTTCTCTAAAGACTTAATTCATACATGAGGATCCAGGGCCCTCCCCTCAATTTGTTTCCTTTCTCCTTGAGGTATTTCTGTGATTAACAAGCAGATGGGAGTGTGACTTTTGCTTCCATTTTCACTGAAATAACAAATCCACTTAAACCACAAAATTCAGTAAATATCAAGCATAAAACAAGCCAGGAGGAGTTTGCATTTCTGCTTCTGTCAGTTCAGGTTTTAATGTGCTTGATTTCCTTTGACTGTCAAAATTAAGAATGGGTATAAATTGAAATAGCCTGGGATAGAAATGTGGATGAATGTGACAAACCATGGCATAGGATCCCTGAATGTCTGAGTTTGGAGACCTTAAAAATCATCTTGTTCTACCCCATGGGCAGGGACACCTTCCACTATCCCAGGTTACCCCAAGCCACATCCAGCCTGGCCTGGGACACTTCCAGGGATGGGGAGTGTATATTAAAGTGTAATTAAGTAATGAAGTGTCATTAATTTAACTGTAATTGAGTGCATATAGACATTCAAGTCAACTTCTCACAATAGCAGGAGATTTTACCATTTTGCTGCCCTGAATTCCTTCCATAAAAGATATTCCTGGTTCATTGAGGATGAATGTGGCACAAACAGCTCAGTGGCACAAACCCCAGAGTGGCTGATTTGAAGCAGAAAAAGCCATTTTCAGTGCAGCACAGAGCAGGGGACGTGTGTGACTGTGTGGACTCAGTCACACCCTCAGCCAGACACAAACCCTGTGCAAGCTGCAGAAAGAACAACAGGAAATGGCCGGGGGTATTTATAGCAGGATTGTGTTTATCCTGAAGTGATGTTTGCACAGATTATGATGAAGCTTTTCGTGGGAGAGGACACAGCTTGTGTCAGCTGGAGGTTTGCATGCACTTCACCCCATGTGCTCCTGGCAGACTCCCTCATCCCCTTGGCTTTCCTTGGCCTTTTGCAGCTTTGCTGAGCACCAGGAGTCCCCCCTATCCCCCTCTTCCAGTGAGCCCTGGTACCACCGGGGTTAGCCCAAAACTTGGCTTCTGCAGGTTTGCAAATCCCCCCTGGGATGGCACGAGAGGAAAACAACCTCTCACACATCAGTGTCCTGAGTCACTGAGAAATGCAGGTCCTGCTGCCGCCACACAAAAGTTCTTCTCACATTTTGGGTCCTATTAACAAAGAAACTGATGGCACAAAATACCTTTTATCAGAGCTCAGCTCTGCAGGTCCTGCTGCTGCCACACAAAAGTTCTTCTCACATTTTGGGTCCTATTAATAAAGAAACTGATGGCACAAAATGCCTTTTATCAGAGCTCAGCTCTGCAGCACAGACTCCTCCTTTCCTGCAATTCTCTTGGGGGATAATTTCTGTGTCCTTAATTTTCAGAGGGGGTATTGAAACACCTCCCAATTTATCCCTTTTTCGAGGGAAGGCATCCAACAAGAAGTAATAATTTTCATGGACAGATCATCTCCATATCCCCAGCCTCACCTTTGCCATCTCTCTCTGATTTGAACATGTAAATAGACTTTTTCTAATTCATCTAAATTTCCCTGAAGAGGCAAAAAACCCCTTCCAAATATGGGAGGTGAAGTAGATAGGGCAGCAACTTAATATCTCTGTGGGGTAAAGAGCCCTCCACCCTCCCACACAGCCTTGCAAGCACACGTCCATCCCTGCTGAGCAGTTTATCTCAGCCACAGATATGGAATGGGGAACGCTAAAATAATAGCGATAAAAAGTGGAACTCGAGCAGCAAAGAACCTGCTATTACTTCATTGTCAGAACAGTTCTTCCTTATCTGAGTCTCATCTCCTGAGGTTTGTTCAACTCATGAGCGCTCAGCTCATTTCTCTGTTTACACCCCATGATATCTGAAAACCTTGATTAAAAGCAATCAGAAAAATCCATCATATGACACTGAGACCGTTTGCAGCCTGTGACAGTTATTAGCAAATGTTAACCTTTCCTTTGAGAAAACAGAAGGAAATCCTGCTTTAATTTAGGCTTTCAAAGATCACCCCCCTCTATCTCTGCAGTAAATCAGAGCATCTCCACGAGGCCATTGTTTGCAAATATAATAAGTCCCGGGTTTGTGTGTTTAAAACCAAACAGCGAGAGCAAAGCATCAGGAAGTGCCCGTGAATGGGAGCTGCGGCTCGGGATGGGCGCATTAATTACTGCAATTGAGCCAATGCCCCGTGAATACCGTGCGAGGCATTATCAGCGCTATTAGAGCTTCATTAGGGCTGCAGGAGCGCGGGCAGCTCCCCGGGCTCATTTGCATCCTGCTCTGACAGGTGCTGCTCCAGGTGTCCTATTGTCATCCCGAATTAATAAACATGCTCCGAGCCCTGCTCCTTTCATCGTCTGTGGGAGGGAGGCAAGAATAGAGCCCGACACGGGCTGTCGGGGGGGGGGGGGGGGGCAGAACAACCTGACCTCATCTCCCAAAAAGCCTTTTGCTGGGGCTTTGCCAGGTTTCATTTCGAAGTGATGAGCTCGTACCTGTCAGAGCTGCCATCCGTGCCGGAGTGCCGGCTGAGGCAGGACTGACACCGGCCGTGCTCTGCCCTCCATCCTACAAATCAGTGGGGCTCGAGGCTCCCCCAAATGTGCCCTCTCATATCTCCTTTATAAACTCATCCTTGTCCATCCCTGACCCCCAGGTTCTACCTGCCCCTCCCTTGCCAGTTCATCACTCACACACTAAAATTATACTCCTAAAGCCATCCTGCTGTTGGTTTTTACACTTTTATTCATGGCAGGTGCTGATGAACCTTAGTAGGATGCACACAGCTTGCTTTGCTTTCCAGTCCCATGCTTTAGTTGAACATAACCTTAATTGAACATGGAATTGTATTTATAACTGGTTTTTCAAACTTGTTAGGATGTAATTTCAAGCTGTTCCCTGCAATCTTAAGAAATTCAGTCCTATTAAATAAAAGGTGATGTTCTTATGCATTTGGAGCATAATTCAGGCTTTCCAGAAGAAAACCAAATCCCACAAGAGCTGGCAGCAGCAGTGCCATGTCACCCAGTGTCCCTCTTTCCATCCTTCTGCAGCAGCCAGTTGGCCCCACACTGTCCCTTCTCTGGCTTTTCTGTGTTCCCTGATTTCCCAGAGCCTCCGTGGCCATGTGGTGTCCAGATCCCATCACAGCAGGGCTTTGTGCTGGGCCCAGCTCAGTGCCAGGGGAGCAGTGGCTGTAGGGCCTTGGTGGCTGCTGTCACCTGCCTGATGGCTCCCACCAGCTCCTCATGCTCCTCAAGCCCTTCTGGCAAACAGGGAATGCACTCCAGCCTCATCCCAGGGCTCTCTGTGCCTTGGGGGGTGCAGAAGCTTCATTGAATCTGCAATATTGCTGTCCATAAAAAATTCCAGGCTGTCCTCATTGCCTTCACTAAGGTAACAATTGAAGCTCCTGCTGTTAATGAGCAAAGGATATTCCTGAATGTCCTAATATTCCAGAAATTCATCCCACCCTGCCTCACTCCACTGAGGTACAACCAGAGGGAGGAAGTCTGGGCTTCAGGGCACCTTTCTCAGCTCCTGCACTAACAAATGTCCCTGACTTGGTGAGATAATAAGCACTTCTCTAAAACACTAATTCATGCCCAGAAGAGCAGGTGAGTGACCTTATCAGGGGAGCAGGTCCTCCATGCTTCAGGTTGCCTGCCTGGCTCACCTTTTTATTTAACCCGGCCATCTTTTTATACAACTTGGCCATCTTTTAATTTACCTTGTGCATATTTTTATTTAGGATCTGCATCTTTCTGTTTAGCTCGTGCATTTTTTTTGTATAACTTGTGTATCTTTTTATATAACTTCAGCACCTTTTCATTTGCTTTCTGCATCTTTTTGTTTAGCCTTTAGTGCATCCTTTCTCTTTGAGTGATGAAGCAACAGCCTCCCACACCTGCACTCACTCTTGCACTGCCCCTGTACCCAGCCAGGGCTCTGAGCTTGCTCAAAAACCAAAACTCATTTCAAGTGCCTTTTTTTCACCCTTTTGTCTTTTAAGAACCAGCTTGTCACAAATGGCACTCACTAAATGACTGTCCAGGCAGACACAAAGGTGCAGCAGAGGAGGAAAGGCCCCGTCAGGTGCTGCAGAAGAGCCTCCAGTTCTATGGAGCATTGAGAGACAAGAGCTGTTCCTTGTTATTGCAGCCTCTTGGGAACATTTGCCTGCCATGTACCCGGGTGTGATCTGGAAGCAGATTTGCACCTGTCCCAGCAGCCCAAAATCAAACAATGACAGTGCTGAGAGAGCCAAGGCACGGCCAGGGGAGCTGTGCTCCTCTGCTGCTCTCTGGTTCTGGCACCACAGCACCAGAGCACAGGGTTTCTGTGATCCCAGACACCCACACACCTCTCTGCCCCAAAGAGAGAGCACAGGGTTCCTTGTGATCCCAGACACCCCACACACCTCTCTGCCCCAAAGAGGGAGCACAGGGTTTCTGTGATCCCAGACACCCCACACACCTCTCTGCCCCAAAGAGGGAGCACAGGGTTCCTTGTGATCCCAGACACCCACACACCTCTCTGCCCCAAAGAGCAGCCCCTGGCTAATGTGGCCTTTGCATCTCTGTTTGTCAGGGCTGGAAGGAGGAGAAGTGTCCCCAGGAGGACTGGGCAGGTCATGCAGCTCCATCCCAGGGGCTCTGGGTTCTGTGGGATGGGGCTGAGGGTTCTGGGCTCTGTGGGATGCCCCTGCATGGGGCTGAGGGCTGGGGCTGCACAAACCCAGCACCAGGTGTCCCATGGGGCCCCGGGAGTGCATTGCTTTAGGCTGCAGGGCTGCAGAGCACAGACTGTTTCTCTCTGTGTTTCACAAGCACCAGAACACTTCATCTCCTATAAATAGTTCTTTCCTAGTTTCAAAAGCTGCAACCCTTGCATCCAGCTGCTTTGAACTGGATTTCAGAGAGATTTTCTGCTGACATTTCAGGCACCTGCACGTTCTTTATCCAGGGCTTACAAAACTCTTTGTGGAGATTTGTCACTTCTCAGCTTTACCTCAGAAGAGCATTTCCTGTTATTATTTTACAATTAGGAAAATCAAGGCACATAAACCTCTGATGATTTTCTCTGGGTTTCTGGGTAAGGAGGAGGAATAAAGCCAAGGGGACTCCACTTGGTTTGATTCTGCCCAAAGCTGAGAGTTTCTAAAGAGGGCCATGTGAGCTGATTGTTATCTGCTGAGCAGAGCAGATACCAGCTGAGAGATCTCTCCTCCTTATCTTCTTACTAAATAATAGATGTCTGATTAGAATCTCATATGCTAAGAAAACTTTGTCACAGATAATGGCAGGTTTCTGAACATGTTTCTCTTCTAGAAGTACCCTTATCTCCATAACCCTTTAACTGAGTCAGAACAGAAGGTGAATATCCAAGGGCAGGTCCTGGATATAATTCCTGGGGAAGTTCTCACCTGCCAGCACAGGACGAGCAACGCTCAAGTTGTCCCTGTGCTTGTGCTGGGCAAATACACCCTGGGGATGGCTCCTATTCCAAGCAGCGCAAGGATGGGCAGGCAGGGATAAACAGGGAATGACTGAGAGTTCAGTGCCTTCTCCAGGCTGCACAAAAAGTGCCAGGGATGAATGTCCAGTGTCCTGGATCATAAATTCATGTTTTGAGACCTTGACACAGATTGCCCAGAGAAGCTATGGCTGCCCCATCCCTGGAAGGGTCCAAGGCCAGGACAACCTGGTCTAGGGGAAGGTGTCCCTGCCCACAGCACGGGGGGGTCAAGGTGATTTTTAAGGTCTCTCCCAACCCACCCCATGCAGTGACTCTGTGATATATGAAATCAGCATCAGCTGAGACTGAGCCATTTTACAGCTGTTTGCTTAACTCCACCACTTTCCCTGCTGTTTGTACAGGGTGAGAGCACATCCTTTAATCCCTGAGCTGATGACACTCCAGGGCCCTTTGTTTACTCCGGGCATTGCCCATTCTTTGAGCCCTGTGTGCACAAGCCCTGCACGTGCCCAGCTGTCTCCCCCACTGCTGCATTTGTGGGCACCCCAAGCACCCAGGCAGGGGGAGAGGAGCCTGGGATGAGACACTGATGGAAATGTGAGGGGACCACAGAATGGCTCTTGTGTGCCAGGAGAGGCTGTGAAAGCAGCACACACCTTGTGGAGGCTCAGCTCAACCAGAATGGAGCTCTCAGGACCTGGAATCAGCTGAGGTCGTGATCTGGGTGAGGACAGACCTTGGTGGCACTTGGGACAATAGTCTGTCAGGACTTGGAGGGATTTCTCTGCACAGCCAGCTCCTTCTCTGCTCCTCTGCTCCCCTGTTCCATGCACATTTCCCCTCTCTGCTGAGTGCCCACACCTTCCACATCCCACATTTGGGAAGGTTTGCCCGGCCAGCTGAGCTCCCCCAGCCTGGCAGAAGCTGCACGTGGTGAGCAAGGCCTGCTCACAAGGTGGAGTTTCTGTGGCTTAGGGTTATGTTAATTCATGAATTCTTTTTTATTTTTGGAAGCCTGCAGCTGTTAGTTTTGAAACAACAGAACCTCACGCAGCAATGGGGTAAGAAACGGATGGATGAAAGAGAGAAGCAGAGTCCTGAGCCTGTGCTGGCTGCTGGCTTTTAAACACATCAAATTTGGCTTGTGCAAGAAACCAGCTGGCATTTGGGCCCTGCTGAAACACTGGCAGTGCTGTGTGTGTGGATCCATGGAGCAGCTCCACAGGCACACACGGACTCTGCTGCCTCCTCCTCTCCGCCAGGGCACTTGCTGCAAACCCCTGGAGAACCTGGAGGCCTTCACACCCTGCCTCCTCCTCTGGAGCGGCCTTTGGTCTGTGGGAAAGCATTCCTGCCATTCTCCAAAGCCACGTTGCAAACACATGCAGGACCCCAAGGGTTGGGAGCTACACCCACCTCTCAGGACAGGCAGGGGCTGTGGGATGTTAATGAAGGACATGGATGGGAACAACCACTGATCTGTCTGTCCATGCCATGGCACTGCAGGACAGGCCTGCACTGAGATCTCTGCTGCTCCTGAGCAGAGCCAAAGTCATTCCCAACGTGGGACAGCATTGCTGCAACTGGAGCAGAGGAGGCAGGGAGGGAGCAGAGGGTTTGCTGAGGTACAGAGAGGTGAAGTGCCTGAGATCCCACAGTGGCACCACAGCTGTCTGAGCCACGCTGGGCACTGCTGACACAAAGGCTGCAGTCAATTAACAGCACAGATTTTTCTGATTCACCAGAACCTAAAAAAGCCAAAGCATCCCAATCCCAGGATTGCATCAGGAGGGCATTTCCAGCCAAGCCCTGGGAACCGCCTGTGCTGCTTTTTGAGAAAAGGCAAATCCAGATGGGATCAGGTGCAGGCTAAGGAATAACCAGAGAAGGAAGGTGTGAAGGGATCATAAGAGCTTTGTTTGTCCCAGCAAATGCCAGAGGGAGGTACAGCAGTGGTCTGTAAATGCCCCACAGAAGCCCTGGGAAGGGAAAGTGCTGCAGTGGTGCTGGCATGAGAAAGGCATGAATCAGTCATGAGCAAATGGCAGGCCCAAGCCAGAAGAAAGTGTCCAAACCTCAGAAGGAAGAAGTTACGGAAGTCCTGTTCAATGGGGAGCAGTGGGGGTGGAAAGAAAATCCTTTGGAGAAACCTTGGAGATTTTGGGAAAGGAATGACAGAACCTGGTGCTGTGACAGCAGAGCAGAGCCCTAGAACTGCTCCCACTCTGGAGTTCAAATTGAGTGCCTTAACTTTTCTTCACTGTTCAGGAATTTTGAGGAGGACTCTCCTGTTACACACAGCAGAGACCACACTGGTCTCCAGGCACTGCTGCAGCACAAATAATTCCTCACACTAACGACCAACCATAATTACATCCTTCCTGCAGCAGACATGACATAGGAGAATACCAAAACTGAGGAGCAGGGAGCAAACTGCAAGTTTATTCCATCCATTACCGAGCAGGCTGTGTCCTGTGAGGATGAGAGCACGTCTGCTCTCACATGCCGTGGTGCAAATCCAGAGGATTTATCACAAGCCAGCTTGAACTTAAGGGCATTGCTTTCCCTTTCTGCAGGGGATGAACTCTGTCCCTTTGTTGAAACCTTTGCCTGCTGCTCTGGGAAAGCCTTCCTGTAGCTGTGGAGCTGGGTTTGGGGTGCCCTGTGAGAAGCAGCAAAGGGAGAGACACAGCTTCAACACTGACAGACAGAAAATGTTGTCCCTGGCAGGAGTGAGTTTGGGTTTGGAGTTAAGATTGGATTCACACTTTTCCTGCCACAAAAAGGATCCTAAGGGGCTGCATGTGAGTAAGGTTCTACCCAGCCTTGCACACTCTGCTCACACTCCAGAGGATCCAGACTCACTGCCAAGAGCAGCACAGAGGAAAGGCCTGAGAGGTGCCAGGGCAAAGTCCTGTCCTGCATCCTCTCTGTGCAGTTTCTGTGTGGGTAAGAGCACTTTCCATCCTGGACCTGGCCATGCTCCTGCTCCCCTTTCTGCAGCACAGACTGCAGGACAAAAGCTGTCCTGGGAGGCTGGGCCAGAGGCTGGATCGGGGTGGGCAGGGCAGGAGCAGGAGCCATGACATCCCTCCCTTTGCTTCCGGAGACATCTCAGGTCCTCAGCACAATCCCAGTGTCCTGGGGGAACTCACCATTCCTGGGGTCAAGTGTGACACATGTGAAACTTGCACACACACTTGGCTGGCAGAAAAACAGATTCAGGAGAAATGTGTGCAGGCCCCAGACCCTGACCCGTGCTCTTTGTCCCTCGCCATGGCTCATTCCTTCCCCTGTCACTGGAGCTGTTAAAGACAATTTTGGTAATATTTGCAGGATGATACTGAGACTGCTGGCCTAACAAATCACTCCAGTGAGTGCTTATTTTAAAGCTTGGTTCGTTCTAGCAAAGTCAGATGTATGAGTTTAGAAATATCTGCTAAATATAAATATTTGTGCTGTGCAAAGATATACATGGGCATATTAGATCTAATTAAGGAAGGCTGTTACAGCTCATGTCATGTGAATTCTGCTTCGGGTTGGGAGTGTCATGGGCAGAAAAATTGTCCCTGATGCAGCAAAGTGGCCCTGAAGGACCTCTGGTCTGGATCCTCAGTGGTCTTGGAGACACCCCCAGCAGCTGCTCAAAACAGCTCTCAGGCTTTTGGGACCAATGTTGAAGAGATCTGTCCCCTTTTCAGCCTGTACTGTATCAATCATTGCTGCCTCTGGTGATTTTTCTGTTGTAAAACCATGGAAGGTGTTTAAAATTCACCAGTCCCTGGGCAATTCTGACGCCAGGAACTTGTGAACAGAATCTTTGCATCTCTGCTGGTGCCTTGCTGAGTGACCAGATGCTTCCTGCATTTCATCTCCTGGTTGTTTTTCCTTTTTCCCTTTGCCTGCTTGGATTTTGAGCTCTTATTCCTTCTACGTGCCAGGGTTCTCCTTGATGGGAACCTCTGGGGACAACTCCCATAATACAGGGAATTAATCATAGAGCCACAACTTCTGGTTCTAATCAGGAGCCTGTCCTAAAGGCTGAGCTGCAGCACAACCCTCACAGACAAATCCTCAGAATTTAATAGGGATTAAATCAATGGAGTTTTTATGGAAAGTGAATTGCACTGTATAGAAATTGTTCCATAAACAGATCACAGCAGAAAAGACAAAGCTTCCTTGATTTTCCCCTGGATTCTACAGTAGGGTATAATTTTCTGATTCCTTTTGCTGGGCAGCCCAAAGTGATTTGATTAAAAATGACATTTCTGACTGTAAAGGTGCATGAGAACACCTCAAAGCAGTGCACAGAAATGTACAGAAAGGCAGTTCTGTAGGGGGGCAAATGATAATTCTTTTCCTGGATCAAAGTCATGCAGCTCTTACTGCTTCCTCAGTCTTGGGTGAGCAGGATTCCCTGGAAACTCTGCCTGAATCCTCTGCTGCCTCAGCCTGGTGTAACCAGGGCCCTGCTCTGGCCACCCTTCCACGCCACAGACACATTCTGGCATAGCCAGGAAACAGCCACGTCCAGAATCTCCAATCCTGTTCCATTTTCTGCCATTCCTGAGTGCTGATGGCTTGAATAAATGGGCCTTGGATTTCTGCTGCCTGCTCTGGGTAGGCTGAGTTGGCAAATTCCCTTTGCTCCACACCCACCTGGGTGCCCAAGGGGCTGCACAGCCCAATTTCCCTTCTCCTTTCTAATCACAGAATTCACAGAAATCCTGCTGAGCTCCTGGGTCTGGATGAAGGGATGAAACCTCAGCATGAACTCCTTACACTGATTTCAGTGGGAATTGCAGCTATCCCATGTCTGTTCCTGGGAATCAGGCCCAGCTTTGCTCTGAACTCTGCACTAACATCAGCTCTGCACTTGTCCAGTGGATTCTGGTTGTGTTTGAAGGATTTTTATAGGCATCTACTCAGTCCTGCTCTGAGCTCATGTTCCTCTGTATGAACAGGAAAACAAGGGATCCTTGTCAGTCAAGTGAGCAAGAACTTGGGATTTTTGTGCAGAAAAAGCCTCAGCTCTGAGATGTGGGGTTATAAAGGATGGAGCATCTCAGCAGAACAGCTGGGTAAAAAGGGCTTTCCCAAGGAAAAGGACCCCCACTGCAGGGCAGGATTTGGATTTTGCAGCCATAGGCTGTTCCTTGTGTGAATGGCAGGACTGAAGGAAGCTGCAGCCCCTCACAGGTGAGGGAAAACCAGAGGGGAATTGCCCTTCAGGGGGTGATTTGAAAATAATCCAAATTAAAATATAATGTACAGGGCAGCTGTGCCCTGTGTGCCAGGGCAGTGACTGTGCATGTGTGACATTTTGGGGAGCATTTCCACCAGTTCCACACATTTCAGAACATAAATTCCCAGGTTCAAGTATCAAAGTGCACAACATCAGCCTGAGCAAATCACTGAGACCTCAGCACTTGATATTTACCTCAGCAGGACATTAAAAATCCCATATCTGCAGTGACACACTGAACCTTTGGGTGAGGAGTTTCCCTTTGTGCTTTACTACATTTTGGCTACTAAAAGCTGCCAGTGGCAGTGGTTTCCTTTCAAGAGCACCGAGCTCTTGCCCCTCTGCAGCTGGCAGAGATGAGGAGGGCACTGAGCTCCAGGCAGAGAGAAGACAAGGCAGAGCTTGGATGGTGAGAGTGTGTGCAGTCCCAAGGAGATTGGGAACAGGAGCAGCAGAGGAGTTACAGTTTCCTTTGTTCTGTTAAAAGGAAAAAGGAAACACATCAGGAAACCAGACTGCGGAGCACAGGAAGTCTCACTCTGGCTGATAAAAAGGAACTGATGTGAGGTTGGTTCAATGCAGTTATAAGTCAATCAAGCTTGGAACAACAAGAAGAGATATTCAGAAGAAACCAGAGAGCCAAATTCTGCATTTAGCTGTAAAAAGAGTACTTTAACCGCTCCTAATCTTTTCCTTATCTTGTTGGTTTTTTTTTTTTTTTTTTTTTTTTTTTTTTTAAGAAAAGCTGCTATAAAAGCCATTCAAATGAGTATTTTCTCATCATACTGAAGTCGGTTTCCTGAACTCACCACACCTTCCCCTGACCCTACCATACCTTACTCCAGTTTCTTTCTTTCACTCATCAACCAGCTTTAAAACTGTATTCTTGCTGATTTATCTCTTCCCCTCAGATCAAAACCAGCAGTATTAAGAAGGGCGGTTTTTTGCTGAATGAGGAATCAGCAGATGAGTAATGAGAGGCTCTGCAGCCCACTGGGTTATTTTTCACTGCCTCTGGATGACTGACAAGGATTGTAACGTTCAGTTCCTGGGTGTGCACCTTTGGCAGGCTGGGCTTAAGGCTTTCTAATTTATTTTAATTGTTTCTGACTCCTTCACAGCCCTGGTAGAGTCCTAGGCTGGTCTATGCTGGAAGGACAAGAAGGAAATAAATACAAATAAAACAGCAAGCTTATCCATGACACCTCCTCTCCTGGGATGTGCTTCTTACTGGATTTTAGTGAAAAATCAGGAAAAGAAAGAATGCTGAACATGAATGAAGGGTTATTTTCAGCATCCTGGAGAGAAGCAAAGGCTGGAATTACACAACCCCTGGATGACTGAAGCTTCTTTCTCTATTTCCCCTGGTCCTTGCCAGGGTGTTATTCCCAAATTTTGCCTTCGGTGCTGTTTGGAGAAGCAAGAGGTTTGTCAGGAGAGCCTGAAGCTCCTGCTGCACATCCCTTTGCTCTGGGGCTGGGGAGAGCTTCAGCTGGGGGAGGAGGCACAGGGAGGCACCGTTTGTGGTAAGCTCAGAGCCAGCTTCCAGGTGGGTGTTACCGCGGGGGAGATACACATCAGTAATTATGTGGCTGGTAATGAGAGGGAGGAAGAAAACAAGCAGAAAATGCACCAACATCTCAAAGGCTTTGATACCTGGAACTCAGCAGAGCAGAGCAGGCACTGTCCTGGCACACACATTGCTGTGCATACAGCTGAAGGGTGGTAAGGGCACACCCTGCATGCCCAGGGCACCCCATCACTGCCCATGTCACCCCCTCATTGCCCAGGGCACCTCCTCACTGCCCATGGCACACCCTCACTGCCCAGGGCACCTCCTCACTGCCCAGGGCACCCCATCACTGCCCATGGCACCCCCTCACTGCCCATGGCACACCCTCACTGCCCATGGCACCCTCATTGCCCAGGGCACCCTCATTGCCCATGGCACCCCCTCACTGCCCAGGGCACCCCCTCACTGCCTGCCCAGGGCACCCTCACTGCCCATGGCACCCCATCACTGCCCATGGCACACCCTCACTGCCCATGGCACCCTCACTGCCCATGGCACCCCCTCACTGCCCATGGCATCCTCACTGCCCAGGGCACCTCCTCACTGCCCATGGCACCCCCTCACTGCCCAGGGCACCCCCTCACTGCCCAGGGCACCCTCACCGCCCAGGGCACCCCCTCACTGCCCACAACAGCACCCACGACTCAGCTCCACCTCAGACAAATGATTCCCAAGGGAGGCAGAAACTCACATTTGGGGGGGATATTTTAGGCTGTATTTCAAACCCAGCTATAAATGTGCAGCCACACTCTTGTCTGAAAATACATGTTGGCTCAGAAAATGTCCTTGGCCCTGGCCCAGGGCGGTGTGACAGGCCCCTGGCACTGAGTGCCCTCATGCAGCTCCTTTAGATGCCAGGGCTTTATAGGGCACCTGTGTTCAGGTGTGCACCAGAGCACAGGGCAGGCACAGGCAGGGAAACAGACCTGCTGTCCAATTCAGGTGAGAGATCTGAAGAGAATTTCACATTTCTGGTGCAAATTGGCTTCAAACCAAGTTGTAGAACTCAACTGGATGTGTTAGACCTGCTTTTTCCAGGGGCACATCCATGCACACCAGGCTTCTGCAGCTTCAGGGGTCCAGCAAATCCACAAATACCTGAACCCCTAAAGTCAATGCTCCCCTGGCTCCTTGAATGCTCCTGCTGGTGCATGCTAGCTCTGAGGTGGGACACAGGGACTCTCTGTGAGTGCTCAGGTGAGCTCGGACACAAGGACACACTTCTGTTTTTCAATAGCAGCTGATGAGGGGCTGTAAAGGAACCTCAAGCACCGATGGGCTGTGGGGGAAGAAAGGCAGGGAGGTGCTCTGTGCTGAGGCTGTGCATTCATGTGTTCCAGACCTGACCCTTCAGAGCAGATGGGAGCTGAACTCAGGAGGAAAACGTTCCCGTAAGTCCAGCAAGGGCAGACCTGAAGGAAATAAACTCTGCTGCCTGCAAACCTTGCTCCAAGTGCCCTTCCCCCAGCACATCTCACCTCTCAGGGTGACATCTGAGAGCTCACCCCGAGCTGCAGCCTCCCCTGTGCTGCACCTGAGGGTGGCCCTGCAAGGAACAGAGTCCTGCACCCCACAGGGCAGGAATCCTGTGAGCAGGGACACAGGCTGCTCCTCCCCTCATCTCACAGAAGGAATCGCCCAGAAATAAAATCAATAACTCAAATAAAAGCATGAAATCCTCAAGACACGCATTGCTACTCCTTTGAGTGACCACATCCTGTGGAGGTGAAGAGAAACTACACCAGGCACTCAGCACCTCCTCAAAGCCTCGCAGCAAAACCCCGAGGGCTTCAAATCCAAGCCCTTGCATTGTTCTCTCGGGTAAAGGTTTTCTTCAGAGAAATCCTCCTTTTTTTGAGGAAATAATCTATTTTTGAGGAGGAAAAAGTACACTACAGACTCAGGAAAGGCTTTTCCAGTGTTTGCTGCCAACTTGGAGTCAACACTGAACGCTCTGATCTGGCAGCACCCAACAGGACACTGAGGCTGGAGGTTCATGCTGAGGCAGGAGATGTCCTTTGCACACAGATCTCGAGGGGAAAATTCAAAATATCCCCATCAAAAAATATCCCCATCAAAAATATCCCCGTCATAAAACCTTTCTAAATAGTTTTTTGATGTTAGAAAGTTATTATGCAATATAAGTATCTTTGAATGAGGATTAGGGTAGGAGGGAACATTGCTGTTCATGCCCTGGAAATTCCAGATGGTTTTGTTCCAAATTGCTTTTGAGGGACAGCAGCATGGAAAGTTGTTGTCCCTCAAATCTTTGTGATTTATTTATTATTTTTCCAGTGTGGAGATTAGGAGCCTTGCCCCAGGAGTCAACACCCTCTAGCCAGGAAAGGCCATCCCTCTGGGGCCAAAGCTGGGGTGATTAAAAAGAGCCAAACAGACATGAAAATTGCTCAAAAAGGAAACATTTTCTTAGTCTGAGATCCCCACGGCCAAGTTTGAGAGCGAGAGCAAACGCCTCCAGCTCACAAACGACAGAGATTGCTCCAAAACCCAGCCCCACCCTTTGCTATGGCAACGCCAACACACCAGCCCTGCATTCAAGGACCCTGCTGTTCTCCTCTTCAACAATGCAAAGTCCTCGCTGAACGCCCCTCAGAGGGGCTCTCTGATGGCCTCAACATCAGGATAATTTTATTTTCCTGGAATGAAGGCAAGAGCCACACAAAATGTGATTTTTCACGAACAGGCAGGCTCTGGCCAGTATATTTGCTTTAATTATTCTCCACACATAAAGTGGAACTGAAACAGTTAAAGCAGCTCGAAACCACACCAGTTGTTATTGTGAGGAAGGCCATGCATGAGCATCTTGCTGTTGTTGAGATGTGCCCTTTTCTGATTTATTGTGAGGCAGTGAAACCCAAGTCCCACAAACACAATGCAAGTCAGTCAAAGTGGGGTGTTAACCCAAAGAAGATGGGATTTGAATGTCTAGGGGCACAATAAAAATGTTGGTGACTATTTAAAATTAGCGCAAACACAAGAGTCAGCAGTTACACTGGCTCCAATCATCATCTGCCAGTGCTATTGGCAGAATATGAACAGAAGGTGGAAATAACTCAGATTTCCTGCACTTCTTCCTCCACAGAGCTCTTTGAGCAGGGGACACTTCCCAAGCCAGTTCTGCTCACAGATTACACAGATTATTTAAAGGATGCAGCAGAAACCACCACCAACCTCCTCAGCAGGTGACCTGATTCTCCTCAAGATAAATAATCCTTTGAGAATAAATACAAATGCGTTCATTTTTATGGGACATTGGCTCAGCACTGTCACATGGGATGTCAGTCAGTGCATGGTGGGGAATGATGACTTAAAATCCTGAGCTGATCCTGTGGTTTATGTTTATATCCATGGAATTCCCTGCTTGAGGCCAACCCCATTCACACTTGCACTCAATGTCCACATGGGATCCATGTCCACAAGGATCATCCCAACCACATTTATTCTCTGCCCCAGCATGGCTCTGAGCCCTTGGGACAGCTCAAGGCTCCAGTGGGTTCATCCCTTTGCCTGCAGCTGGGCAGGTGTGCAGGTAAATTACTCTAGGGAGGTAAAACAGCAGTCAGAGTCATCAAGGTCCTTTCTGATAAAAAGATGAAGAGTAAAAGTACAAGCCTGTCTTGGTAATACAACCTGAGACAAAGCCAGATATTGGAGATTGCAGGCAAGGGAGAGATTTGCAAAGCAGGCTGGATCCAAACTCCTGCATCTGTCAGCCTGCAGTTAAAGGCTTCAGCTCAATTAAAACAATTAGTCAGTGCAATAGCAATGCATAGGCTTAAAAAACAGCCACTTGTCAAATTTAAATTGCTCAAGAAGAAAATGATCTGGAGGGCACAGCCCTGTCCCAAGTCCAGCAGTTGTCCTCTCCAAGGACAGGAATATTTCTGAGTTTGGAGTGGGAAGTGCCTTTCCCCATGCCGGAACTCAGATTTCATCTGGGACCGCCCCTGTTCTTGCTGTAGATGATGAAAGAACCTTTCTCTGTGTTTTTCTTGCTCTCCAGTCACTCAAGTGCATCTTTCTGCTGTATTTCTCCCAACACAAATGCAGAGCTCTGAGATAAATCAATGCCTGCATGGCAGGGCAGAGCTGAGGGCACCATCGCTGTTAACTTGCTTTGCTCTGGATGTGCCCTCAGAGTCACACCCACCCTGCAGCACAGGTTAAGGACAGAGCTCAGCACACCAAAAGCACTGCAGCATCTCCAGCCACATCCTCTCGTGCTGCCCTTCACCTGTGAGAAGCCAGGCAAGGGGGTCTCACCCTTCCCTGCAGCCACTGTCTCTGTGGAGAGCTCCAAACCACAGGGTTCTTTCTGCCCAGCATGAGAATTTACAAGTCTCAGCTAATCCTTTGGGCAGGACAGGAGCACAGAAAGAGGGCACAAACAGGGCAGAGGGGACAAACAGGGCACAGGGATCTGCTGAGCCTGGAATGGCTTGATAAAGGAGCCCAGGAGGAGATCCTGTGTCTGGTTCCCATCTCTGGATCCCATCTCTGGGTCCTGTCTCTGGATCCTGTGTCTGGATCCCATATCTGGATCCTGTCTCTGGATCCCATCCCTGGATCCTGCCTCTGGATCCCATCTCTGGACTCTGTATCCTGGTTCTCCAAGCCCCAGGAGTGCCAGACCCTGCCCTGGCAGGGCAGCAGGGCACAGGGCAGTGGCAGAGGCTGCAGAGCGGGCACAGGGCAGTGGCAGAGGCTGCCCAGCAGCCCCAGGGCAGGCCCAGCCCCGGGCAGTGACCTGGGCTGTGGCCGAGTTCCTCCTTTGGCCGCAGCCTCAGCGTGACTGAGCCCAGCTCGGAGCTGCAGTTCCTCATCCCCAAACCGCAGCCGGGGGGAGCTGGGGGCAGCGGGGGCAGGAGCAGCTCCCGGGGGCTCCGGGGAACAGGGGCACAGCCCAGCTCTGCTCAGGGATGGGCAGGGGGCTCCTGGCCTCTGCACAACGGCGGGTCCACGTGTGCAGCACCGCAAAGGCACAGATGGGGAATTTCTGCACTTTCACTGCACAATATTTAGGGCTCCGCAAATCAAAGAAAGTTGTGGTACATTAAATGTATCCTGAATGAGGCCCAGGTTACTTTTGCTACAGATCTGAGGAGGTGGAGGGGAAAACCTGTCTTATTCCAGCCATACCTCCCAAATATTGTGCTTTCAACACTCCTGCTTTCTCCCTTCCTTTCTGACATTCACCTTTTCTTTCCCTCCTTCTTTCCTCTTTCCATTTTCTCTTCCTGTCCATCTCCTTCCCTCCCCCTTCTCTTGAGACCTTTCCAAACCGTGCACTTGTCACAAGCTGCAATCTAAGGGAGACAGTTTCAGTTCCTGCCCGTTTGCAGCTTTGTTCTACCCAGGTCAGCAAAATTTAAAAAAATAGAAAAAAAAAAAAAGAAAAAATTTTTAAAAAAGAAAAAAAAAAGAAAAAAAAAGAAAAAAAGGCACTTTTAAGGCGAGCTCGACACCCCACCCAGGCAGGCGATAGGCATCTTTCGAAATCATCCAACCCAAACACACCCACAGCGTCTCTCGCTTCAAGGCTCCTCTGTTCGAGGGCTCCTGTCCCGCAGCGCTCCCCAAGAAGAGCCTGTCACACTCACACAAGGGTCCCCCAAAGGCAGCCCGGTGCCGCCCCGGCTTGCAGAAGCTCTGGGGGAGCTGGAAGGG
This sequence comes from Zonotrichia albicollis, assembly GCF_047830755.1. Lineage (NCBI taxonomy): Eukaryota > Metazoa > Chordata > Aves > Passeriformes > Passerellidae > Zonotrichia > Zonotrichia albicollis. The sequence goes on along the minus strand of NC_133845.1, from coordinate 7,248,776 downwards.
CTCGGTTCATCCCGGCAGGGGCTGAAGGAGCGGCCGGGGGGCAGAGGGGGAACTGCTCCCAGCCCCAGCAGCGTCCCTGGTTGCTCAAGGCCACCCGAGGTTGGTTAGCTTGGTGGTTTATTTGCCTCACTCTGCTTCCCTTTCCTCCGAGCCAGGGCGATGTTTCTCCTCCAGCCCGGGGCTTTTTCCCCGCCAAAAACCCCAAGAAAGCTGCTGGAGGAACACGGGCGACCACCCGAGCCAGAGCGCCGGGGCCAGGGCCGGGCCAGGGACAGACGGACAGCGGGGGCAGCTCCGAGCCGAGCCGGGAGCAGGAGCTGCCGCTGGCACTGCCCCGAGCCGGGCACTGCCCGACCCTCCTGGGCCCTGGCACTGGGCACGAACCGGCTGCGAACCCCCGAGCACCGGGGAGGCCCCGGGAGAGCCCCGGGACTCGGCGGCCAAAGAGGAGGAGGAGAGGGAGGAGGAGGAGGAGGAGGAGGAGGAGGGAGCCCGGCCGGAGCCGGCCCCCAGCCCCGCGCCCCTTCCCAGAGCCCCCCAGCTCGAGGGGACCCCCAGCCCCTCCTGCCCTTACCTTAATAGTGCCGTCCATCGGGAAAAACTTCCAGCCGGGACCAGCAATATTCCACACATTGACCCGGTTTAGCCTGCGACTGACGCCTGCTGAAGTTTTTTATCCTTCTCTCTCTTTTCGCTCTTGTCGCTGCCCTTCCAGCGGTTTTGCTGCTCTCTCCGTACCCCCTCTCCCCCTCTCTCTCCCTCCCTCCCTCTCTCTCGGTCTCTCTCTTTTTTTAACTTTCCTTCTTGCAGCAGAGCGAAAAAGAGACAGTTAACCGGATGAAACGTTTTTTTCTGCTAATTTTGGGAAGTGAAGTCACTCGAGGAGGAAACCTTCGTCTCTACGCTGGTCCTGCCTTCTTGGTGAAAATATATATATTTTACATACAGGATATTTGCTCCATTTAGATAAGAAGGGGCAGAACAATAGCCACCTCTGTCACAGCTCCTGTTTGTCGCTGGGACAGCCCGGCCAGCGCAGAGCTTGCCTCGCACCCCGTGTTAGGCAGCCTGTGTCATCTCACGGCTCCGTTTAACGTGGGGTTTTGCCTTTTTTTTTTTTTTTTTTTTTTTTTTTTTGGCTGGAGCAGCTTTCGCCTGACTCACCGAATTTCCGTCTCTTCCCACAGATTTTTTTATTAATGCGTTTTCCAGTCAACGGGAAAAATTAAGGGGAGAAAACCGTAAATGCAATTCGGTGACGGCAGGCGGAGGGAGAAGAGAAAAAGTCTGGCGATTAAAACGAATTTAAAGCATATTTCGAGCCCTCTCCTTCACGGCTCCCAGCACGGAGCGTGAGCCGAGGGTGCAGCCGCTGCCAGGAGCGAGCGCTGAGTGCAATAATGCAGGACAGACAGACGGATTCAACACAGAGTGCAATAATGCGGGACAGACAGACGGATCCAACACAAGAGTGCAATAATGCAGGACAGACAGACGGATCCAACACAGAGTGCAGTAATGCAGGACAGACAGACGGATCCAACACGGGCTGCGGGCAAGCCGAGGCTCCCGGCCACTCTGGCCCCTTCGCTCAGTCCCGCTGCTCTGGCGGGGGGGATGTGGGGCTGGGAAGGGAAGGCGCTGCCATGGATGGTTTCTGTCCTTTCTTTCAGGTGCCGGAGCCCTTTCCCAGCCTCCGCACTGATGTGAAACCCCCACACAGCGGGGGGCACACCCCCTCTTGATAACCATGTCAGAACCTCCCAGTCAGTACCGGAACAGCCGCTCGGGTGCCGTGTCCTGACGGGCACAGCAAACAGCAAACAAACCCCTCAGCCTCTAAACCTCGCTCCAGAGCCCCTGACGCGCGATCCTCCCGCATTCAGAGCGCAGCGAGCGGCAGCAGAACGCGCGTTTTCCTCTTTCCGGGAAAAGCCGAACCTTTCCAAAGGGAAATGAGACAATCCCCGCCTGTGCCGCTCCCGCTCCCCGCCCGGGCCACAACAACCACGGACACACCATGCAGCAGCCGGGCCGCCCTCCTGCCCCGCTTCCACAAACCGGGCACACAGCGAGGGAAAGGAAAGGAGGGGAAGGCAAGAGAGGAAAGTGCCAGGGCAGCAGGGCACCCTGCCCGTCGGGGGACAGCGTTACCTTGTGCAGTGCCAGTCGCGTCCAGGCTTTTTGTTCCCCCCTGTCTTTAGTCCAGCCACGGGGAAGGGGATGAGGGGAAGCAAAGTTATATCCAAAGTTATCTTGCCCCTGCTCCTTCCAAAAGGGAAAAGCAATAATGCCACCAGTGTTTCTCCCCGGCTGCGGCAGGGATGCTTTATTAATACTTTATTTCTCCGAGCCCGAGGCTGGCAGGAGAGAGCCGCAGATCCCCCTTGCCCCTCCCTCCCCTCCCTCCCCCTCCTCTGAAATTAGCCTCATCAATTCAGCTACAATTTTTCAGTTCGGATGTAGACACGGGGCTGAACGTGACCAGACCTGGAGGTTTTTGGCTCGCTGCTCGCCGGCGCTTGGGGCCGCCTGCAGCGGGGGGAGCGCCCGACCCCGGCCCCTCCTGCCTGCCCCCCGCTCCGGGGCTGCGCGGGTCCCCCGAGAGCCGCACATCTGGATGCTGCTAGCGGGGTCAGGTCCCCCCTCGCCTAGGGCCACAAAACTGGAGTTCAATTAAAAGAAATCACCGTTAACCCTTTGCTTTCCTCATTCCTCTTGCTTTCCCGTGCCCACTGTCCTGCCCCTTCTCCCCCAGTGCTCCGGTCCCGGCTCCCCCCTCGGCGTTCCCACAGCGACCAGAAAAGCGAGAGGGTAAAGGGAAGAGTGAAACGCATCCTTTCAAAACCCGAATGGTTTCCTCTCTAGACAGCGCTCCCCACCAGCTCCGACAAACAACGCGGGTGGGGGGTGAGGGAGAGGGCAGGTTGAGGATCTCAACCGCGAAAGGAAAGGGGGAAAATCCCCTGGAAGGAGCCTCTGTCACCCACCGACATCACAGGGCACTTTGAGTCGGGCTGCGGGACCGACAGCGGGGGAGCTGAGGATCCAGGAGAGGCGGGGGAACCACCTGAAAACCGGCCCAGCTCCCGGGAGAGGAGCCCGACCCCTCAAATCTCTGAGTCCGACCCCTCAAACCCCTGAGCCCGACACCTCAAATCTCTGAGCCCCACCCCTCAAAACCCTGAGCCCGACACCTCAAATCTCTGAGCCCGACACCTCAAACCCCTGAGCCTGACACCCTCAATTCCCTGAGCCCGTCTGCCCCAAAACTCCATGAGCCCGACACCCTCACAACCTCCTGAGCCCAACCCCAACCCTAAATGTCACTCATCTTCAACCCCAAACCCCCCTTAGCTCGACAACCCCAAAACTCCCTGAGGCCGACCCCCTCAAACCCCTGTGCCCGACAGCCTCAAACCCCTGAACCTGACACCTCAAACCCCTGAGTCCGACACCTCAAATCCCCTGAGCCTGACACCCTCAAACCCCTGAGCCCGACAACGCCAAAACTCCCTGAGCCCATCCCCAGCCCTAAATGTCACCCATCTTCAACCCCAAAACCCCCTGAGCCCGACACCTCAAACCCTTTTTGAGGGCGTTTTTGTCCCTTCAGCCCGGAGCTGAAGGGACAATCAAATCCGGCCCCGCCGCGCATCCCAAAGCCGGGCAGTTGCCAGACAGACCCCCCGCCATCGCACCGGGAGATATTTTTGGAACCCAGCTCTGCATTTTATGGCCAGACGGGCACCGTGACCCGCAGGGGTTTGTTTTGCATGTCTGGGGATGCGCGGAGCCTGCTCAGGTCACTCGTGATACCGGGGCTGGCAGGGATGCTCCGCGCTTCTCCTCCGGGGTTTGGTCTAAAGCAACATTTGGGAGAATCCAAGAGATAAGGGAATGAGCGGAGGTGTTACACACTCCAAGGAGAAGCCGAACAATCTGCTCTTTTCCGCCCAAATAACGAAAAATAGAAGCTTTGCATTATTTTTTCTTTCTGGTTTTGTTTTAATCCCCCACCTTCCACCACCCCCCCCCAAAAAAAATTAAAAACAAATACCCCCTAAAAACCTCAAAACCAAAACCAAAGCCACCTTTGACGTTACTCCATACTTTTTGCAAAAGGCTGAAATATTCATAACCTTCGGACGCCAAGCTCTGAATCATCCTAGGTGGTTGTGCCGTGACTCTGGGTATTTAACTGTTATCTAACTGGGTTTTTAACTGTTATTGCATTTAACCACGAAGGAGGGAGCCGAGACAGGCGGGGGAAAGGCGGGCACGGCGCTGAGCAGGATCTGTTGCCACTCTGGATCTGTCGCTCGCCCTTCGGATGCTCATGTACGTACAGCAAAGGAATTGGGATCTGCTTCATGTGGTCACCGCCAGACAGCTGGAAAATCATTTGATCTTGGCAACCACGGCTTTCAAATGTTTACATGGGGACGGGCTGGTAGAAATCAGTTACTCCTCTATTGTTATTTATTATTGTTATTAGTTTTATATGTCACTACGTTAACGAACGGAACGGAATTGTCGAGCGGCGTTGTTAATTAGCTCAATATCGATCTCGGGCGCCTGGCACGTCCCCACCTCCTGTCCCCGTCCTTGGGGCTGCTCCCAGCCCCACACGGAGAAGGTGAAAACGCCGCGATCCGAAGGGAATGAGGAGCCACTGGGGGGGATGTGGCCTGGAGCTGTTTCATGTCGAGACCCAAAGGAGTTAACCCTCGGTGTAGTTCTGTGCCAATCCCTCGCAGAACCCCAAAGATTTGGATTTTCTGTCTGTTACCCACGCGGGATTAGCGGGCATCACTTCATTATTAAAACCGTCCGGTTATTCCCTAGGAACAAACACAGTGGGAACCTTTCCCACCCCCATTGCAGGTTGGGAATCTGATTTTCCAAGGAGGGGAGAGGGGATTGGCTTCTGTCACCCTCTGTGACCCCAACAGCATCAGCTGAGCTCTCGTTGAGCCCAGCCTGGAGCTGTGGCTGTGAAATAACGCGGGGATAGAGGAGGGGAGCTCAAAAACCCCAACATCCACGCTCTGGCTTTGTGGCTAGAAAGAGCCTCAATTTTTGCAAAGCGTCCCCTTTGTAAAACGAGCTTTCCACACGCGTGTATTTCCACAGCCCGCGGGTGCGTTGTGTGTGATATATATCCAATAATATATAATATATAATATATAATATATAATATATTATATATAATATATAATATATAATATATAATATATAATATATAATATATAATATATAATATATAATATATAATATATAATATAATCCAATAGCCGCTTTTCAGATAACCTGCCACAGGTTCTGTTCCCTCTGAACGTGGGCACAATTCCGTCATTCTGGGCTTGCAGGGGCCGGAGTTTATCCCGCTCCAGCCTTCCCTGGAGGGAAACTCTCCCCCAGCTTTAGGGAACGTTTAAAATCCCCGGCTCTGACTTTCCCCTGGCACTGACCCCATCGCAGAAAGAAAAACGAGATGTGTTTGTTTCTTTTCTAACCCCACGTTCTTACAAGCAAAAAGCCCAAACTGCAGCCCTGGGATTTGATCTCCCGAAACGAATCCAAATTTTAGACCCAGCGAATTGGGCAAACCTCCGCTTTTCAGCCGCAGCAATAAAAGGGGATCGGGAGAGGGGATCAGAACTGGAGGATCGGGTCCCTCTTCCCGGCAGGAACAGCCCAGCAGATCTCGGAGCTGAAGCCGGGGAGTTATTCCTCGCTAATCGCTACTAAGTAAAACATAATGTCTTAAAAGCGGGGTGGAGAAGATGCGGGAGCTTTGAAGCTGCATGGCAATGAGGGGCGAGCGGGGCGAGCCAGGGGTGTCCTGGATGCTTTTATTTGAGTTCCATGTCCCAATAAAACAGCGCCCGCCCTCCCTCCCTCCCCCATCCCGCAGTTATTGAAAAGCCGAGGCACAAAAAACAAAAATACTGAAGGCCAAGAAAACAGACTGCAGTGCACTAGCTCCGAACGTCTGGCCCCTCGCTTGAGGCCATAATTAATTTGAGATTTATTTTTATTGGAGAACCCAGTCTCGTCTGACCTTAGCCAAACAAGACTTCAGCGAGACCCTTGATGCGCTTGAATGGAACAGAATATTTCTCTCTAACTTCTCTTCAGGCGGCCGTGCCTGCTTTGAATTTGTTCCTCAGACTTCATATATTTGGAGATTTACAGGAAAGATTTAAAGCATTTTTCCCCTTAGCATTCACTCTCTCTTTTCTTCCCTTTTCGCTCCCCTTTCCCTCCACACCTCCTCTCCTTCTGACCACGGGGCTGGGAGAGCATCGGGAGGGCTGGAATACAAAATTCCCCGGATCCAGTATATTGGGAGGGGGCGTTTTTCCTGTAAATTGGGAAAGAATGGAGCCATTAAAAGGTCGCAGAGCTGGGGAGGGGGTTGGTTGCTGCTGCCTGAAGACGGAGGTCACTCGAAAAGCTCGTCCCTTGTGCCCGATTTATTTTAGAAAGCTCCAACGTGCCACAATTCTAGGAGAAAAACAACTTTTCTCCCACCTCGACTTAAATTCAAGCCGTGTCTTGAAGGTGAAGCGGGAAGGAGCAATGCCAGCCCCGGGCTGAGCACGGGAGAGAGGCACGGGGACACGGAGAGGGATTTTTCTCTTTAAAACAGAGAGATCGGTGCAAACAAGACCTAAATCCTTAAGCTCCAAGTTGTCATAGGGCGTTAATCAACGACTTGCTAAAAGTCCGACAATTTAGCAGCGTTAGTACCCCGAGAAATGGGAAGAAAGGGAAAGGATTGGGTATAAAGGCAATATAATAGTATAATAGTTAATAGTTATATAGTTACCTATATAGTTATATATATAGGTATAATAGTTTAGGCGAAAGGTGAGTGAGAAGGAGCTCAAGCAGCTCCTGCCCCCGGAGCCACCGCAGTGCCCACCCTGGAGGTGCCGGGGAGCAGGACTGGAACCCTCCGGGATGCCAGCAATGGGAAAAAATAAAATAGAAAAAGCAGAAAAGGACAAAACGCCGGAGGATGCACTCAGTGGGAACATCAGCACCCGGAGCGGGGAGAAGCCAGCCCAGGGAGGATTTGGTTCTTTGGTTTTGCCGTTCCTGCCGGGCTGGGGCTCTCAGCAGCTCCTGTTCCTGCCCATCCCTGAGCACCTGCGGCTGACCCCGCACCAACCGCGCTGCAAAGCAAACCCAACCAAATCCCGGGGTATTCTCTCCTGGCAGCCTGTCCTCTGCTCCTGTCCGGTGTGCCAGGCTTTGGCAGCGCCCGCTCCAAAGAAACCTCCACTGTTTTGTCCTTAAAATAAGAGTTTACCCCCTCTCTCTTTAGGGCTTCTGTAAACTTTCCAGCGCAGGGAGAGCAAGAACAAACCCAATATTGTTCCCAGCCACGCAGCCCCTTTTCCCTGCATGAATATCCTTCTTTGTGCTGCAGCACAAACCTTAGGGCTGCCTTAAACCCGGGCTTAAAGCGGGAACCTGGGGTTCCTTCCCGAGCAGAATCCATCTCCTGCCCTGCCCAGGGCTGGGGCTGCAGGACCGCGGGGGTGACACCGGGACAGCCGCTCCTGTCCCCCCGGGGCTCCCCTCCTGCGCCGGGAGACCTCCCGAGGTGTCTGGCCTCGAGGAGCAGGAAAGGAGCTCCAGGAAAAGCAAAGTGGCTCCAGGAGCAGGAAAGAGCTTCAGGGACAGGGAAGGAGCTCCAAGAGCAGGAAAAGGGCTCCAGGAGGAGTAAGGGGCTCCAGGAGCAGGAAAGGAGGTCCAGGAGCTGAGAAGGATTCCAGGAACAGGAAAGGAGCTCCAGGAACAGGAAAAGGAGCTCTAGGAGAATGAAAAGGGCTCCAGGAGGAGTAAGGGACTCCAGGAGAAGGAAAGGAGGTCCAGGAGCAGGAAAGGAGCTCCAGGAACAGGAAAAAGAGCTCCAGTAGTAGTAAGGGGCTCCAGGAGCAGGAAAAGAACTCCAGGAGCAGGAAAGGTGTTCCGGGATCAGCAAGGGGCTTCAGGAAAAGGAAAATGGCTCTAGGAGCAGGAAAAAGAGCTCCAGGAGATAGAAAAGGGGCTCCAGGAGAAGTAACGGGGTTCCAGGAGCAGGAAAAGCAGCTCCAGGAGCAGCAAGGGAGAGAGGCTGAGCCGGCCCCAGGCAGTCTCGGGGTGGGCACGGGAAGCGAAAGCAGAAGCGCTGAGTGTGGGAGCAGCAGGCGATAAAGGGAATGAAGCGTTTGGATGTTGCCCAAGGGCAGAGAAAAGCGCGGGTGAGCAATGAACCCCCAAATGATCCCTGTGCCTTTGCACACATCCGAGAGCTCTGTGGGGGCAGGAGGGGAGCGAGGCTGCTGTGACCTGGAGGAGCTGTCACAATGGGCATAATTAAAAAATCAGAATTCACAGGTCATGTTGCTTTGCTTATGGCTCTAATTCTTTCCATATCCCTCCAGCCAGGATTCCAGTGCTGTCTTCTTTTAAAATTTAATTTCGCAATTACATTCTGTGTTTCATTCTCTAAAGTCAAGTCCTCGTGTTTGGATGAGATTAGCACCCTCTGATACACTGTGAATTATTAAATATTCGCAGATCAGCCAGTCCCTAATGGTCTGAGGAATAGAAATTCTTCAACACTTATGCAGAATAAGCCATGAAGGATCAAAATTATTTTATATTTCTACAAATTCCCAGCCCTCCATTGAATTAAGGCCCCTACAAGAAGTGGGTGTGAGAGAGAAGCTTGGGTTCCCTGTCAGGAGTTCCATGGAATTTGTGTTCCATGGGATTGGGTTCCCTGTCAGGAGCTCCATGGGACTGGAGTTCCATGGGATTGGGTTCCTTTGTCAGTTTTATGGGATCGGGTTTCCCTGTCAGTTCTGTGGGACTGGGTTCCTCTGTCAGGAATTCTGTTGGATTTGGTTCCTGTGTCAGGAGCTCTGTGGGATTGGGGTTCCCTGTCAGGACTTCCATGCGATTGGGTTCCTGTGTCAGTTTTATGGGATTGGGTTCCCCTCTCAGGAATTCCATGGGATTGGGTTCCCTGTCCGTTTTATGGGATTGGGTTCCTCTGTCAGGAGTTCTCTGGGATTGGGTTCCTCTGTCAGTTCTGTGGGATTGGGTTCCCTCTCAGGAGTTCCATGGGATTGGGTTCACTCTCAGGAGCTCTGTGGGATTGGGTTCCCCTGTCAGGAGTTCTGTGGGATGTGGGATCGAGTTTCCCCGTCAGTTTTATGGGATTGGTTCCCCTGTTCCATGGGATCAGTTTTCAGTGCTCTCAATGACCCCCCTGTGCTGAGATGGAAATCGAGGTTCCAGCCCTGAGCTCCAATCCGAGTGACTCCACACAAAAATCCTGGTTAAAGCATTTTCCATGAAATCCTGCTCTGCCTCCTGCAGCTCCCCCACCTTACCCTCAGGCTGCTTCTGGAGAGCCATGACAAGAACTCCATGGCCTGAAGGATATTGGTGAATTTGTTCCTCCTGAGATTCCTGTGGAACACCCTGCAGGTGTGGGGGACACCCTGTGGGGTGTGTGATGGGGACACCCTGCAGCTGCCCCCTCTGGTCTCCAGCCTGGAGGGATGAGGCATTTTCTGTCCAAGGCACAGAGGAAACCTGAAGTGAATGCACACTGTCCGTCTGTTGGGGAGGATTCATAGAAAAGATCAATCCCCATCTCTCTTTGTCTGGTGGGGGTGGTGTTCACATCCCACAAAAGTAACAGAGAAAATACTTCTCCCTTCCATAAGGCAGCAAACAAGGTTTGGTGGAGAAGGAATGATAATAACAAGAAGGGAAGGAAAGGGGAAAGGAAAGGGGAAAGGAAAGGGGAAAGGAAAGGGGAAAGGAAAGGGGAAAGGAAAGGGGAAAGGAAAGGGGAAAGGAAAGGGGAAAGGAAAGGGGAAAGGAAAGGGGAAAGGAAAGGGGAAAGGAAAGGGGAAAGGAAAGGGGAAAGGAAAGGGGAAAGGAAAGGGGAAAGGAAAGGGGAAAGGAAAGGGGAAAGGAAAGGGGAAAGGAAAGGGGAAAGGAAAGGGGAAAGGAAAGGGGAAAGGACACACAAAGAGAGAGAAATTGGGACTCAATCATCTCTCAATCTTCTCCTTTTCCATCTCTGTGCTCCCCAGAGCTTGGGAAGCCCTCCCAGGTGAGGGTGAGCAGCAGGGGGGTCTCAGTGGGACCTGGCTCAGCTGCAGCCACGCTCGAGGATGGGGAGAGGCAGCAGCAGAGAGGGTGGGGGTGCCCAGAGCTCCCTGCAGCAGGGAGGGGATCCACACCCACATTTCCACTGCCTGGAGCATTCACCATCCCAGCAATCCTGTGAACAGGCACTGGCAGAGCCTCTCTGCTGCCCCTGGGGGCATTTGGGTCACTGGGGGTGCCACCAAACCCAGGGGGGCAGGGACTGACCTCACCCATGTGCTGAGGGTGCAAACTTTCCTGGATTCCACCACACTCCCACCTTTATGAACAGCCCAGGCACCTTTTGGTCCCTCTGGGACAGAACTGCCCAACTCAAACCCCTTAGAGCCAGGGGCAGACCGTTCCTTTGTCTCCTGAGGATTTTGGGTCAGACTCCATGGGAATCCTGTTGATTTTTTAAGCACAGCTACAAACAATTTACCCTGTGCCACCAGAGTGTGAGAAGCTCTGCAGACAGACCAGCAGAAACAGAATCCTTGCCCAAAACACCCTCAGCTGAGGAGGGAGGGCTGTGCCAGAGGCAGAGCCCAGCACCCACAGCTCATTCCTCCCTCCACACTGAGAGTCCCACCTGGGCAGCTCTCCCTGGTGGACACAGCACCAACTCCTGGCAGGAGATCCCTGTCCCAGCCCTTCTCCCGCAGCCCTGCCCTGCCTGAGGCTGAGCCAGGGACAGGATCCCAGTCCTGCTGCCACGGTCACTTTTCAGGCCTCACTTCCACCATTCCAAAGGAATTTTGCACACAACAGGAGCAGCCCTGGATCTGCTCCCAGCCCAGGGCAGTGACGCCACTGCAGAGGATGGACAGGTCCTTCCTCTCCTCATTGCAGCCAGGGCATCCCGGGGCATTCCCTGCATCCCCACAGCCAGTCACACAATGGGGAACCTTCATGTGCTTGAACTCTGATGGGATTTCATTCCCCAGACTGGAATTCCAGCTGTTTTCCACAATTTCTGTTCCAGAACCTGACCCAGAGCTATGCAAACTCACAGAGCAAAATTACCCCAAGATTCCCTGAAGCACCAAGGTGGGAGTGGGATCTGGGGCTATCAGCCCATGGGGAGCCCTGCCCATTCCTGGCTGGAGTTGTTGCAGTGATGGGGAGCAGCTGCACAAGCTCAGCCAGTGCCACACGACCTGGGATCATCCCAAGCTTGCATTTCCACTGCTGATTGTCCCACAGGTGCCCAAACTGAGCCATGACCTCAGGATTATTCACAGGAATCATCCAGTGGATCATCCCCAGGAATCCTGGGGCACAGATCATTGAGAGAGGGAAAGGGGGAAAAAAGAGAGACCGAATTCCTGTAATAAATTATTCATTACAAATTATCCACCCAGCTGTAGTTAACACCCTCCTGTGTTTCTTCAGGGACAGGAGAGGCTTGTGGTTTAGATTTTCCCTAAGTGCTGCTGCATGCAGGCTTTGCCTCAAACGTGTAACCCAGATGTCCCAGGCTTGGTTTATTTACATTCTTGGGAGCTGTTGTGAAAAAAACCCTATATGATGTCAAATATAATATAGAGCTCAGCTGAGGTATGAAGGGACAAGGCTGTGCCAACCCTGCTTGCGTTTTTATTTTAATCTTTAAAATAGAAAGAAGCAGAAGTGGCCCATCAAAATATATTGTAAGATCCTTTTTTAAAAACTAGAAATGTATAAATGCAAACAAGTATTTAAAGTGCAAGATCTGATAATATCAGTTAAAAACCAAAACAAGGTAATATCAATTAAAAACCAAAACAAGGTAATACCCGTTAAAAAGCAAAACAAGATAAATTTTCCTACTAAATTACATGGAAACATTCAAGCACAGAAAGAAACTTCGGGAGCACAGAAGGAAATCCCAGTGTCACACAGCACTGCCTGGTGTGACAATCCACATCCAAGATGTTTGCCTTTAACCCATTCAACATTTCCCCCTCTAAATCCATTCTGGAATGGACCTTGCAGAAACCACCCAGCTCCATGGATCACCTTGCACAGGGAGCTCAGGAGCTGGCACGGCAGAGAGAAGAGAGGAAATTCAGCCCTGGCTGAGGACTAAGGGGGGCTGGGGAAAGCTGGGAGCAAATGGAAGAATCAGGGTGACAGCTCTGGGATAGAGCCCCGAGCACAGCCCCTGTGCTGCTTCCACAGCAGCAAAGCAGGAGCACGCTGGAGTTTGGCACAGCCCGAGCACAGATAACCCAGCAGCAATGAGGGGTAAAAGGGAAATCCACTTGAACTCGTTGTTTATCCCCGATAACACAACTTCTGACTCAGCCCTGTATGTTTCCAAAAGGATAAATTCGATATTTCAGTCTCTGACCCCTCTCCCACTGAAGATCAAGGGATTTTTTCCTGCTAAATTCAGTAAGAAAGGGAATGAGATTTTCAACCAATACAAACGACTGAATTTGGGAGGATTGTGATTTTTGACATTACCTGTTTAAAGATGCTGTCATGTCTTACCTTGACGTAAGACGAAGTGTCTGGGACAGTCTGAAACATCCTTACTTGTTTATTAGATATATTTAAAGGTCCTAAATTTGACCTGAAATAAATCACAAAAATACTCCCAGTCATATATTTGCATATAGAAAAATAAAGGAATAAAGCCTGGTCTAAATAAGAAGATTGGTAATAAAATATAGAGGGGAATGATCAAGCATTTAAGTGTTACTTTTAAAGGACAGAGAACACATCAACACAGTAACTAAAATCAAGTAAGGGACTCTCAGAACAAGGGTTTATTTCTCTTTTTAAACACCAGTTTGGTTTTTCCTTTGGTTTCTCCCTCCTCCACAGGAAAAGCTCCTCCTTCACGTTAGACCAGAGCAGAGGGAAAGGTTTGACATTTGATTAACTGAATTTCTTAGCCAACAATTAAAAGCCAGCTGAAATACTCGTGTTTTCATGTCGAGCCTAGTTAACCCCATTGACTCGTACCCCGAGCTTTCCCCGGGCTGGGCGAGGGGCATTTGCCTCTCCCGGCTCATTGAAACCATCCCGAGCCATTAACCCGCCGGCCCCGACTGATTTAAGGACCCTTCCCCACCAACAATAATTAAACCATAAATTAAAATATACCCCGAAAGGAAGCATCGCTGCAAATATTAAAAGAACTCAGGGTTGTCAATCCCGTTTTTATTTGGGGTCCTGCTCAGGCTCTGTTTAGGGCACCCCATCTGTTTTCCTGCACTCGCCAGGTTTGATGAGCTCCTGTTGAACCGGGAATTTTCTGCCTCCAACCCCAAATCGTCCCTGCAGAGATTGACAGCGATGCTGTGCGGGAAAACAAACTCCAGCCGCCAAAATACCCCACAAACCGATTTCATTTGTCCTCCCTGATCCTCCCGGAACGCGCCAGAAACAATTAGCAAAGTGCAATTAGCTCAGTGTAATTAGCGAAGTGCAAGTGGTGAATCATTAAGGATCGCCCTCGCACGCATCCCCGCCTGATGCTCTGTGCTGGAAGGAAGGGTCCGAGATGGGAATTGCGGCAGGGAAAGGAGCCGGCGGGACGGGAGGGATGCGCAGGAGCCGCGCAGCCTCCGGGGCCGGGCTGGGATTTTCTCCAAGCTCCTGAGGAAAAGCTGTGGGGTCCTGACGGCGTGTACCGCTCGGATCCGAGCCAGCCCCGGGTTAATTACAGCCCCGCGCTAATGAAGCTGAGACACCGCACTCCTAGAACCTTCCGTGGAGTTCAGGGAAAGGAAAAAAGAAATAAAAACAACAACAAAAAAACCTCACAGCTCAACAACTGGAAAATAAAAGCTCGCTATCTGCACGTAACCCCCCTTTAATTGATTTTTAAAGTATTTATTGCCCGTCCAGCTGGCACGGGAGGGCAAGCGGCTCTAAGGCGGACAATGTGTTTCTGATAAGTACAATTCCTTTTTTTCCTGTCGTCCTCCCTCCTAACACATTCCAGTTTCTTTTGCTTCTGAACTTGCGACGGGGGGTGGGGGCAGGCAGAGCGGAGGACAAGGTAATTTTGCCTCGCCAGTAAATTTTCTGGGGTCAAGGATTCCCATATTGGTTTTCCCCGCTCTCCTCTTTACCCCTGATTAGCGTCCCCCTCCCGCCTCCTTTACCTCCCTGTTGTAATTACGCCCGTGCATGTAAATAAATACATCTGCACATTTTGGAGCGCTTCTCAGGAGCCTGCAGCGGATTATTTATCAATCGGCTCTCCCTGCCAGCGTCAGCCGCGACAGAAAAAGGCCTCTTAAACAACTTTTAAATCCTTATTGTTATTGCTATGGTGGAAGGACTCACCTTTAGGAGCCTTTCCCCTCAGTTTGTAAAGATCCAGGTTGGGAACAAACCCAGCTGCCCTCGCCGCTGCAGTTTTGCGGGGAGAAGAGAGATTTCAACGCGTTGGATCCAAAGCAGCGCTGAAGTTAAAATTCCCAGCCCATCCAGACAGGCTGCATCAAGCAGGCATTTCCTCAGGGGGCTTCTGTGCTGCTCGCAGCTCCAGGACGTGCTTTGCTTTCCTTTCCCTTGCTTCTCTGCCCTCTACTTTTCATTTGATTTCCGTTTTCCCCCCTTATCAATATTCCAGCTGTTCCCTCAGATTATTCGTGGCCATGGGACATCCTCTCGCCCCGTGAGTCCTCCTGGCGCTGTGAGCGACTTTAAACAACACTCCAAAAACAGAAAAAGAGGAAAAAGAAAAAAAAAAAAAGGAAAAAAAATCGCAACTTTAAAAAATATATATTGCTGAGGAGTCAAGCCGAAAAGAGACGCTGAGTGGAGCTCAAGTGCTACTTTAAATCCCCTTTTTAAAATAAGGAAGTTTCAAATATCCGTTTTTAAATCATCGGTCCTTATTTTGAGGTTTTCTTTCCTGACTCTTACCTAGAAAAGAGTTAACCCAAAGCATAACGGAGCACGCTGCAGATGCACAGCCTGGGAGAGCGCGATGGAAGGGGCTCCAAACGATACTTTTGGTTAAAAAATTCCGCATTTCTCCCGGCCAGCCGAAACCTCCAGCTCTTTTTAGCTATTTCACAAGAGCCTATCAAACAGGAACGTGTTCAGGAGGGAAAGGAAACACATCTTCAATCCAGGGATGGTTATTCCCCACCGGAGTCACGTTCCTGGTGCATTTTGTCATCTCAGAAACCTTCACAGACAATATTTTGTTCTAACCTGGGCAAAAGCTTCCAGGGATTTTAGTACAACATCAATTTTAAATGCAGCCCTCAGAAGGGTTACCAAAACTATTTGGAAAATGTTCTTCCATTCTCTATTCTCTTTCTCTCCTTCGCGGCTTTGCCCCAAATTCCAACATATTGAAACATTTTTCTCCTTAATAAGAGGAACATATAAAGTGAAGGGGTGAAAGGGCAACCTGGGAGCCGTGCCTTGAGCTCCGCACACAATTTACTCCCTGGTAGACGAGGCGTTTAGCATTCCTCCCAATTTCCAAGGAAAACAGACTCAGACCCGGACCCGGCAACCAGGGACCTCGCCACTTTTTAATATAGAAATTCTTCGGATTCTTTGTTGTTATTATAATTGTTGTTGTTTGTGGCGAGAGAAAGCCTTTCCCAAGGTGAGGGGACGGGGTTTTGGGGAGAAGCTTCCTTGGGATGGAAGGGGAAGCAAAGCGACAGGAGGGACACGCAGGAGGGAAGGGATCGGGGCAACAACCAGGACAGAAAGGGAATAGGGAAAAAATCCCTCTAAAATCAAAAGCAGCGTTGTCATCATTAAAGGCTTTTTTAAAAATCGCGTGCAGGAGTTAAAAATGTTTTTTGCAAGCCTTAATGTCATTATTGTGCGAGGACGGGAACTGCTCTGTGCCCAGGCGGGACCGCACGGGCTCACGTTTCAAAGCCATCGCTCATTCTTTTCTCACGTTTCCACGTGTGAATTACACAGAACCCGGCTCGGAGGAACCCGGGCTCCGCTCTCATGGTCACCGACGCTTTTCCCTTTCCTGGCGGGGCAGGGAACCCTCGGTGCATCCCTGCCCCTATCTCATTTTGCTGCACTTTTAAAGCAATCCCAGCCCGGCTCCGGCACACCACAACCTGCCATGAAAAACCCTTTAAAGGTTGGCGTTAACGGGAATTTGGGATGTAAAGCACTGCCAGGTTCAGGGGAAACGCCAAACCCGGATCCCGAGCTGGGTTTGCTGCCCTTGTAACCAAACCCCAGAGCCGAGGCAGAGCCCATGTGGCCAGTTCCAGCCATCCTGGGAGCTTTACTAGCCCAAAAGAAAATTGCTGGCAAATTGGAAGCAGCTGTAGCGTCGGAGACTGCAAAGCCCCGAGCACCATCCCCCTGCTCCTGGGCAGGGAAAGGCGCAGGGGTTTTGTTTACTCGAACATCTCGGGGGCACAGCCCCAATTCAGCGGCATCCTGGAGATGCTCACAAGCGACGCTCCAGCCTCCATCAGCCGTGGGTTTATAAAGATGCCGATGAAATCTTCCCTGGGTTCCTGTCCCTGTCCCTTTAACGGGGTGTGAGCACACAAACCCAGCGGGTTCCACCCCACAAAGGGATTTATCCGGGCACTGCCAAGTGCAGACAATCGCTGCCACAAACGGAACGGTGCAAAAGCTCCGAGCCCTGCTAAATGTGCTCTTTTCATGTTTTCTATTTATTAGCTACGTTAAGAGAAAACAGACTCATATGAGTCCCAAATGGAGGCAGGGTATTAAAAGAGGCATGTGAATGCTCCAGCAATTACAGCTGAATTTGATTAAAAACGTCATGAGGGCTGCAAAAGCAGGAGTTACCTGATACACTCACCCCGAGGTTGCTTTAGGATGAATTATAACACAATTCATTTTATTTTAATAGGTCACTATAAGATTAACTGTTTAAGGATGGAGCTGTGCTATAAATGTTTACATCAAACTGGAGAGAAGCAAGCTTTCCTTTCGGGTTGTTTAGAAATAATGTTTATTACATTTTAAAATTCCTCAACATGTTAATTAGGAATAAGGGGAAAGTCTGGGAAGGCAGATGGAGCTCCAGTGCTTGACATGGAACCACACACATGCTGCTGTGCTTCAGTTTCTCCTTCCTGCCAGGGAAATGAGGGGTTTTGAGCTCTTCACCACTGTTCCACATGCCATGAGCAAATAATGACAATTTGTTGGCTCCTGCTCCTCTGCCAGGCTTGGCCCACAATTTAATGGCCAAGGAGAGCAGCCAGAGGGGAGGTGCCACTGCCTCGGTGAAATTGGCCACCACAGCACCCAGATTTGGGTGTTTGGGAGGGGAAAACAGGAGGATCCAGCAGTGACCAAGGGCAGAGCCCACATTTGGGTGTTTGGGAGAGAAACAGAAAGATCCAGCGGTGACCAAGGGCAGAGCCCAGATTTGGGTGTTTGGGAGGGGCAAATGGGAGGATCCAGCAGTGACCAAGGGCAGAACCTCCCCGGGGTTCTGAAGGATCCCAAACACCTTCCACACCCTGCCCCCATGCAGGCACCTCCACTTTGTGCTTTGGGGGCACAGGTGAGTCCAGGAGCTGGGGTAAAACCAGGCTCCTGAATTCCCCTGAATCCCTGGATTCAGGAAGAAACGGTGGAACAACATCCAGGGAGAGATGTCCAGCTGGGTTTGCATCTGCTGTGCTGCTGAGGGGTTTGGGAAGATAAAAACCCTCTGTGGCTGCAGTTTCTGCCTTTCCCTGTGCTATCTTAAAGCAGCATCTGATACAAAGGTACTTTTGCATAGCTGGAGCTGCAAGGAGCAGTTAAAGTGAATTAAAATTAGACATGTTCCTGAAATTAAATTATTAGTCTGAGAGAAAAATCCTCTCTGTTAGAATTTATTTTCATTTTCCATCGTTAAAATTTAGAATTTTAGCATGAAAAATATTTTCTGTCATAAATAACCAATGCAAAAAGGTTTAATTGAGAAAGCCCAGAAAGCTCAGAAATACCGATTTCAGCAATGCTCCTTCATTTCTACTAATTATTGATGAAGTCCACTGAAAATCTGCAAAGCCGCTCTAATTGTATATCTGAAATAAAATGTGTATCTGTAAATATTTTTGGGACAAATATTTCAGCTTTGCTAAATCACTTTCTAGCAGGAAAACCACCTTTGAAATAGAATATGCTTCACCCTAATATTAGTGATGGATATGGTCAGTGTATTCAAATAAATAATCATCAATTAGTGATAAAATCATTATCACAACACAGGGAAAGCTTTAGTTCCAGAGATAAAATGAGGGCATAGGAAGAAAAGGGATTGCTGTCATTGTTGGATGCTATATTATTCCTGAAAAAGGAATGTTAGGTGAAGGTTCATGAGTGCCCCAGGAATTTTAATTTCCTTGTTCCCTATCTGTTGGATGGGAATGAGAACCTTTCTCTTTTCACTGCCTGGATTTGAGGACATGTTTGGAGTGTTTATTTGGAGGAGTGTTTTTTGTGGAGTTACAAAAAGTGAGAGTTTGGTGTTGGTAAAGTCCTGATCATTTACAGAACATGGGGGTTTGCACTCCCCTTGTTTATAAACATCCAAGGAAATAATTTAGTGTCTGTGGGATGTCGTAGAACTCCCCTTAAAGCAGTTTGGGTCAGGGGCTGGTGTGAGCCTCAGTTCCTGTGGGTTTTTACCAGCCCCTGAGGCTGTGTGGGGTGGGGCAGGAGGGTGACAGTGACATTTCCTGGACAAAGAAACCTCAGGGATCAGAGGCAGGAAGGAAAGTTCAGGGATGGGGTGATAAAACCTCAGACCCCAAGGCAGTGGGGTGGGCAGAGGTGGGACAGGAATTCCTGTGGGAGAGGGAATTAATCCCACAGTGGCTGAGGAAAAACAGGAATTTCATCCCTGTGGCAGAGGGATTTGATCTCATAGTGGCAAAGGGATTTAATCTCTGTAGCAGAGGTGGGACAGGAATTCCTGCAGCAGAGAGATTTAATCCTATAGTGGCAACGGTGGAACAGGAATTTCATCCCTGTAGAGAGGGATTTAATCCCTGAGTGGCAGAAGGGGGACAGAAAACCCTTTGGCAAAGGGATTTAATCCCTATAGCAGAGGAAAACCAGGAATTTCGGTGGCAGAGGGTTCTAATCCCTGTAGCAGAGGGATCTAATCCCAGAGTGGCAGAGGTAGAGCAGGAATTTCATCCCTGTAGAGAGGGATTTAGCCCCTGTGGCAAAGGTGGGACAGGAATTCCTGTGGGAGACGGATTTAATCCCACAGTGGCAAAGGGATTTCATTCCTGTAGCAGAAGGATTTAATCCCATAGTGGCAAAGGTGGAAAAGGAATTTCATCCCTGTGGCAAAAGGATTTAATCCCCTTGGCAGAGGTTGGTCAGGAATTCCTGTAGCAGAGGGATTGAATTCTGTAGTGGCAGAGGTGGAACAGGAATTTCATGCCTGTAAAGAGGGATTTAATCCCATAGTGGCAGAGGCAAGACAGGAATTCCTGTGCCAGAGGGATCTAATCCCATAGTGGCAAAGGTGGAACAGGAATTTCATCCTTGTGGCAAAGGGATTTGATCCCACAGTGGCAAAGGGATCTAATCCCTGTGGCAGAGGAAGGACAGGAATTCCTGTGCCAGAGGGATCTAATCCCAAAGTGGCAAAGGTGAGACAGAAAACACTTTGGCAAAGGAATTTAATCCCTATGGCAAAGGATAAACAAGAATTTTGGTGGCAGAGGGATCTAATCCCATAGTGGCAAAGGTGGAACAGAAATTTAATCCCTGTAGCAGAGGGATTTAATCCTGTAGTAGCAAAGGTGGAACAGGAACTTCATCCCTGTAGAGAGGGATTTAATCCCTGTGGCAAAGGTGGGACAGGAATTCCTGTGGGAGAGGGATTTAATCCCACAGTGGCAAAGGGATTTCATTCCTGTAGCAGAAGGATTTAATCCCAGAGGGCAAAGGTGGAACAGGAATTTCATCCCTGTGGAGAGGGATTTAATCCCTGAGTGGCAGAGGTGGGACAGAAAACCCTTTGGCAAAGGGATTTAATCCAAGACAGGAATATCTGTGGCAGAAGGATTTAATCCTGTAGTGGCAAAGGTAGAAAAAGAATTTCATCCCTGTGCCAGAGGGATCTAATCCCTGTGGCAGAGGGGGGACAGGAATTCCTGTGGGAGAGGGATTTAATCCCACAGTGGCAAAGGTGGGACAGAAAACCCTTTGACAAAGGATTTAATCCCTGTGGCAGAGGCAAGACAGGAATTCCTGTGGCAGAGAGAGGAGAGGAATCCTTGTGGCAGAGGGATCTAATCCCATAGTGGCAAAGGTGGAACAGGAATTTTATCTCTGTGGCAGAGGGATTTAATCCCTGAGTGGCAAAGGTGGAACAGAAAACCCTTTGGCAAAGGAATTTAATCCCTACGGGAGAGGAAAACCAGGAATTTTGGTGGCAGAGGGATCTAATCCCATAGTGGCAAAGGCGGAACAGGAATTTCATCTCTGTGGCAGAGGGATCTAATCCCATAGTGGCAAAGATGGAACAGGAATTTCATCTCTGTGGCAGAGGCAGGACAGGAATCCCCCACAGCCTCACCCCACACCAGCCCTGCCCTCCTGAGCCCTTCCCAGCAGGAGCCCCCCCCCTCCTCTCCCTGCTGGACACGTGGCCCTGGACCCTCCTCTTTTAGCCCAGGATTTTGGTGTTCAGCCCCTCCAGCATCCCTTCAGTGACAGGACACCCTGGGCCATGATGGCACCCTGGCAGTGGCACCTGCAGAGCTCCCCTGGGTGGCCCTGGGGACAGCACTGCCACCCCTGCGAGGTCCCTGCCCCACAGAGACCCCTGGCCAGATGATGCTGACTAGAGAAATTGAAGAAAAGATGGAAAAGAAATGTAAAACAAAGCTCTTCTTCCAGAGGAGTTTTGTCTCTTCAGAAAAGAGAAGTGGCCCCCAGTGACCCCAGGTTCCCTGCAGGATTTGCTGTTGCTTTGCTTTTTAGTAAATTTTACATTAAGCACCTCTTCTAGAAAAGATAAAAATCTTCCTTTTTGGGATATAAAACTGAGGTTGCCCTTGCCTTTGGCAAAGCTTCCCCTCCTTGCATAGCCCAGCTCCATACCTTGAGGCCTTTACTCACTCTGGGATTGTTTCTGTCCTCTTTTTTTTAAAGCAAAATCCTAAATTCTTGTCCTGATTCTCCCTTGGAGCTTCCCTGGCCAACCTGGACTTGAGCTCTCCAGCTCAGGAGAGACCAGGCAGCCCCTGAGGACCTCTCTGGAGCTCTAAAGGGGCTCCACCTGCTCTGATCTCCACAGAAAAACAACCAGCCGAGCAAACACATCCATTATTTGTTCCCAGAAATCCATTCCTTGAAAATATCTCACCTTGTGAGATCTGCTGTGGATGATGCAGGAGAGCAGGAGGGAAATGAGGGAGAAGAGAGGCAGCCAAAATAAAAACAGCCATCAAAACCATAAACGGGCAGAGGAATGAAAAGGATTAAAACAGCCCCAACCCCAAGGTGAATGAAAGGAAAATAAATGACTAAAGCAGCAGCTTGATGCCATTCCAAGACTTTGACATGGAAGTGTGTTTCCCATTCCTCTCCTCCAGAGAGAAGGTTTCTCTCTGAATCAGATGAACCATAAAATAAAAAGGAAATTTGGAACAACCCAGAAAAATGGGTTTTAGCCTTTCCCACTCAGGCTTTCCCTTGAGGAGCTCTGGTACCTCACCCTTGTCCCCACACTGTCCCAGCACCTCAGGGCTCCAGGCTGATTCAAGGCTCCTGGAGCAGCCTGTGCATGGGAAGGGGATTTGGGGATCACTGCTCCAGCTGGAGCAGCCATGGTCTGGGAAATGTCCCTGGCCATGCTGGGAGTGAGGGTTTGCTGCACCACGAGATGGCTCCATCAGGGCTCTGCCATGCACTGCCAGGGCCCCGGGGCATCCTGAGCAGGACAGGGACACAGGAGAGGCTGAGCCCAGCCCTGAGCATCTCTGGGCCAAAGAAACTGCCTGGGACAAGGGACAGCTGCTCCCTGTTGGAGCTCTGGATGCTGAGAATTTCAGACTTTCTGTGCTGACAGACTCTGACCCCCAGGAGAACACTGCATTGACCTGAGACTGTGGAGAAGCTTCCAAAATGGAATGGTAGCACTGGGATTGTGGTGTGGGGTTTGGATAGAAGTGTGTGATATCACAGGGTGTAAAACTTAGAGTTTTAGGGTTTAGAATACAGTCATATATATAGAGCAAGATGGAGGTTGTGGGGTGGAGGCTGATCCTTCTTCTTCTTCTTCTTCTTCTTCTTCTTCTTCTTCTTCTTCTTCTTCTTCTTCTTCTTCTTCTTCTTCTTCTTCTTCTTCTTCTTCTTCCTCTTCTTCCTCTTCTTCCTCTTCTCCTCCTCCTCCTCCTCTTCCTTCTTTACCTTCTTCACCTTCTTCTCCAGGGATTTGGGTGGTTTTGTGTAATTGGACAGAAAAGTCCACATTGAGGGCATGGGTGGTTGGTTATTGGGTTAAAAGTGAAAATAATGCAGGTGTCATTTCTTAATTGGACAGTTTAGCCTTTAAATACCCTGTAGAGAAAGACAGTGAGCCATTTTGTGCCTTGTTAGTGAAGAACTGCAGAGCTCACTGCTGTGAGACTGTCATATTGATGAGGAATAACAAACACCTGAGTCTGAACACAATATTTTCTTGAGCACTTTCAATCTCAACCTTGACAGGAAAAAAGAAGCCAAGAAGCAGCTGCTCCCTGTGCAAGGAGAGGAGATGGCAGAAATGCAGATTTCACAGAAAGGTTTGGGTTGGAAGGGAGCTTGAAGATCACTTCATTCCAAGTCCTGCTCTGGGCAGGGAATCTCCCACCAGCCTCAGACAGCAAAATCTGGAGGGGACGAAACCTGGATTCAAACCATTCACAGGGGAATGTGTGGGGTGAAAGAGGAATCTGCAGGAACGGGGAGGGAAGTCCTGGTTTCCTCTGTGCCAGCGCTGGAAAGCACCTGAGGAATATCCTGGGATCTATGGCAGGGATGGAACTGGGTGAGCTTTGGTCCCTCCAGCCCAAACCAATCTGGGATTCTGTGAATGCCCTCAAAGGTGCCTGGGGCAGGGACAGTGCCTGGGGCAGGGACAGTGCCTGGGACAGGGACAGTGCCTGGAGCTCTCTTCAGTCCAACACACCAGTCCTGGGGCCATGGGGCTCACAGCTGGAGCTGGGACACTGCCAGGGCTGTGGCAGCAATGGGGGCTCACAGCTGGAGCTGGGCTGTGCCAGGGCTGTGGCAGCAATGGGGGCTCACAGCTGGAGCTGGGACACTGCCAGGGCTGTGGCAGCAATGGGGGCTCACAGCTGGAGCTGGGACACTGCCAGGGCTGTGGCAGCACAATGGAACCTGGTGGAGCGAGGTGAGGGTGGAACGGCAGCATCCAAAGCAGGGCTGGAGCAATGCACAGGGAAAAGCCCATCTGCAAGCAGAGGAAAATGCTGTGAACTCAGGGAGTTCAGCCAGTAAAAGCTGAACAGGACAGAACTGGGGTGGCCCAGGGCCCTGCAGCTGGAGGCTGTTGGACATCAGTGGCACTCTGCTCTCTGCCTTTCCTCTCAGTAGCTCAGATATGAAGGCTCTGTCATAAATTACAGAGTTTAAGGTAAAACCAGAGCAGCTGCCCCAAAGAAGAGTTTGCAGAAGTTTTCCTGCTTAGAAACAGCCACCAGAGCATGAAAGCTCCCTTCAGTTGGTTTCCAGAGGAGAGCAGACAGCCTCACTTTTCCATCCCACAGCCATGCTTACAACAGTTTTTGGGCTGCCAGAACAATGTGAGCTGCTGTTCTTGGATATAATTAGCCCAGATATTTTTGTGTTTGAAATACATTACAGACGAAGCCCACAGGCTTTTCCAGTTACCACCAAACCCCTTGTGCACATGGGGATAACAGGTGATTATAAAAATAACGTGGTGGCTATAAAAATCTCCTGGTGCCCACGTGAGCAGATCCTGCCTCGTGCTGTGGGTTCTGAGCCACACTGGTGGCACATGGACAAAGACCAGGAGATCCTTTGGGGCCCAGGGAGCTTCCAGATTTACACAGGGTATTTTCAACCCGAGGTGAGAGTGAGCTGGGAGCTGCTGCTGGGCCCAGCTCGTGCTCCCAGTCCTGCACAACCATGATGGTTATTAAAGCCATGAGGTTTATTAAAACCAAGGGGGTTATTTCAGGGGCCTGCTTGTGGGCTGAGGAGCTTCAATTTGGGCTCTTCACTGGCAAACATTCCAGATGTGTGAAGAGATCAGGGTGTTTCTGCTCTCCATGGCAGGCAGGGACACTGCAGGCCAATCCTCTCTGTAGTCGTGACAGAATCGTGATACTGAGCCACAGCCGGGTTCTCCTGAGGTGTCCTGAGGTGTCGGGTTGCTCGTGACAGAATTGTGACACGGAGTCACACCCCGGCACTACTGAGGTGTCTGGTTGCTCCCTCAGCTTTGTTGACTCTCTCCAGCCTTCAGCCCCATTTCCTGGACTTATCTGGCCCAGCAGATTTCCCCTCTGTGCCTCCTCCCGCGGCCATAAACACTGAACCTCCTGCAGGCCCAATCTGGGCTCGCAGCCTGTCGGGGCAGATAGCAGCAGATAAGGGCCAGGCCGCATTGTCTTTCTGCAGCCTGCAGCCGGAGTTCACTTTTAAATCTGAAAATGTTTGCTTAAGGAAAAGGAAATGTGCCTGTGTGTGCTGGGGGGCAGCGGGAGGGAGGGGGGAGAGGAAGGGAGCTGGTCCAGAGACCAAACGGGGGCACACGAGAGGGAGGAATGATGGAGATGGATGGAGATGGATGAGGGGAGCTCAGCACAGGCCCCTGGAGCCCCTGTGCTCCCGTTGTCCTGCCCCGGGGCCCAAACTTTGGGCCATTCCCAAAGGAGGGCAGTGCACAGCCCTGGGGTGAGCAGCTCCCCCAGGCTCCCCCAAGGTTTGGCTGGAGTGACACACAGCTCCTCATCCTGGGAGGGGCACCCCGTGAGAGGAGCTCTGCCAAGTGCCATGGGGGGGACTTGATCCCTAAACCAGCCAAAAATCCCAGTGTAAACACATTTATACCCAGTGCTCAAACTGGGATGGAAGGAAACCTCTATCCCTGCACTCTGCCCTCCTGCATAGATGAAAAGTGCTCTGTATTCCATGTCCCTGCAGTGCTGGGTGACTCCTTGTCACTTGTTCTCATCAGCAGAACAAACATTTCATTTCCCAGGTCCTGAGCAGGCCAGGACTCACTGCAGGATTTGGGAAGATCAGGAGGGGCTCAGGACTCACGGCAGGATTTGGGGAGCTCAGGATCTGCTGCTCTGGGGCTCTGGGGTGTGGGAACGCTCCTGTGCTGGCAGAATGCTCAGGGTGGAGGGAAACCGGGGAGCTCCATGGCTATAAACCCTTTATCCAGTGGCCCTGTGTGAGGCAGGGGTGGTCTCCTCAGCTGTGTCACTGCAGCCCATGAGCAGAGATTTCCAGCACAGGTTTGGCACAGTGACAAAACTCCCATGAGGAGAAGGTCAGAGGAACACATCCAGCAGCCCAGGATGTTTCCCTCTGAGTGTGCAGAGCTTCCTTTTGATCTCTGAGGTCCTGAGATAGCCCGAGTTCCCTGGATCAGGGAATGGCTCAGGGCCCGAGGCAGCCTAGGGGCTGAAGGGAGCAACAAAGGGAGTTCCTGAGCTGGCATTGCTGTGTTAATTTATGGATTGATATTCTGGTGCTGCTGAAGTCAACAAACCCCACTGCTGTCTCCACTGGGGGCATGAATTTGGAGATTCAGATATGCATTCCCTGGGAAGCTGGGATGCAGCAGGGATGCAGCCAGCACAGGGACACCCGAGGGGCTGATCCTCCTCTCAGGACACACTTTAGATCCAGGCAGCTCTGAGGTGCAGGAAACAGCCTCATTTTTACACAGCTTTGTCAACAAACACATTGGAAACAACCAGGAGCAGAAGGAAATTATCGTGGAATCCCAGAATGGTTTGGGTTGGAGGAGTCCTTAAAGCCCATCTCATTCTAAGCCCATGGGCAGGGACTCCTTCCTCACCTCATCCATTATGGGGCCTAAGAAAGCAAAGGACAAATTGGCCTGGCCATTGATGCCTCTTTATCGATGAGCCAGGCACGGCTCATTTGGAAAACTCATTTCCTGGGATCAGAGAGAGCTCCAGGAGCTGGGAGGGGAACAGGAGCTGCTGACTGAGCTGGGGACCAGGGAGTAGCTCCTTGAGCTGCAGCAAGATGTGTGCAAGGAAAGTCTGAACCTGTGGAAGTAAAGGGGTCCTGGTGGGACTGGCAGAACCCTCTGGGCCCAGGGGATGGCTGAGGGGATGGCTGAGGGGATGGATGTGGGGATGGATGTGGGGATGGATGGATGTGGGGATGGCTATTTTATTTGCCAGGATCCCTAACAAAGGGAAGGAATGATGAATCTGACTCCATGTTCTCAGAAGGCTAATTTATTACTTTATGATACGATATTATATTAAAGAATACTATACTATACTAAAGAATACAGAAAGGATACTTACTGAAAGCTAAAAAGATAATAATGAAAACTCCTGACTCTCTCCAGAGTCCTGACACAGCTTGGATCCAGTTGGCCAATGAGTGAAAACAACTCACAGCAGAATCCAATGGAACAATCACCTGTGGGTAAACAATCTCCAAACACATTCCACATGAGCACAGCACAGGAGAAGCAAATGAGATAAGAATTGTTTTCCTTTTCTCTGAGGCTTCTCAGCTTCCCAGGAGAAAAATCCTGGGAGAAGGAATTTTCTCAGGGAATGTGAGTGCTATGGATGGATGGATGGATGGATGGATGGATGGATGGATGGGTGAGGGGATGGCTGTGGGGATGGCTGAGGGAATAAAGCACTGATGTTCTTTGTTCCCAGCAGTTTGCAATCTGCTTCTCAGGCCTGTCCTGCAGCCTGGAGATGAGAACAGGGCTCTGTTCCCCAATCCCTGAGGGATAACTGTGCCCAGTGCCATGGCAGCCACGGCTGGGTGCTGCTGGGAGTGCTGAGGGCAGAGCTGGGAAAGGACAGAGTGAGCAGCAGAGCTGGGAAAGGACAGAGCCAGCAGCAGCCCATCCCTGGCCCAGGCTTTCCCAGGGACACCAGTGCAGGTCTCACACAGGGAGTGCCTGGAGCAACACATGGGGTTATTTAGGAAGGAAGAACAGCTCAGCCCATGAGGATTCTGTGCTCCATCACCTCCCCACACCATCTCTGGCTTCCCCCAGGAAAATCCTTCACCTGCTCATGTTTCCACAGTGCCACTGAAGGAGGAGGGCAATGAGAACAGAGGGCAGCTGCAAATGCCCAGCATTTATGGCTGAGCCATCAGAAAATGGCCTCAGAAGTTCCAAGGTGTGATTCTGAAGGGCTGGGGAGCTGCTCAGACACCACCCTGAGTGCCTGGGTGAGGGCAGATGAGCCCTGTGAGGGTTTCCCTGGCCAGCCCCCATGGCAGAGTGGTTCCAGCTCCCGTTCCCATCCCGTTTCCTGCTCCCACCCTTTGATCCCGGTGCCCAGCCACCCGTGACCACCCAGGGAAATGGAGCTGGCCCAGGCAGCCAGGGCCCGTGGTGCTGCCCGCAGGGGGGGAACAGAGGCCATGATAACATCACCTCATTCCAGCCAGAGCCCATTTGTCACTGCCCGTTCCCAGTGATCCACGGCAGGAGCTGCCACTGTCCCCAGCACGGCCAGCACCCAAACTGGGGGCAGAGGAGACCTCAGAGCCACCTTCCCTTGGCTGGCCCACAGATCTTTCCTGGGGGTCAGGACATTCAGCTCTGCCACACAAGGAGTGGCCCTGTGCCTCAGTTTCCCCACCCTGTTCATTGGGACCTTGGGGATTGTTGGGAAGGATGAAAGTTTGACAAGAAAGTCTCACAGATATGTGTGCTTGGCAGAAAGATTTTTAAATGTAGAGTCTGATGAAGGAATAGAGATGGAAGCAAGTTTTGATATAGAAGAAAAGAATTGCTGAGCCAGTCTTACTGCATAACCAAGGAGCCAAAGGGTGTGTGTGTTAGTTAGAAGGGGTTTTTATAACTTAGAGCAAAGGATAAACCCACCCCAAACAAGAAGATGTTTTTACCAAGCGGAAAGAGAGCACAGGCAAACAAGTCAGCAAAGCTGCAAGTAGAAAAAAGGTCTCAGAATTTTCCACTGCAAGAAAACTGAAAAACAACTTCTAGCTTAAACTGTAATGTACTGACTGTTAGTGATTGGAGAACAGTGACATGAATATGGTAATGACAGTAGTTATGATGGGCTATAGATAATAGTTAAGGTATAGATTGGTTCTACTGTATGAAAATGCTCAGCAAGAAAGTATAGAATGCATTGTAACCAAAAGAAAAGTATATAATGCATTGTAACCAAAACCAAAGTGTCTCCAGGCCTGCCTGCAGCTGGAGCTGACAGCTGTGGGCACAGCTCTGTCACCCACCACCCTGGACTGCTGTAACCTCTTGGATGGAATAAACTGCATTTTGGACACAATAAACTGCATTTTGGATACAATAACCTGCATTTTGGAGAGCCACCTGGAGTCCCGTATCTCTCCTTTTGGCTCTTACAGGGGATACAAAACCACCAGGAGCTTCCAGGGGCCTGAGGAGCCCTGGGAGCTCCTCTTCAGCCTGGAGCAGACAGGACCTCTCCCATTCCCATCCCATTTTCCTCCTCATAAAACGAGCTCTCCCCAGGCCCATTTCCCAGTGTTTGGGTTTGGTTTGCTACTGGAATTCTCAGCCATGAGCAGCAGCCAGATGGCAAAGGCAGCCCGAGCCAGCTTTCCAAGGAGCTTTCCAAGGAGCTCTCCAAGTTCCTGGCGAAGACAAAGACACACTCGAGGACAAATAAACAGAAACAGAGGAACAGAACGTCAGTGAGAGCCGAGCCCCAGGAGGGGGAGCAGCCTGGACTCGGGATCTGTTGGGACCCAGGACATTCCTCTGGCTGCCCTGGGTGACTCCAGACCCTGGCAGGGGCTCAGAGACCTTGGCACAGAGTCAGAAACACCTGTGCCTTTGATTTTAGCCCATGGAAACAATTACTAACTTTTTGTGAAGGTTTACAAGCCACAAGAGTTTGAGTAGAATGATAGTGAATTTATCACAGGGTGAAAATGTAGAATTTTGGGGGTTTAGAATGGGAGTTCTGAGGCAAGATAGAGGAATCTGGGCATGTCCTGTCCTTCTTCTCCTTCTTCTTGTCCTCCATCTTCTGCTGTGATGGTGGCACTTTTGGATTGGTTTAGAGTAGAGACAGACTGTCTAACATAGGTGATAGGTATTGGAAAGTAATTGTAAATAAAGTACAGGTAGCTTTTAGTATAAAAAGCCAACATCACCCCAAGGGCAGGGACTGTGCCACAGCCCGACCTGCTGGACAGATCTTAGCAGGTCAGAGAGAGAATGGAACAGATAAGAGAAAATAAACAACCTTGAAAAGCAGAACTAATGTATCCCAACTTCTTCAGTCGAGGGGCTGGGAAAAAAGAGACTTTCTAATACCTGGGGTCATCCCAACCACAGAAACCTGAGAGGGATCAGAGAGGGGAGGCTGCAGCCTTGGCCTGGCCCTTGCCCAGCCCAGCTCCCAGCAAAGGTGCCAGGAGTGTGCTGGGGAAGGATGAACAGCCCTGCGTGGCCACTGCTCTTTGAGTCCTTTCTCAGTTACAGATGTCCTGTGGGATCAGAGTGAAACCAGCCTGTTCTATGGGACCCAGGATGAAACCAGCCTGTTCTCCTGTGGGGTCAGAATGAAACCAGCCTGTTCTCCTGTGGGATCCAAAATGAAACCAGCCTGTTCTCCTGTGGGATCAGAGTGAAACCAGCCTGTTCTATGGGATCAGAATGAAACCAGCCTGTTCTCCTGTGGGATCCAGAATGAAACCAGCCTGTTCTCCTGTGGGATCAGAGTGAAACCAGCCTGTTCTCCTGTGGGATCCCATTCTTGCTCATCCCCTTCCTCCCACTGTGTCCTCTCCCACCACCCCAGGCTGGGCTGGCCCTGCTCAGCTGAGCAGGTGTCACATCAGGGCCCTGCCTGGCTCTCTCCCACAGCCAGCTGCTGATTTTTATAAAATCTGTAGAAATTTAATCATGACTGGGACATCCATGCTTTGGGGTGTGGCTGGAATCGGTCTAGGAGCTGGAGAGGAAAGGGAGTTAAATCAGAGGGATGAGCAGGGACATTGCTCCAGATTCCACTGTCAGGAGCCCAGCTCAGCTTCCCTGCAGCTCTGAAATGCCTCACAAATGTCTCTCAGTTTCAGCCTTTCTTCCCACTATTTTCAAGCTGGAGGTGTCCTGGTTTGGTAGCTGTCAAATGCTTTTTTATTTGCACCCTGAGAACCATTTGGTTTTAAAAAGCCCTTTAATTCTACATCAAACAGCACAACAGCTCAGGATTTAGGTGGTTTGATTCTGTCATAAACAAATATTTAATGATTAAAAAAATAAACAAAAAATAAAATAAAATAATAAAAACTAAATAAGTATTTTCATTATTCCTTCCACCCTTTCTTATTTTTCTTTATTAATTTTAATATCTGATTATTTAATAGTCAAGTATATTTAGTATATTAAATATATTTGATGAATTTAATATATATTATATATTATATATTATATATTATATATTATATATAATATATTATATATTATATATATATAATATAATAATATATTCATATTATAGTATATGTTATATTTATAAATTAATTTAATATAAATATAAGGAATATATTAATATAAGGATATATTTATATTTATTTGATATATTTAATATCTGGTAATTTTATTATTTTAATATCTGGTTATTTAATATTCAAAGCTTCAAAATCACTGATTAATCAGGAAGTGCATTTCTCATCCTGCTGGGTGGAGTGGCCTGTCCTGGGGTGCCTGGCCCATGGCTGTTCCTGTCCTGCTCCCCTGGGACCAGAGCACCCCCAGGTGTGAGGGTGGGAGCTCAGAGCTGGTGACATTTCTGCTGTGAACACCACGATGGTGGCACTGCTGCCAAGAATGCCAAGAGTTACCAAAGGTGCTGTTCCTGGGCATCCTCAGTGCCAGAGAGCTCAGCCAGGGCTGGGCTGAGGGGAAAGGATGGGCTGAGCCTGGGCAGGGCAGGGCAGGGTGGGCACCCTGCCCAGGCTCTGTCTGCCTGGGAACTCTGGAATTCAGCCCTGATGTCACCCAGGGTGGAGATTTGTGTCCATCAGAGGAGATTTCTCCTGGCAGCACCACAGGGATCATCCCAGGCTGGCAGATCTGTGAGGGGAACCAGCATCTCTCACCACACACCTCTCTCCTTCCATCCCCTCCTTGTATTGATTACAGTGATGTTATTTTGTCTAGTAGGAATCATTCAAATGTTTGTATTTGTAATTTTGTTAACATTATTTTTGTGATTTTTCCTACTTGGCCCCAATGACCCTGTGGTGGTGTTCACAGGGGTCCCAGGATGAGGGAAGAGATGAGAATCTTGACTCCATGCTTCAGAAGGTTGATTTATTATTTTATGATGTATATTATATTAAAAGAAAATGATGTATTAAAACTGTACTAAAATAATAGAAGAAATTATTTAATCAGAAGGTTAGCAAGGAATAGAAAGGAATGGAATGACAATAAAATCTTGTGACTGACCAGAGAGTCCAGCAGCACCCTGGGTACAGCTGTGGCAGCACTGACACCAATGAGCCATGGAGTGCCCAGGTGTGCTGAGCAACCACCCAGGGAACAGAGGGCACACAGGGGTAAGGCATGGACATGAGGGGTATGAAAGGTTGGGCTGAAGAACAACAAGAGCTGAGTTTTAAGCTTTCTGAAGTGGTGGGTGTTGCTCTGTGTGGGTTGAAGCTTTCTGGAATTGCCTGGTGACACTCTGGGTATCGTGGCTGTGTCAGCTGTGCCCCCCTGGTGTCCCCAGGAGAGCTGCTGGGCAGCCAGAGCTGGCACCACAGCAGAGCTGCCCCTCTGCCCAGTGATTTGTTTCTCCTGATTTCAGACATGGGGCGTGTTTATGGATGGACATTTACAGCTCCAACCCACCTCGGTGCTGGCTGGGGGTGACAGTGTCCTGCTATCCTGCTGTCCCCAGCTCTGCTCCAGGGATCCCTGTCCCAGCCTTTCCTTTCCCTGTTCCTGGGGCAGCTGCTCTGAGCAGGGTCACAGGGCTGGGCTCAGATCCCAGCTCAGCAGAGCTCAGCCCAAGCAGGACAGAACATCCCTGCCCTGCCCCAGCCCCACACAGGGGGCTCAGGGGGGCAGAGCCCACGCTCCACTGGGGGTGAGCATCATGCAGGGGCATCCTGACCCTCCAAGGACTTTTCCAGCATGAGTGATTCCATGATTCCATGAGTCTGTGACCCAATCCCAAGTTTGTAGCTGTGGTTGCTGGGATTTCCTTACCCAGCCCCATGCCCTGATGGAATTCTGGAAGCAGAATCAGCCCCCTGAGGTGGCCAGGGGTGCTGGGAGCAGGGTCAGGGCTGGGGTTTGATGTCCTGGGACCTGTCACTGATTGGTGAAGTCAGGCTGGGGGAAAGAGGGGAGTTTTCTATGGATTTACACCTGCAGAGCTCCGGGGCTGAGCTCAAATCAATGAAGCAGAGCGGGAGGAGGGCTGGGGGTGAGGCTGAGAACGGCCCCATTTCAGCAGGGCTGGGCTCACCCAGGGGAGAGCAGCAGCCCAGAGTGTCCCCATGAGGGAGAAAACTGGATTAGGGTGTCCCCAAAGGGGAGGACACCAGCCTAGGATGTCTCCACATAGGAGGACACCAGCTCAGGATGCCCCCATGGGGAAGAAAACTGGACCAGGATCTCCCTGAAGGGGAGGACACTGGCTCAGGATGTCCCCAAAGGGGAAGACACCAGCCCAGGATGTCCCCAGGGGAGAGGACACCAGCCCAGGATGTCCCTGTGAGGGAGGACACACCAGATCAGGGTGTCCCTAGGGAGCAGAATGTCAGCTCAGGGTGTCCCTGTGAGGGAGGACACACCAGCCCAAGGTGTCCCCAAGGGGAGGACACCAACCCAGGATGTCCCCAGGGGGGGTTGCCCCAGCTCTGGTAGAACCCAGCTCATTTCCCTTTCTGGGGCTGTGCCCTCCTCTCTCTGGAACGGGGGTGTTGTTTTTGGGGCAGTGTTTCTGGGCAGGATCAGGGATACCCGTGGTGCTGTCCTGTGCTCAGAGCATCCAGGATGATCCCAGCAGGACCCAGGGCTTGGCTGGACACTCCTGGCTTTCACACCATGGGTGATCCTGGTGAGGTTTGGGCAGGAGCCACCAAGGCCCTGCCATGCCCTGCCCCCTTGGGCTCCCTGCTGGCATTTCCCTGGAGCACGGGGCCTGTGTGCACTTTGGGATCAGCCTGCAGGAGGGGATGAGCACACTCCTCACGCCCAGGGGTGCTGTTAGCTCACACCCCATTGTGTCATGAGCAGGAAGGGGCCCTGAGTGCCCATCTGAGACTCCAGGGCAGCAGGAGGGCTGCAGATCCCCATGGAGCCCCCTTTGCTATGTCCCTATAATCCCCTGGGTCCCACTGCCTGCTCAGGGCTGGGAATGCTCTCCCTGGGAGCAGAGATGTCACTCCCAGCTGAGCTGTCACTGCCACAGCCTCTCCTGGGGACCCTCACATCAGCCACACCCTGCACCCTGCAGCTCCCATGGCTACTCCTCCTTTCCCTTTCCTTTCAATCATTTTTTGTTGTTGTTTTTGCTCGGTTGCTCTGAGCAGATGTTGGACACATCTGGCCACAGCATGTTGGCCCTGCAGGCTGCTCTGTGCTGCCCTGGTGACAGCAGCAGGGGTATGGCCCTGCCACATCTGCACAATCCAGAGGTTTTGGTGCCTTTGCTGCTGCCCAGGGCACCCTGGGTTGGGGGGGCCTCAGAGGTCCCAGTTAAACTGGGCAGCCCCCAGGGCTCCCAGTGCCAGGCAGGCTGGTGTCACAGACATCTTTTTATGAAAAATCCTTTCCTTGGGATTTTTCCTCCTGAGGAGCTGAGAGGCCTCAGGAACAAAATGTAAACAATGATTATCTGCTGCTGTGGAATGCAACAGGTGCATCTGTGATTCGATGTTTCTAATTAATGGCCAATCACAGCCCAGCTGGCTCAGAGAGCCGAGACACAAACCTTTGTTATCATTCTTTTCTATTCTATTCTTAGCTAGTCTTCTGATGAAATCCTTTCTTCTATTCTTTTAGTATGGTTTTAATATAATAAATATAATAAAATAATAAATCAAGCCTTCTGAAACATGGAGTCAGATCCTCATCTCTTCCCTCATCCTCAGACCCCTGTGAACACGGTCACAGGCAGGGTTTGGGGTGTGAGGCCAGGGCTGAGCTTTGCTCGCTGACCTGGGAAAGTCTTTCCAGCTTTGGTGGGAAATGTTCCCTGAGGAAAGGTGATGGTGAAATGCTCCTTTATCTTCTGAGTGCAAATCCTGCACAGCCTCAACTGCACAATGGAAATATTATCAGGAAACTACAAATCAATAATTTTTGGTTATTTAAAGAAGGAGATAAGTTGCTCTCTAACAAAAATCACTTAGGAGCATAGGGTAAAATATTTGATTTTCCACTCTGGAGCAGAGAAGTCAAATTTATGTGAATGTGTGTGGAAAAAAGAGATCAATTTCTGAGCATCCCTGTGTGCCACAGGCCAAACCCACACTGTCAGCTCCAACCTGTGGTGAGCAGGACAGGAATTACTGCACAGCCCCATTTCCCAGCTCTTTTATGGAGACAGCATTGTCTGGGAGCAGTGTCTGCCTCCCTAAATATTCCCTGATAAATCTGTGGCTCACTGCTGCAGGAGTGAAACAGGAAATTTATCCAACACCTCTATGGAGCCATGGAAAGCAGTGCTGGAAGACTGGCAAGTGTAAAAATCATGGCAAGGTACAAAAAGTCCTTGGCCTGGGCTCCAGGCTGTGAAAACTGAATTCTTTGCTGACATCAATCCCAAATTGCTGCAGTGAGGGGAGTGTCGCAGACATCTTTTATGAGAAATCCTTTCCTTAGAATTTTCCCTCCTGAGAAGCTGAGAGGCCTCAGGAACAAAATGTAAACAATGGTTATCTGCTGCTGTGGATTGCAACAGGTGCATCTGTGATTGGTCTCATGTGGATGTTCCTAATTAATGGCCAATCACAGTCAGCTGGCTCGGACTGTCTGTCCAAGACAGAACCTTTGTTATCATTCTTTGCTTTCTATTCTTGGCTAGCCTTGTGATGAAACCTTTTCTTCTATTATTTTAGTATAGTTTTAATGTAATATATATCATAAAATAATAAATCAAACTTACTGAAATATCCTCTTCTCTTCCCCAATCCAAAAAATCCCTGTGAACACCATCACAGGGGAGGAATTTTGTGATTGCAAAGACAAATTCCCAAGGAAAATTGTCCTGGGTAATAAAGCTCCAAACCAGCTGGCTGCCCCCAAAGCAAACAGGGATTTGGGTTTCTAGTATATTATCCATCATTTCCAATTATCTGCCTTATCCCTCTGGGTGGGAAAGGAGATCCATGAAGCAAGAAAAAAGGGAAAGGAATACATTTATTTCTAGAAACAAATATTTATAGAAACAGGAGTTTTGATTCTCCCATCTCCCCATTTCTGGGGGAATGGACAGAAAAGGGGATGGGGGCTGCTGGATCCTACTGAGAGCTTTTGGGGGTGCCAGGGGGTGTCCCCCAGCCCAATGCCACCCTGAATATGCTGTACAGGGGCACAGAGGAGCCCTGAGGGGTTCAGGTGCCGTGGGCAGTTCTGCACCCCTGTCCCTCATCCCCTGCAGAGGGGATGCACTGGGAGGGCCCACGTGGGGTCTGGGATGTTTGCAGGATTAGGGGAATTACCCAAGGCTTGCTGGCAAACAAGGGGGGTCAGCAGGTTATCAGTGGGAGGGAGGAGCTGGATTTCTTCCATGTCTGTCCACAGGAGGAAAAAGCTCCTCTGAGTTGGAAAAGCCCCCTCAGCTGCTCCTTCTCAGTGGCACTCTCAGGTTTAGGGACATCCCAGTGACTCCTGAAGGAGAGCTGGGCCCACAGAACCCTT
Source organism: Zonotrichia albicollis (assembly GCF_047830755.1). Taxonomy (NCBI): domain Eukaryota; kingdom Metazoa; phylum Chordata; class Aves; order Passeriformes; family Passerellidae; genus Zonotrichia; species Zonotrichia albicollis. The sequence goes on along the minus strand of NC_133845.1, from coordinate 7,212,538 downwards.
CTCCTCCTGCTGGGACCTGCTGGAGGGCTGAGGGTGGAGCAGGTGGGGCAGAAACAGAACTGAAAGAGAGCTGGGAGCTCCCCAGGGCTGCCAGGGATAACTGCTAGGAGCAAATGGGGAACTGCCTCGTTTGGCTCTCTCTGTTTGGGGAAGTGAGAGGGAAAACTGCTGCTGCAAGTGCCTGGGGATGCTGAGGGAGGATCCACAGAAGCACGTGCACAGTTCAGGAGCAGGAGGAGGAGGAGGAGGAGGTTTCCTTTGAGCATGGACAGAGGCAGCCTCAGGGTCTGTGGCCCTCCCAGGCTCAGGGATGTGCTCCATACCAGCCTGGGCACCACCAGGGAGCTGCAGAGCTGCTGAGCCTGCTCTGCCTGCAGCCCAGACAGCCACAGCTCCACTCCCAGGAAGGGCCTTTCCTCCATCTCCCATGGAAATGTTCTCCTCTCCTTCCCTCCCAGGGAGATGCTCTCCATTTCCCAGGAAGATATTTTCCTCCATCCCTCCAGAAGATGCTTTGGTCCATCTCCCTGAGAAGATGTGTTCCCTCACCTCCCATGGAGATGCTTCCTTCCATCTCCCATGGAGACACTTTCCTCACCTCCCACAAAAATGCTTTTCCTCCCCTCCAATGCAGATGCTTCCCATGCAGACGCTTTCCCCACCTTGCCCACCCTCGTTCCCTGTCCCTGAGGGCACAGAGGGGCTCGGTGACATCCCGGGGACAGCGGGAGCAGCCCAGGGGCTCAGCCCGAGCTGCGCTCCCTCCGCCCGGCGCCCAGCTCAGAACTCTCTGAAATGCTGGCATCTTGTGGCAGCTCGCGAAAACAGCATTTCTACCGAGGCCAAAGCTGCTGCTCTGTGGGAGCCCTGGCTGGTTCGGATCCCGAGGATGGGATGAGATTCTGGTAAGCAAAGAGAGAAATTGGGCGCGTTTGTTCGGGGGGAAGAGGGGAAATGGAAGTCCTGCTCCTCCTCCCTCCCCAGCCCTATCCCTTTCAGAGGATGTGGTTATCAAACCATGAACTTCCCAGATGGATTTGCATCCCCATTCTTCCTCCATGCCACGTTTTGCCCTGCCTGTGGTCTCTGGGCTGGGAGGTTGTGTCAATCAGCTGAGACCACATGAGACATTTCTCCTCATCCTGGAGATCTCTCTCATCTGAGTTTGGGAGATCTGACGGAGCTGAGATTTGATGGCAGCTCTGTCCCCTGCAGCCAGTGCCAGAGAGGGGTGAAAAATCTCCGTGGATTTGGCTCAGACCTTCTCCAGCTCCTTTTGCAGGTGGACTCTCAGCCAAGCTCAGCTGCAGTGCTGGGAATCCTCATCCAGCAGGGAAAGGGCTCAATCAATTGGAACAAGGGAGTTGCCACAGCTGTAGTTTCAGGTGGGCTCACCCAGGTGCTCAGTGTGTGCCAAATTCCCTCCCTCAGAGCCCTCCTGGATGCACAAATTCTCACCTCAGAGCATTAAATCACCAGGAGCAACTGCCACCTCCCTCCCTCCCTCCTGCTCTGTGCCAGGGGCAGACTCTGGGATGCTCCAGGAGCTCCTGTGGCCCTCACTGCTCTGAAAAATGACCTGGGGACCTGGAGTCCTTTAATAAAGCAGGAAACATCAAATATTCCAGGGTTATAAAAACCCAGGAGAACATCTGGTTCTGCACACTCCATGTGGCCTGAGGGACAGGAGCTGAAAGGATCCCAGTTCTGCCCTGGGTGTCAGCAGGGCCCTCTGATCCTGCTGAATTTCAGCCCCTCTCAAATTCTCAGCCTGCTGGAGTCCATGCTAAGAATTTCAGACTTTCTGTGCTGACAGACTCTGACCCCCAGAAGAACACTGCATTGACCTGAGGCTGTGGAGAAGCTTCCAAAACGGAATTACAGCACTGGGATTGTGGGTGTGGGGTTTGGATAGAAGTGTGGGGTTGTGCTCAGCTGGGGCTGGGCTCTTTCTCCAGCAGCACTGACCCAACCAGAGCACACAGCCTCGAGCTGCACCAAGGGAAATACAGGGTGGATAGCAGGAAGAAGTTTTTTTACTGAAAGGGTGATAAAGTTCTGGAATATTCTGCCCAGGGAGGTGGTGGAGTCCCCATCCCTGGGTGTGTTTAACAAAGCCTGGATGTGGCACTGGGTGCCAGGGTTGAGTTGAGGTGTTGGGGCTGGGTTGGACTCCATGATCTTGAAGGTCTCTTCCAACCTAGTGATTCTCTGTATTGAATTCTGTGAATCTCACGAGGTGGAAAACTTAGTTTTTGGGGTTTTAGAATATAGCAATATATATGGGACCTTCTTCTCCATGGGTTTGGGTGAATTTGTGTAACTGGACAGAAAATCCACATTGCAGGCACAAGTTGTTGGTTATTGGGTTAAAAGTGAAAATAATTTAGGTGTCATTTCTTAATTGGACAGTTTAGCCTTAAAAGACCTTGTAGAGAAAGACAGTGAGCCATTTTGTAGCTTGTTAGTAGAATGCTGTAGAACTCATGACTTGTAATATAGATAAGAAATAATAAACATCTAAACCTGAATATGAAATTCCATCTCAAGAGCTTCAATCCTGACCTTGGCAGAGGCAGAAAAGAAGCTGAAAAGTGGCACTGCAGAACGAGTTCCCTGCTAGCTCCAACGGGAATGAGTCCAAGCAGGAGCACAGGGAGGGGACACAGGTCCCACCCCAAAGCATGTCCCAGTTGTGAGCAGCTCTCCCAAACCCTTCCCTGCTCCCTGTGCCCTGTCCAGGTGAGCTGAGCCCTGCCTGGGGCTGTCCCAGTGCTGAGGGATGGGAGCTCAGATAACCTGGAAAGCTGAGGCAGCCCCAGGTGTCCATGTCTGTCTGTCTGTCTGTCCTGACAGCCCAGCAGGGCTGGGACGAGCGGGCTCTTCCCTGCTCCTCCAGGAGATGGGAGAGAGGCTGCAGGAGCCATGGATTAATGGGGATTGGGGAGTTCTGTTTTCTGCAGAACCTCTGCTGGTCTGGCAGCCCGTGGGGGCTGAAGTTCCCAGAGAGGATTTCTTGTGTGCATTGGTAAAACATGCTGGGATTTTCCTGGGAAATAGAACCAGCTTCTAAGGAATGTGGTGAGGGAATGTTTTCACAGCCACAATGGGCTTCAGGAGATGATGCTCACAGAGAAAAGACCAACTTAAGGTTCATCAGCTGCAACACTGGAGAGAACAGACACACCTGGGGGCAAATCCTTCTCCTGTGAGTGCTCTGTGCTTTGTTTGGTGGGGGAGGCAGCCTGGGAGCCATCCCTTACCCAGAGAGGCTTCTGACATGTAAGCCCAGCTCTAAATCACTTCCTCCTTTATTAGAAATAACCATTGGCACAAGCTGCCACGGGAAGTGATGGATTCTCCATCTCTTGAAGTCTTTAAATCAAGACCGGATGGCATTTTGGAGGGGCTGGGAGCAGGGTGAGGGGCTGCCTCATCTGGCCTGAGTTAGATGGGAAGTCAGCCTGGATAATCGATGGTCCTCCCTGGCTCCCAGGGCTGTGCAGGTTCAGATCTGCAGCCAGAGTGGGAGGCTCCTCCCGTGCCTGTGGCAGAGCAGCACCCTGGGCTGTGGCAGAGCCTCTGAGCTGCCTGGAGAGCTCCCAGGGCTGCAGATTTCCCCTCACTGGCACCTGAGGCAGGCTCACTGCCCAGGAAATGATCTCTGCTCTGGGCTTGGCTCACTCTGCCCCCAAACCCCTCCAACTGTTCCAGCTTCCTGCTCCCAGGCTGGGCACTCAGTGATTGCCAAAGGTTCCCCACCATCCCTCCCCTCCCCAGCTCTTCAGCACCTGAAGCTGCCTCTCCTCCATCCTCTCATCCCAAGCAATCTCATAATATTTAAACTCCAGCTAATTACCAGGGCAGGGGAAGCTGGAGCAAACTCCCCAGCCCTGCAATAGAGTGGCCAAAAGGAGACAAGCTTGGATAACTTTTATTTTTGGCTCTTTCCAGCACTTAGGAGATGGATGTGGAAAACAAGCCAGGAAAGCCAGGAGGGAGGGGATCCACTGAGCTCAAGATGAAGATGAAAATCTCAATCCAGCAACTGTTAACAGACACTTTGTGCTCCAGGTCTTGCACAGGTGAAGCCAAAAGCACAGAGACCAAAGTCTGGGAGTTTGGGAGATTTAATCCTTGGACATGTTTGACATGATTTAATAGGAAAAGAGCATCTCACTTGTGACTTCTGCCTCCCTGGAGGAGAAAAGGAGCCTTTATTCAGCCCTGAGACTGTCTGCACCTGCCAGATCTCGTGATGGAAGGTGGTTTGTGCTGCCTTGGCTGGGCAAGCTCATCCCTCCCTTCCCGGGGAGAGAGGGGCCTCCATCCCCATCCCTGCCCTTCCCGGGGGGTCAGGGAGCTCCAGCCCCATCCCTGCCCTTCCTGGAAATTGGGGCGCTCCATCCCAATCCCTCCCTTCCCCAGGAGCGGGGGATTCCAGCCCCATCTCTCCCTTCCCGTGAAGTCGAGGGACTCCAGCCCCATCCCCATCTCCCCCTTCCCTGGGAGCGGGGCTCCATGCCCATCCCCATCCCTATCCCTCCCTTCCCAGGGGCTCCATCCCCATTCTCATCCCTCCCTTCCCTGGGAGCAGGGTATTCCAGCCCCATCCCTCCCTTTCCTGGCAGTGGGGGTGCTCCATCCCAATCCCCATTCTTGCCTTTCCCTGGAAGTCGGGGGGCTCCAGCCCCATCCCTCCGTTCCCGGGAGGTCGGGGGGCTCCATCCCAATCCCTCCCTTCCCGGGGAGCGGGGGACTCCATCCCCATCCCCATCCCCATCCCTGCCTTTCCTGGGAAGTTGGCGGGCTCCAGCCCCATCCCCATCCATCCCCATCATTCCCTTCCCAGGGTCGGGGGGCTCCATCTCCATCCCCATCCCCCCCTTCCCGGGCTCGGCTCCAGCCCCATTCCCATTCCCATCCCCGTCCCTCCCTTCCCGGAGAAGTTGGGGGGCTCCATCCCCATCCCCATCCCTCCGTTCCCGGGGGATCAGGGGGCTCCGTCCCCATCCCCGTCCCCATCCCCAGCCCTGCCTCGCAGTGCGGCCGGACGGGGGCAGGCGGCTCCCAGGGACGCTGCACAGGCTGTGAAAAACCCCAGAAGAGCGGAGCGGAGAGTAACTTCAGAGAAAAGCAAAATGTAACGTCTGTGCATACATTTAGCCATAGAAAAAAGGAAAATACAGCAAAAAATAACGAGAGATGCCAGGAAAGGCTGCAAGTGATGAGGCGCGCCGGGAGCGCTCCCGGCTTTGCTGCGGCTCAAGGTTTTTCATGTAGGATTAAAGCTTTAAAGTGAAGTCGACAGCTTAAAACTGCCTTAAAGAGCTCAAATCCACCTGAGCCTTCCGAACAAGCAGCTCCATCAGCGGGGAAATGCCTCTACATTTCCTCCTCTTTTTCCTTTAATTTAAACAAAACCATAACGTTGTAAGCCAAGAGGCCGCGCTGATGGACGAGAGCTTGGAGGTGGCACTGACGGAATGCTGAGAGCAAGGGAAAGGGGTAAAATGTGTTATTGCATTGCCCCCGGGGCAGAGACAAAGAAAAGGGAAAGGGAAAGGGAAAGGGAAAGGGAAAGGGAAAGGGAAAGGGAAAGGGAAAGGGAAAGGGAAAGGGAAAGGGAAAGGGAAAGGGAAAGGGAAAGGGAAGGAAAGGAAAGGAAAGGAAAGGAAAGGAAAGGAAAGGAAAGGAAAGGAAAGGAAAGGAAAGGAAAGGAAAGGAAAGGAAAGGAAAGGAAAGGAAAGGAAAGGAAAGGAAAGGAAAGGAAAGGAAAGGAAAGGAAAGGAAAGGAAAGGAAAGGAAAAAGAAAGGGAATAGAGAGAGGAAAAAAAAGAAAGAGAGAAAAAAGAGAAAACAGAGAAGAAAGAGAGAAAAAGAGAGAGAGAAAGAGAAAGAAAGAAGAGAAAGAAAAGAGAGAAAGAAGAAAGAGAGAAAAAGGGAAAGAGAGAAAAAAGGAAGAGAGAAAAAAGGGAAGAGAGAGAGAAGAAAGAAAGAGAGAGAAAGAGAGAAAGAGAGAAAGAGAGAAAGAAAGAAAGAAAGAAAGAAAGAAAGAAAGAAAGAAAGAAAGAAAGAAAGAAAGAAAGAAAGAAAGAAAGAAAGAAAGAAAGAGAAGAAAGAAAGAAAGAAAGAAAGATAGATAGATTCTGATTTTTAGGTGTAGGAATGGACGGGCTTTGCTGTACACCAGTGGTGGTTTTATTCGCTCTTGCTTTGAGTTGGAAAATGAGCTTTTAACACAATTTCAATAAATGCCAGCGGTGTGTGGTGTGTGTTGGAGGGGCAGCAGTGGCTTGTCCTGCACTGAGCCTGAGGGGATTGTGGAGCTCAGGGGACTCAGCAGTGACTCTGCCAAGCAATGGGGGACAGTGGGCAGATCCCTTTCCTTGTGCTCCAGTGCAGATGAATAATGAGGATAACAAAATCCATAGAGGAGACACTGGCTTGTGCTGGGGATGGGAATCGCAGCAGAGGCTTTGTCAAATCCCCACCTGGGCAAGGACAAATCCCTACCTGGGCAAGAACAAATCCCTACCTGGGCAAGGTCAAATCCCTACCCGGGCAAGGACAAATCCTACCTGGGCAAGGTCAAATCTCTACCTGGGCAAGGTCAAATCCCTACCCGGGCAAGGACAAATCCTACCTGGGCAAGGTCAAATCTCTACCTGGGCAAGGACAAATCCCCAGCAGGGCAAGGACAAATCCCTACCCGGGCAAGGACAAATCCCCACCTGGGCAAGAACAAATCCCCAGCAGGGCAAGGACAAATCCCTACCCGGGCAAGGACAAATCCCTACCTGGGCAAGGACAAATCTCTACCTGGGAGCTCCTGGCCTGGGCACAAACATCAGGGCAGCGCCGGGGTTCTGCCAAAGCCGGGCTCGGGGACAATAAATTCCTTCTGTCGGAGGAGCCTCCTTGGGCAGCCCCTGGAGCTCAGGGGGAACCTGGGGGAGCATCGCCCTCGGGAGGCGGCCGTGTGCTTGCGGAGCTGCCCGGGAGAAAACCAGGAGGAAATTCCTCCCTGTGCTTCCCCAGTGCCCGGGAGAGCAGCAGGGACTCAGCAAAGCCTCTCTGGGCTCGGGAGCTGCGGCGTTCAGGGAGGCGCTGCTGCCCCGAGTTCTGCTGAAGAAGCGCTTTGAATGGGGAGATACAAAGGTTTGGGGCTTGGAAAATGCAAACGCAACTTGTAGGATGCCAAAATGGGAGCAAAGTCTGGGCTGCAGTGCTGCCTGTGGGATGCGGGGTTACCCTGACCCCAGCGGGGTCTGAGGTGAGATGGGGTCACAGCCCATGGCACAGAACACACAGAACATCACCACAGACTGGCAGAAATCTTCAACCCATGCACAGTAACACCACACCTCTTCAGAAGGCTGCAAGCATCGGCATTCTTGTTCTTCAGCCCTCTCTGTAAATGTCCATCCATAAACACACCCCATGTCTGAAATCAGGAGAAACAAATCACTGGGCAGAGGGGCAGCTCTGCTGTGGTGCCAGCTCTGGCTGCCCAGCAGCTCTCCTGGGGACACCAGGGGGGCACAGCTGACACAGCCACGATACCCAGAGTGTCACTGGGCAATTTCAGAAAGCTTCAACCCACACAGAGCAACACCCACCACTTCAGAAAGCTTAAAACTCAGCCCTTCTTTTTCTTTAGCCCAACCTTTTATACCCCTCATGTCCATGCCTTACCCCTGTGTGCCCTCTGTTCCCTGGGTGGTTGCTCAGCACACCTGGGCACTCCATGGCTCATTGGTGTCAGTGCTGCCACAGCTGTACCCATGGGGATGAGGCTCAGCCCCATCCCAATCACCAGAAACTCTGTGTCTACCCCATGGTCCCTAAAAGGATGTTGTTTCCTCCTTGGGATGGAGGCTGGGGTGGTTTGCAGGCTCTGGGTCCCTCTGATGACCCAGCAGTGGCTGCCCCCTCCTCACGTGCCCCTGGCCTCAGCAGGGAGGGAAAGCCTGCTCTGAGCAGAGGGAGGGACAAGGGGCAGTGCCTGGGGAGAACGGAAGGAAAAATAAAAATAATTTGGAGAAAGTTAAAGTCTCAGTCCCATTGCATTCCCTCTTGTCATCCCCTTCCCCAGCTTGGGAAGCAGCTCTGGCAGTGCTCAGATCCCTGCTTGAGCCTCACAAATTTGTGATGTTTCTGAGCAGGATCACAGAATTCCAGAATGGTTTAGGTCAGGAGGGAGTTAAAGCCCATCCAGTGCCAGCCCTGCCATGGCAGGGACACCTCCCACTGTCCCAGGCTGCTCCCAGCCCTGTCCAGCCTGGCCTTGGGCACTGCCAGGGATCCAGGGGCAGCCACGGCTGCTCTGGGCACCCTGTGCCAGGGCCTGCCCACCCTCACAGGGAGGAATTTCCTCCTGATTTCCAACATGAGCCACCCCTCTCTCAGTTTCAGGACCACAGTGAAAGCACCAGGTGGAGCTGGGGGGACACAGCTCTGGCCAAACTCTGCCCTGGGTGAGAAGCAGTGGGATCCTCACCAGGGAGGAGAGTGAAAGCAGGGCCTCAGCATTGGCTCCTCGTTATTGAATTGCTTCTCATTCTCAGCAGTGTCCCAGGGCCTGCCAGGGGCTGTGTCCATCTCACAGGAAGATAAGAGACATCATAATCAATAAACTCTAATGGGAGTGCACAGAAGCCAGAGCACAGGTGAATGACAGGGGCACAGGAGCCTTTTAACGTCCCCAGGGCTCGCCCTGCACTGCCCTCAAAGCCAAACACACCACAAATATTTTCATGAAATTCAGAAATGATTTGGGTGGGAAGGAACCTTAAATCCCATCTCATTCTACCCCTGCCATGGGCAGGGACAACTTCCCCTGTCCCAGGCTGCTCCAAGCCCTGTCCAGCCTGGCCTTGTGATCCAGGGGCAGCCCCAGCTGCTCTGGGCACCCTGTGCCAGGGCCTGCCCACCCTCCCAGGGAACAATTCCCAATTCCCATTCTCCCACCCATCCCTGCCCTGTGGCACTGGGAGCCATTCCCTGCGTCCTGTCCCTCCATCCCTTGTCCCCAGTCCCTCTCCAGCTCTCCTGGAGCCCCTTCAGACCCTGAAACCTTTTCTTCTCCAGGCTGAACAATCCTAATTCTTTCAGCTTCTCCTCACAGGAAAATAATTTCCACATTCCATTGCACTGTATGGGGATACAGACAGGGCAGCTGAGATTCCCAGGGCTGCCAGCTGGGAGCATCCATGGAGTTGCTGTTCCAGGTTAGCCTGGAATGGGCCAGATCCCACTATGGTGCTGGGTTGTCCTCTCCTTTCCTGCCAACCCCACCCCAGAGCACCCCTGGCCCCTTGTGAGCAGGGCCAGAGGAGATGGGGGGGCATGGGAGGGGTGGTGCCCACTGGGGCTGACAGAAAGGGTCAGTCAGGGCACTGGAATAACCCAAACCCACAGTGAGTGTTATTGCAGCCCTGCTGGGTGAGGCCTGGAGAGGAGAGCTGGCTGCCAGCAAAAATCCTCTTAATAACAATTAATGGCACCTAATTACTCTGCCTTTTGTCTTTTATTTAGCAGCGGGGCTCAGCCCAGGAAGTCCCCACTTCCACTGCGGCAATGTTGTGGCTCAGGACAGCAAAGGGCTCATTTCTTACACAAACACCAGCAGCCAAGGCCCCGAGTTCCTGCAGGTCCCCCCTGCCCCCGGGTACCCCCAGGGTGTGACAGGGACACACCTGCACCAGCAGCACCCCCTCCACTGCCTCGTGTCTTGCCACGGCCCAGGATGGAAAAATTCCCTGCCCAGATCCCTTTTTCCCAGAGTTCTGTGTCTGTCCCAGGGAAGAGAGCCCCCAGCCCAGAGGGGTGTGGAGAAATGGTTCTGCTAAGCCAAACCAGCAGCCCCACTCTTGGCTCCTACTGGAAACCAGAGACAAAACAGGAGAAAAGGGCCTGATCCATCCCTGGGATCCTCTCCGAGCTCCAAGAGCCACAGCCCTGGGATTTCCTGACCCAGAGCTTGTTTCTTTAGTAGCCCTGGGTGGATTTTTTTCCTTGAATTTCTTGAGCTGGTTCCTGATCCCATGTCAGCTTTCATCTCTCCTGGCAGTTTCCAGGGGCATCTCTTTTGTTGTCCCTCTGGGGTGGACAAATGGCCCTGAGGGTGGAATACAGCAAGGTCTGGCTGCAGGTCAGGAGTGAAGGATTGGGAGCATCTCCTGGGGGCAGGAGATCTGTTCAGATCAGAGATTAAACAGATCACAAGGGTCTGTTTAAATTTGGAAAGAGCAGCCCAAGGCTGAGCATCAGAGTGGCCAGCACGAGCAAGAAGAGGTGTCTGGGATGCAGAAATGGTATTTTTTGGGCAAATGGTGAGGGATAACCACAATCCATGCCAGAGAAAAGGCTGCAGGGACTCCTGTGCCCAGCAGTGTACAAGGAAAAGGGGGCAAGAAGTTCTCTTCCCAGGGATTGGGGGTGAAGCAACATTGGGGAGGCAGAATGGGGATGAAAATGGGGCCAGCTCTGACCTGGAGCTGAGGGCAGGGCAGTGCCCCCTCCTCTGGCACGGACGGGGCACGGGAGGGCACCAGGGCAGGGCAGCGGCCACACGAGCAGGCAGGAAGAGGCAGCTAAAATAAGCAGAGGGGTGGAAAAGGGAGGAGAGAGTATCAGGGAGATAACAGAAAGGTTGGAGAGGAAAGGCAGAGGAAGCGAGCTGCAAACAGCCGGGATGTCACCGAGAGGTGAAGCTGCGGCTCCGTGAGCAGCCCGGCCCTGTCGTGATGTTGGGACTGCGTCAGACACAGCGACATCTGCCCTCTGGCCTTGTCCTGTCACCGGCAGCGACCCGGGGGCACCTGGACACCATCCGGGCTGTCCCTGCGGCAGAGGCAGCGGGGGCACCGCCTGTGGCTGCTCCTGCCCTGTTTGTTCCCTGCAGAGGACACGGGAATGTCGCTGCCATTCGGGAACGAATCCCAAATCAATGAGTGGCTCCAATCCTTTCTACATGGGATGTTTTGCACTTCCACGGCTCATGCCGGGGTGGGAACAGCCGCTGCGAGCTTCGCCGCTGCTTCCACCTGACCGCGAGCCAGCGAAATCCTCGGGGGGATTTTGTGTTTGCAGAGGCTCCGCGCTCAGCCCACAGGTGCCATTACCTCATGGCTGTTTGCTCGGGCTGGGAATAACCCGGCAGCTCTCGGAGCCAGAGCTCTGCCAGACACCTTTTCCCTGGCTGCGATCCTGGCTGCAGCACCCAGGGCCGGGGGTGGAGGAGGGAGGATGAGGATGAGGATGGAGGACGGAGGATGGAGGATGGAGGGTGGATGATGCTCTTTGGCCCCCACGCTTTACTCCCATTTCCTGGCTGCCAATCTTGATTGAGCCCCTCGGGCTCCGCATCACGACACGGCCGGGGGGGATGAGGCTCGTGGGCTCGCAGAGGGGCCGGAGCTGCAGCAGCTGCAGGGAGAGGAGAGATAAAGCCCCCTCCCCAGCAAGGCTGTGCTGCAGCAGATAAGAGCCCTGGCGGGCTGTAATGGGAGCCCTGGCTGGCTGCTTCCTCACAAAGTCATGACTCAGGGATAATGTTCACATCCTCCGAGGCGAGGGAGCTAAAAATACAGCCAGGAAAATGAGAATGAGCGAGCGAGCATGAATGAGAGCGTGAGTGAGAAATGCACTGGGGAAAAGAGAGAGGAAGCATGAATGAAAGAGCCTGGGAGAGAGAGAGGGAGAGTGAAACCAGCCGGAGCCGTCCAAGTTTCCGAGCTGCAGAGCTCTGCCTGCAATCAGCGCTTTGGCACAGGCAGCCTGCAGGAATGTAAACGCAGCCCGGGAATTCGGCTGTGCAGGCAGCGCTGCTGGCATCGCCTCCCTGTCACCTGGCAGTGCCTCCTGTCACCCGGGGCAGGGGACACCCGCTCCGACCGCGGGGACACCCCCGGCACCCCTCGTGGTGCCTGCCCTCTGGGGTGTACCTGAATGCACAAGGACCTGGTTGTGTGCCCATGCACAGATCCAAACCCATTCCAGCCCTGCCATGCACCCTGGGTGTTGTAGTCGAGGTGGTTACGACACAAAGCAGAGATTACAAGCAGTCTCAGCTGGCAATACTTTATTAGTGAACATGGCTGATCTTTTATGCACTTTCTAATTGTTTACTTTTCTTCTACTTTAACTATTGGTTACAATCAGTCAATACTATGCTATTGGTGAAAAGTTATAGTGACTTAACTTTCTAGAAATGCTTTGTCTAGCTGCAAAATGCTCTTCTTTTTTTTTTTTTTCTCTTGATCTCTTTAGTTACAGCTTTAAAAAAAGCTTTTTATCAGCTTCTTCTTACTTCTCAACTTCTCCCTCCTTTAGCTAACAAGCCTGCTGTTAGCCCCTTCCACACCTGGGTAGGTTCCCTGGGAAGGAGGGACACAGCTCTGCCCTCGGTGGGGCTCCTCACCAGGGTGGGGGGCCCTGGGGAGCCCCACTGCCCCCCAGCACGGTTTCTCCATGTTTTTCCACATTTCTCCATGTTTGCCCTTGTTTCTCCATAAATTCCTGTGGTTTTCCCAATATTGCTGTGAGTCCCTGCCCTCCCGCTGTGCGAGCCTCAGCACCTGCACACAGCCCTGAGCTCGTTCTCCTGGAGAGACCAATGATTTTGCCCCCCATCGCTGCCCTGTCATCCCACAGACATCCCTTTGGAGCTGAAATGTGTTTCACAGATTTATCCCAGTGCTGGGCTTCCACCACAGCCCCCCTGGCACTGGGCACTTGCTCCATCCCCTACAGCTGCTCTGCTGCAGAGCCAGGATTGGCGAAGGGGCCTTGGAGGTGTTCAGGGTGTGGGGACCCCCAGTGCCTGGAGGAGAAGGTGTGTGCAGAGCAGGATGGTTCTGGCTGCTTGGGATGTGCCTGGAATGCTTTTCTCTCCAGCTTTGGTGGGAGTGAGAGGAATCTCCTGAGGAAAGCAAAGCCACTTCCATGGAGACTGAGGAGTCCAGCCACAGAGAGGTTTTCCACCAAAATGCCATTTTCTGGTGTCTCCCTCAACTTCTCATAGGCTGGGACAGGGGAGTGGCTGCTCCTGCCTGCAGTGGCCAGAGGGGGCTGGCAGGGAATGATCCTGGCACATCCCATCCCATCCCATCCCATCCCATCCCATCCCATCCCATCCCATCCCATCCCATCCCATCCCATCCCAGGCACATCCCAGAGCCTTGTTCCAATTATTTCTTCCTGGTGCTCGGGCTGATCTGACACAGCCCCTCCTGCCACTTCCCTGCTCCTGGATCTCCTTCTGAGCTCCTTTTGTCTGAGATTTCCCCAGCTGGGCAAGGATGGGATGGGATGGGATGGGATGGGATGGCATGGCAGAGGGATGCCGGAGGGATGCTGCTGGGATGTTGCTGGGATGTTGCTGGGATGTTGCTGGGATGTTGCAGGGGTGCCGCAGGGATGCCGCAGGGATGCTGCTGGGTGGGGCTGGGAGCAGCCGCTGTGCCCAGCCGGGGCAGTGCAGGCTCTGCTGGGTCTGTCACACGCTGCCCGTGTTTGCCGCATCCTCGGGAGCAGCTCTGCAGTGCTGCGGGGCTGCTGGACCACGAGGATGCCAGGCCAAGGCTGAAAGGTGGGGAAAAGGTTCATGGCTGATGGGAATGTGTTGCCATGCTGGCACCAGCCCTCGGTGCTGCTACAGCGGCTTCGTGGCAGAGCCGCTCCTGTCCCTTGGGGTTTCTCATCACGAGGGGCTCTGCCACCACCTAACTGGGATTTACTTAAAAGGAGCAAATTCAGCCCAGCTGGTGCTAAATCCACTTAAAAAGCACAACTCTTCCCCCAGCCGCACAGGAACAGGGATGCACGCTCCTAGGCACCTTTTCAGGGCAGTAGATAAGATGGGATCGCTGTCCCCTGAGCCGTGTGGCCCCTGCAGGCGGGGCAGGGCGCGGGATGCCCGCGGCTCACGGCGGGACGGGCACGGCCGGGTTAAGCCGAGCCTAGCGCAGATGGGAAGCGAGATTAGCTCCTTCTCCGTCAGCGCTGCCGGCCCGGCGCTCCTCACAAAGGCCCCGGGGTGAGCCTGGTGCTGATCCAAGGAGCCAATTTTAGAGCCCGCTCTCCGCAGACAATCTCCGATTGTTTGGGCTGGTTTGAAGCTTTTCCCAGCCGCGCCGTCATCGCATCCTGTGACTTGGCAGGAAAGGCCTCTGTGCACAGCCCCCGCTGCCAAGGAGCCCGCGAGGTGTGACAGCGTGGGCTGCACGTCCTGCCAGGGGCTGCACGTCCTGCTAGGTGCTCAACATCCCTCCAGGGGCTGAACATCCCTTCAGGGGCTGCACATCCCTCCTGGGGGCTGCACATCCCTTCAGGGGCTGCACATTTCCCCTGGGGGTTGCATATCCCTCCAAGGGCTGCACTGTCCCTTCTGGGGCTGAATATCGCACCTGAGGGCTGCACGTCCTCCCAGGGGCTGCACATCCCCTCTGGGGTCTGCACATTCCCCCTTGGGGCTGCACAACCCCTCTGAGGGTGAACATCCCTCCAGGGGCTGTGTGTCTCCATGGGCTGCATGTGCCCTCGGGGACAGGGGCTTTCTGCTCTCCGTGGAGCAGGGAAGGGCAGGGAAAGAGCAGGAAAGGGCAGGGAAGGGCAGGGAAGGGCAGGGAAAGAGAAGGGAAGAGCAGGGAAGGGCAGGGAAGGGCAGGGAAGGGCAGGGAAGGGCACGGAGGACCGGGTTTCTCCAGGCAGGGGATGGCCTGAGACTGGCAGGGGACCAAGGCCAGATGTGGCAGCTCAGGGCCACCCACGGCGGTGTCGGGGATGCTGCAGGTGGGTGGAGGTGGCTGCAGCTGTGGGACACCCCGAGGAGCTCAGCTGGACCATGCGATGCTGGAAGGAGCAGGATATTTTCTCCTGGGCTCGGGGAAAAGCCAGTGCAAGCGAGCACAACTCCTCTTTCTTTTTCCTGCTGAGTAACTTTGATTTTCCTCCTCCACCACCTCCCTGTGCACCCCCAGCCTTGCTGCACCCCCTTCCCAGCCCCCCTTCACCCCAGCAGATCCAGCCCTGCCCGTGGCTTCTCCCCCTGGCTGTCAGCAGTTCTGCCAGCCCCCTCCTGGAATGGGAAGTGGCCAAAGCAGGCAGAGATACCTGGACCTGTCATCCACCCACTCCTTGTCTGGACTCAAGATGTTTCCAAGCTCCCCCCTTTCTATTTCTATCCTCATTGTCATCCTCCTTTGAGAGGAAGGTCTATTATTCCCCTCCTCCTTTTCTCTCTACAAAAATGGGACATTGTTTCTTCTTTCTTTGATTTAAAAGCCAAAAACAGTTATAGGAAACTGTTCAGCAGATGTTTTACAGTATGAACCTAGAGAAAAAAAATTAAAGAAAAAATAAAAGCTCTTGGATTTTGCTCGAGGAGCTAAATTTAGCCTAATACTTCCTCCCATTCAGGGTTTGTGTTGGCATAGGCAAGGCGTAGGTTTGAGCACTTTGATTGTAGTATTTATTTCTCTCATTTGCTGCATCCATGAAAAGCTGGAGCTAATGAAGCCCATTGAGGGAGGAGGTGAATCCAGCCTGAGCTGGGGCTCAGAGAGGTCCCTTTCAGCCCACAGGATGGAATTTTATACAGAATAATTCCTCATCCCATTTGCAAGGCTTATCTGTGCCCATGGCAGTGCCCAGGGGGCCAAATGAGATAAAAACTCCAGCTGAGCTTGGTGAATCCTCAGGGGCAGATTTACAGGCACTGAAGGAGCAGCACTGGAACCCTGGCTCCCCTCTGAGTGCTGGAAATGGCACTCACTGATTTCTGGACACAGCTTCAGTCAGCACTACCAGAGCTCACCCCATAAACCTTCCCCAGGCTGGGCTCACCCCATAAACCTTCCCCAAGCTGGGCTCATCCCTTAAACCTTCCCAAAGCTGGGCTGACCCCATAAACCTTCCCCAGGCTGGGCTCATCCCTTAAACCTTCCCAAAGCTGGGCTCATCCCTTAAACCTTCCCCAGGCCCATAAACCCTCTCCAAGGCAGGTTCCTGCTGACTTCAAAAGGCCCAGGACGGTACCAGCTGACCTTCTGGGCAGGGATAAGGACAAGGACAGTGTCCCCAGCAGGGTGAGCTCCTCCTGCCACCAGGAGTGTCACTTGGAGCTGTGGGGGAAAATCCCTGCAGGGCTGGGAAAGGCTGGCCAAGGGTGGCATTCCCCCTGGGAAATTCATTCCATGCCATCCATGTGCCCACTTGGCACAGCAGATCCAGGTGGAAAAAGGGAGCAAAGTCACTCTTGGGTCTGTCCCAAGGGACTGGCAGGAAGCTCAGGCTGTGCCATCACTGCCTGCTGAGTGCTGGGGTGGCTCCCATCTGTGCTGCCCTGTGAAGGATGCCCTAGAACAGAGACTGGACAGAGCTAAAGAATAAAGCAGGGATTTATTAAGAGGTCTCAATGGATCCACCTTGGGCAGCACGAGAGCCCAGCCATGGCTGCACCCAAGATGAACCAAAATGGTCACAAAATGCATGACTGGTCACAGGGTCTCTCACTTTTCTAAGTTCTGCTCCATTTGCATCTTGCAGTTCATTGTCCAGTTCCAGCTTTAGCCCATGCAGTCCCATCCTTTTTGTTTTTCTCTCTTCAATCTATGTTTTTTGTGCTCTTGGGCTGAGATTTGGATCATTTGTCCTTGGTCTCCAGCTGGAGCAGGAATTGTTTTTTCTCCCTGCTCTGTGCACAGAGCTCACCATCCCCTAAAATGAAGACCAGACCCACACACTAAAGCAGCAGAGAATGTGAAAAATGTAAAGTCTAAACCTGAGGCATCACCTGGGACCAGCCTTTGGAGCAGGAGTGCCAGCCCAGGATGCCTCTCCATGGCTCCTTCCATCTCCCTTCCTGTGAGCTGGGCTCCCCTTCTCGCTCAGCCTGAGCCAAAATTGCCATTTCCTGCTGCAAGGCATCCAGCTGGAGCTGCCAGCTGTGCCTGGGAATATCCAGGGCAAACCTGTGGAAAACCTACAACTTTCCACAGGCTGGCACTCTGGGTATGTGCCCAGGCAGAGACCCTGCAGACAGGGACAGCTGGGTAAAGCTTTGGAGCTATGGATCAGGCTGCCCAGAGAATCTGTGGATGTCCCAATCCTGGCAGTGTCCCAGGCCAGGCTGGACAGGGCTTGGAGACACCTGGGAGAGTGGAAGGTGTCCCTGCCCATGGCAGGGGTGGCACTGGGTAGGGTTTAGGGTCCTTTCCATCTCAACCCATTCCATGAGCCTATGACTCACCAGCAGAATGAACCAGGGGTCATTCAGGGCAGAGAAGATTCCAGTTAATGAAGATACAGATCAGAAATTAGCCCAGAGACCCTCTGCAAATGTCCTTATCCCAGTGGAGAGCCTAAAGGGGTCAAAAGTAAAGTCTGGGTTTGCTCTCTGCTGGGAGTTTTCCATCAGGAGAAGACACACTGGGATCTTCTTTCCAGAGCTGTGAGCCCTGAATACCTCCCCTGGCATGGGAGGTGGCACTGGGAACAGGGCCTGAACGTGGCACTGGGCATCCCCAGCAGGGACCTGAGCTGTGCTCTGGGAGTGGGAATCCAGGCTGTGCTGCCAGACATTAATGGCTTGTTTGTTGTCTAAGAGGGTGGAAAACCAGAGAAAATGCAAGGCCCAAAGGAGCTGTTTGATTCCAAGAGGGCACTGTTGGTGCAGCCTGTGCTGCAGAGCCGGGAATTACCAAGGCAAACTGCCCCAAACCCACGGGCTGGGCTCTGGGGGCTGCCAGGATAAAGCTCTGATTCATGGCACATCTTTGGCTCCTTTCTTTAGGAGCTCTGTGTGTTACACATGCAGACAAGCAGGAATGTCATTTTTTCCAGACTGCTTTTTGCATAAATTAGGATTGTTTGCTGTTCATCAGCTCACCCCGCCGTGACCCCTCCCTCCAGCCCTCCAGCCCATCCCCCTGCCCTGCTGAAGCCCCACGGACCCAGGCTGGCTCCAGGCTGGGCCATTCCCAGCTGCCTTTCTAGCAGCTGCACTGAGGGTGGGCAGGTGAGTGAAGCACCCAGAGCAGACTGTGCAACAGCAGGAAGGGATTTCCCTCTCCAGGGTGGGTGTGCCTGCCCTGGCATCCCAAGGCATGGGTTTTCCCTCTCCAGGGTGGGTGTGCCTGCTCTGCCATCCCAAGGCATGGGTTTTCCCTCTCCAGGGTGGGTGTGCTTGCCCTGGCATCCCAAGGCATGGGTTTTCCCTCTCCAGGGTGTGCTGTGCCTGCCCTGGCATCCCAAGGACAGGCCCTGGGATGGGATCATGCCTTTGGGGTGCTGCAGTGCTGCCTGGGAGATGTCAGCCTGGAGCCAGGAAAGCTGCTGGGCCTCGGCAGCGCTGATAAATGGGAGGCTGCTGCTTCCCCTCCCACCCACACACTTCCACTTTCACTTCACATGTGGGACCCAGCCCTGCAATTCCCAGCCCGGCCATAAATAACCCCTGCAGCACCAGCCACCATGGGGACAGTGTGGATTCAGCCAGAACATGCCTTATTTATCCCCTTTCTTCCTCCAGAGCTCTGAGTGTCCTTCATGGAGGGGATGTCACACCCTGGGGATGTCACCTGTGTCCTGTTATCCTCCCCTGACAATCGACAGAGGAGACAAAGGAGAATCTGTCCAAACACCCTCGGTGCAGCTCAGGAATTAAATATGAAAAGACACAGCTGTTCCCAAAGCCTAATCCTTGTCACAGACAAACTTTCCTTGACCTGGAACCGTGTGGAAAATAAACAGAGAGGTAAAGGACACGTTAATAACTCATTTCCACAGAACCCAGCCTCGCTTTTCTGCTACCGGAATTTTTCCCTCCGCTGCTTCTCCAGGAACAAGAAGTGTTTACGAAGGTGCAGATCATTTTGTATTGGTTTAGATATGCAAATAAAGCATTGAAAAATGTCCAGTTTCTGTTCTACCAGGAACATCTCACACCTTCCCTGCCCCATGGGAGATCCAGGATAACATTTCCTTAGCTGAGTGTGTCTCTGGCATGGCTGGGTGGGTGGTGGGACCCAGGAGGGCTCAGCTCCCACCCTGGCCCTGCTGAGCTCATGGCACCAACCTCACTGTCCTTGTGTCTGTCAGCTGATGGAGAACACAAAGGTCACTTTGAGACTGGGAAAATGCCTCAGGAAAAGGAGAATTTCCCAGGTTTATTAGCTCCCCACGGAACCCACCGCAGAGAAATCGCTTCATTCCTATGTCACCCACAAGCTTTCTCCTCCTCCTCCCCACACAGTGGCATCCCTGGTGGGAAGAGTTGTGAGCCATGGAAGGAGAGCCCAGGGATTCAAAGGATGAGCTGAGCTGGGCTGGAGCGGAGCCTGAGTCCTGAAAAACAGGGATGGAGCCTGGGATCAGCCCTGGGGAGCAGGAGCTGGCTCAGGGGTGCAGCTGAGACCTCCTGGGTGTCACTGCCCTGGGGATCAGACCCCACGAGGCCTCCAGGAGCACCCTGAGTGAGCCAGGTGCAAACCCTGGGCTCTGCCTCTGCAGCCCCTCCTCCAGATGCTGCTCCAGCCCCCAGTTCAGGGAGTACAGGTTCATGTGGGTTGGAAAACTCTCTGTGACCATCCAGGTATTCACCCAGCCCTGCCAAGGATCCACCACTGATTATCAGTTTCTCTGGGTCTGGATTGAATGCACTTGAGACAGTAATTTATGTTGGGACTCAGGTGTTTATTATTTCTTATCAGTGAAACAGTCTCACAACCATGAGTTCTGCAGCCTTTCATTAGAAGGCACAAAATGGCCAACAATCTCTGGTTACAAGGTCTTTTAAGACTAAACTATCCAATTAAGAACTGACACCTGGATTATTTTCCCTTTTAACTCCATAACTGATCCCAAAAAGCTTCAATGTGGACTCTTCTGCCCAATTACAAAATGCTACACAAACCCATAAAGAAGAAGGAAGAAAAAGAAATTCAGGATGACACCCTGTGCCCTCCATCTTGCTTCCGTCCACAACATACTAAAAATCCCAAAACCTCAATTTCTCACCAAGTGATGCACCTACACTACTCTCTGTAATATATTTCATGCTTTTGTGGGTTCCAGTCTATGTTGAAGTCTGGGAAACTTTCTCCATGGATGAGGGTCAAAGTCAGAACTCCCCTGGGGGTCAGGGCACCCCAGAGCAGACAGAGAAACATTCCCAGTGCCCTGGGTTTCCACCACTGACCTTAACCCACTGTCAGACCCCTCCAGAGATGAGGCTGTCATCCTTTTTCACTGCTCAACCCTTCCCCAATATTTTTGGAGCCACTGCTTGCCAGGAGGGAGGAATTCCAAACCCAGGAGACCACAGCCACCACTCTCTGCTGTCCAGGCAGGCCACCTCCACCACAGCCAGCCCTGGGGACACAAAGCTTTGAGATGTGCTCTGGTGTCCTCAGAGAACCAGCAGCAATAATGAGAATTTCAGCTTCCCATTCATTCCCATCCCCTCTCAGCCCTCAGAAGCTGCTGATTATTTTCTGGGTGGGTTTTATGTGGCATTCTCAGTGCAGTGCTAATCTCATTTTTTGAACAAGGAGCTGCAAAGGGAAGCAGTGAAGTGATCTCAATTCACCCCCTGCATTTTTACATGGGCTTGAGAAGCAGTTGACTTTTTAAAAATGTCATGATTTTTATCAAGGCTTTGAATTCCACCCCAGCAAGATGCAGGGAATATTTTAACAGATAAAAGAAAATAAAAATATCTCTTGGATTTTTTTTTTTTACCCCCAATGCTAATAGTAAGTTAAATAATAAAGAGCAAGTGATTAACTGGCTGCTGAATTAGTTTTGAAATCTGGCCAGATGTGTTCGAGCAGGAATTGTTGGCTGATAGCATTTTTATAAATCTGATCTCTATTTATGTGCCTGCCTGGGAAAAGAGCACTTCTGAAATCTGGCTTTATAGTCCTCGATTAAATGATTCTGGATGAGGATTTTAATTTACAGTTTGAAGAGGGTGTGTGTGATGAGATCCTCGCTGGCTTTTTGTCTGAGTGTAGCAGGCTAATCAAAGATCCTTCTTCCAACCAAGAGGCCAAATTCTTCTTGCAAAGGGAGAACTTGTGAGTAAGGACTGATTTCTCAGTTAAAGTTGATAGAAATGAGAATTAATTTACCTTGTTCTTGCAGCTTTCAGGACTTTATTAATGGTGTGAGTGGGCAGGCACCTGCACAAGGAGTTTGCAAGGAAAATGTTCACATTGGCCTCTAGAAAAGGGATCGGGTTTTATGCCAACTATGCAAAATCCACAAGTTTGCATCTCAAGGGCTCAGGCTGGAGATGTTCTGGTTGGAACTTCCCTGGAGATGTTGCTTAAACAGCAGAGTTAGAGCTGAGTGGAAACTTCTCACTTCCTCTTCCAGAGTGAAAACGTGACCAAATCTCAGAATGGCAGAATGGATTGGGTGGAAGGGACCTTAAAGCCCATCCAGGGCCACCCTGCCATGGCAGGGACACCTTCCAGTGTCCCAGGGGGCTTCCAGCCTGGCCTTGGCCACTGCCAGGGATCTAGGAACAGCCCCAGCTGCTCTGGGCACCCTGTGCCAGGGCCTCCGCAGTCTCACAGGGAAGAAAATGTTGTTGTTGGTGTGATTTTGGGTTTTCTCACCTCCATACAAATCCACGTGTTTTTATGCGTGTGGAGAGAGATGAAAAAGGAATTTTTCCCCATGCCATTTCTCACCCAGTCCTGACAGCTTCAGATGTTCCCTGTTTAATGCCTGTTTTTACACAGAGCTGATCTCCCTTAGAAAACTGGGATAAACAATGGATGAGCCAGCTCATCACAGTTATCTTGGTTGATGTGGAGGAGATCCACATGCAGCAGCTCCCAGCCTTAAGGAGCATCACAAAAGTCACTTTTGGGGCAGTTTAGGCATTCAGGATACTCCTGTGCACTCAGATTTTTAGTGCATATGCTGCCCCTGCACATCCAAGGTAATGGACATGCAAGTTCTGACCTCCTGTCTGATCCAAGGGTAGAAAAAGCTTCTTCTCCTGCCTGATCCAAAGGTAGAAGAAGCTCCTTCTCCTGCTTGGGAGGGCAGAAATTTTCCCCTAGCTCAGACATTCAGCATCCTTGGGCTCCATACAGGAGGGAATTCATGGGGTTGGTCCAGAGGAATGAGCTCTGGTGCTGTCTCTGTTGGTTTTTGAGGACAGGCAGCTCCAGAGGGTGTCAGCAGCTGGGTCCCAGATGTGCCCAGCTCTGAACATCTGGGCACAGGCTGTGAGTCACGCCCAGGTTCTCAGCAGGGCAGAGGGAACATCTCCCTGGGCAAAGCTGCCATGGATTGCCAGGCACAGGCAGCTCCTGATCTGGCTGTGCCACCTTCTCCCAGGGCAAACTCTGGCAAGGTTCCTCCAGCTCAGGAATCCCCATTTCACTCTTTGCCTGGGGTAACACCAAAAGCAGAGATTCAGGTGCTCAGGATAATTTTGTTGGTTCCCTCTCTGCTTTCCCAGAATAAGATGGGAATGGTGACCCATGAAGGGCTCTGGAAGCTTCTCCCCTTTAGTGCTTTATGATCCACAGGCAGGAGCACAGGGATGTTTCCCTGGAGAGGAACCTGGGGCTGCAAGGGAGTGGAGCACAGGTAGGTGACAGTCGGTGACATTCAGGACTGGGCTGAATTTTGCCCAGATGATCCAAGCTCCCTGCCCAGCTCCAGCAGACAAACCAGGAGCATCTCCAGGTGCTGTCACCCTCCCAGTGCTGCTGCTCTGAGCTCCCACCCCAAGTGGTGCTGAGGATTTCTCAGGGTACGGGGAAAGGGCTGCTTCTGCTGACACCAGTGTGCTGCACCTTTCAACAGGAGCCTGAGGGCCCCCAAATTTAAGCAGCCTATGAGTGCAGAACCTGTGAAACATCCCCAGGACATCCCCAATTTGGTGCAGCCATCAATAACTGCTGCAGGGAAACATTAAGGGATCGCTTTATTTTTTATGAGCATGGAGCAAACCCAAAGCAGCTGCCATGGAAAGTGCAATGACTTTATGATCAATTCCATGAGCTGCCCGAAATTTAACCTTACTTTTTGTTGTGAGCTGAAGCAACTGCTTGGGGTGACTGATGTGACAGCAGTGACCCTGAAACCAGGCAACCACGTGGGACCTGGTGTTCTTCACGGTCCCTTCCCACCCAAAGCATTCCATGGCTCTGGGATTCCACATCCCAGCCTCCCAGCTGGCTGCACAGCCACTCCACAGAGCTGTGAATGTCTGAATTCTGCAGCCCAGCACCCTCCTGAGCACAGCATCCACGCAAGGACATCTTGCTCGCAGCTGCCAGCAGGGTTATCCCAGGAAGAGTTGCCCAGATAAAAATTGATTGCTGAACACATTCCACTCCTTTGGAGCTCAGATGTGACAGAGCCTTTGTAGCAAAGCCCAGGAGGCTGGAAATCTTCCTGGGGAGATGGAACCCTGTAAATAATTTCCTGTGTTAAAACAGCTACAAGAGGGAGCCGTGCCTGGCCAGTCCAGCAGGTAACTGATTTGGGCCACCTGGAGCTCTGTCTTTCTAAATTCAGGGCTAAAGGAGAGATTCATCCATCATTTGGCAGCTCCTGAAGGACCTGGGAATACTTTTATGTGCATAAATAATGGTGTTTTCTTGTTATTTGTCACTTTGTGCATTTTAGCAGCCTCCTGGTCTGGGAGAGGGGGACAGGAGGGACTTTTATCCTGTGAACACTTGTTCAGAACATCTGATTTCTCTGGGGAACATTTGGCAGCAAGAGATGCTACAGGAGCCCTGTGCAGGCAGAAATTATCCACATGGGAGCAAACACAGCTTTGGTTTGTACTTTGCAAATGCCCACTGTGCTGAGAGTACTCAAAATACCCATAGGGTTGTGCAGGGGAAGGAGTCTCCAGTAGTTATTCCTCTCCCCACACACTGACCCTTCAGCAGTGACAGCACTCAGATGTACAGGCTGCTTGGGTTTTTTATGAGAGTGCTGTTAAATTCCCTGGAAATCACCCCCTCCTGCAGATTCTCTTCGAGCAGAACCTCCTGGGGTCAGTGCAGGGGGGCACTGAGGGCTGAGCCCCACTGGGGCTGGGAGCTCTTTGCTGCTCTTCTCCCACTGGGGCTGGGGGCTCTTTGCTGCTCTCCTCTTACAGTCTCTGTTAGATCTCCAGGGAAATCCCAGCAGCTGCTCCCAGTGCCCCATTTGCTCCTGGAGCAGCACACATGGAGCCCTTGGGGCCTGGGCATTGCCCCTGGCAGGGGCTGGTCCTGGGCTGCTCATGGACACGGTGGGGTGGGATCCGTGCTGGAGCTGGGCAGGAATTCCAGCCTGGAGCAGGGCAGGAGTTCCAGCCTGGAGATGGGCAGGGATTCCAGCCAGGAGCTGGGCAGGGATTCCAGCCTGGAGCTGGGCAGGAGTTCAGCCTGGAGCTGGGCAGAATTTCCAGCCTGGAGCTGGGCAGGGATTCCATCCTGGAGCCCTCTCCTGGAGGAAAAGGCGGCTCTGCTGCCCGGAGAGAGAGAGGGAGAGCGGGATGGGCATGTCCTCCTGCACCCGGGATTTGGGGGGCCACTGGTGTTTGGAATTCCCAGGCCAGGCTGTGAAGAAGAGGACAGATGTGTTCGGCAAAGATCCTGCTCTTCCAGAGCCTCTGGATAATCCCCGGGGCGTTAAAGGACTGAGATCACTGCACGCTGTGTTTCTGCCCTTCTGCCGGTCCTGGCCAGCCGGGAATGTGCTCTCCTGCCCTTCTCCTGCCTGCAGAGGCCCCGCACACCCTGAGCACCTGCCTTGGGGCTGGGCTTTGGGCAGATGCGGGTCGGGACAATCCAGCCCTGGCAGAGCTGCTCCGGTGGCTCCCAGCGCTGCCTAGGGAGCAAAGGAGGGAGCTTCCCTCAGCCTTTAGGGGTTTAAAAGCAAGCAGCGGCCCCCAGGGAACGCTGTTGGCTCCAGGGGTACGTGCCGAGAGCTGGCAGGGTTGGCAGCAGGCTGGAGCCTAACAGGGCTGGGGTAAGGCAGGGAGCAGAGCCCGGGACCGCACAGGGCAGGGACAGGAGCGGTGCCAGGGCCCTTCAGGGGAAGGGGATTCTGCCCTGGGGCACCTCGGCAGCTGCTGGGCTGGGCTTTGGGGTCAGCAGCCCCACCTGGCTGTGCTCTGCCAGACTTGGCTTGGTCCCTGGGCGGGAATAAATTCCACTGACGGGACTTGGGGCTGCAGCAGCCCTGGGCAGGCTGGAGCCCCGGGTGCACTCACAGGGCACGGGCCCAAAGGCCACCCCACGGCGGGGAAGAGGCTGTACCCATGCCCGGCTCCAAGCAGCGGCTGTTTTGTTTCCCCAGCGCCGTGACAGCGGCCAGAGGTGGCTCTTTCCTGGCTGGCGGCGTTCGCAGCGCCCTGGGTGCGGGGCTGACCACTCCCCCTCCCTTTGAATAGCAGCCCTGCCTCGAACACTATGGTATTTCCATCCTCCCCGGCTCCAGCGCGGAGAGCACCAGGTAGCTGGGAGGAGAGCGGACACAAGTGTGGGAGGATATCGAGCTTTTCCCCGGGTCCTTCAGCTGAGCCGTAAGTGGTGGGGGGAGAGGCTCTCTGAACTCTTTCGGGGGCTGGAGGTACCTGTGGACATTTTCAGGACACCTCAGATTTGGTTTGTGGTGATTTACTTTTCCTCTCTCAATTTCCAGTTTCACCCAGTAACTGCTTTGTGTATTCGCTACTTCAGGATCTTCTGTAAATATCTCAGATGATGACTCCCTTTAAAAATGTGTGTGTATATGCATATATATGGTACAGAAATTTTATATGGAGATTTAGGAGAACATTATTATTTTCCTCATAGAGGTGGAAGGCTATGCACTGGCATTAGTACAGTGAATTAAATTTGCAGTTCCTTTGCTGTTCTACATTGTAATTTGGTTTTGGTGTAATTTGGTTTGGTTGTGCTGTGAGGGAGGGGAGCTCCAAAGTGCCCAGGGTGAGACAGACAGACCTGGGGCTGATTCCTGCTTTGCAGGGATGATTGGAAGGATTTGCTATGACCCCTCCAGGGGTTTTCCATGGTGATGCCATCCCCTAAGGGCCCAGAGTCCCACACGTGTCAGCATTTGCCTCGGGGGAAGCTGGAGTGTGACAACTGCAGGGATGTGCTGCCATTCCTTGGGAAGAGCAGAATCCTGCCCCCCCGGCCCAGGCAGTGGGAATTGTGAGTCCCTGAGGAGCCCAGCAAGGCCTTCCCCTTCCCGTTAGTCTGTAAATCACTGCTGTGCATGTGGCCACTCTCTCGGTGTTAGAGGCACGGCCAGCTTCCCCTGCTGCGCTGCCAGCTGCCACCCCTGGGGCTGCGGGCCGGGGCCGAGCTGGGCCGGGTTGGGCCGGGCTGGGGCTGGACTGAGGCCAGGGTGGGCTGGGGCCGGGCTGGGCAGGGCTGCCTTCCTGCTGCAGCCCCTTCCTGCTGCAGCCCGGTCCTGCCTCAGCCCAGTCTTGCTGGAGCCCGTTCCTGCCTCAGCCCGGTCCCGCCTCAGCCCATTCCTGCCTCAGCCCGTTCCTCCCTCAGCCCATTCCTGCCTCAGCCCGGTCCTGCCCCAGCCCATTCCTGTCTCAGTCCATTCCTCCCTCAGCCCATTCCCACCTCAGCCCCGTCCTGCCTTAGCCCGGTCTTGCTGGAGCCCATTCCCGCCTCAGCCGGGTCCTGCACTCAGCCGGGTCCTGCCCTCAGCCCATTCCTGCCTCAGCCCCTTCCTGCCTCAGCCCGGTCTTGCTGCAGCCCGGTCCTGCTGCCCCCTGCTCTGCTGGGTGTGCAGCTTTCACCCTGCCTGCTGTGTAAATAACGCTCTGGCAGGCCTGGTTTGTTTGGGTCTTTTCTGCTTGCCCAGGGCTGAGGTGTGTGGAAGCCTGAGGTGCTCCCCAGCACTGGGATGTGTGTGTCTCCCTTGTCCTCAGGTTCACCACAGAGCTTTGGGGGAGGGACTGTGTGCCCCTCCAGATCCCAAACCTCTTTCCCAAGCTGAGGCACAAAGAAACAGAAGGTAACCAACCCCACTTTCCCCAGTGGTCTGAGGCCCTGTGGAAGAGCAGGGCTTGGTGGGAATTTCGGAGCAGGTTGGGGCAGGCTGCTCCGGGTGTCCTGCTGGAGGTGCCACAGTGATCCTGGGGGACTCCCAGCTGAGCCCAAGGCCCTGTGCCAGGGAGAGGCTGGGCTCTGTGAGATGGGCAAGGTGTGAGAGGGCAGGGATCCCTCTCTGAACAGTGGGACACTGATCCCCTTCATTCCCCTTGTGCTCTGCCCCAGCTGAGGGCCTGGCCTGTGGCATTGTGCCGTGAGTCGACTGCCTCACAGAGGCAAATTCGTGAGAGAAACAACAGCTGACCTAATTAACCCTCCCTTCACATCCTCCTGCAGTTGCCAGTGGCTGCTGTGAGCTGGGGCAGAGCAGTGTGATTTAATGGCAGCAGCTCTGGCATCCCACCTAAACCCTCTCCTGCCTGACCCGTGCTGTCAGCTCGCCGTGCATCTGCTGGGGCTGCTGATGGGGGCATTATCTTAGCTTAATTAGCAGCTGAGTAATCGATGGATGAGCAGAAAGCAGGAGAAACGTAGAGAAAAAACAATTTACTGTGAGCACAGAGAGCCAGGGCTTTGTGGGGCAAACTTTAACCCCCCTGGCACTGTCACCCATCCCAGGCAGGGTGCAAAGCCAAACGGGAGGGCTCTAGAGGTGCCCTCATATCTGACAGGCCCCGGGGGAGGGAGTAGCCCAGGGAGCACCGGAGCAGCCGGGGATGCTGTGCCAGGGATGCGGTGCCACGGATGCACTGCCAGGGGTGCGCTGCCCGGGATGCGGTGCCAGGGATGCAGTGCCAGGAATGCAGTGCCGGGGATACACTGCCAGGGATGCAGTGCCGGGGATGCGGTGCCAGGGGTGCAGTGCCAGGGATGCGCTGCCGGGTGGCCCCTGCCCCGTCCCCTCCAGAGGCCGAGCCCCGGCAAGCAGCGCCCGCCAGCGGCCCCGGGCTCTCACCCTCGGCCTCGCCCCATCACTTTTCCCGGGTGACCTTGTCCCGGCCCTTCACCCTCCCGGGGTGTTTCCAGCGGCTGCAGCAGGGCCATTGCAGTAGGGCCATTGCAGCAGGGCCATTGCTGCTCTATTGTTCACCGCAGCACTGCTGCTGCCCCGCCCGCTTGCCCCGCAGGAAACCGGGTGCGAACACTCCAAAGTTATAAAATCACAAGAAAGGTGGGATTTAGTGCGGCCAATCTGTTCAAAGCATGGCTCTAAGTGTAGAAAGCGCTCTCCTGCCCACTGCTGTCCTTAGGGATGCTCCTTTTGTGCGAGGCGGTGCCGGGGGCTGATGAATGGGAGGAGGTTTCTAAGATGCCAACAGATCAACAAGCCCTCCTTCCCCTGGGAACGGGCTGGCAGGCGGCCTGGAAAGTGCCCGCATCCCAAGGGTTAAAGGCTGGCGGAAGGATGTCATTTCCAGCGGCTTTTTGCCCCACCCCCTCAAAGATGATAAATTATTGCTGGATGCAAAAATGAAGTGGTTATCACTGAGCAGCTCTAGGTCAGCCAGGCAGCCTGAGGAGGGTGGGGGTGTGAAAGGGGCTGCTGCAGGTTCTTAAAACCTTGATTCACCTTCTTCAAGCCAGAGATACTTTGGTGGGCTGCTGATGCTGCCCCATGCTCCTGGCTTCTCATCAGATCCCACGGAAAAGGAATTTTCTTGGTTTATTGGGATGGAGGACAGAACTCGAGCAGTGTTTGGTGGCTGTCCCAGGTGTGCCACCCTGCAGTGACACCTTCCCTGATGTCCAGCTGGGCTGAGGGATGTGGGACAGAGCTGAGTGTGGTGCTGCAGCTCAGAAACTGGGGAACAGGCTGAGCCTCAGGACTTTGCAGCAGAGCCATGGTTGGAGCATTAAGCTGGGAAACAGAGATGGGACTTGACTCTGCCACTGAGACATCACTGTGGCATCGCTCCACTTCCCTCTGCCCATCCTTGAGCAAACATAAAGCTGAACAACAAACAACAAACATGAAAATACTGTCAAGTGTCTTCATATATCCAACAGACAAAGCTCACTTTATTCTAATATTCATTTTTAATTCCTTCCCAACTTCTAATCTTCTGCAAGGGGTTATGTGTTTAATCATGAGCACAAATAGCTTTTCCCTTTTTAAACCAAGCTCGGTAATTGACTTAAAATTTAAAAAAACCCCAACCTTGTAAAAGAGGAGGGATGGATGTTGAAATGAAATTAAAATTTTAATTTAGTTTAGAACTGACCCAAGAGTGTAATAGCTTTGGCTGGTACTTGATCAAGTCCCAAAATAAATGCTGTTTCTCCTACACATGTTTTCACAATAGGACAGGAATAAAAAGAGCAAACAATGAGGCTGAAGTCAAGCTGTTAAATCATGAAGGATTTTACCAAATGGTTCAGATTCCCCTCTATTTACTAGCAGCTCTCAGCAAGCTGTGGCTCTGGATTATCTTGATGCAAATCTGCAGTGATTTCCTCAGTATCAGCCAAATTACCTGCCCGGAGAGCTCCAGCCTGGAGCAGAGCTCAGCTGAGCTCCCTGACAGCATCCAGGGCAGGAGAGGAACTCTTTGGGCTCTTATTAGAGGAAGCTGAAGAGAAGCAAAATATCCCTCAGCCATCAGGGAAACTTGCTGACAGTGAGAGATGTTTTGGGCTGTGAAGTAGTTTCCTCTGGGAAGTGGTGGAAGTTCTGTTAAAATTAGCCTGGACAAAGCAGAGCAGAGCTCTCTCTGTGCTGTCCCTGCCTCCTTTTCCAGAGCACAATTATTCCATGCCCAGGATCTGCCCACCTGCCTTTTCCAGCAGGGTGTGTCACCGACTGGGTGCCATCCCTGCCATCCATAGTGTGGGCTTGGAATGGTCCTTTTTGGGTTCCTTCTTCAGGAATTCCATGATTCTAGGTCCTTTTCCCAGCCTCCAGCCTGTGTTTCTCTGCCCTTTAACCACTGTCACCCACAAAACCTGCATCAGGTTGGGGAACTGGTTTAATTTGTGTTTAACCAGAACTTCTCTTGAACCCACAGACATGGGGATGCAAATTGTTGCTGAGTTTTGTGTTGTGCTCCTGCCCCTCTCTTGTGCTTTTTAACAGCTCAGTTTGGAGGGGAAGAGAAACCAGAAAGCAAACTGGCTCTGAATGTCTTGGAGCCGCTGTCTAGAGATGCTAATTCACCTCTTGCAGGCTGTGAGGGAGCTGCTGGGGCTGCTTTGCAGCTCTGCTTGAATCCTGTTGCTGTTCCTTGCTGCACGAAGCCTGTCCTGGGTGTCAGGATGGGTTTGGTGCTGCTGAGCTCAGGCACACCCACGGCCTCGAGCAGCAGCGTGAGGTGCCTTGCTGGAAGGTTCAGCCTGAGAAAGATGCAAAGGGGAGCAGCGAGGCGTGAAGCACTCTCGAGAGCTGCTGTGGAGTGAGCTGCCTCCTCCAAAAGGGGAGAAAACCCCAAAGCAAGCCCAGCTGCTGCTGCACGAGCTGCAGAGCAGAGAGCAGTGGTCGGTCTGCTCTGTGACTGCTCCGTGACTGCTCCCGGGGCTGACAGCCCTGACAGCCCTCACCCTCACACACGTGGCTGTCACTGTGGCAGCTGAACAGCCCCAGCTCTCTCTGCCTGTTCCACCCTGCCTGTCCTGCTTTGTTTGGCAGCATCAACCTTTGCTTTAGGGCAAGGCCAGCCCGTGTTTACCTGCGATGGTTTCCATGTGCTGAAGGTCAGGGTCAGGGGTGTGATGGGCTGGGATGGAGCACCTTGCCCTGCGTTAGGGGATGCCCTTCATGCCAGGGATGCTCCCTCCTGGAAATGCTCAAGGCCAGGTTGGACGGGGTTTAAAGCACCCTGGTCTCGTGAAAGAGAGAACTTTTCCAGCCTAAACTCGCCCCTGCCCACGGCACGGGATGAGCTTTAAGGTCCCTTGGAACCCCAACGTTCTGTGCTCAGCCAGGCTGCAGCACAGGGCTGCACACACTTTGTCTGGCCCAGCTGCAGCTGCCCCAGCTGCAGGAGATTGAAGCCAAGGCGTTTTAACGCCTCGTTAGGGCGGGCTGGCAGGGCGTGCACAGATGCTGAGATTAGTTAAGGCTTCTCAGCCACACTAACTCGCACTCGGTGTGGTTTTGGGTACAGCACAAAGAGAAACAGGTTGGTTGTTCTTCCACCACGCAGGGGTAGTTTTCAGTCTTGTGAATTAAAAGAGAAGTTTGAAAAAAAAAATTCTGCTGGTGTTCGAGGCAGAGTTAGTAATAACCAGCAGGAAATGATGATGATAATTTAATACTGTGCACATGCAGGTGTTTTGTGTTGGGCCATTACTCACAGGGCACGGGGGAGATGCTCTGGGGGTCCCTGTTTGCTGAGGTGCTGAGTGAGAGCCAGAGCAGCTCTGCCCTGCCCCGGGGGTGGAGAACTGCAGAGAGCTCTGGCAGCAGCAAAGCCCCGGGCAAGGACCAGAGGGAAAGCTGGGAGAGTCCCAGGGCCAACAGGAGATGTTCAAGGGTCCAGGGTGGAAGTGGGGGCTGGAGGTGATGTGGGTGAGCTGGTTCTGCTGAGAAGAGCTGAGCACAAAACACGTGGAGCACGAGTCTGATGAGGGAGCTGGGAAAGGGGCTCAGCTAAGGAAAAGAAGGCTCAGGGGGTCCTCTTTAAAACAAGCCTGGATGTGGCACTGTGTGCCAGGGTTTAGTTGAGGTGTTGGGGCTGGGTTGGACTCGATGATCCTGGAGGTCCCTTCCAACCCAGTGATTCTGTGAATTCTGGCTCTGCACAACTCCCTGTAAGGAGAGGGCATCCAGGAGGAGTTCCCCGTTCTCCCAGGAAACAAGTGGCAGGAGGAAAGGAAACAGCCTCAGGTAGCACCAGGGGAGGTTTAGGTTGGATATCAGGAACATTTCTTCACTCAAAGGTTTGCCAAGCACTGGCACAGCTGCCCAGGGCATGGTGCAGTCCCCTTCCCTGGAGGTGTTCCAAACGTGTAAAGTGGCACTTGGGGTAACCTGGCAGTGCCAGGTTAAGGGTTGGACTGGATGATTCTGGGATTTTGCTGGAAGATAACTCAGCCAGGTGTTTGCAGCTGCAGTGGCCACAGCCCAGGCTCTGCAGGAGTGCAGAGGGGTCCCCAGGAGCCAGGGCTGTGTCCTCAGGGAGCTTAGAGCAGCTCCTCTGCACCACCAGGCTGGGAACAGCCATTCCCACAGCTCCAGGGCCCATCCTGCCTGAGCCAGCCCTGCCCAGCCCAGGCTATTCCCTTTCCCTCTGTCCTCCAGCACCTTGGAGTCACATCCCCAAAACACAGACCTTGCCTTGGCCCTGCGTTTCCACTGGCATTGCAAGGAGAGAGGGAGAAACCCCACAGCTCTGCTAGCAGAGCCACAGTGCAGCTCCTCTGCCTCAGCCACACAAATGGCTTCAGGGATGATTAAAAGTCCAGCTAATGAGCAGCTCTGGCAGGAGGACTTGCTCAGGAGAGTGAATCCCGAGTGAGGAATGCCATGTGGGACTGCAAGGCTGAGATTCAGCCAGGGAAACCTAAGCAAAACCAGAGGATGTGTCCTGAAAGCAGCAAAATTCTTTGTAAGGCAGACAGGGCCTGACAAAGCTTTCACAGGAAAGGTGTTGATCTCAACAAACTGCCTTTTTTTTTTCTCTCTCTCAAAAAAAAATTGGCAACAATTTCCCACCAATTCTCCAGCAAAGGAAATATGATCTCATCTTCTTCCCTCAGAGCAGCTCCCTCAGCTTGCAGGTGATCATTCATTAATTCATTCCCCATTGTCAGGCTCTCTCCTGGTTCCACTCCTGCATCTGGGTGCTGCATTGTTGACACGACCCCTCTAATCACAATATTTCCTATTATTCCAGGTATTTTTCCTCTTAACTTTTCCAGCCTAAACTCATTAAGGAGACAGTGCTCCAAGCTTTATACAGCTGTGGAAAGCATGGATTTAGCTGGTGCTGTCAGTTTGTATGGCATGGACTCTAATGCCCCTCTCTGTTCCTGCAGGCACCTCCAAGATGATGAGTTATTATATGGACACAGCCATCAGCAATGCAGCTCCTTATGCTTTGGCTCGGCCTGGAATGATGGTAAGGAACAGACAGGACAAGGGAATGGCCTTGCACTGAATGAGGGTGGGCACAGATGAGATTTCTGTAGGAAATTCACCCCTGTGAGGGTGGGCAGCCCTGGCACAGGGTGCCCAGAGCAGCTGTGGCAGTGCCCAAGGCCAGGCTGGACATTGGGGCTTGGAGCCATCTGGGATAGCGGAAGGTGTCCCTGCCCATGGCAGGGAGTGGAGTGAGACAGTCTTTAAGGTCTCTTCCAACCCAAACCTTTCCATGCCTCTATCAAAAACAGGAATTGGGGCCAGTTTCCTCCCCCAGCAGTTTTCTCTCAGGTTGCTGTGATTTCTCCAGCCCTGGCCCAGCTCGGTGCCATCTCCTGAGGATCCAAGGTTTGAGGTAGTTCAGGGCAGCCCTGAATTCCGAGTGTTTACCCAGAGCTCCTCTGACCCTCTGGAGCCTGCAAACCTCCCCTGGAAATGGGATCCTTGGTGGGATTTCCTGTGCTGGTGTTGGGAGGAGTGTCAGGGGAAGCTTTGTCCTGCTGCCTCATTCACCTGGGACCAGTGGGACCAGCACAGAGCAGGGCAGCGACTGGGAAAGGCTCCCATGGTTTTCTGGAGTTTTGGACCACTCTGATGCTCCCTGTCCCAAGCCAGCTCTGGTCTGTTTGCAGCTGATGGGTGATTGTATGTAACAAATGTTGGAGTGTCATCCTGGGACAGGTTGAGCAGGGATTTGAGCCTTTTTTAGGAAAATCAGATCTATATTTAGGGAAATCTGATCTATATTTGAATAAATTAGAGAAATATATCCAGGGAAATCAGATCTTACTTAGAGAAATGGCAAATCTAACCATTTGTCGAAAGAACTGCTGAGCATGAGAGGTCAGATAAGCTCTGGGCTGACACCTCAGAACTTGTGCTAAAACCCAACATTTTCCCCAAACTGGGAAGAAAAGCCCATCCTGAGCCATGGAATATTCCCAAGGCAGCTTCACAGCTTTCCTTTAAATGGTTCCGAGCAAGCATTTGGCTTTTAAATATTGATTTGCCATCAAGGAAATCTATTCCCCCGCAGGGAAATGGTAACAATGATAAAAAATTCAAACATCCTGCATTTATTTATAGGTATGTGCATGGTATTGTCCTCTTCTAGGGAGACAAACATTTAAATGCAATGTATTTATTTTGTGGTATATATGTATATGTGTGTGTGTCCATGGTAAATATATATACATATAAAATATACACACAGATGCACATAATAAATATGGTGTGTACATATATAAACATAAATATATATGTATAAAATAGGTGTGTATGAAATAAAAGGAAAATTAAATCCTGGGATCATTTATTAAAGCTTTGTTCCCAATCTAAACAAATCCATGTTTCTAAATACCTCTATATCTATGTATAGTAAATGTATTTTCTTTATAAAGTATAAATTTAGCTTCATGTACAATAAAAATGAATGTGCAATTTATATAGAGTTATAAGCTAGGATTACATAGGTGTGGGTGTATAAATTCTTATGTCACCCATATAATCAGTACATCTATAATGTATTGTGTGTTAACACATAATAATATGTTTATTATGCAATGTTTGGGTAATGATATATTATGTTATATAAATTATAGATGCATCTGTATGTTTCATATGAGGTGTATAACTCATATATCCATGTGTGCATACCACATGTATAAACATCTCTGTGGACACACCAATAAAACCAACATAAACAACCCAAATATAAAGAAAATAATCCCAAGTAATATCCCTATAAATAGGAAGAGGAACATAAATATGAGAGCTGGGACCAGGCTCCTCCTCAGTGCCTGGGCATGGCTGTGGTTCTGCACCCCCTGGTGACCTCCTACGATTTGGGGGGTGTTTTGGGGCCTTCCGCTGCCTAAAAATGACATTCCCAGTTGTGGGGAGTGGAACAAAGCCCTGCCACAAAGGGTGTCCCCATGGGAGACCCCCAGGCTGCAATCTTGCCAAGCTCAGCCTCACTCTGACCTTCACTTTTCTCCTCATCTTGGTGTGAAAAAAGCCCTTTTTGTCCCAACACCCCTGAGCCAGCTGAGCTGGGATCTGCCAGAGCAGGGCCCGCTGCCTGATCCTGGGGCAGCCCCAGTGCCCCCCGCACATTTCGGGGTCCCCGTCCCCTGACAGTTCCCTGTGCTCCTTCCAGAAACAGGGAGTGCCCGTTCCCTGCGAGGATCCCTGGGTGACCTGTGCCTTCCAGGCCTCCTGCTGCCAGCCCCGGCCCTGCTGCCCGCTCTGGGACGAGCCCGCCACGCAGGAGGTGCCCACCGGGCTGGAGCACTACGGCACGGGTAGGACACGGAGGGGCACGGGATGGCATGGGTAGGGCATGGGGGTGGCACTGATGGGACAGGGAGGGGCACAGACAGGGCATGGGATGGCATGGGTGGGACATTTGTGGTGGCATGGGTAGGACATGGGAGTGGAAGTGGTATGACATTTATGGTGGCCAGGGAAGGACATGGGGATGGCACTGGTAGGACATGGACTGGTAGGACTGGTAGACTGGTAGGCAATGGCTCGGGTAGGACATGGATGGCATGAGTAGGATATGGAGTGGCATGGATAAAGCACAGGGTAGCACTGGTAGGACATTTGTGATGTCATGGATAGGACATGGAGTGGCATGGGTAGGACATTTGTGGTGGCACATGTAGGACACGGCATTGGCATGGGTGGGACACAGGGTGACCTGAGTAGGACACAAGAGTGGCATAGGTAGGACATGGGTAGGACATGGAGCAGTACGAGTAGGACATGGCAGTGGCACACGTAGGACATGGGTAGGATATGGAGGTGGCATGGGTAGGACATTTTTGGTGGCAAAGGTAGGACATGGTGGCATGGGTAGGATACAGGGTGGCACTGGTAGGATATTTGCGGTGGCATGAGTAGGACATTTGTGGTGGCACAGCTAGGACAAGGTAGTGGCACAAGTAGGACATTTGTGGTGGCATGGGTAGGACGTGG
This sequence comes from Zonotrichia albicollis, assembly GCF_047830755.1. NCBI lineage: Eukaryota > Metazoa > Chordata > Aves > Passeriformes > Passerellidae > Zonotrichia > Zonotrichia albicollis. The sequence goes on along the minus strand of NC_133845.1, from coordinate 7,176,418 downwards.
TGGTGGCACGAGTAGGATACGAGGTGGCACAAATAAGACATTTGTGGTGGCATGGGTATGATATTTGTGGTGGCACGGGTAGGACACAGGGGTGGCACCTTCCCTGTGCTGGTGGGCTCAGAGCAGCCTCAGCAGGAAAAAGGAGCCCAAATCCCCGCCAGGCTCTGTTGTTGTGTTCCCACCAAGTGTTGTTCCAGATTTGCTTTCTGCCCCAGTTCTGCCATCATTTATTGGGGTTTTTGTCCTTAGTGCCACCCTCAGGCACAGCATCGCCAGGTTGGCACCTGCCTTGATGGTGTCAAGGGGCTCCCTTAGTGAGGATTGGTCCAGAAGTGAGAAAAAACCCTTAAATTTGGGGAGTTGTATCTATTGTCCACCTATTGAAGTGATGCTGAAAGGTGGGAGCTTCCCTCTTCCCTGCCATGATGTGGGAATGCTCCTCTCCCCTTTCAGCTGTTTTTTTGCTGGTTTTTGGAATGTTGGAGTTCTGTGTGCACCTCCCTTGCATGTGGGGGCAGCAGCCCTGCTTGCTGCTCCTGGGGTCTCTGGGAGGATCCCGTGGGCAGGGTGCACCTGCCTGGCTGCACCCTCTGCACTTCTCCTGCCATCTGCAGGACTGGTGTCATGGCTCCTGCTTAGTGGCTTTGCAAAGTGGCATCCATGGAGGCTTGTAAGGAAACAGGGATTCCCAAATTCCCACTCCACTCTGCTGGCATTTTAGGGTCTCTTGTAACTCAATGCTTTGCACTGGCACAGGGTGCCCAGAGCAGCTGGGGCTGCCCCAGCCCTGGAGGTGTCCAAGGTTGGGACACTTGGAGCAACCTGGGATAGTGGAAAGTGTCACAGCCCATGACACTGGGTGGGCTTTAAGGTCTACTCCAACCCAGTTCTGGGAGTTTTTGATTTCTTGGGAGGTTGATGATCACCAGAGCTGGAGAGGAGAGGCCACACTGGGCCATCAGCTAAAGGAGCTCCCTGCCTTGGCCTAGGGAATGGGTTCATGCCTTCCCTGCCAGGGCCTAGGGAATTCTTTCCCTGCCAGGGCCCACAGAATGTGTTCATGCCTTCCCTGCCAGGGCCCAGGGAATGCCTTCCCTGCCTCATGTCTCCTCTTACACCTCTGTTATTTGGAAGTTGTTAGAAAAGCTCCAGGGTCTGATTCTTGCCCCAGCAGATGAATTTTCATGCTGAGCTTGGGCCTGCTTCTTGTGGTGTGGAATGAGATGAGCTTTAAGGTGCCGTGCAAGCCAGCCCAGGCTGGGATTCCAGGACTCCTGGAGGAGCAGATGGAAGGGCAGATATTCTCTGGCCTGAGCTGGGTGAGGAGGGAGCAGCCCAGGGCGCAGGTACCCCCAGCACAGCCCAGCCACAGAACCAAGAGAAAGAGCTCAAGTTGCACAAGGTGACCTTTCCAAGGGCCAAGATGAAGTTTGTGTTTCCCCTCAGTCCCACAGAAGCCTGTCCTGAAGCACTCAAACCCTGTGTAAGCTCCCCTGACCATGTGCAGCTCTCCTGTGAGCGTTCCTGCTCCTTGGTGGTGCTCGCTGGCCCCTGGGGAGGGCAAGCCCTGATGTTCAGGGACTTTCTGCAGCTGAGGGTTCAGCAGAACAGTGACTGCTGAGTCAAATGTACAGTTTGAAATCTCTCCTTGGCAAGGTTCAGGCATTTGGTTATTTTTCCTTTATCCTTGAGTGAGCACTTGAGTGTGAGCAGAAGGTGGACACAGAGAGCTGTGGCTGGAGCAAAGCCCCTCTGCTATTCTCAGGCATCCTTATTCCAGCTATTTGCTCAACTCCTGTGAGTGACCTCTCTCAGCATGATGTCAGCTCTGCTCTGATGAAATCTGCCCTGGCAGCATTTGGATTTGCTCAAACATTTTGCAAGTCTGTGCCTGGAAAGTTTTTTTAGGGTTTTTTTTTCCCAACCCTCTCCTGTTTTCTGTGAAAGTGCTCTCTCCAGGGACCAACATATCTGCAGCCCAGATCTTCCTTACTCCACCATGGCTCTGTGAACTTTCTTGTTGCAGAGGCTGGAGCCTGCCTCAAACATTAGTGAAGCCAGGGAAGGAAATCCAAGCTGTTGCTGTCTTCTACAGGTTTTGATCCACACAGCTTTTGGAGAGTTGGGATGAGCAGGACAGGCCCCTGGGTCGCTTGCAATACCTAAGAATTTTCAGTTCTTCCTGTTGCAATGCAAGGTGCTCTTTCTCTGATTTGTTTTTTCATGTTGCTGGTTCTTCAGTCTAGAGCAGTTTCTAATTTTAAATGAGAGGAAATTCTTATTTGTATATGGGGCCAGGAACAGCCTTTCATTTCTCCTTTGTGTCTCAGCTGCACATGAAAACCATTTGTCATCTATTCTTCTGCTGCACCAGAGGCTATTTTGGTTTTCATGGTCTTGATGTTGGTGAAAGAAACAAGTCAACAAGGAAAATGCAAGTGTGAATATATCCTCCTGCAATAGAAACCCACAACATTTCTAAGAGTTTGAGGGCTGCTTGCGTTTAGGGAAGATGCTTTGCCTTTGAAGCTTGAGCAAGTTTATTTACACTGTGCTTGAAGCTGATAAGATTATTCTGTGATATGGATAAAGGAAAGCCTGATGTGGATTTAGCTCATTGATAAAGCAAGAAGGGGTGGAGTTTTTTGTCTTGAAAGGCCAACATTTGAAAATGGACTGGAGTCAGTTTTATTTGTCAGCTCGTACCACAATGTGTGATGCACATGTTGGGAATGTCAGTGCCCAGGGATGACCACAGGAGGGAAAGGCCCAGCCCAGAGGTGACAGAACAAGGCATCCAGAGGGGAGCTGCTGGCTGCTCTGCTGGGCTGGGGTAACTGGTCACAGGTTTAGGAGTTTTTCTGAAATAATTTTGCTTTAAAATTTAGCTCTTATTGTTTCAAGTGTGTCTTTATTAAAACAATCAACTATTTATTACCTGTACCACAATGAAGAACAATCAACAGTGGCTAGCATGCCACAACAATTCCAAGAACAAGAATGGTCTGAGCCCCCAGTGCAGCACATGGAGTCGGACATCAAGCCAGAGTCCTGCAGGTGTTTTCTCAGCCTGGAGAAGAGCAAACTCTGGGCAAATTGTTAGAGCAGCTCTCCAGTATCTGAAGGCAGCCTGCCAGGAGGGGGGAGATGAGCTACACAAGGGCATGTAGCTCTGCTCCTTGGCATCAGGTCTGTAAAGGCACCCTGACCGCTCCATCTGCCACCCAACTGCAGGTGCTGCCCAAAGTGCTGCTGAAAGGTTGCTGAAAGCCACACTTAGCACCTTATGGTCAACTCATAAAGAGAGAGGATCCTAATAATCATCCCTGGGAATATTTTTTGGATTATACGACATTGGGTGTAAAACTGGAGTGGAAGAAAAGATTTGCTAGTGGAATTATCAAAGTATTGTGGGGCTCTGACCAACCTGAAAAACCTGATCTAGGGGGGTGCATCCTGCCTGTGGTGCAAGGGTTGGAATGAGATGATCTTTAAGGTCCCTTCCTGCCCAAACCACTCTGGGATTCTGTGATTCCATGGCAATTTCAGCAGAGACTCAGGGCTGGCTGTGCTGCCTTTAGGAGCCAAGGCCACTTTAACAGCCCCTTCCACCCAGAGTGGGTTTGTTTTCCTTACTGATAGGGGAGATAAAACTGTTGTTAATGGCAAGTGAGGGATGGAACCACTCTGACTCCAGCGGAAGAGCTTTCTACAGCTGCTGTGCTGAATTAGCATCCTTGGACTGAAGGTATTCCCAGCCTTTTGGATGCTTCTGAAGCATCTGGGGGAGTGCTCCTGGCTTCACTGAGAAATGGATCACGGAATCCTGGGCTGGCTTGGGTTGGAAGGAACCTTCAGGATCATCTCATCCCAAAGGTGGCAGGACCACCTTCCACCAGAGCAGGCTGCTCTGAGCCATGTCCAGGCTGCTCTTGGACCATCCCAGGGACCTTTTGGAGAGCAAAAAGCAGAGCTGGTGCTTCATGGGCATCAACTCCTCACAGCCTGGGCTGCCCTGGTGTGGAGCTGCTTTGGCCAGGAGAGCCAAGGCCCTGCAGCTGCAGAAACACCTCAGTGTGCTCTGTGCCCACACCCAGCAGGGCTGGACCCTGTGATCCTCCTCCCAGCCCGGCTCCCAGCCCAGCCAGGGCCACGGGCCGGGGTCCCACGGGGCCACCCACATCCGTGGCCAAGCCTCCCTGCTTTTCCCCACGTGTCCCCTCCTTTGCTTGCTCTTCTCCCGGTGGAGAACCCGCAGGAAAACGTTTTCTGTGAGCGCTTTCTGGGCCGCCTTCCAGGCCCACGCTCGGAGGAAGGGGGCTTGGGGAGGAGGAGGAGGAGAAGGGGGGAAGGTAAAGCTGACCAGGCTCAGCCCGATGGCTTCTCCAGCTGCAGAGCATTTTCTGAGCGAAGCTTTTTTTTTTTCTAAATCTGCTTTTTTTTTTTCATGTCCTTTTATCCTATTTTTAACTGTGGCCTCCTTCCTTTTCTCAGCCTCCTCCAACACTTCCCCCTCCCCTGTGCTGCGCTGCCTCCCCCGCATGCTCTCGCTGAGATGAATGGGAGCCTTCTCACAGGGCACGCACAGCTGCTGCTCCTGCCTGCAGGACAGCCAGGCCTCCTCTGGGCCAGCCACTCCTTCCCTGGGCCAGCCAGGATCACCCTTGGGCCAGCCAGGATCATCCCTGGGCCAGCCAGGCCTTCCCTGGGCCAGCCACTCCTTCCCTGGGCCAGCCAGGATCACCCTTGGGCTGGCCAGGATCACCCCTGGGCCAGCCAGGATCACCCTTGGGCTGGCCAGGATCACCCCCAGGCCAACCAGGCCTTCCCTGGGCCAGCCAGGATTACCCTTGGGCTGGCCAGGATCACCCCTGGGCCAGCCAGGATCACACTTGGGCTGGCCAGGATCACCCCCAGGCCAGCCAGGATCACCCTGAGCCAGTCAGGCTCATCCCTGGGCTGGCTAGGATCATCCCTGGACCAGCCAGGCTCACCCATGGACCAGCCAGGCCCACCCATGGGCCAGCCAGGCTCATCCCTGGGCCAGCCAGGATCACCCATGGGCCAGCCACTCCTTCCCTGAGCATCCCAGGCTCACCCTTGGGCCAGCCAGGCTCATCCCTGGGCCAGCCAGGCTCTTCTCATGCTCTTTAGCAAACCAGAATAGTTAAAGGAGGATGTGCAGGAAGGTGAAGGACAGCAGGATAGGAGGAAATTGGGGTGAGTCCCACAGGGAGGGATGCACTGGATGGGAAATCATTGCATGGCTCAGAGAAAGCCCTGCACAAACTCCTGCCATTCTCAACCTGCTGCAGCATTCCCTGACCCTCAGCTCTGCCAGGCCCAGGGGCTGAGCGAGTCTCAGGGCTCTGGTGTCACCTCTGGCCGCTGAGGTGACACAGCCTCTCTGGCTCTGGGGCTGTTTGGGGCCTGTCTGGAATGGGAGTTTTTCACTTTTCCCTTGTGGATCTTTGGGTAGTCCATGGGCTCCAGCTGAAGGCCAGTCCCAGCTGCTGTGCTGGGAAACTTGTTAGGTTGGACTTCATAGGTTGGACTTGATAATCTTAGCAGTCTCTTCCAACCTCATTATTCTGTGACTCTGTGACAATCTGGGCTGCTGAAGGACACACATAATTTTCTCTGTTAAGGGCACTTTCCAATCTGTTGGTGGAGAGAGGAGATCCCTCCATGCCTTGGGAATGGATTGCAGGGCTGTGGATGCCTGTGGGATGCCTGTGGTGTGTGTGACTCTGCTGGGAAGCACGAGCAGCCCCTGCTCTGCTCTCAGGTCAGTGGGAGCTGGAGTTGCTGGCTCCTGTGGATCCTGTTGTTTCCCTGGTGGGCAAAACACTCCCAGGGGTTCCTGTTGTTGAAAATGGGACCAGACTCCTGGTACTAAAGTGATTTCAGCATTTATTATAAGAAAAAGAAAGGCCTGAAGCAGGGGGCCCAGGCTGAGCAGGAACGTTCCTGTCAAGGATGGAGCTGCGCCGGTGCTGGGGCTGCTCAGCAGCAATGTCCCTGATCCCTGCACAGATTCAGTGGGTCAGGAGCCCCTTTTTATCCTGTTTTTTGTCCCTTTGGATTGATTTCTGTTTGGATCCTTCGTTTGCATGAAGGTTTAAGGCCTTGATTGGCCATTTAGTTCTGCCCAGGCTGGCTCGTGGTGCATTTACTGAGGTGTGTGATGGTACCTTGAGTACCTGATTTCTTATAACTACCCTTTACCCCCTTTTACAATATAACAACCAAACTAACAGTACATGCTTAACCATCTATCAACTATTTTACAACACTTTCTAACCTATTTTTAACAGTGTGACACTCAGTGATGCTGGGACCTGCTGCAGAGGACTATTTGCACTGAGGCAACAGAATCACAAAAATCCAGGCTTTCAGTTTTCCATTTGTTTCCTGCCTGACTCTGGAAAATTCTCTGTGCTGCCTGTCCAAGACAAAACCCCAGGGAGCTCCCTGTGCCTTGGTCATCAGCAGAGAATGAGCTCAGAGCTCTTTTCCCACTTGAGCTGCAGAGTCAGCTGGGGATGAGGGATTGTGCTCAGCCCTGGAATGAGGCTGGGGCAAAGCTGGAGTGTTGGTTTTGGGAGAAACCTGGAGATTTGCTGGGATTCTCAGGTTTAACAGGGGATGGGAGCTCAGCAAGAGGCAGAGCTCAAGTTTGGGAGCTGCAATAATGAGCAGCAGCACTGAGAGCTCCAGTGTGCCTTGGGGAAGGGACAATGGGATGTCCAGGAGGAAGAGATCTGAGCCACAGCCTGGCCAGGGTTTCTGTGATGCCTGGAGGCTGCCTGCAGAACAGACTCATTTTGGGGTGCCCTTGGAGCAGAACTGACCCCTCTGTAGGGATGGAGTGAGCTGGATGTACCTGCTGGGTTTTCCAGAGGGGGAAACCATCCTGCAGCACCAAACACTTCAGACAGAGTACACAATGCACAACTGGGGGGGGAGGGGGGTGTCGTGTTTGAGCTTTCCCAAGAAAATTCCTCAGAACTGTGACCAGTGGGGACACTGGGCAGCAGAGCACCCTCTCCAGAGGGTTTGGTTGCCTGTGGCCAGCCCTGGTGGCAGCACTTAGGGGGGCTTTGCTGGGCTGGTGAGGAGCAGGGAGGGCAAGAGAAGTGAGGAGAGATATTTGGAACAGCTTTCCCAGAGAAGTGGTGGAATTCCTGTCCCTTGAAATGTTAAAAAAATCTGTCAATGTGGCACTGGGGGACACCACATGTCCACCACAGTTTAGTGTTTAGTGGTGGGCCTGAGGGTTTCTCCAGCCTTTAGGATTGTCTGATTGTGTTTTCTCCCTGGATAGACAATGGGATGCCAGGAGAGCAGAGCAGAGCAGGCAGAGGGGCTGTGAGGAGTGGGGAATCCAGGACCCTGCAAACAGCCTGATCCCTTCAGCTGCTGGCAGCTCGGAGCACCTCTCTCCCTCCAGATGTTCCTCGTGTTTATGGCTGCTGCAGAGAGCCTGAACTCTCTCATTAATGCATTTCTCTCTCTCTCTTCCTCACATCGAAGCCAGAAGTCTCAGCTCGGAGGCTGCAGCTGGGAAGGAGCTGGGGTGAGGGGTGGGAAGGGGAGGGAGGTGTGCGCCAGCCTCGCGGCCCATTCACTCCCCCTGCGCCTCCTCCCCCCAGCCCTCCCAAAATACACATGCCCCGCAAAAAGAAAAACACTGGCAGATTTTTTATTTCAGAAAGTAAACACTTAGGCCATGGGGGTCTGGAGGTTATGGGAAAAGAGGAAACCATTGGGCTAATCAGGCCGGGACACACTTCCCCTGCTGAAATAAAGCAGAAATCGCTGCCTCACAGGGCGCCGCTGTGGTTAACCCTGGGGCTGCCAGTGCCATGGAAAGTCTTCCCTCAATCCCTGGGATTTGGTGCCTTGTGGTTCACTCTGCTGCTCCCAGTGCTGGGAGCCCAGATCTGCCCACTCATTTTCCCTCAATCCCTGGGATTTTGGGGCTCATGGTTAACCCAGGGGCTGCCAGTGCCATCCATGGAGTGTTTTCCATCAATCCCTGGGATTTGGTGCCTTGTGGCTCACTCTGGGAGTGAACTGTGCACTGTGGTTAAGTGCTCAGAGCGGGACTCTGCCCACTCATTTTTCCATCAGTCCCTGGGATTTTGGGGCTCATGGTTACCCCAGGGGCTGCCAGTGCCACGGAAAGTTTTCCCTCAGTCCCTGAGATCTGGTGCCTTGTGATTCACTCTGCTGCTCCCAGTGCTGGGACCCCAGATCTGCCCACTCATTTTCCCTCAATCCCTGGGATTTGGTGCCTTGTGGTTCATTCTGGACTAGCAGAGCTGGGAACTCCACTCTGCCCACTCGTTTTCCATCAATCTCTGGGATTTTTGGGGCTCATAGTTAGCCCAGGGGCTGCCAGTGCCACAGAAAGTTTTCCCTCAATCCCAGTTTTGGGGTGGAAGGGGAGCCAGCACTCTACAGCAGTCCTGTGGCCCTTTGGGAATGGGCTGTTGGGAAATTTTAGTAGGAAATGAAGTATTTTCCCTGGTTTATGAGCCATCCTATAGAATTTCATCGTTATTCTTGCCTCAGAACTCTGCCTGTCGGCTGCAAACCTCTGCAGAGAGGAAATCTCTCTCTGCTTGGATCAGCGGGATTTGGGCAATTTCTGCAGAGCTTTGAAGGGTTTTCAGATAGCTCCATTTTCCCATCCCTGCCAGATTTGCATGAGGTGTATAAATGATTAAGTCATGGATTCTTTGGTCACAAACCTTCCATGGGGGGATCCTTCCTGCTCTCTGTTACTCCATGTAGAGCTCCCATAGAACAAGGAATGGTTTCAGCCCAGGGGAGAGCCCAGGGGCCTTTGTACCTAAAGAGATCCCAATTATCCTTCTCAGAGCCTGGCCTTGGATTTCCCAGCTCCTTTCCCATCCTGACCTGTGCTCTGGGCATGGGAATGGGAATGGGGATGGGAACAGGAATGGGAATGGGAATGGGAATGGGAGTGAGAATGGGAATGGGCATGGGAATGGGAATGGGAATGGGAATAGCAATAGCAATGGGTCTCATCCCCAGCTCTCACACCTTTTGCAGCTTGGGAATGGGAATAGCAATGGGTGTCACTCCCAGCTCTCACACATTTTGCAGCTCTGTGTGTTTTTGGAAAGGCTGGCTCACTAAGCAGAGCATTTATAAATGAATATTAGAGACTGGCCATTGCTGGGAGCCAGGTGTGTTCCTTCAGACCTTGTCCCAGGGATTGCTGACTGCCTTTGCATCCTGCCAGAAACCAGGGAGACTTTGCACCCAGACCCCTGCTGCCCCCAGGAACTCAAATCTCATCCCAATGCCCACACTTCCATTCCTGAGGGAGTTCCCAGCACCCTGAGCTGTCCCCCAAGCCTTCCCTCTGCCTGCAGTCACCGAGCAGAGCCTGAAAGCAAAAGCCAGCCCGGAACAATCTCTAGGCAAGGGAAAGTGATCTTTCCATCAGAGCTGAGAAGGTTTTCCCTCAGCTCTGGGTGGTGAAAGGTGCCGTCACCGGTTCCTTGAGCCATCAGCTCCCTCTTGCAACATTCCCACCAGGAGGCAAATCCCCGATAGCCGCAGCAGGGGAGCTGCAGACCTGCCGGGTCCCACCCTGCTATCTCAAGAATGCATTTGAACAGGAGCTGTTTCTGCAGCCTCTGGAGGTCGGGGCTTCAGATGGAAATCAGGCTCCAGAGACAGTCCCACGGGGCAAATTTCAGGATTTTTGGAGTTGGTGTTCAGCACAGATAAGCCCTCGAGAGCACAGATACTTTATCTGAGCCTTATCTGAGCTATTTGCATCACTTTAGCCTGAGAAACTGCTGTCAGACATTTGGGGGAGGGAGGGGGGCAATTAGGATGGTCTTTCGATTCTTTTAATTGTTATTTCCAAGACACTTCCAGGAGGATGGGACTGTCCTGTGCCCAGCTCAGCTCTGGGAGCTTGTCCAGGCTGGAGAGGGGAAGAGCAGGAGGAAGTGCCAGGCTTAGAGAAGCAAGGAGAGCCTTTGGAGGGATATTCCTTGAAAGGCCTGTAAGGGATTGCATCTCTCTGCTCTACTTCTAAAATGAGACAGAAATCAGCTCAAGCTGCTCCTGCTGCCAGCTGGGAATGGAAGTGATTCCTCCTTTTCTGAGCAGAGCCAGGGCTGGGCTTTCCAAAGGAGCTCTCTGCACCTCCTTTTCCAGAGCCTGCTTTGTGCCTGTGATGTTTCTCACCTTACCTGGAGCCTCTGGTGGAAATATTGGGTGCCTCATCTCTTGTGCTTTCCCAGACCCCTCTTCATCCCAACTTTGCAGCAATGAGTGTTGGACTGCAAGGACCCTGCAGTGGAACCTCCTCTCCCCAGAGGGTGGGGGGATCATTCACCCAAACTCCCAGTCCTGGGGACCCTTCCCAGTGCCCATGGTCATGGAAACAGAGAAATGCCTTTCTGCCAGGTCTGTGTGATTCACTCTCCAGAATGGTTTGGGCTGGGGGCCCTCAAAGCTCATCTTGTGCCCTGCTCAGGGGAAGGCTCCTCCAAGCCCTGCCAGCCTGGCTTTTTATGGCAGAAGGGTTCTCAGGGATAATATCTAGGACACCAGACTGATCTTACAGCTGGGGGTTGGAAAACCTTGGCTGTATCACTTACCAGAAAGCCTTTAGGCATCTAAACCCCACTGCCTCCCCTTGGAGTGAGATCCACAAATCCCTGCAGCCGCTCCTGTGAGCCCCTGCACAGCAGTTTCTCACGTTGGAGATGCAGATGATTAATTCAGTGCACATTTTATTGCCATATTTAATTCAGTGAGGTCAGGAGAGTGGCTGAGGGTCCCTGGAGAGCGGGGCTGTGCGAGTGCTTCGGATTACACACAAAAAGAGACTCTGAAGTGAGCCCTGGCTGGCCCTGGAGCTGCCTGCAGCCTCCCCAGCACGTGCTGGAGTTTACCAGCCCTCCAGATGGACCTTCCCCCGTGGGATTTGGGATCAATAGGCTTTGGAAAAGCTGCACTGGGTCAGTTTGGCTGTTTGGCCAGAGCTGGAACGTGGTTCCTCTCTGTGCAGCTGATCCTGGGAGGGATGGGCCCCATGGAAGCAGGCAGGGATAACAAGGCCCTGGTGTGCTGGGGTGATGGCACCTCTGGGGACAGCCATGGGACACCCCAAAATGCCTTCAAGGAGGGGTGGGAACAGCTTGGCATGCCGGGTGGACTGCATGTGGGCTTAATTCCAGCTTTAGGCTCATGAAAGGAGCTTCTCCATGCCCTGGGAGCTGCCTTTGGAGACCTCTGATCCCCAAAGGTTAAACAGGGCTTCTCTTTTGATGTTTTTCCTTCCCTTGTCATGCTGCAAGGGCAGGTTGGGATGCAAAACCGGGATCTCCACAAATCCTTGTCAGGAGGGTGGAGCCCAGTGGGGATTGGTCTTTTCTCAGGGGTGAAAAGGGACTGGACAAGGGAAAACAGCCTTAAGTTGTGCCAGGGTTTGGTACTTAGGAAAAACAGAAAATAAACTGCTGTACCAAAGGGGAGATTTGATTTCTAAGGAGATCCAGGTCAAACAGTTAAGGAGAACTGTTAAATTCTCCTTAACTCAGCAGCAGTTCTATTTCAGAAGTCAGGAATGCCTTTCTCCCAGGTCTGTGTGATTCACTCTCCACATCTGAGGTTCAAGTTGGGCCAGGGAGCTCTTGCTTGCTCAAACTGATGTCAGCACTGAGGTAGAAAAGGAAAAAAGGAAGAGATGCCCCAAGGGAGCCTGTTCATGGAAAAATTCTAATTTGGTCAGTTCCAGGCATCTTGCAGAAGAGTCTGCACTTGGGAGATTTCAACCCAGTTTTCCAGACTCCAGAGACAGGACTAATTCTGGAAGGCAGTGATGGAAACAAAGCTGGCATCTCTCCTGCCCTGGACCAGCTCCTCACCACCAACTCCCCTTGGGTACCTATGACATCTCCAGAGGGACCAGAGCTGCTCTTGCCCTGCTTTGCATCCAGCCCCTGCCTGACCCCAGGAGAGCAGAGGCCTCGTGTGTCTGGCAGCTCTGGCTGTGCTTCCATGCAGGCAAGGAGCTACTCTGTGCAAGCAGGAGCAGTAATCAGACTGACAGGATAATGAGGCAGCCCAGTAGCTTTGCTTTGCCTCCTCCTTGTGCCGAGTCCCAGGCTGGGTGTCAGCTCAGTCCCCATATCTTGAGAAAAAAACTTCTCTTTTTTTTCCTCTTTTCTCCTTCTTGCTGCCAAAACTGACAGATTGTTGGGCGGAAATCATCAATATTTTGTCAAAACCAAATCCAAATATTTCCAGCCAAACCTCAGCGTTTTCTGGTGCTGATGTACAAACAAATCTCCGTGGGAAATGCCAGCAGGGAAAGCAGATGGAGAAATGGGCTGCAGTGCTCTGCTGTCCTGGCTCTGCTTGGGATGTGTGGCTGAGGGGCTGTGAGGAGCAGGGTGGTTGAACCCAGGAGCTAAATTTGGGTTGATCTGTGTTTATTCAGAGCACAGTGGTGTAAACAGCTGTAAATGAGCAGCCTGGCCTGGGCAGTTCATCCCACAGAGTGTGGAGTGCAGCAAGCACCGAAATTCCCTCCCTGCTTTCCAGGAGCAGGATGTGCTGCTCAGGGAATGATTTGAGAGCTCTCACCCACCTGCTGCTGCCTGGCTGTGACCACCCTGCCCTCCTCCCCTTCCATTTGCCCCTGCATTTAGCACAGCCACACTTCCACTGCCATCCCCCTTCCCAAATCCCTGCTCCAGTGGCTCTGGATCATGGTGGGAGCACTCTCCCCTCCACAGCCACCTGAAGTCAGGGTTTTGGGGCTCTCCCACGCCTGCCAAGAGCACCTCACCCTCACTGGCCATCACTGCTGCCCCTCACTTCATTAGCACCAGGGATGTTTATAAATGGCAGGATAATATTTTTCGTTTCCAGTTTGGGTTTCCAGGGCAGCCACTTTCTGAAGCACTTAGGAAGTTTAGAGAAGACGAGGTTATATAAACGGTTTTCCCCCCCTGGGCCCTTATTAATCAAGTGGCTGTGGAGCCATTCCCAGAGCTTTGGGATGCAGGGCACTGGCTGGGTGAGGGGAGGCAGCTTTTTCTTGGCTCCTGCCCTTTATTTGAGAGTTTGGGATGAATGGAGCTCTCAGACCTGCCTGTGGGGTTTGAAGCTGCTGGAGGGCTCAGGAGGCTGCTCCTGGGTTATGTTAAACTGGCTTTGGGGCTGGGCTCCTGTGTAGCCCCTTCTCTTTTAATGATGTTTTTCCTGGCCCTGTGGACGCATCCCTGTAAAATTTGGTTATTTGGTGTAAAACCTTTGCATTTCCTGAGTGCAGGGCAAATATGATTTCAACAGCAGCGTGCATCAAGTTGATCCGTGTGCTTTTGCAGTGAACCCCTGTGGGTGTGCACTTACACTGATTAATAATTCCCTGATGCATTCCCAAAGCTTCCCAGAAGATTTTTCCCATCCAAGCTCCATCAGGAGCCACTTCCCAGGGTGGGTTTGGAAAACAGGAGCCAGCTTTGGTTGCCATTAGAACACAACCAAGCTCTGCCTCCTCCTCCTCTGTGTCCTTCCTCCCGCTGCCTCCTCTCCACAAGGGATGAGGAATGGGGGTTTTGTGTTTTCCTTGAGTGGATGGAGCAGCAGGTCCAGCTGTTTCCAGCCTGGAGCTGCAGGTCCACAGGAAATCAGCTCATTAATCTGCTGCCCCACCTTCCCAGTCCTCCAGCCAGGCTCTCCCAGTGTGAAAATGATGATTGAAATAGCCAGAGGTGGGAAATGATGATTTAAAGGGGGTAAAAGGGATATTTGCAACTATTGCTGACTGGGGCCTTGACAGAAGGGAACTGAATTTCTTCCGGGTCTCGGGAGCGTGTGAGGAAAGGTGCTGAACATCTGGAGTGATTTAGGAGCTCTGGGCTGTTGTGCTGGAGCTCAGCCCGAGGAGCAGGGCTGGGATGGGCAGAAAATCCTGCTGTGCCTTTTGGCTCCAGCTGCTGCAGGTTGGGTGTTCAGGTCCATGTCCACCTCCCCAGGGATGGCTGTGGTGGCCAAGGACATTTGAGGCAGCCCTGGGGTGTTTGATGCATCATCTGAATGGATTTTCTTCACTTCCCAGAACTCCTTTTGGGATTGGAAGGAAACCCCAAGCCCCAGAGGTTATTCTGTTTCATCTCACAGAACACAAATCAGCTTTCCAGCTTCCCTTTGGCCTCATCCTTATCCAAGGCCTTCCCCTCCCACAGAATCCTCCTCGAGGAGGTGAACTAACTGGGTGAAAAGAGCTTGTTAACAAATTACTTTTAATAGGCCTTTTTTTTTTCCATTTTGCAATTCCTTCCCATATTAAAAGTGCAAAAATAGAAAGCTTTAGCTCTGGTTGAATGACACAACATTTTCCTTGTTTATTTTCTTTCCACTGCTTTAACCCAATGAGAAGTGTGGGAAAAGAAAAAAAAAAAAGCCCTACAACAAACTTGTCTGTATCAGCCAGGAACATATTTAGAAGAAACATTTGCATCTGATATTTTCTTCCAGCCACCAGCAAAGCATGCAAAATAATAAATAACTCATCTGTTTTCACGGCAGCTGGGAGGTGGATGGAGAAACAGAGTGTGCTGAGCCCTCCTGGATCCCAGCAGCTTCCTGAGGATGGGATGAGGCTTCAGCCTGGAGCAGGCTGGGTTTGATGGGATGTTGGGAAGGAGCTCACCCCTGGGAGGGTGGGCAGGCCCTGGCACAAAGAAGCTGTGGCTGCCCCTGGATCCCTGAAGTGTCCAAAGCCAGGCTTGGAGCAGCCTGGAACAGCATAACTGTTATGAATAAGAAGCTTGACTAGGCCAATATTCAAGCAGCAATCAATTTATTATTTAATATGGTAAAGTATGAGCAATACAGCGCTGGGTACAGTGGGGGAAGTTTTCCCACCAACTGCACACCCATAATTGAGGGTTACAGGTATTTATAGGGGTACTCATCAGCTTTTTTTCAGCAGTTTCTATTTCCAATCTTTTACTCATCAGCAATTTTTATTCCAAATTATTACATCACAAATTATTACTATTGTGATTTTAGTTTCTCGGGGTGTATCTCAAAGGAGTATCCTCAGATGGTGATGGTCCAGTTTCTGAAAGAAGAAAGACGAATCCCATCTGGTGGGGTCCAGCTCCCCAGATGTGTGTCCACCTTTTAATTGCAGAGACTCTAAATCTCATAACAGTGATGTCCAGCTTACCTTTGGTCGAAACCATAAACCCTTGAGGTGATGTTCACCTTCCTTTCTCAAACTGTTTTTCTCTGCTTCAATAAGGCGTGTGATAAGCATATTTCCTTTATATATATCCCAAAGCTATAGTTTCAAGGACACAAGTAATATTCTAAAATTATACTTCAAAAGGTAATTATTGCAGAGCCCTTTATGGATTAAATGCAAGCAAAAAGCAACATCTTTAACACCTTAATTCCAGTGCTCCTAAATCAACCAGGGTTAATTGCAAACAAAAGATAGGTTCAAAGGCCTTTTTCCATGCTTTATTTTCCTGAGTTATTATTAGAATTCACAACTATCCCATTGTTGGTGTCCACACATTTGCATTCACAAGTACACACGTCGCCTGTTTGTACCTGACACGAAACTCAGCTTTGCATCTCACAGAACCCATGGCAGGGCTGGCACTGGATGAGCTCTAAGGTCCCTAAAACCCCAGAAATCCTCGGTGCCGCTGCCGTGGCTGTCCCGGGGTGACCGTGTCCCCTCGGCAGCCGCAGTTCCCTGACAACCCAGCAGCTGTCTGCTCCCATTCACACCCGCAAGGATTTAGGGCCTCGGCGGGCTAATCGGGAGACGCTCCCGGGGAGAGAGGCGTGTTATTTAATTAGCGGCACAATGGGCTGGCTGGGAGGCACGTGGTGGCTCCGATGGCAGGAGATAGATGTCCTTTTAGCCGGCCTAATTGTTGGGAAATAGCGGGGGCTTTGTTCAGCCCCAGCGTGGGCTCTGTGATCTCGCAGAGCCCAGGGGCTGCCCGCTTATAATTTTAGACAGATCTATTCAAGGCTGCCCTGCAGCGCGGGCCCGAACAAGCCGGGCATTGTTGCAGAGCCAGGAACTGTGGCCAAGAAAACCACCCCGAAAAACCCAAACACGTGTAGGGAGGAATATTTCCCTGGCGCTTATTCACTGCCAGGCCAGGTTGCCAAGCGCGGACAATTGCGGGAGAGGAGGTTTCCAGCGCCGGGAGAGGGTTTTTCCTCTTTGAGGATCCTCAGCCAGGAGCGGTGCTGGGGGTGCCTCTGCTGGCAGAGCCTCTCCGGGAATGGCAGCTCTATCTCCTTCTGGAATTTCCGTGCTCTGGGCACGATGCATGTGGGATAATCGTGCCCATCTCTGAATTATCTCTCTGGTGTGCACCTGTCACCTCGTGGCCTTGGCAGGACAGTGCTTGGGGATGGAGGGACCTTCCTTGCTGCATCTTGGTTGGTTGTGCCTTCCAGGGTCCTGTGGAACAGGGGATGGAAATCCCAGTCCTCTCTGCTAAATCTGTCTCTGGAGAGATCCCATCACAGTCCCCAGCCC
Source organism: Zonotrichia albicollis (assembly GCF_047830755.1). NCBI lineage: Eukaryota > Metazoa > Chordata > Aves > Passeriformes > Passerellidae > Zonotrichia > Zonotrichia albicollis. The sequence continues at coordinate 7,159,833 of NC_133845.1, read as the reverse complement.
CTGAGCTTTTCCTTTGTGGCTGCTGAACCCCCAGCTCCTTGGGAAGGGAGAAAATGTCATTAAAAAAAGGGATGGAGGCACAAAGGTGGAAATATTGGCCAGGAATTAAACTTCCATCACTTGAACTCCTCTGTCCTGGCCCCGGTGTTAACCCGGGGGTCACTGCAGGTCTGTGGTTTATTTTCCTGGGCTGAGCACTTCCAACTGGCTGCCAGCATGGCATTGTCCTGGTGGCTGCCACTTCTCAGGCTGTGGGTTCTACACCAGAGCTTGGGGCTGGCCTGACCTCCCTTGGGAGGTGCTGGTGTGTCTCTTGGACCTTGATGAAGTGCAATGTGGCTGTTCCTCGGTGTTTGGTGAAGAAGTGGGCGGTGTTTTGGTGGTGATGGGTTTTTGAAAGATGGAAAGTGCAGATAAGCATCAGTGATCACATTCTGGCTGTCAGGAGACCATTTATGAGCAATGATTCCTTTGGCTCTCCTTTGTAATCCCCCCATGTATCCCAGGGGAGAGAATTTCAAGGGCTACCAGGGATCAGTTCAGTAAGGAGAGACTGGTAGATGCCAAGAGCACAGCCACAAGCAGAGCTGTGCTTCTTAAACCTGAGCTGGCTGCTTTGTTTGTGCTCTGAAGGAGAGAGATCCGAGCCAGGAGATGTGAGCAAAGGCAGAGAGGTGTCCTGCAGGTGGGATTTGATGAGTATTGGCTGCACGTGTCTGTTTTAATTGGGAATATCGGGAGTTCAGCAGCAAAACCCTTCAGGATGTGTTTGCCCAGAGCCCAGAGCTGTGACTTGAGGGGAGGGGGAAGATGTCCTGAGAGCAAACAGGGCTGCAGAGCAGCTTAGGAGGATTTTCCATGCAGCCCCTGCTCCCAGCAGGGACACGAGGGAGTGCCAGCTGCCCTGCCAGGGCATTCCTATCGGCATGGCACTCCAGAGCCCGGAGCAGCTCCTCAGGTGCGGGATCAGCACCCTGGGAAGGCAGGAACGGAGGCATTGGAGATGCTGGGGCAGCCTGAGAGGCTCTCGGGTCCCGGGTGTGTGACAGGGCTGTGGCAGCCACGGGGCTCTGTGTGCCGGGCCCTGACCCCCGCTGGCCACAAAGCGGCTTTTGTGAGCCCTCCCCGGCGGGAGTTAATGAGAGCAGGAGCCGCGGAGGCTCGCAGCCCGGGGACAGGCGCTGACAGGAGGGCATTGATGGGCCAGGCTGGGCACCCCAGCGGGAGCACTGCCCTGCTCTCCTGCCCCCAGCGCCCAGCCTGGGGCTCTGGCCGTGCCTCCGGACCCCAGGGGCCGCACTGGGGTCCGGTCACCCCCCCGGACCCCTGAGCTGGCTCTGGAGCGGGTCCCACAGTCCGTGCCACCAACGAGCTCTGCTTCATGCCCTAGCCAAAAACGGGAGCTGGATGGAGTCAGCGGGGCTAACCCAGCCTCCTCTTACCAAAATACTCCAATGCTTCCCAGCTATTACGGCGCTTGAAAGAAATTCTCGTATCATTTTAAATTCCAGGAAAGGTATCTCCCGGGGGAACGGCCGCGGCAGCTGCCTGCTCTTTCCTCTCATTGCACAGGGCCACCTCCACACCCAGGGCCACCTCCCTGCTCTTTCCTTTCTTGGACTGGTGGCTGGCTGCTGCTCTTTCCAACAATGTCCCCGTTACGATAAATCCTTTCATGTCTCCGTTTCTCCCTGGAATTGCAGGACAGTTTTTTTGTTTTTTATTTTTTTTCTTTTTCCTTTCCCCTTTGCTCCTGATTTTTGTCTCATGCCCTCTGGGTATTGTTTACTTGACAAAACATCAAACCCAATCCCTGACCGCTCGCGGTCATTAAAAATCCCATGGCAGTTTTGGGGAAGGCTCCAATTTGGCTAATTACGTTCTGCCATAAATATCCCCCTGCAGTTTTAATTGGATATGGTGTTCTTCATTTCCTGGCCATTACAGCTGGGTGGATGCTCCACGTTATTACGTGGCCCTTGTATTTCACCCCATGTTTTGGTAGCAGCAGTGCTTGGAAAAGCTCCCTCTCCAGACCAGAAGTTACACCTAATTCCTGCTGCAATGAGAATGGGGAAATGCGAGGGAAAGGAGAAGCTGGCCCAGCTCTACAGCATCTGAAGGAGAGCCAGCAGCTGCCCTGGGCTGGGACAGGAGTGAATTTGGCCATGGAGAAGTGAAAGAGCCATCCCAGCCAGGAGAGAGGTCATGGAAGAGCTGTCCTTGCGTTCGGAAATCACAGCAAAGGCTCCGCTCTCCTAACACCTTTCCTCAGAGCTAAATGAATAATCATTATTCTTGTTCTGTTACCCCAAGGTTAGTCAGCGGCCCTGGGAACAATGGAGCATTACTGCCCATCCTCTCTTTGTTTGCAGCGGTTGCAAACAGTGGGGCTGCGCTGCGGAGGGAGGGCAGATGGTTATCGCCCATCCTTGAGCTGCAGGGCCGTTCTCCAGCCCGGCATCCTCCCTCCCTCCCTCCCCGACGGAGCCTGAATGGATATTCACGTTCCTAACGACACAGTGGAAAACGAGGGTGAGACTTGGATGGGCAAGAGGAAAGATTTTCCTAAAGCCTGTGAGCAGCAAATAGGAACCAGTTGCTGAGGAGAAGTCATGTTTGGCAGGTCTTGGACTCGGAATGGTCACATCCCAGCTGAAGAAACTAATCAATGGATTCCTTCCATGCCTTCTGCGAACACTGAGCCATTGAGCGGCTCAGCTGGAGCTCAGAGCCAGGGCTTTCATGTTGCAGCTCTGAAGTGAACACAAATTAAGGCGGCTGCTGGGATGGAGTTCGAAGGAGAGATTCAGCTGCCCTGGGAGGAAACCTCTGTCCACAGCCACTCTCTTTTCCTCCCCTTTGGGGATTATTGCTCTGGTGTTACTTTTGGAAGCATTTCCAGTTTCCCTGCATGTAGGGGTTGCCATGCATTGCACCAGAAAAATGGGACAGAGGTTTGGGGAAGCACAAGGGGGTGAGACACAGCTCAGAGCTCCTCTGCAGCCATCCTGCACCAAGCTGGGCTCAGTGTCATCCCATCAGTGTGGGATCAGGGCTCAGCTGGGATGCCAGGAGAGTGTGGATCTCTCCTAATAAAAACCCCACAAGCTGTGAGAAAGGTCTTTATTAAAGCCTCTGTCCTGGTTCAGAAGAGAAGGATCTCCAGCACAGGTGCCCTGGAGTTCAGCCAGTCCTCGAGACTGTAACACTGCAGGAGCGGCAGAGCCAAAAGGGGAGCCCAGGGGCCAAGCTAAAGCAGAGACGCCTCAGGGCCTCCTCTTGCTGCATCTCAATCTGTGGCAGCTCCCTGCAGGGCCTCTCTGCCCAGGACAGCCGTGTGCCGTGTGCCACCAGCAGCCTGTCCCAGGCTGTGTTTGGGCAGGTCCCGGTGACCCCGGCGCGCCTCCTGCTCCGTTTCGCTCCGGGGGTTGTGGTTTGCTGCAGCCGCGCTGAGCGGGCGGGCGGTCCGCCGGGGTCATTTCCATACACAGGACCGCAGGTGCTTTCTGATGGCTCTGGCAGGCAGCTGCACCCCCAGGCAGCCCCCTGCCCTCCCCTCCCTGCCCGGATCCCAGCCTGGGAGTGCAGGAAGGGAAGGGGAGCAAAGGGAAGGGCTGGGGGCTCTGATAACTGCATCAGGTTTCTCTGCCCAAGCCTGCTCTGGAGGGATCACAGATCAGATAGAAAGGCAGCTGTTTCTCCTGAATCCCCTTCTGATTTTCAACTAGAAACGTTCTGCTAAATCTCCTCTCTGTAGTTTCTTCCTTCAATCGTTGCTGTACGGGCAGGAAAGAAACCCAAACCCAGGGCAGGTGCAAGCACATGATCCTGTCCCGAGGAGGGACCACATTTTATCCTTGCAGCAATCCTCTTTCCACCTTCGGATTTCCAGGTTCATTCCTGTGGTAGGTTTCAAACCACCAGCTGAGGTTTCCAGCCCTGTGCTCTGTCTGAGCTCAGGTTCTCCTGAGCCCCTGGGAATCAGTGGAGGGAAGTTTTTCATCACAGCAAATCTCTGGTCCCACTCCACTGCTGCAGGAATGGGCTGTCCAGAACTGAGCTTGCCAGTAAATTGGAAACAACATTGCCTTAAAAACTGGGAATGTGAGAGGCTGTCACTGGGTGAGGAAGAGGAACTTGGGGCTGGAGCTCCCAGCCTAGTTTTGCCAGATTTCAGCCCTCCTGCTGCTCGATCTGCCTGCCTTGGCAAAGCCGTGTGTGCAGCCAGAGCCGCCTCTCCTTGTCTGGCCCTGGCTGCCTCGCAGCTCTTTCAGTTGCACAAAGTCCCTGCTATAAATACGCCCGTGCTGCTGAGCAAGGCCCTGCTGCAGAAACGAAATGATGGGAGCTGCAGCGTTTGCATCTGCAGCTCATCTTTCGGGGCCTCGGGAGGTTTTGGGGTGTTTGCAAGCGGGACCCTGCTCCATCCTGAGGGCTGGGCATGGCTGTGACCCCGGGCAGCGGCTGTGACCCCGGGCAGCTGCTCCTGCAGGTCTGTGCTCACTTGAGCCCATCTTTGATGAGAGCAGCTTGATCTGTGCCGGGTCGGAAGCTGTTAAAGACTTTCGGAGTGACAGAACCACAAGAGCTGGTTGCTAATGACTTTTTTTCTCCGTACCGGTAAGCTGACATCTGTGAGTCATACTCTCCTTCTGCTGTGCCGTTTGTGGTCTCAAGTTTATGCTACCTAAACACAATCAAACAGACTTCATGTGAAAACCGATATTCTTCTGTTAACTGCATGCTGTGCTGGCATGACACTCATCTTGCATCTTCAAGATGCTTTTTATCCAGTCAGTTCCCAACTCTCTTTGGCCTCCCACCTCTGCCAAGCAGGCCAGGAACAGCCCCCCTGCCTGTCATCCACTACAGCACAGTGTGCACTGCTCTGCCCTGGCTGTGCCCCTGACTTTGGATGTGCTTGTGGGTGAGAGAGAATCAGGCTGCTCCAGGCAGGATGATGGGAGTGTGAAGGGGAGATGGAAATGTGAGGAGATGATGTGAGCATGAAGGGGTGATGGGAGCCGAAGGGGTGAGTGTGAAAGGCAGCGGTTCATGTCGAGACAGGCAGGGTGAACACAACTGGCTCGGTTTCAAGAACCATCGGTTTTGGGCAGCGGCTTCAGCCAGGGCTGCCTGCAGCCAGCGTGCTCAAACTCTTATCCCGTGGTGTTTGGGGCCAGGGTGCGAGCAGAGGTCGGGACGGAGGCGCCCTGGATGCGCTGCCCCCTTTCCCCCGTTCCCCCTTGGATGCGCTGTCCCCGCTCCCCCGTTCCCCGGGCCGGGCAGCGCCGGCTCCGCTCCCCGGAGCGCCGGGCCGGGCAGTGCCGCCTCCGGGGCGGGGCGGGGCGGTTCCTCGGCCGCTGTCACCGCTCGGGGCCGGCCCAGCGCCCTCCCCTCGGCTCAGCCCGGCCGGGGCGGCGGCGGCGGGGACGGGCGAAGCGGAGCGGAGCGGGGAGCGCAGCGCAGGCGGGAGCGGAGCGAGGAGCGCGGGAGGAAGGAAGGAAGGAAGGAAGGAGGAGGAGGAGGAGGAGAAGAAGCAGGAGGAGGAGGAGAAGGAGGAAGAGCAGCGGGAGGAGGGAGGCAGCGCCGGCCGCGCTGCCCCGGGCGCCCCGCTCCGCGCTCGGCGGGGCTCAGCCGCCGCCCCCCGCTCCCGGCGCGACGCCCCCGCGGCGCTGCCCCAGCCATGAAGGCGGCCGTGGATCTCACCATCATCAAGACGGAGAAGGTGGACATCGAGCTCTTCCCGTCGCCCGGTGAGCGCCGCGTCCCCTCCGCGCCCCGCTCCGCGCAGCCCCGGCCCCGGCGGCGGGAGAGCTTTGGCGGTGGGAGAGGCCGGACCGCTGGGGAGGGGTGGGCAGAGAGGTCGGTGTGGGGTTTTTTGGGGGTGTCCTTTGGAAGGGAACACGGAGCGCGCCCCAAGTCGCAGCGCAGCGGCGCCGCCCGGGCTGTGCCCGCTGCCGAAGGCGAGTCGACTTTCCGAGCGCTTTTATGACTTTCCATCCCCCTCCTTCTCTTAAAATCCATCCCGCCGCCCCTCCAGCCTCCTTCCCTCACGCTCCTGGCATCCTTGCCGGGATTTGGGAAGCCCGTCCGGCGGGCAGGCAGGAAAGATGCGCTCCCGGGGCTCCCGCCCGTTCCCATCGCTAGCTGGGATGGATGTGAAGTCCCCCATCCCTGGCTGGAAATGCCTTGTGTGGTCCAGGCACTCGTGGTATTTGGGAAACACAACTCCAGTGCTAAATACTCTGGATTTAGCACGTTTAATCCAGGAAAACCCGCCGCTTTGATATTTTTTTTCCCCCTTCTGGAGCTGGAGAAATGGGTGGAGAGAGGGTGCAGAGAGCAACACGTTACTGGAGGGAGGCGAGAAGGGTTTTTTGTGTGTTGTAGCGGGGTGAGTTCAGCTGCTGCTGGCTGTGGTTGCTGCTCCGAGCCGAGGCTGACCAGAATAAGGGCTGCTGTTCACACACTGCTGGCGTCTGGCTGCTCGCTGACCCCGGGCGCCCAACTCCTCTCTGCCCTGCCCAGGCGAGGTGGAGGATGGAGCGGGTGGAGGACCCGCAGGACAAACAAAAAACAACCCTTTTTTCTGCATTAAACCAGTCCTGTTGCTTCATCTCTCCCTGCTGCAATTCCCACCGCGCCAAACTGGAAGTTTGCTGGGTTTTGTGCAGCACCGGTGCGGCAAAGAAAATCAAATTAAAGATTGAGTTGTACGTTTCTCTGCCGGTTAGAAAGTTTCTAGGAAACCCAGAAGGGAGCCACAGCTCCCGCAGGCATTGGGATTTTGGGCTGCATGTGGGAATGAAATGACAGCTGAGTGCTGGAGCCGCACAGGGGTTGGTGCTATGCTGGTGCAACATCAGTGGGGCTGCAGAGAGCTCCAAATGCAGCACCACATTGGCTTCAGCCGTCCATGGGCTCCAGCGCAGGAGTGTTCCCCTTGGGATCCCTCCCCGGCCGCAGGGAGCTCCCTGTGCTGGGCAGAGGTGCCAGCGCTCCCTGCCCGGGCAGCAGGGCTGAGCCTGGCCCCGGGGTGGGCTGGGGAGCACTAGGCTTCCAAATGCCTGAGAGATGCTAAAAATGCACCTACACAGCTGAAATGAGAGGCTGGAGGGGAACTGAGGACCCGCTTGTGCCTATTTCCTAAAACTCTGGTGAAGACTCATTGCTGCCCTTCAGCCTGTTTGTTCCGAGGGGAGGAAAGCGGGATAGGAATAAACACCTGGACAGTCAGGGTAGGGTGAAGTTTGCTTTTCACTCCAGAGTAAAGTATCTGTTAAAATTTGCGCTCTCCTGGTGTGGGTGAGCGCTCTCACACGGGCTCTGGGTGTCGGGAGCAGTGGAATTCCCTGGTGTCTGAAGGGAGGACTCAGAGTTTCACCCTGCCTTAAGTTCGTTTTCTTCTGTCCCGAAAGCTCTTCTGCAGCTGATGTCAGCAAACTGCTCTCAGAGCTGACCCAAAGTTGAAACTTGGGCAGGAAGAGCTCTGAAAAACACAAACCCAGAGGTAGAAATGCTCTGCCTCCCATCGGCTCAGCTGCAGCCGCTCCTGTGCTGGTGGCTGCGCTCGCTGGGAGCCACAAAGGTCAGCGCTGTCAATTAGCTGGCTTAACCTCATTTCCCCTCCAACTCCGAGAGAAAAAAGCTGCAGCTCTCTGGTTTGGTGGGATTGATGGCGAGGGAAGGAGTGTGGATGCTGCTGGGTCGTGTTCCTGGGATCTGGCCAGGGGAGGAGGGAACATCACCTCTCTCTGCTCCTGGAGGGCTCATCTGCTCCCTGATGGCTCCTGCAGCCCTGAATCCACCACCAAGTGTTCCCATCGTCCTTAATTCCAAAATGGGCTGAGAAGGACTGCAGCCCCTTGTCCCTTCTCACAGCAGCCAGTGGGGTTAACCCTGGGCAGGGAGGGCCCTGCAGCCTGAGGGTTTCAGCTGTGCAGGATGTTTGATGTGCCAGGTGATGCCCCGTGGAACTCTGTCCCCTCTCACCCCCCAAATCAAACCCTGCTCCACCCCACACCTCTGCCTGCAAAACTCCAGGGAGATCTGTGCTGTCCAAAGGGTTTAAAAATAACCTGGAAGGGACGTGGAGCTGTAAAGCTCCAGAAAGCTTCCAAAGCCAAATCCTCCCCCTCCACCCGCACTATTAGCAGCAGGAATGTGTGAGTGAGATGAGCAGGTCAGAGCCAGAACCCACGGGGCGAGTTCTCCTTCAGGACACATTTCTGTGTGGATATTCTTAGGAGGATGTGATGGAAGGGTGGTAACATCACTTGTGGTTGTACATACGTGGCTGATCCACCAAAGGCTGGTGGGACGTTTTCTGAGACAGTAAAACCCCAAACCACACAAATTTCAACCCCAAGGGAACTTCACCTGGGGACTGATGAAGGCTGCCCTCCACAAATCACTTTGCTTCCTGCAGCTCGGCCAAGCTGCATTTGCTGGCTGTGGGCAGTGGGCAGCATCTCCAGCCCTGCTGGGAGCTCTGGGCTGTAACTGGGGCTCCCAGTGCTCATTTCTTGCTCAGGAAGCTGCAGCTTTGCCTCCCTGAGGTACCAGAGCAGGGCTGTAATCCCAGCTGTCCTTGCTGGGCATCCCAAGTGGGGCAGGGATGCCAAACTCCCCATCCTGCATCCAGCCCTGCTCCTGCCTCCTTTCCCTGAGGTGTGTTATGGGATTATGGGAGCAGGAGGGGGGGATTGGTTCCTGGAAAAGGGTTTGCTCTGTGCACACACAGCACAGCAATCCGGGCTCTTTGGCCCTTCCCATGCCTACCCCGAGGACAGCTGGGACACGGACACGTTGTTTCCATTGGCCTGTGCGTGGGTGGCATCCCAGGGGTGTGCTTTTATCTGGCAACAGCTTTTCCCTCTGTTTAGGATTCGGGACAACATCACTTAGGGCTGAAGCAAGATTTGGCTCAAACCATGACACAGCCCAAAGCTCTGTAAAGTTCTGGTTCTGGGTACAGGGGAGCTCCTACACAGCTCCCCTGCTTGGGGATGCAGGACCTGCCTGAATCGTGCTTGTCCCCCTTCCCACAGCCAGGTCAGGCTTTGCTTTCACTTTCAGCACAGACAAATAAGGGAGTTCGCATTTACAGCGAGCCTGGCAAACGCAGAGCTCCTCCACAGAGCCTGGTCGCGGGCAAGGAGCAGAGAAAATCCCTTTTCTTTGGGTTTTAGGAGGGGATCCTTCATTCTGGCCTCTGCCTGGTCTGGGAGGACAAGTTTGCAGCCATCCCTGGCTCCAGGTGTGCACGGAATGGGGTCACAGCTGGACCAGCCCAACCAACGGGGGCAGTTTGCTGAGCTGCTCGGGGTGAAAGTGCCCAGGGACTTAGGACATTATTCTCATTATTCTCAAAAAGACAGGTTTGATCCTGCCTTATCCTCGCAGGGCTGAGCCCTCCAGCTGTGTCAGCTGCTGTGTGACTCAGTTTCCCTGCTGCTGACGGGCACTGGCTCCTGCATGACCACGTTTGGTTTCCATGCAGGATAAAACACAGCAGAGAACCCCAGCATTTCCCTCTGAGCCCCAGCATTTCCCTCTGAGCCCCAGCAATTCCCTCCGAGCCCCAGCATTCCCCTCCCTGCTCCGGCATCTTCTGTGTCCCCCTCTGCCTCAGTGGCGCTGGGAGAGCTCACCTGTCCTGCCAGGGACACCCGGGATGCCAGAGCCTGGGGAAGGAAGGCACGGATTGGTGTTTCCAGGGATGCAGGGAATGGCATCTGCATCTTTTGGAATGCTTTGCACTTCAGTGCAGCCGAAGTGAGCGCTGGGGATGCTCTGTGTGGGCTGCAGTGATCAGCAGCGAGGCTGAGGCTCAGCAGTGCAGGGCTTGGGGCCGCTCTCGCGTTTTCGGCGCTGATTGCCGGCGGAGGAGGTGAGAACTCGGCTGAAGAAGAGCAATTACCTCTGTATGCGCTGCCAAAATGCCCATTACTGTGGTATCCAGCCGGGATGCTGCAATGAGAGGTGCCCAGGAGGGGGGACTGGCTGCACTTGGCTGCCACCAGCTTCAAGTTTTTTAGTGTCGGCTTCCCATCAAAGCTCTGAAAAGGGGTGGAAAGAGGGCAGCTCGCGGAGCTGTCCTTCAGGGACACATCCACAGAGCACATCCCTGGTTTTTAACCTGGTACAGGGAGGGAGATTTCCAGGGAACAGGAGCAAACCCCGTTCATTTCACGTTTCCATCCCAAGCTCCCCAAAGCACACACCAAGTGTGTAATTACAGTGTGGTTCCATGAAGTGGCCCCTAATTTGCCATGTAATTACAGCGTGCCATGCTTTGATGGGCCTTACAGAATGCAGGGATAACACAGGCTCGTGCTGGAATGCTGTGCTCCTGCTCTCCAGAGGAGCTGCTGAGACATCCTGGGACTTCCTGCACTCCCAAATCCTGAGCAGATTGCAGGCAGGCAGCGAGGGGCTGGGACCCCAGAAGGACTGTGGCACACTGAGCTTTGCCACGGGATTATCACAGAATCCCAGAATGGTTTGGGTTGAAATCCTTAAAGATCTCACCTGGGAGATCTCCCATTACCCCAAGTTCCATCCAACCTGGCCTTGGGCACATCCAGGAATGGGGCAGCCCCATCTTCTCTGGGAGCTCTGGATTTGCTGCTGTGGAACTGCAGGCTTCCCATCACTGCACTGTGGCAGTGATGGGAAAAAGTGGAAATCCACAGTCCCATTCCTCTGGAATGTATCCTGCTGTGTGAGGAGCTGGGGCAGCTGGCTGAGGGTGCTCAGCATCAGGCTGAGGGTGCACAGGTTGTCTCAGAGATTAAAGCCTCAGGTGGGTGTGAGTAGGACCAGAGTGTGTGAAACATGTCAGGGATGTGAACTGGCAGAGCTGCCACCCTAAATGGTTCCTGTCAGTTGTAGCACCAGGATCTTCTGGGATTTTGGGGAATGAATCCAAGTAAATCTGTCCCAGATAAGGCAGGAGAGTCTTTTCCTTTTTGCACTGTCAGCTGGTCCTTGCATGGCACACGGTGAGGGAATGGCAGGATGTAGGACAGCAAGTGTCACTGCTGTCCCTGATCCAAAGGATGCAGCTCTGGCACCCTCCAGGCTGGCCAGGCTGGCTTGGTGGAGCACCTGTGCTGGGTAGGAGTGTGCCAGGGCGCTGAGGAGGTGCACAAGGAGGGATGATCTGCTGTATTGGAGCACTGAAACTGCCCTGGAGCCAGGGCCTGGCTGTTCATTGATCCCGGGATCCCTGTGGGAATTGGGGTATTCCATAGGGGAAAGGCTGTGCCTCTGCAGCCTCAGCCCCGACTCCCCAGATTGCTTTTGGCTGGGAGCTCCTGCTGGATCCCAGTGTCTCTGCAGAGCCTCCTGGTGCAGCTCCAAGCCCCATCCCAGCAGGAGCCAGTGGCACAATCTGCAGCTGATCTGAGCAGCACAGCTGTCTCACAGCCAAAATTCAGGCCTGCAGCCCTTTCCTTGTAACCCCATGCCACAGTTATCCATCTCAGCTCTTTTGTTCCTCTTCCGTGACTAAGCTGCTCGCTGCCTGTGTTTCTTTTTTTTCCTTTCATTGTGTAGTTTATAATCTTCCAACGAGATACAGACAAAAATTTGTTTGCAGTGCTGGCCAAGAAGGCTCTTGTTTCCCTGGCACAGGGCCATGCTTACATCTCCAGTCAAAATACTGCTGGTTAAACAATAAATATTTATTGATTCTCCTACGAGCTCCTACATTTTTCCCAGGTGCAGTGGAATTTGAGGGGGGGAAGCACTTGAGTGCTGCCCATGGCAGAGCTGGGAGATGGCTCTGCAGATAACGGGCCTGGAGTGGGATCTGCTCCTGCAGAGGTGACTTTGGAAAGCTGGGCTGGGTCCTGTGCAAGCCCTGCAGAGCTGCTCTCATCTCCCCAGCCCAGCTTCCCCAGCTTTGGGGATTTGTGCCTGCAGGCTTCCCTGGCAGTGATGGGAAAATGTGGAAATCTACAGTAGCTTTATATGCTTGAACATCTCCTGGAACAGGGAGGGACAGTCTGGGATGGACACTGAGTTGGAGGCCAAGTGCACAGAGTTGGCAAAAAAAGAAATAAATCCTTGAATGGCTTGGGTTGGAAGGGACCTTAAAGCTCATCCAGTTCCCCCCCTGCCATGGCAGGGACAGCTCACACTGCTCCAGGTGGCTCAGGGCCCTGGCCAGGCTGGCCTTGGGCACTGCCAGGGTGGTTTCAGTTTGGAGTTTGGTGTGAGGGCTCAGCTGGGGTGTCTCAGTGTCTCACCCTGGCTCTGGAACCTTTCAAAGGCTGCCTGAGCCCTGCAGGGCTGAGGGGGAGGCAGAGCCCCAGGGCTGTGCTCAGAGCTGCTCTGAGGTGCTCCATCCTCCTCCTGAGGTGGTGGCTCAGAGTAGCCCTGGAAGGGTAAAGCCCTGCTCTCTCACTACCATCTCCTTCTGAACTGAAACTCTGCATTTTTATGTTGAGGTTTTGGGGTTTTTTTTCAGTCAACTGCCAAAACTCCCAGATTTGCTGCTCTGTCCCATGAACATCAGCAGCTCATGGCAGCAATGCTCCCTGTGCAGGACCAGGCAGGTGACACGTTTTTCCCTGTCCCCTGCCCTGACCTTGCAGAGTTTCCTGGCCCTGCAGGCTGTGTCCTGCTCTGGGCAGGGCAGGTGGGGCTGGTGTTTGCAGGGAGGCAGGAAGCTGCTGCAGCACAGCCCCTCCATCCCACATCTGGTTCCTGGAGCTCGTGGATAAATATAACCTGCCAGAGAAATATCACAAACACACCGAGAAACAGCCGCTTGCTTGCCCAGAGAGGAAAATCCCCTCCTTTCTGTGGCTCCCTGTGCTCTGGGAATGAGGATTGGAGTCATTGTGACAGCCCCGGTTGTGGATTGGGATGTGCAAAGTCCCAGGGCTCTGTCTGGCTCTGAACTGGGCTCTGGGGCTGGAATTCCCATTCATTCATCTCCCAGTTGCTGCTGGGCACAAAACAATACCTGCTCCAGCAATTCCCTGCTCTCCAGCTTTTTTCTTTGTGTTTAAACCTTTCCTATACAGCCAGCAGAGGCAGAGACCTCAGCTCAGGTGGCTGGGGCAGGAACCCCGGGGATATTTGGGCTGGAACAACGTCCTGGGAGTGCAGGGAGCGCTGCTGTGCTCTGGGCTGTGGCTGTGTGTAGGATATCTTCCCACTGAATCCCCTTCTGGGATGGCTGTGGGGCTGCCCTCAGCCCAGCTGAGCATCCAGAGCTTGCTAATGAACAAAATGCATTTTCTTACACGGAGGGGATTCTAAATTGGCTCCACATGGGTCCTGTAGGTTGTGGCACTTTCCCGGAGGGTGATGGCATGAGCAGGAATGTGGAATTGATGAAAGAAGCCAGACACTGAGTCAAAGCTCCCCCTCTCCCCTCGCCTGCCCCCTCTCTCTCCCCCCATCTCATCTCAAATACTTGACGTGATTCCAAGGCATTCTTCTCATGGCTGGTGGGGAGTGCAGGAGAAGCCAGCCCAGGGACTGAGCTTTTCTTTAAAAGCTTCTTTCTGAGGCTCTGGGGCCTTGCATCCCAAAAGATGTTGAGAAAAGGTTTGATGAGAGCTTGTTTTTAGGGAAACTGAGGCACAGCACTCCCATTCCACCGTTTCAGGGAGGAGAGAGCATCCTCAGCTGGGTGCTCCAGGTCTCCCTCTGCTTGCAGGATTCCTGCTCTCCACGCTCTGTGTTCCACTGCCCGGCTCCTCACCAGCAGCAGGCAGACCTTGAGCCATCCACCCCCCAGAATTCCCAGTTTGGGGGTGCTGGGACACTGGGGCAGGCTCAGCATCCCTCGGGAACCAAGGCAGGATGGGGCTGGCTGCCATTCCCTGGGATGCTGCCTCTCCTGGCATGGCCTTGCAGGATTACCCTGCTCACTCAGGGAAGCTGTCCCCACCAGCAGCAGACCCCAAAAGCTGAAGCTGGACACTGGGCAGTGCTTTGGGGTTGTTTTCTGTTGTTTACCCCCCGTTGTCAGCAGTTTTTATCACAATAATCAAGCTGTGGCTTTTTGACCCACATGAAAGTTTTTTTCAGAGGTGCCTGCATGTGTTTGTGCAAAGCCACTGAATTTTGGTCACTGCTCTGGGAGCAGAAAAGGGGATTTTTGCTTTCTTACCTTTTAGTTTTGAGCAATTGTTTACCGAAACCTGAACCCTCTGAAGAAACAACTTGCAAAAGCTGAGTAGTCCTGGCTTTTTCCACTGGAAAATTAAAAAAAGATGGAGTGGGACACGTGAAATTTGGGTCTTTTTTTTTCCCTTCTTTTTTTACCCATTATTGTTAGAAGCGGTTTGAAAATGCAATGCCAAGAGCTTTCTCTTTTCAAGTGCTTGAGGCACGTTACCCAACTGCTCCATGCCTCAGACTGCTCCGTGAGGTCAGCAAACGCAATTCCTCCTGCTCTGCAGCTGCAAATGAGGAAAAGCTCCTCTGCTCAAGCCCTGCCATCAGCCCCGGGCTGCAGAGGAGCTTGGGAGCAGCACCGGTGGCATTTCCCAAGCCCATCCTTGTCAAGGGCTGCCAGGAACTTTGGGCTTGGGGTCCAGGGCTGTGCTGGGGTCTGGGAAGGATGGGGCAGTTTCCAGGGGGAGTAGAGGGGTTTGGGAAGGCTGGGGCAGTTTCCCGTGGCAGCAGGGTTTGGCAAGGCTGGGACAGTTTCCCTTTCCAGTGGGGTTTGGGAAGGCTGGGGCAGTTTCCCTTTCCAGAGGCAGCAGCAGGGTTTGGGAAGGCTGGGGCAGTTTCCCTTTCCAGTGGGGTTCGGAAAGGCTGGGGCAGTTTCCCTTTCCAGCGGGGTTTGGGAAGGCTGGGACAGTTTCCCTTTCCAGAGGCAGCAGCAGGGTTTGGGAAGGCTGGGGCAGTTTCCAGTGGTATCTGTGGGGTTTGGGAAGGCTGGGGCAGTTTCCCTTTCCAGCAGGGTCTGGGAAGGTTGGGGCAGTTTCGCTTTCCAGCGGCAGCCGCGTGGTTTGCGATGCGGAGCTGTCCCGGTAGCCGTGGCCCGGCGGGGCCGCTCCTCGCTCGGGCTCTTTCCGTCCCTTTAAGCGGCTCCAGATTTGAATTTGGCTCCAAAGGCCGGAACATGAAAGGCCCCGGCCGTGCGCCTGTTTGCCTTCGAGCGGGATGACTCGCACCATTCCTGGTTCCAAGCAGCCGAGCGCGGAGCAGCCGGGGCCATATGGATCCTATAGAGTGACCCGAGCGCCCGGCGAGCGGCACAGCGGGACGGGAGGGATCAGGAGGGGCTGCCCGAGCTCTGTCACCCCCGGGCCGGACCCTTTCCCCCCTTCGGTGTCTTCAAGGGCTTCTGCCTTGCCTGGCTGTCGGGCTGCCCGTCCCTGGCACTCACTGAGAGCCAAAGTCCGGTTGAAAGAAATCTCAAAAATAAAAGAAGGGAAAAGGGGGATAAGACCCCGGTGGAAAGGGAACGGGGAGGAGGATGATGTGCCTTTAAGCCGCGTGTGTAAGTGCTGGCTAATCTGGTGACTAACTCCGTGCGCGGCTGCCAAGCCGGGATCCATCCCCAGCCCAAGGCTCGGGAGTCATCGGGTCCCTCCCTGCCCCATCCCGCGCCCCGCCGGGCGCCAGCCCCCCCCGGCCCCCCGCGCTCCCCATGGCAATTTATTTACTCATCTGGAGGGCACAGCCCCGGCGGTCTCTTGACTCAGCAGTCCGGGGCCGATGGGAGCTGCGGGAGCAAATTCCAGGCAAGAAATAATCTCATGACTTGTCTCGGAAAAGATTGCTCCGCAAAGATCCCCTGACGGTCACGGAGCGCTCCGTGCCGGCCCCTCCGGCAGAGCCTGACCAGGCTCCCGATTTCCCAACATCGGGCAGCCGGCCAGGGAATCCGGGGGGACTCACTGCAGCTTTCTCCCTTGGAAAAACAGGGACGGACTCGGACATAGGGGATGGCACGGGGGCCTTGGAGCCGATGCCTGTGCCCCTGGGACACAGGGAATGGGGAGCTGAAGCTGGCTGGCCAGGGCAGGGAGCCCAGAGCTTGGGGCTGTGTTGGTTTTTGGGGCATTCCTCCTTTTCTTCCCCTCCACTTTCCTGGGAGGGTTTAAGCTCTTCCTTCATCCCCAGGCAGTTTTGGTTCCTCCATCTGTGTTTTTGCCCAGGCACTGGCATCACCCCCGGGAGGGCTGGCACCGAGGATGACTTTCCAAGCACATTTTTCCTCAGGCTTTTTTCCCCCTCCTGTTGGCTCTTTTTCATCCTACATTTCTCGCATCCTGGTCTTTTTTCCCCACCTCCTCTTCATCCAGAGTAACTGGAGTTCCATCCCTCTCTGAGGGCTCTTTGGGAGGTCTGGTCCCATACCCAGTGTGGGAATGGGGTGGGATTACACCAAATTGGGAAATAAGGATCTTTGCAACCCCGCATTTTTCTGGGAGGAAAGCCCCGGGGGTGGGCAGGGCTGTTGGACTGACAGCTCCTGTGCCTCCTCCTCAGCTGGGACCAAGGCTTGGGATCACTCAGCTCCTGGGGCCATGCCAGGTCCCTGGAAGGGATCTGGTCCAGTGCACAGTGCCCTTGGAGATGAAGGGAGAGGAACCAGCCTTGGATCACTGAGGAGTCACTGCTGGAGCACCAGGAGCTTGGGGCCAAGCTCCCAAGGGAATCTCACACCCCTCAAACCACACATCCAAGTCACTGCCAGAGCTCCTCCAGCCTCCTTAGGGTTGACAGAGGATTCCTGGAGTTCCTGGCAAGGGCTCTCAGCTCCCGAGTCCCAAATGCTGCCCCCTCCACCCCCTCCTCCATTGAGTGTCTCCTAAAGAGCCTCTTGGCGTGAGCAGCCGAATTCAATCAGCCCTTTCACCATCTGCTCCAGGCACTTCTGCCGGGGAGGGCTCGGGGCCAGCCAGGCTGTAATTCCTTAATGGCTTCCGGATGCTCCGCGGGGTGGATGCGAGGCCTGGGAGCAGCTCAGCCTCTCCCCCAGCCCTCAGCGAGGTTTCCAAGCTCAGGCTTCCTCTGGGCAGATCCCAGCACCTCACATTTATCCCTGCCTGCCCTTCTCTCTTCCCAGTGAGGCCAGGAGCTGACATAATCCAGCCTGGACAGCGCTTGGCCCTGGGATGGGAGGGCTGAGCCTGATGGGGCAGCCCAGCTCCTCTTTGGCTGCTTCTCCCAGCTCACTCCCACCTTCATCTTCCCAGAGCATGGTCTGGTCCAACCCCTGCACTGGTCCCTTCCCTGGTGGGAAGTTTCCTAGAAGTAGGAGCTGGAAAAGAAGAACTTGGGGATTGGGAAAATCCTCACTCCTGTGCCTGAGGATACTGGAAACCCGGATGCTGCATGGTGTGACACACCTGGGCAAAGCCCAGGAGCCCTGTGCTCAGCCTGGGATGGAGATGATTAATCCTAGGGCTCTCCTGGAAAATCCCCTTTGTTGCTTTTCTTGTCTGCTTAAAAATTAATAAACCCGGGAGAATTGTTCCTGGGAAATTGTGAAATGAAATTACTTTGGCACCGCTGCTCCTGAGGCTGGTGTGGGCTGCAGAGCTTTGGTTCCCAGGTTTTTCCCAGGCCCTTCCTGGCCTCCACCACTGGGGGAGCTGAGCTTGGGCAGGGGACAGGGAGGTGGAATGGTGCAGGGCTGGCAGGAGCATCCAGGGATGGCCTTGTCCTGGTTCCCTCCTGGTCCCAAATGGGAAGCTGGCTCTCGTTATTCTCTCAGCAATCCCTTGGCTTTCATGGCTTCCAGCCCAGCCAGGAAAAGGCTCCTGTCCTTGTGGCTGCTGGGATCATGTGCTGCTGTGCAGGGCCTGCCTGGGGCTGGGAGGGTGTGCAGGGTGTGGGACATGAATGGTTCCCCATGGAGGGGTCAGCGGTGCCATCAGCACAGCCACAACCCCAGGAGGTGTCACTGGCTCAGGTGGCAGGGCAGAAGGAGCACCTTCTCCTCTGCTGTCCAGCAGGTTCTCCCTCCCTCCCTCCCTGGGAGATGGAGCTTGGGAAGGTGCTTGGGATGTGCAGTGGCTGCTGTGAGCTGCCCTGGAGGGGTTTCAGCTACAGGGGGCTGCTGGGTGTATTTGTGTGTGTTTGAGTGTGTGCTTGTGAGCCTGGCCAGGGACACCCTCAGAGAGGGTCATGGCACTTGTGAGGGCAAATCTCCAGGGCAGTAAATCCAGGGATGCACAGGAGCCAGTCCATAACCACAGAGGGGAATTGGATACATGTGGATCATTACCTGTCATCTTTTGGAGTTGACTGTTTGCTCTAAAGAGTTATAAATAATTTTGTTGATTAAAAATGATTGATTATTCTTGGTCTAATATTATTTAGGCACAGCAAACAGTGCTGAGATTTACCAGCTGCTCTCTGACCTCCCAACCCTGATCTGTTTGCAGAAAGTCTGTGCAATTATTTGTTTGATTTCAAAGCTAAATATCCTAATCTTCCCTCTCCGCCTTTGGAAACTGCAACCGGGCTGATAAGGGAGGGCAGCCCTGGAGTCCTGGTGTGCAGAGGGGTGAGGGGGACATGGGCACAGAGGGGTGAGGGGGGACATGGGGAGGACAGGTGAGGACAGGGCTCCTGTGAAGGAGCTCTTGGCCTCCTCCTCCTACTCTTCCTCCTCCCTGTGCCCTGCACATGCTCGGCACTGGTGAGGCCACACCTGGAGTACTGCGTCCAGTTCTGGGCCCCTCAGTTTAGGAGGGACATTGAGATGCTTGAGTCCAAAGGAGAGCAACGAGGCTGGTGAGGGGCTTGGAGCACAAGCCATATGAGGAACGACTGAGGGAGCTGGGGCTGTTCAGCCTGGAGAAAAGGAGACTCGGGGGTGACCTTATCACCCTCTTCAACTTCCTGAAGGGTGGCTGTGGTGAGCTGGGGGTCGGTCTCCTTCTCCGGGCAACAACAGACAGAACAAGAGGACACAGTCTCAAGCTGCGCCAAGGGAGATATAGACTAGAATTAAGGAGGAAGTTTTTTACAGGAAGAGTGGTCAAATACTGGAATCATCTACCCAGGGAGGTGGTGGAGTCACCATCTCTCGATGTGTTTAAAAAAAGACTGGATGTGGCACTTGGTGCCATGATCTAGTTGAGGTATTAGAACATGGGTTGGACTCGATGATCTTAAAGGTCTCTTCCAGCCTAGAAATTCTGTGATTTTGTGGGCGCAGCAGTCCCAGATGTGCAGGATGAGGAGCTGTCGCAGCTGTCGCAGCGGGGCTGGCCGGTCCCCCCGCAGCAGCCAGGGACGGTGGGAGTGGCGCTGCATTGAGCAATGCCGGCTGTGTGCTGGCGCTGCCCTGCGGGGAAGGGGTGCCCGGCGAGGCTGCGGAGGAGGGCTGGGACAGGCAGGAATCTGCAGCTGCCGAGCCGCGCAGGGCTCGCCCAGCGCCCGTCGCCCGCGGCAGCGAGCGGAGGTGACCCGGAGCTCCCTCCCTCCCTCGTCATCCTCTGATCCTCCCGCATCGCTGCCTTCCTCCGTGCTGCCAGCATCCTGAGGGACGGTCTGGCCGTCAGGAACATCCCCAGGGACCTTCCCCATTGGTGCCGCGGCAGGTCCGGCTCTCACACGCATTCCCGGAGGATGAATGGGAGCTGGTGAGCGCAGCAGAGGCTTTGATGTGGTCGGACGTATCTGGGGTTGAACATCCCCCCAGCCCCGGGCACTGCCACTGCCCTGCCATGTGCTGCCTCGTGTCTGGCGTGACTCGGCCCGGGGGCAGGGGCAGGGCCTGGACACAGAGGGATCAGTCTGAGCAGGGAAATCAAGGGAAGGCTGGGAATTCCTCGGGACAGACATTGGAAGTGCTTGGCTGAGCATCTCCGTGTCTAATCCCTTCCCAAGGCAAGGGAATTGAGGCTTCTGTTAGGATCCCCCAGCAGCAGGGACAGCTCTGGAGTCCATCAGCCTCAGAAATGTCTCGTGTCCTGGTGATGGGCAGCACAAATGATGGGGTTTTATCCAGGGCATGGAGTCATTGCACACGGATCATGGGGATTGTGGGATGAAAACATCCCGAGCTGTGAGGTCATGCGTGGCTGCTCACAAAGTGTGCTGGCACAGTTTGTTCTTCAGGAGTGTCTGAGCCGGCTCGGAGGGTTGGGATCCTTTGTGAGTGATGAAAGAGCTCAGCTTGAGTGAAGGTTCCTTGGCCTTCCTCCTGCTGCGAGGGGACAGCCCTGCCAAGAGATCTCAGCCTTCCCTTTTCACACTTCCCATCCTGACAGCATCTTCCCCACACGATGTTCTGCCAATTATCCTCAACCCGGCCTTGCTACATCCCTGCTCTCCCTTGCTGGGAGACTCTGGTGCATGGCTTGGCAGCCCCAGCCTGCAGCAGCAGCTGGAGGTGCTGGAGCTGAATCCCCTTTGTGTCTGTTCCTATTCCTGGGTGATGATGAAGGACAGGGAGATGAATATCTGCAGAAGAGTCTGAGGGTTTGTTTGGATGGATGGAGAAATGTTCCATCTGAACTGCCTGGGGAGTACCTTGGGAGCATCCCAAGGTGCCTTTGCAACCCAGGAAAAACCCATGGCAGGGTTCTGGGATGAGTTCATCCTCCTCTTGGGACAAACCCTTCAGTCCCATTCCTCCCTCATCAAAGGTGCCAGAAATGGCAACATCAGCCAGGGAGTTGAGGAGAGAGCAGCAGAACTCCTGGGCGTGGCCAGGCTGGAAGGGAATGGGAGCTCTCAGGTGGGTGTGTGTGACCCGGAGCACCATGCCCTGAGTGCTGGAGCCCAGGTGGGATTGCTCTGGTGGGCTCAGGCTGGGCTCCTGCAGCCCTGCAAGGCTCTGGGGGCACGGCTGGCACTGAGGGCTCCTCAGCCTGGGGACAGTGAGGAGCTTCAAGCAGCTTCTGCTTGTGAGCCGGTGAGCAGCTGGGCTCTGTGCCAGCAGCAGGGCACTGTCTGTGCTCATCTGTGCTCGGTGCTGAGTGCTGGGGCTTGGCAGGGGTTTTTCCCTTTTTCCCCATTGCTGTTGAGCAATCTGAGCTCTGTGGGGTGTGAGCAGCGGGACTGGGTTGGAAGGAGCATCTCCTGGAGTTGGGGCATGACCTGGGCTGGCTGGTTCCACCTGAGCTGCCTCCAGCGGGCTGGGTGTCCCTCACAGGCTTTTCCAGGGCTGGGTGTCCCTGACAGGCTTTTCCAGGGGCTGGGTGTCCCTCACAGGCTTTTCCAGGGGCTGGGTGTCCATGACAGGCTTTTCCAGGCTCGGCAGCGTGTGTGCCCTGCCCTGCCCGGGGATTAGAGCCTTTAGAGGCGCGGTTAGCAGGGATTAGGGTGATTAGGGGAAGCCTGGCTCACAGGCGATCCCAGCCTGGAGGTGAGGCGCTAATCCTGCCTGCAGAGGGACGCCGCTGCTGGGATATTCCATTGGGAAAGAGGCCGGGAAGCGATGGCTTTGCCTCCTGAGCAGGAGGGGTTTGGGCAGGTGGAGGTTCCTCCTGGCTGGCTGCAGCCTGGAGCCTCCACAGGGGTTTAATGGACCTGGACTGTGCCCTCAGGCCAGCGGGCTCAGAAAAGGCTGGTGGAAGCTGTAGGTTGTGATGCTGTTAAATTTGAAGGGGCTGCAGAGGCCATTTAAAGCTGATTCAAGAGTGACAGGGTCTGGTGCTGAGCTGCTGCTGGAGCTGAGCCACTCCAGCCTTGTAGCATCTCATCCTGGAGCTCTCGGGTGGGTTGGGTGGGGAGGGACCTTAAAGCCCATCCCATCCCATCCCATCCCAGCCCATCCCATCCCATCCCATCCCATCCCATCCCATCCCATCCCACAGGCACCTTCCCTATCCCTGTCCAGCCTGGCCTTGGACACTTCCAGGGATCCAGGGGCAGCCACAGCTGCTCTGGGCAATGCTGGTGGAACTTAATTGATGACCAGTCTTGTTTCTGATTTCTTTCATGGCTCCAACAAGTGCTGTTAAGCCGTGGCCACGTTCCCCAACCTTAGAGGTGCCTGAATCTCCCCAGGGTTTGCTTTATCCATCTGTGCTCCTTGCAGCAGCTGAAATGGGGAGGATGGGGTGAATCCTCAGCTGAGGGAAGAACCTGAGCTGCTGAAGGAAGAGGAGCTGTGGGCCCTGGCCCCGCTGAGCTGTGGGAGCTTTCCCATAGTCAGAGTGAGTGTTGACTCAGGGGCTGTGGTTTAGCTCAGCTTCAGCCCTGGCCTTTCTCTAGCACTTCATTCTCCCCACAAAAGCCAAGGACAGATCGAGCTGCCCACCAGGCTGCTCCCCTGCAAGCTCCTGGGACTCTCAAGGATGCTGCTTTCCCAAGATTGCCATCCAACACCCACGTTACAAAGCAGGGAGAGCGAGGGAGGAGAAGGAGCTGCAGCCTGAGCAGGGTGGGCTGTGACTGCAGAACCCTTTCCCTGGCCTTGGCTCCTCACAGCTGCCAAACCCAGAGCCAAACCAGCCCTCCCTCACCTGGTGCTGCTCTGTGGCCAGTTTTCCTCATGGACACAGCCAGGCCATGGCTCACAGGGCTGAACCCCAAACCCGAGGCTGAGCAGAGCATTCCAACACCTCACCCACAGCCAGACCTTCCCCTCTGGTGCTCCGAGTGCTGAGAGCCAAACCTGGGACAAAATGCTTTTATCTGCATTTAGGCAGGACAGTGCTCAGGCCCGTTTTGAGGGGAAGAGCTGGCCCCCATGGCACACCACATCTCCCTAAGAAAACTGCTGAGGGCCTGAAAAAAGCCGGCTTTGTTGGGCTTTCTGCAGTGCTAAGCACTGTGGGCTTTCGGTTTCCTCTCTTGTTTTTCTCTTGAAGTCCAGCTTTCATCTCACAGTATTTATTTTTCACTGCTTGAAGGAGGGGGAAAAAGACTTATTTTTCTTCTCTTTTTTATTTTTTTGTTGAAGAAATATATTTATTTTAAATTAAAATAGCAAATGTCTGCACCTTTTGTGCCATCCCTGCAGAGGGAAGCAGGGCCAGTCTCTGGCACGTTGCTGCAGGAAGGGGACCCAAATCTCCCCCATCTGCTCCCATCCCATCCCCAGCAAACACCCCTTGCTGTGCTTATCCCTGCTCCCCATCCAGATTTCCTTCTGGTCCCTTTTTTCCAGCTTTCTGTCCCACTTTCCCTTTCCCCCCCTGGAATCTCGCTGCCCTTTGGGTCCGAGGAGCCCTAATTGGAACAGGCCGGCTCCTCTCCTGCTTCCTGCGTGGGAGTGAGAGGCAACGCTTGTGAAAACAGTTCAAAAGTGCACACAAATTTTTGCCTAATCCTGCCTAAATAACAGGGGGCTCAGCCAGGGTTGTTTGCCCGGGTGTCCCTGCTCCATGGCGGGGGGCACCTGGGAAAGGCAGAGCTGCCCCAGGGGCTGGAGGAGCCTGGGGGTGCTGGAAACACGAGCTGGGGAAATGGGGACATGGTGGGGACGTGGTGGGGACGTGGTGGGGCCGTGGTGGGGCCGTGGTGGCTCCACGGTGCCTGGCAGCCTCGCTGGGGAGCGTGGGAAGGGTCTCAGCTCCCAGCCCCCCTCTCCCCAGCCTGCTCTGATCCTGAGAAAGGTTCTGTGCTGCTGAACCCTCCCAGCTGGGGCACGTTGGGAAATGTGTGCTGCTGCTTCCCCCAGCTCCAGCTCTGCCCTGCTCTGGATCCCGGGGAAAGCTGGGACAGAGGGGCTCAGGGAGATGACCTGGGGGTGGGCTGGGGGGGAACCATGGCCTTGGTGGGCACAGACTCACTGTGGGCACGTGGGAGGGGTGGGAGATGAACCCCTGGCACCCTCTGGGAAACTCCTGCTCCATCCTCACCCAGCAGTGGGGGGACATCCTGGAGCGTGGGCAGCTCCAGGATGGGATGGGGGCTCCAGGGGAATCTCAGCTGCCTCAGGGCTCAGGGATTGAAGTTTCTGAGGGACACAGGCACGAATTCATGGAGCCCTTGGATGCAAATGATATTGTTTGAAACTAACCTGCATTTTCCCCCCTAGTTTAATCATAGAATTTTGGAATGGTTTGGGTTGGAAGGGACCTTAAAGGCCATCTCACACCACCCCCTGCCATGGTCCAGGACACCTTCCACTGTCCCAGCTGCTCCAAGCCCTGTCCAGCCTGGCCTTGGGCACTGACTGGCACAGGGGTAGCCACAGCTGCTCTGGGCACCCTGTGCCAGGGCCTGCCCACCCTCACAGGGAAGAATTTCCTCCTGAAATCTAATCTAAGTCTAAATCTAAATGCAATCTAAATCTAAATCTAAAATCTAAATCTAAATCTCCCCTGTTTCATTTTCAAGCCTTTCCCCCTTGTCCCTGTGCCTCTGCCAAGCCACACAAGGCCTGGCATCTCCATGGCATCCTGTGCTCCAGGCCTGGGCAGGGGAGACTGAGGAGACCTTGGGTTCCTGCCCTTGGTGTCCATCCATCCATCCATCCATCCATCCATCCATCCATCCATCCATCATCCATCCATCATCCATCCATCCATCCATCCATCCATCCATCCATCCATCATCCATCCATCCATCCATCCATCCATCATCCATCCATCATCCATCCATCCACCCATCCACCCACCCATCCATCCATCATCCATCCATCCATCCATCCATCCATCCATCCATCCATCCATCATCCATCCATCCATCCATCCATCCATCCATCCATCCATCCATCATCCATCCATCCATCCATCCATCCATCCATCCATCCATCCATCCATCCATCCATCATCCATCCATCCATCCTCCATCCATCATCCATCCATCCATCCATCCATCCAGGACAGGAGGTGCTGTGGGGTCAGGTGGCTCTGCTCTGACCCTCCCCACATCCATTTCCAGTAGCTACTGGGTGAAATCCCACACAGGGCCTCACTGGGGCTCTGATGGAAACAAAAGTGAGTGGCCGAGGGGAGCTTGGAGGAGTCACTGACCCGGAGTGGAAACTGGGCTGAAAAATGGCTTTACTCCCATCCCCCTGCTCAGCCCATCCTTTTTTTTTGCCCTCTCTGCCATTTATTCTCCTTCTGCAATCAGCTGCAAATGGCTTTGGCGTGCAGAGGAGTTCTGTGCATTTGAAGGTCAAAATCCCTGAAGTTTGTAAATCCGAGTCCTTTAAAAAGATCAGATGTGTGGAAATAGTTTATACATGCAGGGCCTGGTGGGAGCAGAGTGGGAATTTGGCTGGGAGATGAACTTGGTGATCTTGGCCTCTTGGCTCCTGGTTTTCTCTCAGGCTCACAAGCCCCTGGCTGGGGGGTCTGGGCAGGTCCCCCTTGGCACAGAACCCAGCCGGGGCAATGTCAGGGTGTTTTATCCTCCTGTCTCTCTCAGTCCCATCCCCAGGGATGTCAGGGAGCTGAAGGGGCCTGGTTTGGAGAAGCCACGGAGCCTCCAGATCCCTCTTTGCCTTGGAAACCTGCAGCCGGATAAAATCTGTCCCCATGCGAGGCAAATCCTGCATCTCTGCTCTGCAGATGCTGCTGACATAACTCTCCAGGGCGACTGCAACTCCTGGCAGTTTAAAAATCAACCCAGAGCTCCCTGCCCGCTCTCCCAGGAGGGAAATCAAAGGCGGCTCTGTCGGCAGGGACGAGCACATGGCATCCCCACAGCTGGGTGCACGTGGCAGCCGTGTCAGGAGCTTTGATGGGCTCATAAAAACCTCCAGAAATCCCAGTCTGGCCCCTGCTGCTGAGCTTGCTTTTGGGATTAAAGCCCCAGCATTCCTAAACTGGGTTTAGGTGGAACAGCTGGGCCTGGTGCTGGCTCCCGCCCCAGCCCCTGCACACAGCCTGAGCTCCGTGGGCAGGGCGAAAGGAGAGGTTTTATTGGTGCAAGGTTTGATTAAAATCTTGCAAACAGGTTTCAGATGGCACTGAAAGCTGATACCGGGGCAGCAAAGTGGGGCTTGTTGCTTTTGTTCCTGAAATTCTGCTCAACTCTGACCTTTAGGCAGCCCAGACTGGAGGCGAAGGGCTGGAGGACATTGCCAGGGCTGGGTTTGCCTCCACGGGAAGGAATTTCCCTGCAGCAGCAAAGTTCATGGAGTTATAGGATTATTATAGGATATTCCAGGTTGGCAGGGATTCAAAGGGATCACTGAGTCTGAATCCTTGCCCTGCACAGAGCTGGGTGAAGCCCACCATGCTCCCTGCTCATAAACCACCCAGTTTTAAAATAAATACTGAATTATTTAAATAAATTCAGTACTCTCAAAGCAGCAGAAGCAGAATTTGGGTAAAAACTGTCCATCCACCCCATCTTTCTCAAGCCACCAGCCAAGCCTTGTCCTCAAACACATCTGCAGAATTTCACACACTGGTTTGGTTTCCCTGGGTGAGTTTTCCCCAGCTCTGGGACACTGCTGAGCCAACCAAGGCTTCTGCAGGCTCAGGGCTTTGGGGCTGCTCTGTCCTCAGCAGAAATTCAAACAAGTGGCCGCGACCTTGCAGGAAAAAGCAAATGATGTTTTAGTCCTAAATCTGCCGAGCACAACAGATTTTGCAGAAGCCTTGAAATGCACATTTGGGTTGATTTGGGTGTTTAAATAGCAACCGTCCTCTGGCTTGGTTTTTTTTTATTTGGGAACAGATTGTTTGCTTCCCTGTGACCTCTCCCTGGGAATCACTTTTAAGTCTCCCCTGTTTTGACAGGTTGTTTGTGCAGAGCTCAGCGTTCACCTTCCTAAACCGAAATCTTATCCTCCCGCTACTGAAAAATTGATTTGCTGGGTTTGTGCAAAGCCAGCCTGTGGATCCTGCACTACCAAACAGCAGGATCAGGGATGGTCCCTCACTATTGCAGAGATAAAAATACCATTTTTCACCCTGCTCTCAGTGTCTGGCCTGAGGAGCTCACCTCTACACAGGTTTTCACAGTGATTCAGTGTTAAATTGGGGTTAGAACCGTTTTCTTAGCCTGGCTCTGAGTCATCTTCCCAGGGCAGGCAGGAGCTGCTGTTGAGGCAGCAGAGGGAGCAGATTCCTGGGTGGTCCCTGTGGCCACAGAGCAGGGAGAGCAGAGCATTCAAGTGTAACTTGAGGATGAAGGGAAAGGGGCACTGAGCCACTTTCTCCCAGTGTTATCTAAGGCAGCAGATGGGGAACAGAGATAGCGATGGTGGCTGCTCATTTTCCGTGCCCTCTTCAGCCAAATCCAGTAAATAATGAAGTGTAATTTGCCAAATAGCCTTTGGATGTGGGATTTGCTTTCAAAGGTCCTGATCCTGCCACTGTGGAGGCAATCCTGGATTGTGTGCTGGGCTGAGGGCAGGAATTGTGTCCTGAGAGACTCCCTGTCAGGAATTTCACTGTTCCTACCTGAGCCAAGAGTCTGCAATCATTTCTTGAGAGCCTTGGGGACTTGGCTGGAGGATGTGCAAAGGGAAGGGGGAATTTTTGTGTTGGGGCTGAGAGGTGAAGGTGCAGAAGTGGGGACAGAGAAGTTGCTCTGTGTGGCTTGGCAGTGGAATTGAGTTGGGAGCATCCAGCAGATGATCTGGGATTACTTGCAGCATTGTCACCCTCACCCTGTGCTACAGAGCTGCATGTGGAGGTTTATCCATGGAAAACCAGGATTGTTTAGGTGGGAAAAGCCTTCCAAGATCATGAGGTCCAACCATTCCCCAGCACTGCCAGGTGACCACCAACCCATGTCCCCAAGAGCCACATCCACGGGTTTTTTAAACATTTCCAGGGGTGATGACTGCACCACTGCCCTGGAATTCTGTTGACCCAACCCCTAGATTCCCACTTGGAAAAAAACCCAGTGTTGGGTTGTTTGGCCTTTAAATGATGCCCATGAGTTTGGCTGGGGAGGAGTTGAGTGGAGCAGGAGTTCCAGACTGGGCAGCTGGGCTGGCTCTTCCCAGTGGCTGCAGCGCTGCTTCCATCCCTGACTCTGTATTTTATCAGGAAAACACCAACACTGCCTGCAACAGGCCCTCAGCAGCTTTTTGCAGGTGTAAAAGTTTATTAAATCAGGAGTTTAATGAACTTGGAGCGATGGAAAACTGTGGTGGTTGAGTTTCCACAAGACTCAGATTTTTTTTTTTTTATTTTCAATGTTGGCGTCCAGATATTCATGAGAACACCAAAGACTTTCTTTGCCCATGGTGTCATTTTTCCACTTAGTTTTCATGGAAAATTTCCACTAGGCTGCCGAGCTAAACCAATCTCAGGTGGAAGATTTTCATCTTTGCTGACCAAGGGCAGTTTTTGGGGTGGTGGTTGTTCAAAACTTTCCTTCTCCATCAAAGATGTTTTTCAGGAACACTGAAAGTACGGGAAAAAGAGCCAAACCTCTATTCAGATATTTTGCCTCAAATGGTTGCTTTTATTGTGAGACTCTTTGGCAACAAAGCTTCATCTCCTTCCAAATAAATTCGAAAAAGGGATTTAAAAAAGGAAAGGAAGAGGTTTGGTCCTTGTCAGGACTGACTCCAGGCCTGGCTCTCGGCTTGGCCCCGCTGTCCCATGGGATGGCAGCCTTGGCCATGAGTCACCCTGGCTCCTGCTATGGATGTGCCTGACGTAACTCTGGGCTAATGTGGGATTTTCCAGCTCTTTGTTTCCCTTCCCCCCTCAAAAGGGTATTCTGCCACTCCTCCATCCTGTCTCAGCCTGCTGTCAGTTTGCTTTTTCATGGACTCCTAGAATCATGGAATGGTTTGGGATGGAAGGGACCTTAAAGCCCATCCCATCTCACCTCCTGCCTTGGGCAGAGACACCTTCCACTATCCCACATTGTTCCAACCTGGCCTTGGACCCTTCCAGGGAAGGGGCAGCCACAGCTTCTCTGTGCCAGGGCCTTCCCACCCTCACAGGGAAGAATTTCCTAGAATAAAGAATTTTCTAGGATTCTTTAATTTTCTCCTTGCTTTTCTTTGCACTGGGATGACAGACTGGTAATTCAGGGATGCTTTTCTCCCTCTTTCTTGCTCACCCTGGTGTGGGACTCTGCCTTCCTCGGTGCCTGGAGCTGCTGAGCCATTTCCCAAGCTCCAGACACACCTGGAATGCTGAAGCCCAGCAGGCTGATATCTGGAAAGGCCTTGATATCATCATCCAGCAGAACATTCCAGAAGTGTAGGAACACCATGTACACCTGGCTGGCATTCCCTGACACCTTTCCCAGCCCTGTGTCCTCATGGCTGTGTTTCTCTCCTGCTTCTTTCAGACATGGAATGTGCAGAT
The DNA here is from genome assembly GCF_047830755.1 of Zonotrichia albicollis. NCBI lineage: Eukaryota > Metazoa > Chordata > Aves > Passeriformes > Passerellidae > Zonotrichia > Zonotrichia albicollis. The sequence continues at coordinate 7,130,689 of NC_133845.1, read as the reverse complement.
GTGCCTTTATTAACGCCCAGCAGCAAAGAAATGATGTCCCAGGCACTGAAAGCCACGTTCAGCGGCTTTGCCAAGGAGCAGCAGCGGCTGGGAATTCCCAAAGGTAAGACTTGGCTTCCCATGAACAACCACAGTACCCACAGGGGTTGTGTCCTCCTTCCAGGCTGCCCAGAATTCCCTGTCTGCCATCTCCCTTGCTGGTTTTCCTCAGGTGGTGTTGCCTTTCAAATACCACCTGAAGCTTCTTGGAAAAATGTGGACAAGTCATCTCCACTAAATAGAGAAGCAGCATGAACTCTTTAACAGAGGCTGGTGGGAGAAACCAAGAAAATTGGAGAAATGGCTGGGAGGAGGGGGTCAGAGAAGTGATGGGATGTTTAGATGTCCCAAACAAATCCAAAGCTTGTTCCTTGGATGAAACGTGTCCACATTAAGGCTGATCCAGCCTGGGCATGGTGTTCCTCACACCCTGGTGCCGTGGGCTGCCGGGGGTGAGGCTGTGGCAGTGCAGGGCAGCTGCAGCACTGTCTGTGTCCTGCTGTCCTGGGAGCGCTGCCTGAGGGTGCTCACGGCTGGATCCCTCTGCAGACCCGCAGCAGTGGACGGAGACGCACGTGCGGGACTGGGTGATGTGGGCAGTGAACGAGTTCAGCCTGAAGGAGGTGGATTTCCAGAAGTTCTGCATGAATGGAGCTGCCCTCTGTGCCCTGGGCAAGGAGTGCTTCCTGGAGCTGGCGCCTGATTTTGTGGGAGACATCCTCTGGGAACATCTGGAGATCCTGCAGAAAGGTCAGTCCTGGGGTGAACAATTCACAGCATCCCCGCCAACCTGGCTCTGGGGCTTTCCACAGACCAGGAGGTGTTCACCTTGAGCTTTAATCCCAGGAAAAACATCTTCCAAAGCCCAGCTTTTCAGCAGGATTCCAAATGGGCATCTCAATGGCAGCGGGCAAGGCGAATCCTGGCAGTGCCTCAAAGAGGCAGAGTGTTTGTGCCAGCTGCTTGGCAGGGATCCCCAGTGGGCAAGGACACTGTGCCTGCCTGGAATCCATGGTGGGATTTTCCAAAGCATTTTTCCTCAGCCTGTTCAGCTCTTGTTGTGAATTTTACAATTTCCTCCACTGGAACTGGGTACAGGAATACAGCCAAAATCCTGCCCAAATTTCCCAGTGGCGGTTGGAAGCTGCTTTGCTTTGTTCCCTGTCCCAAAAAAGGGTGTTCCATGTCCCCAAAGCCAGCATTTCTGGGAGGAGAAGCCATCTGTGCCATTCCCTGCATGACAACACCGAGGGGCATTAACTTTCAGTGACTGGGGACACACACTTTGATTTAGGGTGCTGATTTTCCATGTCTGGTTGCCCAGGAGCACTGGGATGGTTTCTATGGAGCAGGTGAGGAGCTGAGCACTTCAACCTGAGCCACAAGCAGGAGCTGCAGCACACCTGGCTCTTTTACCAGCTCCCTTCTCTGCAGAGCTCTTTGCTTTCCTGGAATGTCCCCTGTGCTGTCCTACTGACCCTGGTGGCAGGAAGGGGAGGGGGAGCGCAGTTATTCCTTCCAGGAAACCATTGACAAATGGATGTTAATTGCCCATTACTAATTTTACTGCTACCTGTGGTTTGCAGAAGGTAAACATGGCCCTTCCCGGGCTCTGGGCAGGCCAGGCTGTTTTCCTGCTCTTGGGCTCTAAATCTGCTCTGTCCCTTTTGTTTTGCATATTTTCCATGGAGTGCTTGGATCAACAGTGAGCAGTTAAACCAAACAAAGCCAAACCTTGTGTCAGCCCAATTTCTCCTTGCATTGAGCCATTGCTTGCACCTTCCCACAGCCCTTCTTCCCTGCTGTCCCTGCCCATGGCTGGGAGGTCTTCAAGGTCCTTTCCAACCCAGCCCTCCTAGGATTCTGTAATTCTGTGATGTTTTGGGCTGTGCCCACTGGAGAGGGTGAGATGTGCTGCAGGTGCTGATTGAGGCACCAGGGCTGGATTTGCACCTCCTTCCTGCAGATTCCCCACATGGAGATGGACTTGATGCTGTACATTTATGGCAGAGGGGAATCAATTTCAGACAGCACTGACACACATGGGTGTTCAGACACTGAATTGGTAGAGGAACTTCAGATAGCACTGACACGTGTGGGTATTCAGTCACAGGTGGTACAAAGGCCTGGGACAGAGAGGAGTTTTTCAAAGAAGCTGAAAATCTTTGTGCCTGCTGCAACTCTTCTTCTGAAAGGCAGAAAATGAATAAAGCTGAATTTCTGTGTCTTCACACTGTTGGTGTTGCCCTGGGAGCCCAGAAATCTCCATTGCCTGTTTGGTTTCACTGGTGACTTTGTCACTCTGGCACAAGCAGGGCCCTTGCTCCTCTGGTGGGCTCTGAGCACATTTCCAGTGAGGTATTTGTGGGTGACAAAGAGCTCCCAAAAATAACCAGATTCCCCCCAGGACTGGTTTCTCTTCTCTGTAAGTGCTGGGGCTCATCTCCAGCCCTGACCAGAGCTGGGCTGGAGCTGTACAGATAGAGCAGAGCTGTCCCTGTCCCTGTCCCTGTCATGTCTCTGCCCAGGCAGGAGGAGCTGGGGATCTCCCTCTGCACCTGGATGTGATGTGGGAAGCGATCCAGGTGTCTCCAGGCTCAGCCAGGGCTCCAGCTTGTCTCTCCATCCTCCCCACCATCATCTCTGGGGGTGTTGGTGTTTGGAATGGTTGTTAACCCCGAAATGCCTGGCTTTACCTGTGCTGCTGGCCCGGGGTCATGCTGGGACAGGCTGTGACCCCACTGTCCCCTGTGAGCACTGCCTGACTCACGTACCACAGCCTGCTCAGGCTTCAAAAACAGCACATGGGTGCCTTTTCCCTGCATGGATTTGGGTATTTTCAGGCTCACTTTTCCATAATTCTTCCTAAAATAACCTCCTCAGTTACCAGCAGTCAGCAGTGCCCTGCACTTGACTCTAAGCTCAGCCAAAGGTTCTCCCCTGCTCTGTGGTCACCCCCTGCCCCTTGGCAGACACTGTGGAGAGAGGAACAGAGCATTTCTCATTAGCCCTCTGTGTTTGTACAACCCCTCCTTTTGTTAGGGAATATTTTCCAGCCTGCAGTCCCCAGGGAGAGGGCCAAATTTAGGCTCCTGACAGGGAACGTGCGTTATCTGTGCTCAGCTCTCCAGAGCCGGGGCAGAACAAACCCAGCCTAGAGCTGCCCGGAGGCCTTGCTTTGGTTAAAGGAAAGAAAATTCCCATCCCAATATCCCTGCTCAGCATGCCACACTGGAATGAGTCAGGTGTTCATGGAAAAACTGCCCAGAATAGGGGCAGGGTGGCTTTTACGTGGGAAAGCAAATTCAGCACAGCCCAGGAGGAGCAAAGTGCTTGGAAAAAGCCACAGGAAGCAGGGAATCCATGCCTTGATGTGCTCCATGCTCTCTCCCAGTGAGTTATGCCTATGGAAAGCTGAAATTTGGCATTTTGACCATATACACATGGAGGAGTCTGTGTCAGGAGTGGGATCAGGGACAGAGAACAAAGCAGTTTGGGACATGGAATGTTCTGCCAGCACCAGGTGCTGCACAGGCTGGGAATTCACATGGATTTGGGGTTAGAGGAGCTGGCTTTGGAATGGGTCACTCACTCCCTAATGCACACCTACTGCTGGTCTAAAAATAGGGCTTTTCCAGGAAAACAACTGTCCTTGTGTAGGGAGTTTTTCCAGGAGCTCACACATGGAAGTGTGCTCAGCAAGTCCCAGGAGAAGGAGAGGTGACAAAGCCTGAGGCAAGCAAGGAAATGCTGCAGCTGGGAGCTCAGAGCCTCCTGGGGCCCTGGCTGAGAGGTTGTTGCTGTTTGGATTGGGCTGGTTTTTTTTAAGCTCATCAGGAATTCCCAAAGGACCCCACGTGCCCCAGGTTCCTGTGGGATTTCAGCTCTGGATTCATTTCTGTTGCTCAGAACGTCTCAGTTTGACCTGGGGAGGAGATTTTGGGAAGTTCAGGGCTCTGTGTGTCACAGCAAGTGTTGCACAGCTCTGTGTGCCTTCCACTGGTGACATTTCCTTCCTTTCCTCTTTGCAGAGGAGGCGAAACCGTACCCAGCCAACGGAGTGAGCACCACATACCCCGAGTCCCGCTACACCTCAGACTACTTCATTAGTAAGTCTCAATTAGCAGTGTCAATTATCACCATCACCATGCCTGGAGGCACCTTTGAGCAGAGGTTTGTCCTCACCACAGCAGGACTGCACCCTGCAAAGGGGATCTTGTGTTTCCAAGGGTTTAGGGTTGGTTTGGAAGCCTCCTGGACTTTTTGGTCGCTGTCTTGTGTGCCAACATCTGATTTCTTCAAGCACTGTTTGTTTGAAGCTGTAACTCAGCAGATTTTGGAAGCAGCCTCAGCACACCTGAGTATTGGGAATTGTAAAAAACCTGTTAAAAAAAAGGAGAGAATGGGGGGAAAGGCTGAACTCTGGATTGCCAGGGAGGAGCCTAGCAAGGAAAGGGATGAGTCTCCACCTGCACTCCTGCACTTCCCACTGCCATTGCTTTGGAGATGGTCTTTAAGGGCATTGGAAATCTGGGAGATATTTCATGAACCAGCAAAAAGCCTAAGAGGAGAGATTTGGATGAGGTGTGAGGGAAAAATCCTTCACTGTGAGGGTGGGGAGGCCCTGGCACAGGGTGCCCAGAGAGGTTGTGGACTCTCCATCCCTGGAATTGTCCCAGGCCAGGCTGGACAAGGCTTGGAGCAGCCTGGGACAGTGGGAGGTGTCCCTGCCATGGCAAGGGGGGGATTGGATGAGCTTTAAGTTCCCTTCCAATCCAAAACCTTCTGGGATTCCATGTGGGTTGGGATTCCAGGCTCTGGCATGGGGAGAGGTACCAGGACTCACCTTTCCCAACCAGCAATGAAACATTTTTACTGTGTTGTTCCTCTGCTGAGACTCCACTCCCCAGGATTTTCCAGCTTTTTCCTTGTGGCACCTGCATTGGCAGGAGTTTGCTGCAAAGCACATTGAGGACAGTCAGGGGATTCTGTGGATTGGGATTCCAGGCTCTGGCATGGGGAGAAGTGTCTGCACAAGGGATTAAAATCCACTCCCCAGAATTTTCCAGCTTTTTCCTTCTGGCAGCTGTCCTGGCAGGAGTTTGGTGCAAAGCACATTGAAGATGGTCAGGGGGTCTTATTTTGTTAAATTGCTGCATTTTCTGACCCCCTGTCTGTAGCTTCTGGAGCCCTTACCCAAAGCATTATGAAAGGGGGTATGGGGTGTCTGGAGCCCAAAGCAGTGAGGGGTTTGGGATCTTTGGAGCCCTCACCCCAAGCAGGGAGGGGCTGTGGGATGTCTGGAACCCTCACCCAAAGCAGTGAGGGGCTGTGGGATGCTCTGGGGCCCAAAGCAGTGCCCAAGGGAGGGCTGTGGGATGCTCTGGAGCCCAAAGCAGTGCCCAAGGGAGGGCTGTGGGATGCTCTGTGACCCCGGGGTTGCTTTGGGCAGGCTCTGACCGTGCTGTGTCCCCAGGTTACGGCATCGAGCACGCGCAGTGCGTGCCCCCCTCCGAGTTCTCGGAGCCCAGCTTCATCACCGAGTCCTACCAGACCCTGCACCCCATCAGCTCGGAGGAGCTGCTGTCCCTCAAGTACGAGAGCGAGTACCCCTCGGTGCTGCTGCGCGAGCCCGCCCAGGACCCGCTGCACAACGACTTCTTCTCCATCAAGCAGGAGGTGGTGACCCCAGACAACATGTGCATGGGCCGTGCCAGCCGAGGTAAGGCTGGGATCAAACTGGGAAATCAACTTGGAGAGGGTTTTCAGGGTTAAACAGAAGGTTTATACAGGATGTGATTGTAGGGAAACTGGGAGATGAGAAATACTGAGTTAAAAATGCTGTGGAACAGGACAGATATTGTTGAGGGAGAAATTGTGATACAGTAACATCTTTGAGCCAGGTCTAATAAGCTCTTAGAGCTCTATATCACACCCAAGATAGCTCAGCTACCTTTGGAGGCATAAAAATCAGCAGGATGGTGTCACAGTGTTGGAAACAAAAAGGTTTAATAAAAGGCAAAATAACAAACAGAGAAAAACCCAGCCATGTGCAAGAGGTTCTTGGTCCTGGTAAAACACCTCACAAAAACCATTAGTTTCTTTGTTCACTTCTTTTTCTAGTTAATTGCCCAGGAAGAACTTTTTGGCTCCTGTCCAATTGGCCATCCTTAAGTTTGAGGTGAAGTCCCCATGGCCTATGAGGTGGCTTTTTCACCTAATCCAGGACAGAAACTTCTGGGCTTCTTTCCTTTTGGAGGGGACAAAGGATGGTTTTGTCACTCTGTCAACAAAGGGCACACTCCTATAAAATGGAGCTAGAAAAAGAATTTTAAAGGACAGCATTGTAAATAAGACTAGATACTTTGGAGAAATAGAACGATGAAGGTTCTAGAAAAGGGGATTGTCTGACAGGGCTGGCTTGGGTTGCTGCTGTTCTCACCTCCCTCCCCAGGGAATGGCTCTGGGAGCACCGAGGGAGCTGAGCAGTGCTGACAAAGCCCTCTCCAGCACTGCTGGCTTCCCTGGTGGCTCTGAGCCCTCCCTGCCCTTCTCCCTCCCCAGGGAAACCTCGAGGAAGGTCTTTCTTTCTTTCCTCTCCTCTGCTGCCTGTTTTGCATCCTTTGCAGAAAGGCCATGTTTCTGGTGCTGTGCTTTGATGAACAACCTGAGAGAAATAGAACTGAGCTTTTGTGTTATCAGGGAGGACAAACTGCTGGGTGCTCGTAGAAATCCCGTTTTTAGGAGCCCAGGCAAAGCCCCACAAATTCTTCACAAGTTCTCATTGGGAATTGCTGTTGAAGGCTCTGAAGAGTTTTGCACTCTGTGATCCAAACTCTTTGTCCATTATGTCCAGGATTTGATGGCTGCTTGTTTGAAATGCTCTACTGCAGCCAACTCCTGAGCTTGGTTAGGAGGTGCAGGTGTCAGGGGCTGGGGCAGCAGCAGAGCCAAGGACCCCCCAAATGCTGCCCCCCAAAGAGTTACAGGTACATGATTGATGTTTGAGGTGGTGGGATTTGAACACCTGAACACTTTGGAGGATCTGAGCCCAAATTCCTTCCCAGTTAATGCTGTGAGGCTGGAAACACGTGGGGCCCACGTGTTTAATTGCTTTGTGATCACATCAGTGGTGCCAGGCTGGGGATGGGGCTCTGCCTCCTTCAAAGCAAAAAGCTGAATCCATGGAGCTCAAAGTCCCTCACAAGTGGGATCATTATCTCCAGATTCCAGGTAGGGAACCTGGGGCACAGGGAAGAGCTGTGACCTGCCTGCCATCCCCTAAAATGGAACCCAGGCGTCCCCAGCCCCAGAATTCGTTAGAGGGACTTGGTGCTGTGAGCCAGGTTTGATGTGCAGCAGTTAAACCCCTTTATCCAGAGAGCTGAGGATGAGCTGCCCTCCCAGCAAAGCCAGAGCTGCTTTCCAGGCATGTGCAGCTTATTTGAACTTCCTCACTCTTTTCCAGGCTGGGAGAGCCAATTACAGGGAACTTGTTATTTGTGCCTCTCCTTCTGAGAGAGGTGACCTGAGCCAGAAGGGCAGCAGGGTTTTCATTTTGGGGAAACTTCTCTTTTTGGGGTTGTTTTTCTGCCTGAATTTCAGCAATGTCTTTGCCTTTTCTTGACCTTTTCTTTCACACAGGTGATTTCATCATTCTCACAGTGCAATGGTTCAGGAAGTCTTTTGCAACTGAACCTCGAGCCTGTTCTCAAACCTAAAAATGGTTTTGGGGGAGGGAACAGAGAGCCCTGGCTGCTGCTGTTAGCAAAGACTTGAACAGTGGTTGCAGGAGGCTGTGCTCACACCAGTGCTGCATTTCAGCCATGGAAGGGCCTTTGGGGGCACAAATCCTCCCAGGGCTGGGGGAAAGCCTTAATATAAAGCAGAGCCCAGTTAATTTATATTTATGTCCCTCTTTACCTTGCACTGTCTTACAAGGTTAGTCTGACACCAAGTCAAGCCCTTCAGCATCACCTCAGGGTGAAGGTTTTCCAGACACTGTGGGGCCTTTTCCAGGCCTTCTGTGGGGCCTTCAGGAGGAAGTTTTGGGGTCCCATGGGGGTTGTTTCTCTCTGCCCTGTCAGCGAGGGCGGCTGGTTGAGAAGTGGAGCTGCCAAACTCGTTTAAGCTGGTCCTGAGTAAGTGCAGGGCGTGATTGTTCCAGCTAGGTGGAATTTAGGTGAATTTTCAATGGATTGACACAAATCACATCTCTGTCAGGTTTTAATTCCTTTTCTAAACGAGCCTGTGCTGCAGGACTGCTCAGGGAATTGGTTATGGCAATTAATGTACACACACACAGCAGCATTGTGTTCTCCTTAGCAGGATTCAGGGAAGGATTGGAGCGTGAAAATCCTCAAAAAACAAAAAGCAAATAGAAAAGAGTTTAGAACAGAGCTGTCCCAGCAGAGTGAAGCCAATGGATCCCAGCTCCCAGTGACTCCAGGCCAGCAATCGGGGCAGGCCCTGCAGTAGTTGAGTCTTCACAGCAAGTGCTCTTCAAACTACAACACAACAAATATTTGGGGGCGTGTGCCAGCGCCCTTCCACGTTCCCTGTCCCCTGGGATTTGCTCTCTGGGCCCAGGCTGTGGGTAGCTCTGCCAATGGAAATTTCTCCAGGAGCTCTTGCACAATCCCAGCAGCTGTTTTTAGCTGGGTTTGGGAAATTAGTGAACTTGAATGATCCTGTTAGCTTGTCAGGGAAGATGTTGAGCAATCAGTAGAGTAGGGAGATCAGAGGCTGCAATTTCAGTTTGTTCTTTGGGGCCTTTTTTAGCTCTGTTTCAGTACAGGGCTGGCTCTGGGGGGTGTAAATCAGCACTGCTGAGGATCTGGCCTCTCATGTTCTGGCTTTGACTAAAAATACCCCAGAGAGTGACTTTGACACAAACCAGCTGTGCTCACCTTACCAGAGCTGGAAAAAGCTGTTGGAGCCCTCAGCCATTGGCTCTGCTCCTGCAGCAAACCTGCTGCTGGCTGGGGATTTGGGGCTGGCTGGAACAGATGGCAGCAAAAGGCTGCTGTGTAATCTGGGGAGAAACATCCAAATTCCAGGAGCTGGGTGTGCCTGAACAGTGTTTGAATTGGGCTGGCAGATGTAATGGGGATTTATTGGAGACCTCCAATATCCCTCAGCAGCAAGAGAATCACTGAAATCAGAGAATCATGGAAAGGTTTGACTTGGGAGGGACCTTAAAGTTGGTTCTACCCCTGCCATGGCAGGGACACCTTCCACTGTCCCAGACTGCTCCAAGCCCTGTCCCTGGCCTTGGGCACTGCCAGGGATCCAGGGGCAGCCCCAGCTGCTCTGGGCACCCTGTGCCAGGGCCTCAGCACCCTCTGAATGAAAAGGTCCTGGAGTGCCCATGTTTAGGCTCCTGAGCTCAGCCTTGAGTATCTAAAGTGAATTTTGTCTCTGAAATTGCCTTTTGGAAATGAGGGACCATTTCCACCCAGCCCCAGGCCCCAGTCTTGTGTAGAGAGGCCAGATTTGGGTTTTTCCCCTGTCTCTCTCTGCCTGAAGTTTTCCAGGGCTCAGCCCTGCTCTGGATGGCAAAGGTGAAAATATTGCAGCTCTGGGCTGTGCTCACTTTGGAGATGGGATGGAAAGGAGCAGCATCAGTTGCTCTGTGCCTGCACAGTGCACAGGTGAAGCACTCTGAGCTGGCCAGGGGACGTACCCTGTGCTGCCAGGTGAAGCAACCTGTGCTGCCAGGTGAAGCACCCTATACTGGCCAGGCCTGTCTCACCTGCTGTGCCTCCCCCAGGTAAGCTGGGGGGCCAGGACTCCTTCGAGAGCATAGAGAGCTACGACAGCTGTGACCGCCTGACGCAGTCCTGGAGCAGCCAGTCCTCCTTCCAGAGCCTGCAGCGCGTCCCCTCCTATGACAGCTTCGACTCTGAGGACTACCCTGCCACCCTGCCCAGCCACAAGCCCAAGGGCACCTTCAAGGACTATGTGCGGGACCGGGCCGACATGAACAAGGACAAGCCTGTCATCCCTGCTGCTGCCCTGGCTGGCTACACAGGTAGGGCACGGACCCCCTGTGTGCCCCCAGCCCCTGGGGCAGCACCTCCCTGTGCCCAGGGACGGGACTCGGGGCACTGTGGGCTGCCCCAGCTTGGGGTGGCTGGTGCAGGGAGGGTTTTGGGGTGTCTGCATCTCTTTCCCATCCATCCCACAGCTCATGGGGGATTTGGCACCTGGCTGGGCACAGGGCACTCAGTGCCCTGTTCTCCCTTTGCCCCTGTCTGCCTGTGGAGGAGCTAGGGCTGGTTTGCTCTCTGAACAGAGCCTGCAGCCCCTGTGCTGGTGGCTGGTGGGCTCTTGGCTGTGCTTTCCCCCGGGGCAGGAGCAGGCTCAGCTCCAGCACTGCTCTGTGTGTGGGGATGGTTCCTCTCCCTCTGGCACAGAGGAGGCTCTGCTGTACCTTGGTGTGAGGCAGGGATGGGGCACTGCCAGAGCCATCCCAAACATTTTCCATTCCCTGGGCTGGGAGAGATGAGAAGGTGATAGGCCATGGAAACTCTGGCTCTTTATGACAGCCCTTCAGCAATCTGGCATCTCCAAGGAGAGGAACCTGGTGGGATGGGACTTCCAGCTAAAGCTGAGCTCATCCTTTCCAGCCCTTGTGTGCCATGGCTTTTCCTTGTGCTCTGGGGAAAGCTCTGGGGCAGCCTCCTGCCAGTTCCCCTGGCTCTGCACCTTCAGATGTGTCCTGGCCCAGCTGGGAGCAGCTGGTGGAAAGAGTTGGTGGTGATAAAGATCGTGGCCAGGTTCAGAGCAGCTCCTGGGGCGCGGCTGTCCCCGCGTGCCTCCCACGCGCGGGGCTGACACCGAGCCTGGGGGTGGGAGAGCTGCAGGGGAGGAAAGGTGGGCAGATAATTTTAGGAGGGTAAAAAAGGAAGTGGTTTGTTGCTATAGCTTTAGTTAGAAAGAGAGCTCAGCCCTGCCTGCTGAATGAGACTCTACCAAATATGAGAGTGCTCTGCATTCCTGAATGGGCTGGGGAGGGAGAGCAGGGACTGTGCCCTGGGGCTCATTCTCTGCTGTGCCATGGAAATCCATGTTCCCACTGAACACAAATTGCTCTTTTCATTCCTATTTTTACTCCTATTTTCTCCTGGCAATGCCTTTCCCTGTGGCACCTGGAGGTGCTTTGGGGATGAGTTAGAACAGCTGGGGAAACTGAGGCACTGAGGTGCTGGCAAAATCAGGAGCATTCTTTTCCAAGCTGGATATTTCCCTCCACGTTTGCTGTTGCTCATGGAACAGAGTGCAGAAGAGCCACCCCTGGAGAGAGGCGAGGAGCTGAAGTCAGTGGCTGGGCCCTGTGTTTTTCCAAGGAATTTTAGCACCCCAAAGGCTGTCCTTGGAGCTGTGCCTTTGGGAAGGGGAAACTTGGGTTCATGCAATGCCAGAGCACAATTCCAAACTCTTTCCTCTGTGTAACATTTTCCCTCACCTCATTTCCAACCCCTCTTGGAGCTGGGAAGAGAATCCCTTGGCCCAGACACTTTGGTGGGATCAATAAGTGGGAAGGCCTGATTTCTTTATTTATTTTTGCATTGCTTCACTTGACTGGCTTTAAATGTGGGGAGGAAAATCTGGAATCACTGGGAAATGCTCTAGCTGGAGCTGTTTGCTTGCTCCAAAGGCTGCTGAGCAATATTCAGGGCTCAGGCCAGCAGAGCCAGCTTTTGCCATTGGGAAAGGGCCCTGGATGGGTGATCCTGGCAGGCAGTGACTCCAGAGATGCCCTCTGAGCCATTTTAAAGCCCCCAGACCTTCAGCTCTGGGTTTTCCAAGCAAAGGGAGCCACAGCTGGGTCACTGTGAGAGCCGGGCCTGCAGAGAGTGGGTACAACATGCTGTGTTTAAACTGGAGAACTGGGCACTCCTCACTCTCTGGGTCTGTCAGTGAGGAAAACCCTGCTCAGGCTGCCCTGAGAGGGGCTGGAGGTCTGGCCTGGGCCAGCTGAGCCCAGACTGGGGACTCAGGGAGAGCTCATAGTTGGGACGGAGGCAGAGCTCAGAGTGAGGATTTGAGCAGGGCTCAGAGTGGGGACTCAGGCAGGGCTCAGAGTGGGGATTTAGGGGGAGCTGAGTGGGGACTTGGGCAGAGCTCAGGGTGGTGACTGAGGCAGAGCTCAGGCCTCTTTGTGCATTGCTATGCTTTACTCTTACTTTACTCAGGGGAGGAAGTGCTGTCTGGCAGCCAGAGCAGAGGAACTCAGAGTCTGCTGAGGAGGTGGAGCCTCCCAAAGAGCAGAGCAGGGCTCTGCCAGCCCAGGAGCCCCAACACTGAGACCTTGGGGTTCCATTTCCCCCTGGGGACACACCCAGCCCCAGCCCTTTCCCCAGCCCCCAGCTCCAGCCCCCTGCTCGTGCTGGCCCTGCTGGACCTGCAGGATGAAGAGCACATCACATCCCTCATCCCCAGAGCTCTCTGTCCTGGCTTTAAGGATCCAACACTTGTTCAGGCTGTGTTGGCAGGCTGTTTCTGTGTGCCCAGGGAGGTGGCCCCAGCAGATCTCTGATGCTATCTGCCCCAGAGACGCCTGTGGGGTGAGAAGGTGCATTTTGGCGGAAGCTCTGTTGCGTTTGATGTGTTCTTCACCCAGCTCTGAGCGGCCTTTCAGAGCTGCCTTATCTGCCCCCACATCTTGACCTATTTTAACGAGTTGCCATGGTTGCTCACAGAGAAGTTGATGCAATTTTCTTATCTTTTTTGCGGAGGAGAAATGTAATTGCTCAGGAGTTGGTGAACTTCAGTTTCCATTGCTGCAGGGAGGGCCAGCCCTGGACACCTGGGTTTGGAGCTTGGAGCTTGGATTTTACCTGAGGGCATGGCTGGGGCTGGGCCAGGGCAGGGCAGGCTGAGATCAGGGAAAGGCTCTGCCCCCAGAGGGTGCTGGCACTGCCCAGGGCATGGGCACAGCCCCGAGGCTGCCAGAGCTCCAGGAGGGTTTGGGCAGCACTGCCAGGGACGCCCAGGGTGGGATTGTTGGGGGTCTGGGCAGGGACAGGAGTGGGACTGGGTGATCCTGTGGGTCCCTCCAGCTTAGGAGGTTCTCTGATTCTGAGAGTCTACATTAAGCCAGATTTTATTTTCTTTGCCATGACACAGAGTGCAAACATGAAATCCAGGGAAGGGGTGGCCTGGGATGTGCTCACTGCTAAACCTCACTCTGGCTCAGCTGAGCTCAGTCTGAGCTCTGTGGTTCAGCAGCAGAGCCAACTTTGGTGTGAGTGGGCAGAGATCAGTGTCTGAGCCCAGCTGGGCTAAAGTGAGCTCAGCTCTGCCTCCACATGCCTGGGGCTGTGCCACAGCTGGATCCTGCAGCCTCTGGTGATTCCCATGGCCACCAGCATCCTGCAGGAGCCCTGCACCAGGTGGATAAACTCAGCTGCATCTTTGTGCCCCATGTTGGTGTTTGCAGCCTGTACAGGGCCACAGGAGGCTCAGACTTTGCTGCTTCACTGTGGCCATTCAGCACAGAGCTGGGTTTGGGTTCCCTTGAGCAGCTGTGTGGTTTGGCAGACAAGTTGTGGGGTTTATTTGCTCTGTGGTGGGCAGGACTGACACCCGGGGCTTTCCATGCATGGTGTCAGTGCTGCCATGGCCCAGAACTGCTGCTCCACATCACTGAGCACTTGGCAGGGCCATCCCTCGTGTTCCAGAGGGGAGGGGAGAGGGATGGGAGAGCAGAGGTGAGTGCACAGCAAGCCCTGATCCCACAGATGCAGGCTGGGGCTGTACGGCTGCTGCTCCTGTCCTCTGCTCTGGGCTGGTCAGGGAGGGGCTGATCCTTTAAAGCCAGTCCCAGCACTCAAAGAGTTAATGCCGATCCAGCTGCTGTCACCCATGCCCTGAGTGTCCCTCTCAGAGCATCCCTGTGGTCCTGCTGGGCAGTGGGAATTGAGGAGCCCTGCAGGAGCTGCCTCCCTCACAGATGTTGTCCCAGCCCAGCTCTCTGCTGAGCTGGACCTGCCCAGGCCAGGCCTTGCTGAGCCTGGCTGGCAGCGCCCACAGGGCTGTGCCCAGCTGTGCCCCAGCCCTGCAGAGTGTGAGCTGCTGTGAGCAGAGCCTGGGCCTCGCAGGGTGTTGGTGAGAGATGTTATCTGTGCCAGCACTGAGAGCACAGCTGCTGTTTTGCAAGAAAGCCGAGATGGTGCCAGGAAAGTGGGTCCCTTCCAGGCCAGCTCAGGTGCTGCTGCCCCTCCCCTGTGCTCTGCTGCTGCTCTGGAGCCTCCACAGACGAGATCCCCCCTGTGCTGTGGCCACCAAAACCCAAAACTCTGCCAGCAGCTGCCTCCCTGTGCCCTCTCCTGCCTCACTCCAGTGCCCTGGCTGTCCTTGCCTCCCCTTCTCCAGCCTGTGCTGCAGCACTCCTGGATTCCAGCTCCTTCCCTGCCCGCCCTGCTGGGGCACAGAGTCCATGTGGGCACAGCAGGGCACAGGGGCTGGGGAATGCAGGCACCCCCTCCTGTGCCCAGCAGCACAACAGCTCCTCTGGCCCTGCTGGGGTGCAGGGGATGGGGTCACCCTGCTCCTCCTGGTTCATGTCCTTCATGTCCTGTCCCTCCTGGCTCTTGTCCTTCATGTCCTGTCCCTCCTGGCTCTTGACTTCATGTCCTGCCCCTCCTGGTTCGTGTCCTGCCCCTGCCCTCACAGGTGCACACCCTTCAGGGTGACCACCCAGCAGCTCCTGCCCCCTCCTGCCTCAGGCAGGGCCCGATGGGCTCCATGCCCTTGTGGCCTCCCCAGGGTGGGGGCTGCAGGGTGGCACCAGGGCCGGTTCAGTGGCTCCTGCCCCACCTGCCAGATGAGCAAACGAGAGCAGACCCAGCCCCACGCGCTGCTGCCCAAGCGTGGCACAGCTCAGGGGGTGCTGGGGGCAGCAGCTCTGCCTGGGTCTCCTGCAGACACCCAGTGCCCAGAATACTGTCAGGGGCATGTGGAGCTCACAGAGCCCCTGGAGCTCTGCCAGGTGCCCCTGGAGTCAGCCTCGAGTTCAGGGACAGGGTGGGACTCTTGGGGCTGTCCCATGCGGGGTCAGGAGCTGGAGTTGATCTGTGTGGGTCTCTTCCCACTCGTGATATTCTATGAGATCAGTCCTCCCAACACCCATTCTGAGAGCAGAGGAGCTGCAGCAGGGGAGCAGCTCTGGCCTGGACAGCCCTGGCTGCTCTCCTGCCTGCAGTCATGGCCATGCTGCTCCCTAAGGAAGGAGGAAGGAACTTCCTGGGTCCTCTCCTGCTTTTTCACAGCTGTTCTGTGGAGATGCTCCATCCAAACTCCACCAGTGCAGTGTCTGCTGCCTGCACCAGCCTGGGCAGGAGCTGTGGGATCTGCTCTGACAAGGGAGTGATGGGGACCAGCTTTCTGGGGCATTTGGGCACCGTGGTGCCATCCAGGGGGTGGACAGGCTGGCAGGTGATGGGGCAGGGGCTGTTTTGGAGCCGTTGCCAGGGCTGCTTGTTTTGTGGGGCTGGAACCACAAACCGCAGAGCGCCAGGCAAAGGTGCCTCGCTGGGGGTTGGTAGGTGGGGTTTTTTTGTCTTCTTGTCTTGTTTGAACCAAGGGAAACAAAACAGAAGCCGTTGGGAGGGGTGGGTGTGTAAAACCGTGCCGAGAGAGATGGCAGGGCTGGGGTTGTGCCCTCCCTGTCTGCCCCAGCCGGGCAGTGCCACTGTCACTGTGCCACTGGAATGCCCCACCCGGGACAGTCTGGTGTCCCCGTGGCTGGGAAGGAGCTGGGGACCTGTCCTGCCATGGAGGGTGGCTCAGGGATGGTGTGGCACCAAAGCCTTGGCTCTGGGACACCCCCAGGGCCTGGTGCTGAGGAAGCCCCACTCAGGCAGTGGTTCCCAGTTCCCACAGTCCCACTGACACCCAGCCCAGGGAATATTTTCCCCCTGACGCCGCAGAATTCCTGTGGTGTGACAGTGCTGCTGAAGGACCCTGTTCAGTGCCACCAAGGCCAGACAGGGCCCCCATTGTGGGTGCTATTTTTAGCAGCCCCGGGGGTGCAGGAGGTCGTGGTGGGGTGGGAGGACACCCCCACCCCTCTGGGTCCTCCCCTTGTCTTTTGTGGAGCAGGGGCTGCCCCCAGTCCCCAGCCAGGGCTGGGCCTGCTCTGGGAAGCCCCTGGATGTGTGTGGAAGGAGCAATGCCATAAAAGCTGCCTTGTGCCCCTCCGCTCATGCTCAGAGCTGCACCCCAATCCATGCTGTGGGAGCAGGGTGCTGTTTTGGGATAACCTAGGCAGCAGATCCTGGGGTGACAGTCACCCACTGGCCTTGGGACAGCCTGGCTGTGTGGAGTGATCCCAGCCCAGGGGTTCCCATGGAGTGATCCCAACCTGGCATCCTGATGGGGATTTCCAGCCCTGGCGGGGGTGAGGGGAAGGGTTGGAGCACAAGGGATGGAAAATGGGCACTGCTCCCAGCTCCTGTGGATGAGGAGGTTTGGGTGCAGGGACAAGCCTGGAGCTTGCTCTGGGACACTGAGGGGAGTGCCATTGCTGCATGAACCACCTTGAGACACTATGGGAAGATATTCCCTGCTCCTGCTGGCTGCAGAGTGGCTCATTTGTGGAGCCCCCCCTCCCAGCACTAATTACAGCTGCAGCAGGCGATGCCCTGACCTCCAGCTCTGCTCCCTGCTCTGTCTCCTCCCTGCCAGGGCTGACTGGGGCACAGGCCTGGGCATGTGCTGGGTTTGGCTCCTGCCACCTCGCTGCCATCTCGAGCAGTGCCACATCTGCCAGGCTCCACTGCCTCCCCCTCGGGCAGGGAGGGGGTGTTTGCAGGCCTGGGACATGCCTGGAGCCCGGCACAAACACATTCCTCACATAATTGCCTGTCCAGGAGAGGAATCTGGGGCTTTACGCGAGTCCTGCAGGCAGCTCAGAATAGACCTTGGGAATCCCTGTTCCAGGGATGACACCACTTCCTTGGAAATCCCAAAATACCCAGCAGGGTGGCACTGGGGCGGTTGCAGGAGCCCTACCTTGCTTGCAGCAGAGAGGGCAGGAATTCCTGGGTTTCCCAGCATCTCTTCTGCCAGTTGGCAGCCAAATAGGAATGGCACTGGCCATTGCTGGAGCCTCCAAAGATCCTGCAGGGCCAGGATGGGCCAGGGGTGTTTTGAGGGCAGTTTCTCATCCAACAACCCAGGTGATGAGTTTCCATTCCTCTTATTCTGGGGAAGGAATCAACTAAAAATCCTTATTCTTCAGCTGTGGGGGGAGAGAAATCAGTGGGAGGGGATGGACCTGGCCTTGGACACTTGGGCTGTGTCTCTGTTAACTCAGTTTGGGTGTTGGATGCTTCCTGGCTGTGTGTGGGGAGTTGGTGTGAGGCCAGATGGGCCAAGAGAACTCATCCCCTTGGGAATTCACCTGTGGAGGACCTCAGGCAGTCGCCAAAGCCTTTTCCCAGTGTTTTCTCTGCATTTAGATCTCACTGCTATAAATAGGCCTCAGCCTGGAGATGTGGTGGCACTTCAGGCCAGGCTTTTCACTCCTCCCTTTCAACGAGAGGCGAAGGTGTCATCTGCATTTCCTCCCTCATTTTGGCGTGGATAATCCAGCTCCATCCCTGCTGAGGAGCGTGGCTGTGGAGTCAACACCTTGGCAAGCTCCAGGGTGCAGTGGGCTGGAGCCTTTCCCCACCGAGTCCCTTCCCCTTTCCAGCAGGATGAGCTCCCTGCCCTGCCCTGCCCTGCCCTGCCTGGGGCTGTGATAACCCCAGGGCTGGCGCTGACAAAGCCCTGGAGAGGTTCCACAGGGATAACAGGAGGGAAACAATTTGGGAAGGGCTGGATGGGACACAGCCATTCCTGTGTCCTGGAGCCAGCTCCCTCATTTCCTCCTCCCCAGCAGCTTTGGAGTAATTTCAAACTTTGTGGGGAAGGGGAGCCCTCCCTTCCCTCCATGAGTTATCCCACAGCCACAGCTCAGACAGCATCCATTGTCATTCCTGGAAACAGGCTGGGCTCTATCCCTTTTTCTGAGCCCATAACTCATTTTTTCCCTGCTTGAAGCTTTGCTCAGTGCTGTCAGCACTGGGATTACCCCAGCTAATCCAGCCTGTGCAACTCCCTGTGGGATAAATAATTTCCTCTCTCCTCTGGCTGTCTTGTTATAATTATTGTCATAATTAATGATCTATTCCAAGCTGGGTTTAAACCATGGCAGGGTCTCCCCAAAACACCTTACCCACAGCAAAGTGCAATACTTGGGGTGTGGCCACATTTGGAGGTTGCTCATCACAGAGACTTTAGCTCCAGGGCTTCTCCTCTACCTTGGATTGGGACACAAGCCCAAGGGAGTGGTAAATATTTCAAAACTTCTCCCTGGCTCCAGCCAAACCTCACCACAGGCTCTCACTGGGGGCGCTGGGACAAATTGGTGATGGCCCAAGGGAGAGATTGGAGAGGAAGTGGAGACCACGTGTGGAAGGAGAGATGGAATGCCCATGCATGGGATGCCTTGCATCACCTCGTGCCTCTCCAGCAGGGCCAGGGGAGCAGCAGCCTCAGGGAGGTTCCGTGTGGATTCTCTGTGCCAATGAGGAGATCCTGGGCTGGGGAGCTCTGTGTGCCCCCACCCTCCCCACGAGCCTGCAGAGCCCATTCCTGCAGCAACACGCCCTGGAAAGAGGCCAAGGAATTCTGTACCTGGGTCCTCTTATCTGGATCAGCAGCACAGAGCACAGAGTCATGGCCGGGAAGCGAAGTCTGCCGGAGTTCAGCCGTGCCCGGCGGCTCCTTGGCACAGGGATTGGCGCTGCTGCCGTGCCAGGGCAGTGACTCCTCCTGTTTGTGTGCCAGAAAAATAATCCTATTTATGTAACTCCACGTGAAGCATTCCAGGGCATGAATATTCAGCTCTTCCTGCAAATAGGAAGCTCTGTTACCTGTAGGGTTTAACTCTCAGCTCAGCTCCTGCCCTCTGGCTGCTGGTGGCTCTTTTTGACAGGAGAAGGCTTTATTTAACTCAGTGAGCACCTTTTGTATGGGAATATTTCCCCTCTGTGATAGAACAAACTGTGCTTTTCCTGACATTAATATCCCATGTTTCCTTTGTCTTTCTAGGCAGTGGACCCATCCAGCTGTGGCAATTCCTGCTGGAACTGCTCACTGACAAGTCCTGTCAATCCTTCATCAGCTGGACGGGCGATGGCTGGGAATTCAAACTTTCAGACCCAGACGAGGTAAAATGCCCTGGAATTAAGTGCACAACCCAAATTCCTCAGAAATATTGGGGTGGATAAGCCTGTGCTCCTCCCTTTGGGCAGCCACTTTGTTCTGATCTTGGGTATGTCATGGGCAACCAAGGAATCAGAGTCCAACTGAAAGTTTGTTGAAAATTGGGACGCAGTCACCCTTTGGAAGCAGGGTTTGTGCCCAAAGTTGGTGGGAAGTCAATGGAACACCTTAGGAAGAGGAACAGTGGCAAAGCTCTTCAGATAGGCTGGGTACAGGTGAGGGGTGAGCAGGTGGGACCTTTGTCCCCTCCCCTGACTGGAAGCTGGGGGTTGGTCTCTTCTGCCAAGTACCAGTGACAGAACAAGAGGAAGCGGCCTCAAGTTGCACTAGGGGAGGTTCAGGTTGGATATTAGGGAACATTTCTTCATGGAAAGGGCTGTCCAGCCCTGGCACAGCTGCTGCACATAGAATCCCCACCCTGGAGAGATTTAAAAGCTCTGTGGTGTGGCACCTGGGGATGTGGATCAATGCTGGGGGATGGTTGGACTCCATGATCTCAGAGGCCTTTTCCAACCTAAATAATTCCATGAGTGACTGGAGCCTGCCTAAGAGCAGAAGTGACTGGCACTGGGCCACTGCATGTTGGTGTCATCTGGTTTAGAACTGGCAGAAGGTGTTGTCATTATAGTGCAAGACTTCTGTTGTCATTACACTGCAAGGGTTCCATAGTGCCAGAGTTTTGTACCTCCTTGATGTTTCTCATAGGCAGCTCCTCTAGGCACTGACTCTTCCTTGTCCTCACAGTACCCAACTGCCTCCAGGTCTCCTCAACCAACCAATCCACTCTTTTACAACTCTCTTCTTATTGGCTACAGCTGCAGCCTGTTAACATCAGGCCTGCTTCTAATCCTTAATAATTGGCTCAGCTGTAACTCTTTAGGGGGTAAGATTACTTTCTATACTACCTTTATTTACTTATGTTCTATCCCCTACAAGAAGGCAAAGGAGGAACCTTGGGAAAGGGGTGAAGGACTTGGGATATGAGGAAATATCTGAGGTAGCACACAAGATTACCCAGATAAATCCTCATGTTCTGCCATTGCACAGAGGTTGGTTTTCCCAAGCATCAGTTCTTAATGGTGAGGAATTCTGTGGAAATCCTCCCCCTTCCTGCTGGGAAGGGAACACCCCCACAGCCAGGCTGACCTTTCCTCCCCATCCCTGCTGCCTGCAGGTGGCCCGGCGATGGGGCAAGAGGAAAAACAAGCCCAAGATGAACTACGAGAAGCTGAGCCGTGGGCTGCGCTATTACTACGACAAGAACATCATCCACAAGACGGCGGGGAAGCGCTACGTGTACCGCTTCGTGTGCGACCTGCAGAGCCTGCTGGGCTACACCCCCGAGGAGCTGCACGCCATGCTCGACGTCAAACCTGACGCTGATGAGTGACAGGGACACGGGCACGGCGCTGTCCCCACAGGGACGGCCGCGGGACTTGTGTGGCGGTTCTGTTTTTATTGATTTTCGCTGTTCTTCTGCTCGTTTTTTTTCCGAGGGCCGCTCAGATTTGAGGCTTTGAGGATGTCGGGGGAGAGGGGGGAGGAAGAGGAAAACTTTAGGGAAGGATGGGCTTTTTGTTGATTTCCTGAAAGTTTCAAGACAGGCTTTTCTGGGGGAAAATTCTGAGTTTTGAGAAAGCCAGGAAAATGTAGCTCACTTAAAAAAACCAACAATCCCCTCCCCACCCTTGGCTGTTTAGAAAAATATTGCGATGGAATGGATCCCTTTGGTCGCTCACACACAAACTGACAGGTCAGGAATGACAATATTCCTGAGGATTTGAGGAATTTTAAACTTTTTTCTTTTGGAAAACCAAAATGGGTGAATATTCTTGCTTTGGGGAGGGGCAATATAGGAAAAGACCAAGAACTGCTGTTCTTGTTCCATCACCTTTCTGTCCATTGTCCTCTTTTCTACAAGAGAGAATTTTTCCTAGGAGGGATCAAGACTTTTTTTTTTTTTTAAAGTTTTATTTTATTAAATTTTGTGCCAGTATTTGTTTTTTTTTTTTTTTTCTAAATAGTCTTAAGCTCTAAGATGGTCTCAGTATTGCAATATTGTGTGTGTTTGTTTCTGTTCTGCCAGCAGAGAGTTTTATCCCAGGGTTGAAAAAGAGGAATTAGTTTATGTAGACCCCACTGGAGAATTGAAATGCTGGGACTGGGATGGGAAGGAAAATGAACTCCAAAGTGGCTCCTGTTGATGCTGGCTGGGGGTGCCACTCCTGTTTCCAGCCCACATGCTGTGCTGATAATGCTGGTTGAAATCCCTGCTTTTTTTTTAATGTCTGGCTGCACAAATCCTCTCAAAATTTCCATGGAAAATGTCTTTTGGTATTTTTCAAATCACTTCTTTTGCTCAAGGAACACTTTGGTGCTTACAGACATTTTTTTTTGGGGGGAGGGGGAAAGGAGAGAAATTCCCATGTTTTCAATGTGGTGAATGGAAAATGTGCAAGTTAATTGAGGGGAAAAATCAGGAAAAAGTTCAAAACCCAAGGGAAATGCTTTTTCCTTCCTGTTTCAAACAGCTCTGTCTTTATGGCCGTGTGTGGGCACAGCAGAAAAGAAATTGCCCCTGCAAATGGGCTCATTATGGCTCTTGGGCTGCTGCTGTCAGGGTGAGGGTGGCATGGGGCACGATGTCACCAGGGGTGGCTGTGGGACCAGGCCAGGGCAGCTGCTCCCTCTGGCCCCCAGACCCTTCCTGCAGCTGGTTCTCTCTGGAGGGGTCACTCCTGCTGTCCCTGGGGTGCTCTGGGCAGGCTGAGGACAAGGTCCCACCACCCTGGGGGCAATGATGGGACCTGGAGGGTCAGAGGCTGTTCCCATACCCCAGTACAATCCCAAAGCCAGATCCCTGCAGATTTGGCCTCCCAAGGGAATCTTTCACCCCCCCGGGTGTTTGCATTTAAAGGCAGCATTTTGGACTTTACCAAAATCCCTTTTCTGAGTGTCTTGGGGCACAGAGCTCATTCCAGAGGCACTGGGACAGCTCTGGGAGTTGGGGTCAGAGCTTTTCCATAGGATCTGAGGAGTGATTCCTGCCTGATCCCAAAGGATGGGGTGCCAGGACAGGAATCTGTGTAAAATACCCAGAATATTCAGGCACAACCCCCCCTCACAGGAGCAGAGCTGGAGGGGAGCCCAACCCCAAAGTGATGCCCAGAGGTGCTGGGCTCTCCTTGGCCTCTGGGGCAGGGACCCAGCTCCTCTGTATCCTAAAACTGGGCATTTTAGGGAAAATCAGCCCCAGAATTGCTGTGTCCTTACAGAAGGTGGAGTTGGAGGGAAATGGGGAGGCCAGGAGGGAGCTCCTGCCAGGGGCTGGAAAGCAGAGGGGGCCCAGGAAGGGACGGTGTCACACTCAGGTGCTGTGAGTTGTCTGAAGGAAAGGTGGGATGGAGGGAAAGGGGGGAAGAGGGGATGGAGGAAGGTGAAGGGAGCCCCAAAGGAGGAAAGGGACTCTGCCCACTGAGAATGGAACTCAGGCTTGTTTCCTTGGGCAGGCAGGGAGGAGGAGGATGGAGGCAGCCTGGCCAAGCTGGAGGGAGAAAAGGGAAATTGGGATATCATGGATGAGACCCCCAAGGTGAGGCTCTGGGACAGGTCCAGCCTGAGCCACAGCTGGGCAGCTGGACAGGGAGCAGGAGAGCTGTGAGGGCACAGAGGGCACAGGGAGGAGCTGGCAAAGAGCATCCCAGCAGCAATCAGAGGGGTTTGGGATGTTCAGGGCTGCTGCAAAATGCCCTGAGCTGGCCCATCATGGTCACTTCAATGCCCCTTCCAGCCTTGGAAAGGGACTCCCAGACATCCCAGCTCCTGCCCCTGGCATGGATCCTGTCCCAGAACATCCCTCCTGCTTTGCTTGGATGCTCCAGCTGAAAAAGAAAAGGAATGGGATAAAATTTCCCTCCAAGAGGAGGAATTGCAGGTTTGGCTACAGCCCCACACCCCTACCAGGCTAAATCCCTCCCCCACTGTGCTTATTCCAGGTTTCCAAGCTGAGCCTGGGTGTTCCCTGTGATTCTGGGGAGGTGGTTAAAGGTAGGGAAGGGTGAGCCAGGGGAAGCAGCTCTGGATTTTTGGAAGAAGCCTCTGGCTGGAGTTTCCTCATCATTTCTCCAGCCCTTTGCCCTCCCAGCTCACAGCCTGTGAACAGTCCCAGACACATCAGCTCCATCATTTCCTATTTTCCCTTGCTTTATTCCTGTTCTAGAGGCCATCCCAGAGATGGGTGCTGTTTATACACTGGAAATGTGCAGATTTCTCTTTTGTTTCTTTTGCTTTGATTCCTTTTTCCTTCTGCTTTTCACTGCTGGTCTTTGGTGAGGGCTGTGCTGAGCAGGACAAGCTCAACCCAGACCCTCTGAGCTCCTTCAAGTCCATGAAAATTTGGTTACTTCCCATCTGCTGGCCCAGAAGGATGGATCTGAGAGGGATGATGGAGATCTGCCAGGGCTGGGACTCCCCCTGTGCTTTTCCTCCACGCAGGAGTGGATTTCCCCCTTGCAGACAATGTTGGAAACGGGGTCATTTTGTCTTGGTTTGGAATGTCTCAGGTGCTTTGGGTGAGATTTTGGGGTATTTTCTGTGTCCTGCTCATTCTCTGCTGTTTCCATGTGGGTTGGTGTTCCCTTGGCCCCTCTGGCAGAGCCTGAGCCTTGCAAACAGCTTAGGGGACCTTGACAGTTGATATTTGGGAACTCAAAAATAATGGGAAAAATCCCAATAATGACAAAAACACCCCAATAATGATAATCCCACCTCAATAATGACAAAACCCACAAGCACTTTCCTGCTGCCAGTCCCTCTCCATCTCCATGTGATAACCCTTGGACTCTGGGCTGTGTCCAAGTGGAGATCCATGCCATTCCCACACTCCCACCATCCCCATCCAGATGGGATCCTTCAGGGAGAGAAATAACAGAACAGGGCAACAAATAAAGAGTAATGTAAAATTTCACTTTCTCCTGTCTTCCCAAAGCAACACCTTCTCCAAAAAATGGTCCCAGAAAGCAGCAGTAGATCCAGATGCTGCAGGAAACGTCTCCACTTTCTGAGTTTTGAGTTTTTGGAGGGGTTTTCTCCGAGGTTTTAGGATTCAGTTGCTGGTTCCTTGTGAAAGCTGGGATGCCTTGGTGTGCTCTGTTCCCTGGTAGGGTCTGTGTAACACCCAGGAGCTGTTGTCTACATTCCAAAGAGGTTTAAATAAAGGATAAATCTATGTATACATATATGTTATAATGGAATATCTCCAGGAATTAACTGCCTCAGTAAAAAAAAAAAACAACAAAAAAAATTCCAAAAGTAAGGAAGTCTTTTTTTGTTTTATTTTGGTTTTACACATTTTTTTAAGCTGATAAACTTAGAAGAAGTTAAAAAAAAGAGATTGTTATATTGTGCTGTTCGACTATTTTCCAACGTGTATTTTCATATAATTTATATTTTTTAAAAGTGGGAAAAAAAAAGTTTAAAAGCGAGATTTAAAAAAAAAAATAAAAAAACAAGGAAAAAGCAGGTGCTTTTTTAAAAAAACCTGAGCTGAGGTAGCTTAGAGATGTAGCGATGTGTGTGTGTGTCCGTGTGTTGTGTCTGGTCCTGTTTGGTTTTTTTTAAAGGATTCAAAAAAAAAAAAAATAAAATCCCTCCTCCATTGAATTCCTAGAGAAGGAGGGGATTGGTTTTGTTTTAATTGCTGATGCTGGCACATCATTTTGCTGGAGAGTTTTTTATATACTGTAGCCTTATTTCATATCGTATTTTAAACCATGTGAAATTAAAAGAAGAATAATTCCTAACCCTCAGTGTTCGTGTGATTATTCCTTGCCTTTCCTCTTTAGATTTGAGGCAGAAAGTGGGAAAACAAAAAAATGTAGAAAATCCAGCAATTTCTCTGTTTTCCCCATGATTGAAGTTGGGGTTTTATGGGAAAGAAGGTCCTGGCTGACATTGTGATGGGGTGATGCTCCCCACGGCTCCCTCTCACTTTGGGATGGTGGATCCACATCCCAGGCTCCCCAAACCCTCTTTGATCCAGAGTCCTCACTGGGAGCGTGGGGTATCTGTGGTTCACCAGTCCAAATGAGCTTTGAGAGGGGAATTTTCCTCAGCAGGGTCTCGGGTGATGGGTATGGCCACCCCTGCAGGTCTGTTCCAGACTGCAATGCAAGGTGTTTTCTATTACCATCTGTATGGCAGATTACCTTTGTCAAGTGGTCAGTTTGCTTTATCTCTCTCTTTGAGTGACCACATTCACACCTCCCTTGGGAGGGGACATCTGCTGATAACAGCTATTGAATGTCACTGCATGGCTGATAAGAACTACAGCATCCCATTGGGAGATGTGAGCCCAGGGGGAGGAGCCAAGCATTCCTACCCGGATATAATCCAGAGGTTCTGAGACACCAGCACGGTTTCTCCACTGGATTCCCCAGAGGAACAGCAGCTGCCTCTTCCACTGGATCTTGAGAGAAAGAATCCATCCTTCTCTCCAGGATCCCTGCTCCAGCAGAACCAGCCCTGACACTGCAGGAGGGCTGAGCCACAATTCCAATGGCACTGCCACCAACACCCTGACCCACAGGGTGTCAGGCTGGGTTCTGACTCTGTCAGTGTTGTTTTAGTTACTGCATTGATTATTTTATCCTTTTATTTTCTTCCCTATTAAAGAACTGTTATTTCCTACTCCTATATTTTTGCCTGAGAGCCCCTTAATTTAAAATTTATAGCAATTTGGAGGGGTGGGGAGGGTTTACATTCTCCATTTCAGGGGTGGCTCCTGCCTTCCTTAGCAGACTTCTGTCCTTCTAAACTAAGACAAGGTCCCATGGCCACCAGCAGGAATTTGTGCTGGGAATTCTCTTTCCTCCTGGAGACCTAAGGCTGGGGCTCATGGGGAGGAAAAATCCACCTTGGTCCTCTCCATGTCCTTCACCACTGTGCTAAAGATCCTGGAAAAAAACACCTTTGGATCCATTATGGAATATCCTGGGTTGGAATGGTACCTCTGGTTTGGAGCTTTCCTGTTCTGTTTTGGTGTGCAGCTTTTAGCTTTATATTCAGTGTTACTGGGATCTTCTCACAGGGTGGTGGAGACAAAACAATCCCATTCCAGCTGGAGACTTGAGGACAATCCCTTCAAACTTCAGGCCCAAAGCATAAACAATGTGAGAAGAGGAGGGCGGGCAAGCAAGCAAGGAGGAGGAAACTTCATAATCAGAAGCTATTAATTGGGCAGTTAACTCCTGTATGCAAATGGACTAAAACTTATAAAAATGGGAGATCTCGTGACCAAGGCCTCTCTTGTTTCCATCTTGGAGCCACCTGGGCAGAGCCAGGACTGTGGCTCTGGTGGTGCCAGGGTGGCCTTTGAAGGCACCTCAATAAAAATCCACTTTATTCCTCTGAACTCCATTCAGCCTCTGTTCCAGCTCCCTAAGGCATCAGGAAGAGCTCACAAAGACTCGAACTCCCAAGCCTGCACAGGAGTTGGGATGATTTTCCAGAGAATTTTATGCTGGCTCTGGTATTTCCTTGTCCTCATCAAGGCAGGAGGAAAACGGGGCTGTGCCCAGCTGGATTGGAGCCTGAGCCTCTGGAAGTGGTGATTAATGAATCCAGCATCTGGGGACATCCATGGGCCGGGAGCTGATGCTGATCCATAAAATTCTGCGTGAAGGGAAGTTCCCAAGGGACAGCAGTGACGCTGGATTGGCTGAGTCAGCAGGGCTCGGGTCAGAGCATTGCTCAGGAATGTGACACTGGAACAGTCACCGCAGCCAGAGGAACAGCGGACACGGCACGGGGGGATGCGGATGCAGGATAAGGAACTCTCTCCATTTATAACAACCGGGAACAACACCCCGGGGTACCGAAGGATGGGG
Source organism: Zonotrichia albicollis (assembly GCF_047830755.1). Lineage (NCBI taxonomy): Eukaryota > Metazoa > Chordata > Aves > Passeriformes > Passerellidae > Zonotrichia > Zonotrichia albicollis. The sequence continues at coordinate 7,103,480 of NC_133845.1, read as the reverse complement.
AATCCTGATGGTCCTCACGGCAGCCGGGGCACTCCCGAGCCGATCTCCGAGCTCGGAGGAGATGGAAACTGAAGCGGGGACAGCCCCGGGCCAGCGCCCAGCCCGCTCCATCCATCCATCCATCCATCCATCCATCCATCCATCCATCCATCCATCCATCCATCCATCCATCCATCCATCCATCCCCGCAGCGCCGATCTCCAGGCGGGACTCGCTGGTCCCGGCGCGGCTTCTCCATCGCAGCGGGAGCGCCGGGGCTCCTGCTCGGCTGTCCCGGGAAAATCAACATCCAGCGGCTCCTTTTTGCTCCTTTCTGCTCCTTTCCGCTCCTTTCCTTTCCGGCGGCTCTGCTGGGGGAGCAGCCAAGCCCCAGAGGGGTGAAGGTGCCGCAGCTCTTGGGGTTTTTCCCTCCTTGCAGAACCCAGGGACGCCGCAGGTTCCTCTCCCCGCAGCCCGAATCGCGCATCCCGCAGGGATTGCAGCCTGAGGAGCGCTCCTGCTAAAAAAACGCATTAAAAGCGCCAATTAACGGCCCCGCGTTAATTATTAACCCCATTAACCGCCCCCTGCTCCCCCAGAGGAAGCCCGGGGGGCACACGGAGCAAATGTGCCCCTCCCGATGTCCCTGCCCTGTCCCCAACCCTCATTTCCCCAAGGTCCCCATGTCACCAGCGGCTGCAGTGAGATTTGGGATGGGGATGTGGAGACTGGGAGGGAACCGGAGCTTTTCCCATGGAAAAACCATCACAGCCACAGCTCTGCTCCCACAAAACCCATCCCCTTTGCAGCATCCAGCAACCACACTTCTAATAAAAAACCAGGTGAATTTGAAATCATAGAATATAATGTTATAGATAAACATTATATAAATTATATAATAAAAACATGGGTATTTGGAATCATAGAATATAATATTATAGATAAATATTATATAAATTATATAATTAAAAAGGGTATTTGGAATAATAGAATATAATATTATAAATATTATAGAAAAATATATAATAAAAATGGGAATCTGGAATCATAGAATATAATATTATAGATAAATATTATATAAATTATATAATAAAAAAATGGAAATTTGGAATCATAGAATATAATCATGATATGTGATTCTGTGATATCCTATAATATTATAGCAAATCACAGAATCACAGAATCACAAGGTTGGAAGAGACCTTAAAGATATAATTATTAATAGAATATAGAATATAGAATAGAATAGAATAGAATAGAATAGAATAGAATAGAATAGAATAGAATAGAATGGAATTACTCAGGTTGCAATTCAGGCTGCTCCAAGACCTTTGAGTCCAATCATTTTGTGGAAACATGCAATGATTGAGCTTCATGATAGAATTGAGCTGGGAGGAAGGGGTTTGCTGGGAGTGATGTCTTTCCCAGTCTGTGTGGGGAATTGCACCTGGAGGAGGATTTTTCTGGTCTGTTGGCTGCTGTGAGGCTGCTCAGGTGTGGGATTGAACAGAGCCAGAGCAGGCAGAAGGGTTTTCCCAGACTCCAGCATGTGATTATCCAGGGATGCACACATGCAGCAGTGCAGGGGAGCAGGAGGCACCGTGTCCTGAGGGATCCCTGTGGGATGGAGACGCATTCTGGGCTGGAATCCTGAGCTGCTGCTCCAAGGGGAGACCAGTGAGAAAAAGGGACATCTTCAGGTTGGTGTCTTCAATTGAGACATTGAAACTGGTGTTTGAGGGACACTGAGATGGAAACAGGAACAGGAATTGCTGAATGCTGAAGTATGGGAAGGGCTCTGGAAATCCCTGAGAACCCAGGGAGGTGGAAGGAGGCAATGGAGGAGGAGGAGGATGAATTTAAGGGGACCAAGCAGAGGGATGCAGAGGGAAGGGAGAAGAAGAAGGATGGGGTGCTGAGCAGCAGGGGATGAGCTTGGCTCCTCCTGGGTGATGATTTCTGGATGATCTTCATGATCCCTCCCAAGCCAAACTATCCTGTGATTCCCTGTGGGGTGAGCACACCCTTGGACACATCGCGCTGCTGGGTCTGGGCACAGAGAGCACATCACAGCAGGCAAAGGGATTTGGGCTGCTGGGAGCCACTGAAACACCTTTAGTGCCCATTCTCCTCTCCAGAACAGAGATTTGGGGCTGCTGGGAGGTGCTGGGACACCTTTGGAGCCCATTCCCCCTCCCAAAAAGAGATTTGGGGCTGCTGGAAGGCACTGGGACACCTTTAGTACTTATTACCCTTCCAGAACAGAGATTCAGGGCTGCTTGGAGGCATTGGGACACTTTTGGCACCCACTCTCTGTCCAGAACTGAGATTTGGGGCTGCTGGGAGGCACTGGGACACCTTTAGTGCCCATTCCCTGTCCATAATGGGAATTTAGGGCTGCTGGGAGGCACTGGGTCACCTTTGGAGCCCATTCCCCTGCCGGGCTGGCCGTGCTGCCGTGGGATGCCGGGGTTGCCTGTCGCAGTCAGCACTTTCCGCTGTTTGCTTTCCTCCCCCGGCTCCCTCCCGCCGAGCCCCGGCCTCTGAACCTCGTCCAACAGCAACTTCGGTCTCTTCCAGCGCCTTTCCCCGCTGCCGGCAGCGCGGCCGCCCCCTGGCCCGGCTTGAAAGGCGCTCCCACAATGAGCCTTTGTGCCAGGCTGCTCCCGAGGGCAGCAATTCGGGACTGAGGGACACAGACAAACAGCCTGAGCCGGAGGGCATGGTGGGCAGCCCGGGCCAGGGCTGCTGCCTCGAATTCTGCATCCCAGGGGAAGGGATGCTCCCCAAAATGTGGCATCCCTGGAAAGAGGATTGTTCCCAAAAGTCCCTGGGATGCTCCCCAGAATTTTGCACCCCTGGGGAAGGGATGCTCCCCAAACTGTGGCATCCCTGGAAACCCAAGAATCAATGGGATGCTCCCCGGGATGTTGCACTCCTGGGGTAGGGATGCTCCCCAAAATGTGGCAACCCTGGAAAGAGAATGGTTCCCAAGAGTCCTGGGGATGCTCCTCAGAATTCTGCATCCCTGGAGTAGGGATGATTCCCAAAGTGTGGCATTTTTGGGGTAGGGATGATCCGCAAAGTGTGGCATCCTTGGAAAGAGAATTGTTCCGAAGAGTCCCTGAGCTGCTCCCCAGAATTCTGCATCCCTGGGAAGGGAAGCTCCCCAAAGTGTGGCATCCCTGGGAACCCAAGCGTTGGTGGAATGGTCCCCAGAATTCTGCACCCGTGGGTGCTCCCCAAAGTGTGGCATCCCTGGAAAGAGAATTGTTCCCAAAAGTCCCTGGGATGCTCCCCAGAATTCTGCACCCCTGGGGTAGGGATGCTCCCCAGGATGCTGCATCACTGCACAAAGGATGGTCCCCAAAATGCTCACCAAGAATCCCTGCACAGGGCTGTTCCCCAGAGTTCCCCATCCATCAAAGAATGATGGATGCATCCTAAAATTCTTCCTAAAATGCTGCATCCTTGGGGTGGGGGTACTCCCCAAACTGCTGCATCCCTGGGGTGAAAATGCTCCCCAAAGGTTTGCATCCCTGGAGTCAGGATACTCCCACTGCTGATGTATCCCTGGGCAAGGACACTCCCCAAAATCCCGCATCTCTGGGCTTGGGACACTCCCCAGAATCCTGCTTCTCTGTGGCTGGGATACTCCCCAAAATCCTGCACCTATCAAAGAAGGATGCTCCCTAAAACCTTCATCCCTGAAGTGAAGGTACTCCCCAAAATTCTGCATCCCTGGGTTAGGGTTGCTTCCTGAGATGTTGCACCCCTGGGTGAGAATACTCCCCAAAATTCTGTATCCCTGGGGTGAGGATGCTCCCAAGATGCTGAACCCCCCTCGTGCCTTCAGCATCATTTTGGGAAGGGAGGAGAACACTCCCAGCCTGGTCCTGCTGAACTGAGCTCATCTTTTCCTTCAGGCAGGGCTACCTTTCCATGGGGTAAATTTCCCAATTCCCCATTCCCTGAGCTTGTCTCGCCCTTGATGGACCCAGCAGAGCCTCTCCCTCCTGCTCCATGCTCATTCCTCGACTGCCTCCCCACTTTCCCTCTCCTCCATCTCTCCTCCATCCCAACCTCCCCTCCCTCCTCCGGGGCTCCTCCCTGGCTTCCTCCGACCCCTCCTGCCGCTCCAGCCCCGGCACGGCGGGAAAAGCCCGGCAGGAGCGGTGCCGTGGATTTCAGCCCCCATTAATGACATTTCCCAGCTGGAGAGCTCAGGGTTTGAGCTGTGAGCAGCCCTTGCAAGGGGTTCTGTGTTCCCAAACACCTCCCAAAGCTTCCCTAGGAACATGGGGAACATCAACATGGAGGATCTAAAGTTAACCTGGGACATTTTGGACTTTAATGATGTGCAATAGTTCTGCAGAGCCCCATCCAGCTGGATCCCTCCTGCTCCTATGGGGTCAGGACTCTGGCAAAGGGGTTGGTGACAGTGGCAGCACCTTGGGGACAGTAAAGGAGGCCCCATGTCCCCATCCTATGCCCCAAACTGGGGATAAGGTGACCCTTTGGGGCCTGACTGAAGGTGGTTGCAGCATCTGCTCCCAGTTCCCTGCCAGCTCCTCTTTCCAAACCCCTCCAAGCTCTTCCCTTCAGCACTGCCCAGTCTGGCCAAGTGGAAATTCCTCCTTGGAGAAGAACTCCCCATAAATCACTGGGATCTGCATCACCATGCTGGGTTTTCATCACAAAATCCCCCAAAAAATAGCAAATGGGGGAAATCTCACTCTCAGCACACAGCTGGCACAGCCCTGATTTGGCTTTTCCCTCCTCCATGAAACCCAGCCCTGTCCCAGTGCTGGCACAGGGTGAGATGGGTGTTTATTTTTCTCTTTCCCCTTTTCTGGATCCAGGGGTTGCTCCTGTGAGGTCCCACTTTCATGGCAGAGCCAATTCCTGATGATAAAAATAGAAGGCAGAGGCTTCCTGCCAGCAAGGGAAAGAGGAGAAAGGGGAAGAAATGCCAAATAAATGAATAAACGTGACAGAGTGGCACTCACAGAGCTGCAGGAGGATTCGAGGATCCAAGAAACTTCTGGCTGGGTGGGATCAACACAGGAAAAGGGATCAAATGGAGAGATTTTGTCACCATCCTTTTGTGTCACCACACAGGAGAAAACCCCTTTGCTGGTGTGCAGCAATGGATTTATTCCCTTCAGAGTGAATCCAAACCCTCCAGCCCCTTCCCAGCTGCATTTGGAAATCTCTTCCACTGCTGACCTGTTCAAGGGCTGTGCCAAGTGTTGGTCTGGGATCTGCCAAAGTGTTTGGATCCCTCAGTGCCCGCCCAGCCTGCTGTGGGTTCTGTGGGGTGCCAGAGGCTCCCCCAGGGCCCCTGGTACCCCCAGCACCCAGGGGTGCCTTTCCAAGGGCTGGTGGAGATGTGGGAGCCCCTGTTTGGTGCTGCCCTCGGGTTTGCAGGGTTTTGGGAAGATGTGTCATGGGTTCCTTGAGAGGAAGGGACCTTAAAGCTCATCCCATTCCTCCCCCTGCCATGGGCAGGGACTTCCAGGGGTTTAGTGTGTACATTAAATTGTGTAATTTATTACATAAATATAATTGAAATATTTAAATTTAAATTAAAAATTAAAAATAATTATTAATACTATTAATTTATTAATTTATTATTAATGATACTATTATCTATCCCATTATCCCAGGTTCTCCAACCCCCTCCAGCCCGGCCTTGCCCACTTCCAGGAGTTTAATGTGCACACATCCTTATCTCCCCAGTAAAACAGGGATAATAACCAAAAAATAGTGCCTGGTCTCACAGCTCTGCCAATATAATTGTGATTTTGGCGTGAAAACCAGGGGATGTGAACTGGGAGCAGCAGGAGCATCCCAGAACTGGGACAGCTTTTGGGCTCCAACTGCACCAATATTTACAGCCCAAGTGGAAGAGCTGCAAAATTGGCAGCAGTTCAGGAGTGAATGAGGAAAATTATTGGAATGAGGCTCTGGGAGCTCCATTTCTCTCCCTCTGTGTTGGGAAGGATTTGTCCAGGTCACAGGCTCCCTTCCTTCATGGGGAAAGGAAATGTGGCCATGAAGGGTGGGGAGGCAAAAACTGATCAGTGAGCAAATACAGAGTGGGCAATGAGGAACAGACAGAGAGTGCAATCAGGAAGGTGTTAATTGGTGAGGTTCATTAAGCTCTGGAAGGGTTTGCTCAGGAATGCTGTGGCTTATTTGGAGCCTGGGGCTCATTTTTGCTCCTCATCCCCCAAACAAGTTCTGCAGCTCAAAGAAATCATTCCTTGCAGTAGGACACAGCAGCTCCTTGCAGAGATCCCATCTGGATACCAAGGCTGAGGTGCTGACAACAAATCTGGGATTTTCACACAGGTTTTGGGAGAGTTTCTGCAACTGAACCTTATTTTGAGTTGGAAATGTACCTCACTGCCAATGGCAAATCAATCCTGGAGTGCTGTGTGAGACTGAGTGTCCAGCATCAGAAGTGGAGCTGCTGGAGTCAGTCCAGAGAGGCCCCAGAGCTGCTCCAGGGCTGGAGCCCCTCTGCCATGGAGCCAGGCTGGGAGAGCTGGGGGTGCTCACCTGGAGAGGAGAAGCTCCAGGGAGAGCTCAGAGCCCCTGCCAGGGCCTGAAGGGGCTCCAGGAGAGCTGGAGAGGGACTGGGGACAAGGGATGGAGGGACAGGACACAGGGAATGGCTCCCACTGCCAGAGGCAGCGATGGATGGGATATTGGGAATTGGGAATTGTTCCCTGTGAGGGTGGGCAGGCCCTGGCACAGGGTGCCCAGAGCAGCTGTGGCTGCCCCTGGATCCCTGGCAGTGCCCAAGGCCAGGCTGGACAGGGCTGGAGCAGCCTGGGACAGTGGAAGGTCCCACTGGAATGAGCTGAGCTTTAGGGTCCCTTCCAACCAAACCACTCTGATCCATTCCCACAATCCCTCCCTAATCCCAGGATTACCACCTTGTAGCAGTAGCAAAATGGGATTTTGCAGGTTCCCCTTCCCAATCACCTCATGCTGCCCCAACCCAACCCAAAGCTGGTGCCCATCTCCAGAACCTCCCAACGTGAACCCAGAATTCCCGTCACAAGCAGCCAGGCCAGGAAGAGCTGGATCCGCCTTTGCCTGGTCATGGTGAATCATCCATGGTGGGGCTGTGCCAGCTGCTTGCTCAGCCACCAGCAAGGAGAGAAAAACTCCAGACAAACACAACAACTCAACAAAAATCTGTCTGCAGTTCCTCTCAGGAAGAGCCACTCTGTGCACACAGGAAAACTCGACGCTCTTTCTGTAGGAGCATTCCTGGTATCAGCCCAGGAATCTGTGCAGCCCTTCTTGAGAAAATCAGCAACCAGGAATGTGCAATTCTTACTGGGATGATTTATGGAAATGACAAACAGAAACAGGACAAATCCAGGTTTGGTGTGTGGATTTAGAAATCCCAGCAGCTGCAGTGCTGGATTCCCCCTCTGTGAGCTTTGGGATTGTGGGAGAGGGGGAAACGAGCACAGGTGGCTCCCAGGGGTGGCACATTTATTGAAATTGGTTTAATAAACAATTTGAGTTGTGATTCGAACTTGTTTAACCACACATGAAAAGCTGAGAGGAATCACTTGGGGGTGGTTTGTGCCTGCCCAGGCTTTGCAGAGATCTGCAGGTGGGCATCCCTCCCCAGTGTGGAGATGGAGATGATCCCTTGGAGACAGGGGCTGGATTAGCTCAGGGATCTGCCTGCAAGAAGAATTTGAAGGATCTCACCCCAAATTGTCCTCCAGAGCTGTGTGTTGGGATGAGCCACATCCCTCCCTTTGGAGAGCCCATCCCTCCCTCTGGACCACCCATCTCCCTCTGGAGAGCCCATCCCTCCCGGTCTCCCAGCCCTGCTGATAATTTTCTCAGACATTCCTTCTCAGCCCTAGAGCTCCTCGTCTGGGGTTGCTGTGACTCCAGAAATAAACACAGGAGGTTCTGCTGGGGGATAAAAATGCTGTGTGGTTTTCCCTGCCCGACTTTTGTGTGCTCAGCTTCCAGATGCTCCAGAAGGGTTGGCGCTGGGAGAGCAGTGGGGACAGGGCCTGGGAAAAGCAGGGTTAAAGGCAGCCAGTGGGGTCCCAGAATTTAATGCTTGATGTTAGGAGCAGGAGATGATGGAGCTGTGGAGAGGGAGAGTGGGCTTGGCAATGTGAAGGTGCTATAGGAAGGAATTTTGGTATTCCATGCACTTTCCTTGTGGATGATGAAGATTTTTCTGCAAAGGTGGATTTGTTCCAGAAGCACCAAATCAGGATCACAGAATCACAGAATCACAGAATCACAGAATCACAGAATAATGAGGTTGGAAGAGCCCTCTAAGATCGAGTCCAGCCTCTGCCCCAACACCTCCACTAGACTGTAGCAGCAAGAGCCATGTCCAGTCCGTTTTAAACACATCCAGAGATGGTGATTCTACCACCTCCCTGGGAAGAGCATTACTGTGTCACAGACATCTTTCATGAAAAATCCTTTCCTTAGGATTTTTCCTCTTGAGAAGCTGAGAGGCCTCAGGAACAAAATGGAAACAATGGTTATCTGCTGCTGTGGAATGCAACAGATGGATCTATGATTGGTCTCTTGTGGTTGTTTCTAATTAATGGCCAATCACAGTCCAGCTGGCTCAGACTCTCTGTCTGAGACACAAGCCTTTGTTATCATTCTTTCTTTTTCTATTCTTAGCTAGCCTTCTGATGAAATCCTTTCTTCTATTCATTTAGTATAGTTTTAATGTAATATATATCATAAATAATAAATCAAGCCTTCTGAAACATGGAATCAGATCCTCGTCTCTTCCCTCATCCTAAGACCCCTGTGAACACTGTCACATTCCAGTACTTCATTATTCTTTCAGTGAATTTTTTTTCCTAATATCCAACCCATCCCTTCCCTGAAGTAGCTTGAGACTCTGTCACATCCTGAGGAGACCAGAAGTGCTGACAAACATGAGTTACATTTGTCTTCCCTGTTTTCCTAACAAAACACTGGGAGTTGTTGGAGACAGCTCAGTTCCTGGTTCTTTCCTTGTCATGCTCTAGTGACATAGACAGGCCCAACCCTGGCATGTCCTGGTCTGTGCTGGACAAACCCTGTCCAGGAGCTCCATCTCACCCATGTGCAGCCACCAAAACCACCAGCATGGTCTCTGACTGGATCCTGAAGCCACAGCACTGGGATGGGATGGGATGGGATGGGATGGGATGGGATGGGATGGGATGGGATGGGATGGGATGGGATGGGATGGGATGGATCCTGGGGGACTCCAGATGAGGAGTCCTGTGGTGTCTTCCTAGGGATGGAATCTCAGCCTCCAGCAGATGCTGTTTTGGGAACATCCCTCGGAAAACCAGCCAGGGAGGAGACCAAGAGATCTCCTTGGGGAAAGCAAAGCCTGGAGTAGGAAGGCTGGGGCCCAATGAATGGGAGTCCAGCACAGGGCCTCTGAGCTGGGAAAATCCCAGCTTGCAAGCAGGGCTAACCCAATCCAGATTTCCATAGGAAATAACTCCAGGACACTTCCACCACAAACTATGCACTGCTGCTGCTGCTTGGATGAGTCCCTACAGCGTCAGCTGAGCTATTTTTTCCCCATCCTCCCTTCCAAGCATTGTTCAAGGCCGCAGCCAGCTGAGTGCCCTGGGAGAGAACTTTCCCAGCACTTTCCCTGTCCCGGGAAGGACACGGTGGGAAGCAGACAGAGGTCTCGCCGAAGGCAGCGGGAAGCACACGGGCGTGTGGGGATATTCAGGAATGTGGTTCTGAGGAGGGAATGCCAGCTCCTCATCCCCATCAGCAGAGGGACAAAGCTGGGATCCCTTTGGTTGCTCAGCTCTGCACACGAAGTGTGGGCTGGGCTGGGAAGCCAAAGCCTGGCTTGGGAGAGACAATATCCATGTGCATTCCAGGAAGGAGGATGAGCATGAGGGACTGTGACCTCCAGCAGGGCTGAACAGGCCAAGGCAGCCCCAGCTTGTTCTCCTGTTGCCAGCCGGATGCTGGGAGCTGTGGAATGTGTGCCCCGGAGTGCCATGGCTCTGGCAGCTCCTTGGAGAATTGAGCTAACACACAAAAGGAAAGCCTGAAAAAATTCTTCCTAGAAAAGGCAATAATCCCTCAAGACAATTCTCCAGGTAATGAATGGGATTCCTGATAAACTCTTTGTAAAAATGTCTGCCTTCCATAGAAATTCTGGGATTGGCATTACAAAAGAGGGGAAGGAATCAGCACAGAAACACAAATTGTGTGGGAGTAGAGGGGAAGAGTTTGGCTTTGAGCTGAAAAAATCAATTTTCTGGGAGTGGAGAGACATCAAATGAAATCAAAACATGTTTTGATCAGCTCTCTAAAAAATTTCAGGATCTTTTTCTCCCAAAGGAGTCTGTAACGCAAGAAGCTTTAGGAGCATGGGAAGAGGCACCCAGAGGGAGGGAAGGATGGATGGAAAAATGGATGGAAGGATGGATGATGGATGGATGGATGGATGGATGGATGGATGGATGGATGGATGGATGATGGATGGATGATGGATGGATGGATGGATGGATGGATGGATGGATGGATGGATGATGGATGGAGAAGGGATGGATGGATGATGGATGGATGGATGGATGGATGGATGGATGGATGGATGGATGGATGATGGATGGATGGATGGATGGATGGATGGATGGATGGATGGAGAAGGGATGGATGGATGATGGATGGATGGATGGATGGATGGATGGATGGATGGATGGATGATGGATGGATGGATGGATGATGGATGGATGATGGATGGATGGATGGATGGATGGATGGATGGATGATGGATGGATGGATGGATGGATGATGGATGGATGGATGGATGGAAGGATGGATGATGGATGGATGGATGGATGGATGGATGGATGGATGGATGGAAGGATGGATGATGGATGGATGGATGGATGGATGGATGGATGGATGGATGGAGAAGGGATGGATGGATGGATGGATGGAGAAGGGATGGATGGATGGATGGATGGATGGATGGATGGATGATGGATGGATGATGGATGGATGGATGGATGGATGGATGGATGGATGATGGATGGATGGATCCATCTCTCTGGGAAGAGGGAGGTGACCCAGCCAACCTGATGAGGTTTTGTGCTGCAGGGCGCTGCCACTGATGTATCCCCAATAATTTGGTGTCCATCCAAGGCTTTGGAGACACCTGAGAGAGACAGAATGGAAGGATCCATCTGTCTGGGCAGGGACAGGAGATCCAACAAACCTGACCAGGTCTTGCTGGAGCAGGGCAAGGCCTTCAACAAACCCCAAATAATCCCTGCACTTCCATGGCCACCTTGTTTTTCTAGACAAAGAGCAGTCCTGTTTCCAGGAGCTGCCAACAGGGCAATCCCATGGGATTTGAAGGCATTTTGGGGTTTTCCCCGCAGGTCCAGGCTGACTGGGGTGAGGGCAGCAGGAATGAACTCCCTGAGCCCCCCTTGGCCCCTCAGCTGCAGCTGCCTTGGCCTGGAGCCCAGGAAAGGATTTATAGGGACAAGAGCAAAGGATAAATTTCACCTCTGGATCACTGACAGCTGGAGCTACCTGGAAGAGAGAACTTCCTTTTTAATGTGCTGTTATTGGAACATCTGCTGGAGAAGGAGTTTGGGGAGCCTGGGCATTTCCTCCTGGGGCTGATCCAATGAATCCAGCATTGGGAAAACCATGAGCACAAGCAGGGTAACTGTGGGGGTGCCTCTAAGGTGCCTTTAGCAAGGGTGGTGGAGAGTTCAGCCTTCCCAGGGAAGATTTGGCGAGGATTGTCCAGCATTGCTTTCATCCCAGCTTTCCTGATTCCTCCTGAAATCCCCCATCCCCCAGGATTTGGGAGCAGCCAGCTGTGGTCTGTGGGAACGAAGGAAAGCAAATGAAAGTACAAGGAATGAAGTTGTATTTAGTGATGCTTTTCCCAGGAAGAGATTGAAGTTAGCTGGGAATGGCTGGGGGTGAAGAAGAGGCTGGTCCTGGTGGAGGCTTCCTGGATTTTCCAGGATTTATGGGCACACAGGGAAGAAGGAAAATGCTCTGATCCACTTTGCCATCACAAACCTATCACCACCAGGCCTCCCCATTTCCCAGCAGTGGCTTTCCCATAGAAGAACCCAGGATCTGAGCAGGGAGAAATCCTCAGCAGAGAGAAGGAAAACTGGGATCTGAGCAGGGAGAAATCCTCAGCAGAGAGAAGGCAAAATGGGAATCTGAGCATGGAGAAATCCTCAGCAGGGAGCAGGGAAACTGGGATCTGAGCCTGGAGTAATCCATGAGAGCAGGGAAAATTGGGATCTGAGCAGGGAGAATTCCTCAGCAGAGAGCAGGGAAACTGGGATCTGTGCAGGGAGAAATCCTCAGCAGAGAGCAGGGAAACTGGGATCTGAATCCATGAGAACAGGGGAAACTGGGATCTGAGCAGGGAGAAATCCTCAGCAGAGAGGAGGGAAAATGGGAATCTGAGCAGAGAGAAATCCTCAGCAGAGAGGAGGGAAAACTCGGATCTGAGCAGGGAGAATTCCTCAACAGAGAGAGGGGAAAACTGGGATCTGAGCAGGGAGAATTCCTCAACAGAGAGAGGGGAAAACTGGGATCTGAGCAGGGAGAATTCCTCAACAGAGAGAGGGGAAAACTGGGATCTGAGCAGGGAGAAATCCTCAGCAGAGAACAGGGAAAATGGAAATCAGAGCAGGAAGAAATCCTCAGCAAAGAGCAGGGGAAACTGGGATCTGAGCAGGGAGAAATCCTCAGCAGAGAGCAGGGAAAACTGGGATCTGAATCCATGAGAACAGGGGAAACTGGGATCTGAGCAGGGAGAATTCCTCATCAGAGAGCAGGGAAAGCAGGGGTGCCCCAACAGCTCTGGGGGTGCCCTGCCCTGCTCCCATCCTCCTGCAGAGCAGCTCCCAAGCTCCTGCTGGAAACATGACCCTGGCTGCCCTACAGGACTGAAGGGGCTCACCAGAGCTGGTACCAAAATTCCCCAAATCCCTGAGCAGCGTGGAAGGCTCGGGATGTGAGCGTGGTCCCTGGCATTAATCACTGTAATGGAAACCAGAGCTGGCTCTGGGCCCATGCAGTCCAGGCAGCCCCTGCTGAGGCGTTGGGAAATTCACAGGCTGAGAACGGGCAGCAGGAGAAATTCCAGGCAGGGCTTTGATTTTTTTTTTTTTTTTTTTTATAAATTAAGTGGAATTTCAAAATTGGATAAACATAAAGGGAGTAAAAATAAAAACAGCAACAGCAAAATCGTCAGCGAGCTGCTGGGCCTGAAACTCCCTCCTCTTCCTCCTCTCCCACTCTTTTCACCTCCCTGGATTCCAATTCCCACTCCCTGCACAAAGTTCAGTTGGGATGGTGGGAGCAGGGAGGAAGGACTATGGGGAAGAGAAAAGGACAGGAGGGCCAGGGCTGGGAGAAACCTGGGACAGGGGAAGGAGTCCCTGCCCATGGGACTGGAGAAGCTTTAAGGTCCCTTCCCACCCAAACCATTCTGGAATTCCTTGATTCCATGAAAAGCCTCCTCTGATCCACCTGAGGAGGGATTTCATGGCCTGGGGACCAAGGGACCATCCTACAAGCCCTCAGTGACTCACACTAGGATTTATGGCTGGGCTTGGTCACCTTAGAGGTCTTTTCCAACCAAAGTAATTCCACGATTCTGTGATTTCAGGTGCTGCTGCTGGGCAATAAACATCTCATCCCAACCCTTTGGTCAGGAGAAGCAGAGATATCATCCAGGGTGACAGGATTGGGTCTAAACCCTGGCTTCTGACCCTTCTCCATCCCTGGCCCTCACATTTGGATTTTTCCACTTCTCCAGCTGTGTCAGGGGGGATGAGCTCAGGTAAAGATTGCTGCAAGTGAATGGATCACAGGAAAACTTAGGAGAGAAGGATTCTTGAAACACTTAATGAAGCTTGACTTAGTTATCTCCTCTCCCCACTCTCTAGGAATTGGTTGGAAGATGATGGGGAGAGAAATCTCTCCAGAATTTTATTGGGTGATGCCAAAACGTGAAAGAATTTTTTTCAAATCAGTGTCCAGAATCATTTGGAGTCACTGGGATGTTTTGGAGCATCAGGGCATGACATCCAAACAAAGAAAATTGCAATCAGGGAAAAAATCCACTCCAGCTCCCCCATCCTCCCTCCTGCAGCTTTTTCCCACCAGAAGAAACTTGGATGTTTTATAAAACTGTTTAATAATGTGATGACAATCCCAGCCCCTGCTGCAGCCTCAGGCTGATCCCTGGGGGATTCTGAGCTCCAACCAGCTCCAAAAGCCCTGGTCCTTCCTCCTGGAGGAGATTTCTCTCCAGTCGAGTTTTCCATAGAAGAGAGGGGGAATTTTCCCTATTTTTTGCATTCCTGCTGCTGGGATATCACACGAGGGGGTGGCACATGGAAATGTCACTTTAAACACTGGAATTTTTGTTAAACTCATCTGGGCAGCAAGTTTTAGCATGTTCCAAAGATAAAGAGGGAAACTGAGGCACACAGTGCTGTATTTCCAGTGGTGCTCCTGGGGAAAAAGGCAAGAGGGATTGCCCCTCCTTTTTATTTTTGTTATCACCTTTTCTTTTCCAAGAATACAACAAAAAGAGGCTGAAAATCTTCTGTTTAATCAGAGCTTCATTCTTGAAGCTGGCCTGAAAGCAGAACTTGGTGTGTTTGCCTTATCCCAGCACCCAGAGCCTCCCCAGAGTCGGGGCTGGGTTTATCTGGGATCTGACAGAAACGTGGGGCAAAGCCCAGGAGCTTCTGCCCATGCATGGCAGCGCTGAAAGGCTCCTCCATCCCAGATGGATGCAATTAGGGGCAGGCAGCAGAGAAAATATTCCACAGGTGCTGTGGGACCTTCATGGAAACTTCAGATGCTGCTTTTCCCAGAGCTCCCCATCCCAATGTCCTGAATTATGGCTGTTTTCCCATGTGTGCATCCCAGCCTGGGTTAGGAAACACTTGGATGGTGCTGGAGGAGATTTTTATCTTTTTTCCCCTTCTATCTTCTGCTGCTTTTCCCCATTTTATGCCCAGCTCCCCCCCCCAAAAAGGTTTTCTTAGATTCCCCTCGGTTTTCACAGGTTTGATCCCAGATGTGCAGCCAAGCACCTCCCTCACTACGCTGAATTCCTTTCTCTGGCACCTCTCTCTCCTCATAACTTTGAAATGAGCCCTTTTTCTTTCCCAGTTATCCTACATGGATAAAAAATGCCAAGTTTTTGCAAGGAAAGCACCACAGGGAGGCTCTGGTCACTGCTGGCCGTGAGAACTGGGGCTTTCAGGAGGCAGTTTTTGACTGGTTTGTTTGATTTATTTTCCTTCAGTGGATGCAAAGTGAGTGGGGCAGCCTTGCTCCATGTGGAGAGCATCCCACGTGTCCATGGGCAGCAGCTTTGATTTTGGCCAGGGTTGTGTGAAAACTTGCATGAAATTCCCTGTCCCGTTCCCAGGACATGAAGGGGAGGGCAAAATCCAACCCTGCTCTGTTTCCCCACCTTAAAAATGATACCAATCATAACTTCTCAATGTTTTTTGGTTTTTTTTTTTTTTGGCAGAAGGGATCCCCATGTTTAGATCCAGGGCTCAGAGCTGAACAGCACCATGGAAAGAATGGAAGGATGGAGAAAAAAACACAAAAAAAAGTGGGGATGGTTTTTTTTCATGGCCATGCAAACAGCCCAGCAAATTCTCAATTTTTGCAGGGGCAGGAGGAACCAGTTTTTGTCCCTCCCAGTGTTTTTAGCAGCTCTCTGCAGTCACTGGGCCCTGTGTCCTGGTGAGGACACTGGTGACAATGCCCCGTGCCCAGGGTCACCTCCTGAGGGCAGGGCCACACTGGGAGCTCTGTTTGCCATCTGCTCCTGCTCTCTGTGCCCTCGGGGTCAGCAGCACTGCTCCCCTTTCACCCAGGAACAGGGACAGCAGCAGCCTCCCCTCCATTCCCCACGAGGAGCTCTGGGGTCAGGATGGGCTCCAGCCCTCATGGAAGGTCACACATTTGGTGCCCTTTGACCCTTTGATCCCAAAAAGAGCAGCTCTGCCCATCAGGGAGGCATCACCACTCCAGTGCATGGCTGAGCCTCATGGAATCCACCCTTCCTCCAGGAATTTGGGGTCCAGCAGCCAAATTTATGCTGAGTGTGGAGATGCTGGGCTGCAGCACAAGATCAGTCCTGTAGAAGCCTCCAGAGAATCTCCACAGCAGCTTCCAGAAGCCTGTAGGGAACCCTGTGACTCTTCCCTTTTAAATGGAGGGTTTGGTTCCTATTCAAAGTGATCAGCTCTCCTCTTCCCAATAAAATGGCTGAGAGGTGATGGAATCTGGTCCTCAAAGGAGCTGTGGGGATGGAGATTCAGCAGCAGCAGCAAAGTTTGGTGCCCTTTGACCCTTTGATCCCAAAAAGAGCAGCTCTGCCCATCAGGGAGGCATCACCACTCCAGTGCATGGCTGAGCCTCATGGAATCCACCCTTCCTCCAGGAATTTGGGGTCCAGCAGCCAAATTCATGCTGAGTGTGGAGTTGCTGGGCTGCAGCACAAGATCAGCCCCATAGAAACCACCAGGGAGTCTCCACAGCAGCTTCCAGAAGCCTGTAGGGAACCCTCACTCTTCACTGCTAAATGGAGGGTTTGGTTCCTAGCCAAAGTGATCAGCCCTCCTCATTTCAATAAAATGGCTGAGGAGTGATTGCATCTGGTCCTCAAAGATGTAAAGATGTAAAGCCCAAAGGGATTTGGGCTGGAGATTCAGCAGCAGCAAAGTTCATGGCCTAGGAGCTTTGGGGTTTTTACATGAAACCACCCCAAAGTGTCAGGAAAATGTTTTCCCTCCCATGCATTGTGTGTATTTCACCTCCTGCCTTATTGAGCACCCCCAGGTGAGGACAGTCAGGTCCCTGTGGGCACCTCCAGGCTGGGGCAGGAGGATGGAGCATCCCTGGGAAATCCAGCACGTGGTTTTAATTCTCCTCCTGCTCCGGAGAGAAAGGAAGCCCAGGAGATTTATGGGCTCCCTGCTCTTCCTGCAGGTTTATAAATAGCTTTGCTCAGGTGCTGGGCACATGGGGGTCTTGGGGGAACGCCGAGAGGGATCAAAGCAGCCCTGGGTCCCTCCTCCTCTCCCCTCTCCACGTGTCTGATCCCTGCTCCACCTCCAAAGGGCCAGAGAAACCTCCCTGCTCCACACTGGGGATTCACTGGGGTGCTTTTTCTGCCTGAAATCCCAAAATGAGCCCCCTCTGGAGCAGCAGGACTCCCCCTGGCTTGGAGCTTTGCCCTGGGAAGTTCAGGGTAGCTCAGTGCTGTGGGGGAGAGGGAGAAGCTCCAGGAGCCCCCAGGAGGGGACCCCACCTCACATTACTAAAAGGGTCTCTGGGTAGAAGCAAAACAGATTTGGAATTACAAATAAAGCAAAATATATAAAAAATAAACCCAAGGAAGCTGATTCCACAACATCATTGCACAGAAGTAGGTCAATAACTGTCCATAACTTTGGGGTTTAGCATTAATTTTCACTTGAAACAAAATGTATAATTGTAACTGAGATGTTTTCCCAGTATTTTTTAAGCTGAAAGTTTTTTAGTTCTAAAAGAAAAGCTTGATTTGCCAATGGAAAGTTGAACCCCACTCACAACCAACTGCTTCAGGAGAGGAAAGGGAGAGGTGGGGAAGGCAGAGGGGGCAGAGAGGGAAAAAGGGTTTTGAAAAAGTGAGGAAAATAATTTCTATGGTTTTGTTCACTCCTCTTTTACCTGAATTTCTGTGTCCTTCATTACAGCATCCAGTTCTTTGGGAGGCTGGAAGGCAACACCTGGCTTTTCCAAGGAGCTGTTGAAGTGAATTCCCAGGAAAGGGAAAAGCAGATTATTTCTACCAAAAAGTAAAAGCCTCCAAGGACTCTTTGCAAAAAGAAAACAACAACTTCAAACCACACAGAGGTCAGGTTTTAAGTGACATTTCTGACTTGAGCTCTGGCTTTGAAACACCACCAAATTCCCCCCAGAACATTCAGGGTCACCAGGACAAACCTGGGGAGATGCCACCTTCCACCAGAACACAAACCCAACCCATGGGTGCAGACAAAACTCCTGAAAATCCTCTGGGGAAAAAGTCCCAGCAACCCCAGAAAGTGTCGTGCCAGAAAAAAATCTGATTGATGGTTTTCTGCCAATTTTTTCATGCTTTTTAGGGAAAGGAACATTTTCCCCCAATGTTTTTTAGGACAAACAGTTTTCCCCTAAATGCTTTTTAGGGCAAAGGAAGATTTCTCCCCAATGCTTTTTAGGAGAAATGGAGTTTTCCTCATGTGCTTTTTAGGGAAAGGGGGCCTTTCCCCCTCAATGCTTTTTAGGGAAAAGGGAATTTCCCCCAGTGCTTTTTAGGGAAAAGGGAATTTTCCCCCAATGTTTTTTAGAACAAAGGGAGTTTCCTTTCAGTGCTTTTTAGGAAAAGGAACATTTTCTCCCAGTGCTTTTTAGGGAAAAGGAGTTCTCTTCCAATGCTTTTCAGGGAAAGGGAGTTTTCCCCTCAGTGCTCTAAGGGCAAAGGGATTTTCCCACAATGCTTTTTAGGAAAAGGGGCATTTCCCCCCAGTTCTTTTTAGGGCAAAGGGAGATTTTTCCCAGTGCTTTTTAGGAAAAAGGGAGTTTTCCCCTTATGTTTTTTAGGGAAAAAGAGAGTTTTCCCCTAAAGACTTTTAGGGAAAAGAGAGTTTCCTCCCAAAGATTTTAAGGGAAAGGGGCATTTCCCCCCAGTGCCTTTTAGGGAAAAGGGAGTTTCCCCTCAATGCTTTTTAGAGCAAATAAGAGTTTTCCCCCAATGCTTTTTAGGACAAATGGATTTTTTCCCCCCAATGCTTTTTAGGGCAAAGAGAGTTTCCCCCCCAATGCTTTTCAGGGAAAGGAACATTTTCCCACAATGCCTTTTAGAACAAAGGGAATTTCCCCCCAGTGCTCTTTAGGGAAAAGGGAGTTTTCCCCCGGTGCTTTTTAGGGCAAAGGGAGTTTTTCCCCAGTGATTTTTAGGGCAAAAGGAGATTTTCCCAGTGATTTTTAGGAAAAAGAGAGTTTTCCCTCAATGCTTTTTAGGGAAAAGGGAGTGTTCCCCCAAGGCTGGAGCTGGGGAATATTTCTCTTTCCCTGCTGCCAGCAATTATCACACGATCCTTATCTCCCATTAAGGAGTTACAAACACGCCTGGGGCTAATCCTCCTCCTGCCCTGCAGCACCCAGGGACACCCAGCCCATCCCAAGATAACATTTTCTGTGGGGAAACAGCTTCCAGAACGGCTGATGGCAAAATTGTGCCAGGATTAACCTTTCCAGACCCCTCTTGGAGTTTGGAAAGTGCTTGGGGATTTTTTTCTCGGAGATGTCAGGCCCAGGAATAAATAGATGAGAGAAGTTTTCCAGCACTGGATGATTCAAATCTCCTTCTCTTCTGCTTACAAAGGGGTTTTTTAGGGATTTTTTTTTTTTGCAGATGCCTTTCCTGATTTCAGCACAGATTCTCAGCAGAGGGGCTGTAAATGGAGGATTAAAACTCTTCAGTAAACAATGCTGCTCCACACACACTGGGAGAAGATTTCCAGGTGATATAACTCCACCAACGTCAGCAGGGATGGAAAATCCTCGTCAAGAGAATTGCAAAATGAGCAGCTGCTGGTTTAAAGTCACTGGTTTAGTACCAAATGACGAAACAATGGCTTTTTAACTAATTAGTGTGGTTTAAATTTGGCTTTGAATCCTTATTTTGTCTGAGCCATCCTGGCTGCCCTCTCTGCTGCTGGTTTGGATGGGCAGGGGCACCTTTAGGGCTCACAATGAATGAACCCCAAACTTCCCAGATATGCTAGGGTGATGTTATGATGCTTGTCTCCCCATCCCTGTGTTCTGTCTATGCTGGGTATCATGTTCTGTGCCTTCAAGACTGGCTCTGAAGAGCTGTAGGAATGTCAGGGGATAGGATGGTGGGGACGGACGCAGACGAGAGATCTCTGAAGCCAGGTCATGGAACTTGTGGTTTATTGCAAAGGGCCTGGGTGCAGGGCCCTGCTGGGAGCTGCCAGCCACAGCTCAGAGCAGGCCCGAGAGAAGAGAGGGGCAGAGAGGATGAGAGGGTAGAGAGTAAAAGGGTAAGAGAGTAAAAGGGATAAGAGCGTTAAAGGGGTAAGAGGGTGAAGTTCCCGTTACAATATCACAAATCTTCTTCTGTGTTGAATATTCTAATTCTCACTAAACAATCTAGTACAAGATACAAATCCTATAGCAGTTCCATACAGCCTATAAGAATCATTACATTACCATACTGCGTTACATTTTAAACCCTAAAACTCCTCTTTGGGCCCCTTCTGCCAAGCTGTAGGGTCTGCTCTGACCCTTGGGCCTGTCTGCAAGCAGAGGGTGTTGTTCCATCAAAAGGGGATCACCTTCAGCAGCCACACCATTGTTTTCCAGTTGTTCAGTAACTGAGGTATCTCAAAGCTTGCTTTCATTTCAGTCTCACTTACAGTTTCTATATTCTCAAAATCTTTTGCCAGACAGTCATATTTATAAGGCTTTCCTGTTTCATCTTCCCCAACAAGGAGTCAATTTTGTTCTGGTTTTGCTATCAGCCACTCCCCCATGGCTGGTGGGACACAGAGACAAGGCAGTACATGGTGCTGCTTTTGCTTTTTGCTTTGCTCTTGCTTCTGCTTTGCTCCTGCTTTGCTCTTGCTTTTTGCTCGTGCTCATTAGTTAGTTCACCTAGGCAAATTTTTCCCTGGACTGTTTTTTTTTCCCCCTTTCTTGGAACTGTTCAAACCTGCTCTGGTCTGGGACCTGGGAGTACTGAGAGTTTGCACCTTGTGGCCTAGCGGGGCCTGCTCTGGGCCACAACCTTTCTCTGGAGGGACTGATAGCAGAGCGAGCACCCCCAAGAGAGACTTTCTGAATTTGTCATCTTTTTCAGAGTGCTGTGACCTGGTATTGTTCATTCTGTGTGCTGGGGGGTGCTGTGCCTGTTAAATGAACAGGTTCTTTCCACTTCTCTCTGAGGAATCCTTCCTGACCCGGTTGGGCACAGGGGCCGTGTGGGTTTGTTTTCTGGAGGAGCCCCTTTGGAAGTTTTCTCCCAAATTTGCCCTAAACCAGGACAAGGGGTTCCCCTTTGGAGGTTTTCTCCCAAATTTGCCCTAAACCAGGACAAGGGGTTCCCCTTTGGAGGTTTTCTCCCAAATTTGCCCTAAACCAGGACACCAGAGAAACAGGATCCTACAGCAGCAGGCTGCCCACTGCTCAGAGTGCAGGCCCTGAGGCCAGCTGGGTTTGGGGGATTTGAGCACTTGCCCATCTCCCTCCAGCCCCACAGCCCCTGCCTGTGCCCTCCTGGGCTCAGCAGAGCCCTTTTCCAGGCTGGCACTGTCCCTGGGCATGGCCCTTCTCACCAGGCCAGTGCCCCAGGAATGGGCAGGTCCCCCAAAAGCAGCAGCTGAGCCCTGCTAGCAACCCTGTCCCCAAAACTCACCTGTGGGTTCCACTCCACCTTGGAACAGCCCCAGGAGCAGCTCCAGCGCTGCCAGCCCACTCAGGAGCTCCAAGGTGTCCCCAAGAGCAGCTCAAGTCCTGCTGGCCCACTCAGGAGCTCCAAGGTGTTCCCAGAAGCTCCCAGATATCCCCAAGAGCAGCTCCAGCCCTGTCAGCCCATCCAGCAGTTCTGAGGTCTCTCCAAGAGCAGCTCGAGTCCTGCTGGCCCATCCAGGAGCTCCAAGGGGCCCCCAGGAGTTCTGAGGTGTCCCCAGGAGCTCTGAGATGTCCCCAAGAGCAGCTCCAGCCCTTCCAGCCCCTCCAGAAGCTCCCAGGTGTCCCCAGGAGCATCTCCAGCCCTGATAGTCCACCCAGGTGCTCTGAGGTGTCCCCAGGAGCAGCTCTGGGCTGCTCAGCCCCACCCTGAGGAGCTCCCTTGATCTCCAGCCCTCTGGAGCACGGGGCAGGGCTGTGGGAGCAGGGATTGACCTGGCAGGGATTAGACTGGAGCAGAGCTAAGCCTGGCCTGGCAGGGTGATGGAAAGCAGATGCTGCCCCCATCAGCTCTCCAGTGCTGAGGGCCTGCTGGGAAAAGCAGGAGCAGCTCCTGGAGGTTTTCGGGTGGGAGAGCATCCCTGGGGGCTGGAGAGCAGAGGGGGAAGGCAGAGCCCCCAGGGAGCAGGAGGGAAGCAAAGGGGAAAAGGGAAATAGGGAGAAAAGGGCACAGAAGGATGGGGAAAGGCACCAGCTCCTCCACAGGCTGATGGAGCAGCACTTCCCTTGTTGGGAGCAAAAATTTCCAAAATAAATTGGTGTTTTCTTGCTCTTCCCTGTTTCCCTTCCAAAAATGATGAGTTTCCACCTACCCTCAAAGCCAAAATCCTTCCCCATGATAAACAGGGCCATTTTTATGATAATTCTTATTTAACCTGAGCATCTTCCTTTTTTTTTTTTTTTTTTAAAGTCAAAAAATAACCTTACAAAAATGTGGTTTAGGCAAATGGATTTTAAAAAGCCAGGGAAAAGCTTGTATATTCTGTATAATTTTCTGGTTTGGCAGTTTTTCCTGTCTTCCAGGATAAACTCAGGACTCAGGGAGCTGCTGTCTGTCTGCAGCCCCAGAGAGTGAACACTGATTTAACCTGGCAGGAGACCTGGACTGCAGCCTGGGAATGGGGGAGCAGCTCTGGCCCCCAAAGGTGAGCAGGGAAAGGCTCAGCTCCTTCTGCTGCCACTCCCACAGCTGCAGTTGTCTCTGCACAAGGTCTGGGTGATCTATTAAACCTCTCAAATCAGGATTTAATTTAGTTTTAATAAGACAGTTTGGGAGATGTTAATTAAATTGAGTTGTTAAAGCCACATGGGCTGGACTTGGCTGATACATTTCCTTCTTTATTAAGTCCATTAAAAAATAAGGGAAGATAGAAGGGGGAAAAAAACATTTGGATGCAGCAGCACATTCAAAGAGTTTCTTTTCCCTTTGTTGAATTAAACATGTGGAGATGAATAAACACCAAAAACCCACCAGGTGAGCTTGAATCCTCTCAATATCAGCAAAGCTTGGCTTAAGGATGAAGTCAAAATGTTGAAATCCATTGAACCCAAGTGTCCAACAGACCTCTGCACCCTTAATCCCAAAATTTCCTCCAAATTCCATCCCCACTGCTGGATTGCCAATGGGAGTGCTGCTGGATCATCATCTCTATCCATCCATACCCCAGCAGGGAAAACTACAGGAATGCAAGGTTTTGTCATCTTACCTAATCAGATTTTTCTTACCTCTGGCAAAAAGTGCTTCTGGGAATGTCTTCAGCTGCAGGAATTGTCAGGGTGATTGGGTTAAGCTGAAGAAAAACTCCCACGTGCCTTAGAAATGACAAATACTTTATTAGCTGGAAGTGTAAGCAGCTCTAATTAGCTAAGCAGGCCTGAGTTAATTGATTTATAAGCTTTAGAGGATGTAATGCACTGGTGAGACAATCCAAAGGGTCCTGGGGAGGAAATCCATCCTGCACTTCCCAAATTATCCTGTTCTTTGTGTCTGGGCTCAGCACAGAGAGCCCCTGCTCCTGCCCCGAGGACTGCAGAGGATGTTGAACCCACCAGGCTTTATCCCAGCTCTCTCCTGCTTTATTCTGGATTTCCTCTGGATTTTTTTCCTTTTCCAAAGCCCCTCTGGCTATTTAAAGTGTATCAATGCTGGCAGCTCCTATCCCCTCCCTGCCAATGGCTCTGATTGATTTTGGTCCTTCCCCACCCTTTTCTGCTCAGTGCATGGATGGAAAGGGAATAACAGGACCAGGGAAAAATCCCGGAGATCTGTATATCCACCAGAGTGGAAAACACAAGGAAACACTGGAAAATAACCCAAAATCCCCTTCTCTCCATGACTGTTCCCTAAAAAGAGCTTTGTGCTGGATTTCTGATGGCTCCCAGTGCAGACCCCCTCTGCTGGTCCTCTCTTGTGAGGATTAAGCTTTAAAAAACAGAAAATCTATTAAAATTTGTATTAATGAGATATATCCCTTGTGCCATAGAGGTGTTCACTTTTCCTGGGTGGAAAAGTGCTGGTTTTTGGCTTCCTCCTTCCTCTGTCGAGGTCAGGATTGAAGCTCTCTAGGTGGAATTTTGTGTTCAGACTCAGGTGTTTTTTATTTCTTACCAATGTCACAGTCTCACAGCAGTGAGTTCTGCAGTTCTTCGCTAACAAGGCACAAAATGGCTCACTGTCTTTCTCTACAGGGTCTTTTAAGGCTAAACTGCCCACTTAAGAAATGACACCTAAATTATTTTCACTTTTAACCCAATAACAACCACCCATGCCCTGCAATGTGGACTTTTCTGTCCAATTACACAAAACCACGCAAACCCATGGAGAAGGAGAAGGAGAAGAAGAAGAAGGAGAAGAAGAAGAAGACTACACCCAGATTCCTCCCTCTTGCCTCTTGAGCACCCATTCTAAAAACCCCAAAATTCTACATTTTCACCCTGTGACAAATTCACTATCATTCTACTCAAACTCTTGCGGCTTGTAACTCCTCACACAAAGTTGGTAATTGTTTCCATGGACTAAAATCCAAGGCACAGGTGTTTCTGACTCCATGCCAAGGTCTCTGAGCCCCTGCCAGGGTCTCAGCCAAACAGGACAGCCAGGTGAATGGCCTGGGTTCTGATTTGTGCTCAGTTTGCAGTGCCTGGGGCAGGTCTGGCAGAGGAGGGCAGAGCCCCAGCCTCGAGGAGCTGCAGCCCAGGCTGGCACAGGCTGTGGGTGGGATGCTTGGGTCGGGTCCATCAGCTCCAGAGACACTGACAGCCAGACAGGGGCTTCCCATGGAAAATATTTTGCTTCAGAGTTAAAATAAAATTAGAAAGTAAAAAATAAAATAATTTTTTAAAAATATTTGTTTTACTTCGGAGTTCTTGTTCTGCCAAAACCAACACATCCAAAACCATTCCAGGAGCTGTTTGATCCCATCCCTCCCAGGGATCAGGGAAACCTGTGGAGTGCCTGCCCCAGCCTTCAGCTGGGCTTTCACCCTGCTGCCATTCCCAGCAAAGGGAATTCAGATCCTTACATGGAGGCTGGTGTGATCCCACCGCCTCCTTTTTGTGGGATTATTCTTCTTATCCACCTCTCTCCCATAAATAATGGTACCAATGACCTAACAAATTAGACAGAACATTTTATTTTTATATTAAATACTGGCTAACAGGAGCTGCATGAAAATTTTAATTTTTTTTCCAAAAATTCATTTGGGCCCCAAATCTGAGCCTGGACGATGTTTTAGGGTCACAAAGTGCTTGAGGGACATAGAAGAACTTGAGATAGTCCAAATTTTATTGCCTGAGCAGTCCCAGAACAAACCCCAGGATTTTATTTTGGTATTAAATACTGACCAACAGGACCTGCATGGAAATTTTAATTTTGTTTTTCCTATTTTGGGGGAAAAAAAAAAAAATCAGTGTTTGCAGGCAGCTGCCCTCTCCAGATGTCCCAGTGCCAGACAAGCCAAGCAAACACTGAACAACCCAAAACAACACTGAAAACCCCAAAACCTTGGGCTGGGCTCCGGGGTAGGAAACATCTGGAATTCTGTTTGGCTGGCCTGTCAGGGGCTGATAAAGCATAAATGTGCAGTGACAGCCGTAGGCTCTGCACATCTGCCAGGGCTGCAGGTGGGATTTGGGGGGAATTCTCCCTGGATGGGCTGGGAGCAGGAAAACCCCCCCCAAAAACCCACCCAAAGCCTGCGCTCTGTGACTCAGGGCCATTGTTTGTCTGAGGGGAAACACGCCTGGAGCTCCTCCAGGGATGGATGGAGGCCACCAGTGACGTCCCCAGCGGGGCTGAGGGGACAGCAGCACAGATAATGATTTCTGCAGGCTGGATGGATGAGTCGCTGCAGCGGGGGTTTCCTGCGGCGCTGGCTCCACCCGACTCTGCCAGGGCACATTAACGCTGCCAGGGCTGTGCTTGGGGCTGGCCTTTGTTCCACTCCCGGGACAGGGACCCCTCTGGCCTCCAGGGGCTGCCCAGGGGTGCTACAGGCTGGGGTTTGGCCATGGAGTAACCTCTGACAGTGTGGGGTTAATGACGGCTCTGCTCACCAAAACAGCCGGGGAAATGGGGATAAATCATCGCCTGTGCAGTGCAGAGGGACCAGGCTGGGGACTGGCCACCCTGCTGCTCACACCCTATTCAGACCAAGCCCTGGTGTTTCTTTGCCTCCTTTTTGCAATTTTTCCTCTTTCTAGCACCTTTTCCGTCTGCCTTGGCTCTCCCTGTGCCAGGTCAGCACTGTGGTAAGGCCTGGGGATCCCTCACGCTCATCCTGTCTGAGCAGGAGCAACTGGAACCGGGTCAGGCCTGATTTTCTTGCCACACCTTTTCCCATTAAACACTGACCTCTTTTTTGTCAGCCTGAGCTCCAGCTCTGCAGCAGAGGAGCCCACAGCCCATCCTGTTGTGGCCCAGCTCTGTCACAGAGGTCACCACAGGCTATTGGCAGCCCCAGGTCTGCCCTTTGCCAGCGCTGATTTACCTCCCCCAACAATAAAATCTATCTGGGAAAAAGGTCTCTGCTGCTGGAATGAACAGTTCTGCACACAGGATCAGCACAGAATGGAGATTTTTTTCTACTTTTTAAAATGCAAAACACACCCAAGTCTTGTCTGTGTCAAGGCATGGCCATGGCCAGCCGAGCTACAACACTGCCTGTTCCAGGAGAAAAAAAAAATCCATTTGGGGCCGAAATCTGTACCTGGACATTGTTTTGGGGTCACAAAGTGTTTCAGTGTAGAAGAACTTGAGACAGCCCAGATTTTATTGCCTGAGGAGCCACAGGACAAACTCTCCAGGGTTTGAAGCTGAAGGTGCAATAGCAATAGGGTGTCTTAGAGCTCATCCTGGGTTAACCCAACTATTCCCAAATGTGGATGCCATGGAACAGAGAGAGAGAAATGGCAAGTGTTTGTGAGAAGTTTTAGAGAGCTGGAAAAATGTGATAAGTTGTTGACTGTAAACAATTTGCAGGTGCTGTTTTTCTACTTTATATTTCTGTTCCTCTCAAGGACTGTGCATGAGAAAGATGTTTCTGTCAGTTAGCCAATAGGATATAATCTATCCTACCACTCTATAAAAACGGTGGTTCTTCTGAATAAAGCCTTTGCCTTTTCTACCATCCTGCCTCTCGCCTGTTCCTGCCCCGGCCCCGGCACATGAGTGACACCCAGACTCCAAGGGTTTTATGGCTTCACTGGGTCCATCCCAAAGAACCTCTTTGCAAAAAGGAGGCAAACCAACCCCAGGGCTTGCTCTGAATAGGGTGTGAGCAGCAGGGTGGGCAGAAGGGTGACCAGTCCCCAGCCTGGTCCCTCAGCACTGCACAGGGGTGATTTATCCCCATTCCCCCGGGTGTTTTGGGGAGCAGAGCCATCACCCGTCCCTGCTGGAAGGAGAAGCAGAGCTGTGGAGGTGCAGTGGAGGGCCCAGCCCGGCTCTGGCCTGGTGTAAACAGGAAGGCGCGGAAGCGGGAGCGGAGCCCGGCTCATCCCGGGCCGAGCACACAATGCCGGCCCGGAAAGGGGGATTATAAATACCCGGGGTCAGGGCCGGGCTGCGGGAACAATGGGCAGCGGGACGGTGGAAAAGGCTGCAGGGGACGAGCGGGGCCAAGGCCGGTCCGGCGGGCGGTGCCCAGCTCAGCCCCGGGGCCTGGGGTGCAGCTGCACCCTCCCTGCTGGGTGAGGGGCTGGGGGGTGATGGTGTTCCCAAAGCACCCGTGAACCCCCACAAAGTCAGGGAATAATGGAATTGTTTGGGTTGGAAGGGCCTGTTAAAGGCTGAGGGGCCAAGGCCGGCCCGGCAGGCAGTGCAGAGCTCAGCCCCGGGGATGGAGGTGCAGCCGCTCCCTCCCTGCTGGGTGATGGGGCTGGGGGGTGGTGGGGCTCCCAAAGCACCCGTGAACCCCCACAAAGTCAGGGAATAATGGAATAGCTTGGGTTGGAGGGGCCTGTTAAAGGCTGGGCTCTCTGCAGGGGTGGGTAATTCAGTGGGAGCTGCGGTTTGGGTTTGGGTTTGGCAATTGCAGCCAGATTTGGGGTTCCCACTCCCCAAAAAGGGCAAGTCTACTCATGGATGCTGGCTGGTTGTGGAAGGGGCTCAGGGGAGCCAGTGCTAGGCTGGGTTTAAATTCCCACTGTGAGAGACAACTGCTCTCTCTGAAAATTTAAAGAGGTTTATTAAACCTTAACAAAAATACAACAAAGGAATACATAAGGAAAAAGCTGCAGTGCTGGGAACTGCCCCTCATGGATACCACATGGCTGGTTCATCTTCAAGATGGACACTCAGGCTTTTATACCCCTGGGACTGCATCAGCTAGCCCTGGCCCCTCCTAAAATCTGTCAGTCAGCTCTTCTTTGCCATTTATCAGTGCAGACTGTTTTCTTGTAACTGGATTGGAGCTCAGGTGTTGCCATGCTGCACCCCCTGAGCACCCCCAGGCTTTTCCATTCCCACCTGCCCCAGGTAAGGGACACCTGTGCAGCTTCTTCGTACCTGTTCTGGACAGCCCAGGCTGTGCGATGGCAACAATACAGGAGGGAAAGGGAACTATGGGGAGAACAGAGGACATCTAAACCACAATAACATAACTGTACATCACTAAAGCTTTTCTCAATATTCACACAATAGTTATCTTGTAATTGTGAGAGCCAATCATGTCGTTATCCATCTGTAACACCGCCAAGGTTTAACTCTGAACTTCCTGTCAGGCTGGGCAGGAAGAGACACACCTCTGCTCCACCCTGAGCTTCCCAGCACTTCACAAGGACACCCTGAATTTATCCAGGATCCCCTCTCAGGAGTGCCCAAGGCCAGGCTGGACAGGGCTTGGAGCACCCTGGGAGAGGGGAAGGTGTCCCCAGAAACTATGACATTCTGGGTGTTAGGGGATTCATATGCTCGGCAGCCATGTGATGGACATGTCAAGAGGAAGATATCACCTGCTACGCACTTCAAGGGGTTATTGTAGAGACGCCGAGAAAAAAACAATTGTAGAAGGTTGGTATGCTGAAATAATGAAGTTAGGGAGGAGTATTCAACTGACCACTTGTATCTGTGAAGAGCACGGAGGAGGGATTGAAGCAAGTTATGGCCCTGAAGTTACAACCAATAGGGCAAAAGATCGAGTAGAACTCGGCGGTTAGGGGGAAAGTGTGCACCTGAAGACACCCCGAGCCTCCCAACATTTCACAGGGACACCCTGAATTTATCCAATATCCCCACCCTGGGAGTGCCCAAGGCCAGGTTGGATGAGGCTTGGAGCACCCTGGGAGAGGGGAAGGTGTCCCTGCCACGGCAGGGGGTGGAACAGGGTGAGTTCGAGGTCCCTTCCAGCCCAAACCATCCCAGGATCCTCAGGACTTTACACCAATGCAAGCTTTGACAGAGGGGTTTGGGAGATGCTCATGGATGATGTGGACAATGGATTTGCTCTTGCCAAGCTGAGAGGAGGCAGCAGCATTCAGCATCCCATGGGATTTTCTGTGCCCGTTCCCGAGCACACGGGAGGCTGCGGTGCTGCCCCGGTGCCTCCTCTGCTCCCACTGCTCCACAGACGTCAGAGGAAGCGAAACCCCGCGGAGATAAAGGCGGAGCGGGGATGCTGCAGCCGGGCTGGGGAGGGTCAGCGGCGGCACCTCGATAACCAAAGGCGGGTCAGGGCCAGCAAGAATCACAGGAAACATCCCGGGGCTCGGGATGGCTCTGCAGGGAGCCCGGCCCTTCCTGCGCTCCAGCATGGGGGTGGCTCAGGAGCTGCTCCAGGCACGCCGGGAATGCCGATTTCTGAGGGTGCATGGATTTCCCACTCTGGGAATGGCAATTCCTGCGGGTGCACTTTGGGAATGGCAATTCCTGCGGGTGCACAGATTTCCCAGCCCACATAGCACTCTGGGAATAGGAATTCCTACATGGATTTCTCTGGGAGTTCCTATGTGGATTTCCCACTCTGGGAGACACTTTGGGCATGGGAATTCCTGCATGGATCTCCCACTCTGGAGAGACACTTTGGGAATTCCTGTGTGGATTTCCCAGC
The DNA here is from genome assembly GCF_047830755.1 of Zonotrichia albicollis. Taxonomy (NCBI): domain Eukaryota; kingdom Metazoa; phylum Chordata; class Aves; order Passeriformes; family Passerellidae; genus Zonotrichia; species Zonotrichia albicollis. Next base: position 7,073,358 of record NC_133845.1, on the reverse strand, counting down.
CTAGAGAAGCACTCTGGGAATGGGAATTCCTGTGGGTGCACAGATTTCCCACTCTGGAGAGACACTTTGGGAATGGGAATTCCTGCGTGTACATGGATTTTCCATCCTGGAAAGACACTTTGGGAATGGGAATTCCTGCATGGATTTCCCACTCCTGAGAGGCACTCTGGGAAAGGGAATTCCTGCATGGATTTCTCTGGGAATTCCTGCATGGATCTCCCACCCCGGAGAGACACTCTGGGAATGGGAATTCCTTTGGGTGCACAGATTTCCCACTCTGGAGAGACACTTTGGGAATGGGAATTTCTGTGTGTGTGTGGATTTCCATTCTGGAGAGACACTCTGGGAATTCCTGCATGGATCTCCCAGCCCGGAGAGGCACTTGGGGAATGGGAATTCCAGTGTGTGAGTGGATTTCCCACTCTGGAGAGGCGCTCCAGGAATGACAGCGTCCCCTGGGACTCGCACTCATGCTGGGAGGGCTCTTTAACCCCTGGGTGTGACATGTTTGGAGCACTGCTGGGAGCATCACTGAGATCCCCATGAGTTTGCCCCTGGGAGTGCCCAAATTGAGGTCAGGAGTGAGGCTGGGGGCTGCTCTGCTCTCTGGATTTGCCCTCCCCCATCACTAATATCCCATTTCCCATCTCCAGCCCCTCATGGTGTCCCCAGGAGCTCTTAGTGCTGTCCTCTGGGAGTGCTTAGGGAGGATTGGGAGAGGCAGAGGCTGCTGGAGGCACAGATACCAATGGGCAATGGCAGATAAAGGCTGGGATAAGATCTCCTGATATCCCAGCTCCAGCCCTGGGTGATTCCTGCCTCCCTGATCCCCCCTCTGGGTTGGCTGGGAAGGGCTCAAGGCAGCCCCTAATTCTAGCACAGGGCTGTGGGGCTGAGATCCCAGGCTGGAGGAACCAAGGCTGTCCTTGGCTTCTTCTGGGAGATATTTAAGAGTTGAGAATTTGGGAAGGTTTGAGTTCAGAATGTATTCCTAGGCCTGGAACACCCCCAGTCCATTCCTGAGGACCCTCCCCTCCCTGTTTGCTGAGCTGTACCCCAAATATCCAAGAGAAGAATGGCAGGAAAACTGTTCCCTTCCTCATTTCATGGTAAAAGAGTTTAAAAAAATCCCAGGAGGACTGATTGTCACTGCTCAGCCCCAGTTCCAGGAGGTCCTGGGAGTTATCCATGGCAGGAGGGTCACTGTGAGCTGAATTCCAGCCTGGGAATGGGAATGACCAGATCCATGAAAGTTGTATTGATCCCAAATAACTTCAAACCGATACAAATGTGCTCAAAATATGGATTAAATAAATAAAATAATAATATTGGCAGCTGCAAATGGGCTGAAATGGGAGAGAGTTGCAGTTGCAGGAGTCTTGGAGGACCCTCTGTATAAAAATCCTCCCAAATAACTGCTGGGAGTTTAATTTAATTATTTTTTTAATTACAATTTTTTGGAAGGGATCCAGGGATGCACAAGCAGTTTTTAGGCACTGGATATTATGATAAGCACAAGCACATAAGGAAAGCACCAGCATCACTTCAAGCACTTTCTGGGCCCTCTAGTGGTGCTGGCTGTGCTGATGGTCAGCTCTGCTTCCCAAAATAACACCAAAAATCCCCGTTGGAACACTTTGCCTGCTATCTTCCCTCAAATAAAGAGAAAAAGGCCAAATGTCTCCTTTTCCTTTCTTTTCTTAAAGCACATGTGTGGGAAGAGCTGTAAATCCAATGGGTTCGGATCTTTCTCCTGCACTTTTTGAAGCAAAACCAGGGAGTGAAACTCATTTTAAAATTGAAAAGAAACCCTTTGGAAACTCTGAAGGGGGAGGGGAAACTGGGCTATGCAGGACCAACCTCTTTTCCCAACCTTTACTTTTCCCACTTTCCACTTCAAAGGAAAATGATGCTCCCAGGAGCTTCAGAACCTCGGAGGGATGAGGGATTTATGAGTTTCTTTCCAAGCCATGTTTAAAAAATAAATAAAGGTTGAGTTCAGCTGCAAGGGGCAAAATATTTGAGTTTTATTTCCTGCCTGGAAGCTGCAACTGGTTTAACAAAGGGGAGAATGGGGAAAGGTGACTTGGAAAATACCTTCCTTGGGGATTTTGGAGTTAAATATATGATAGAGACTAAATATATGAGATATAAAAAACATATGATAGAAATTAAATATATGTGATATATAAAATATACGATAGAGATGAAATATCTTTATAAAACTGAGATGTAAATAGATAATAAAGTATTCCCCATCTGCCAGTCTAGCCATCATATCCTATCCCAGTTTTTCATGGGAAACACCCAGTTTTGTTAAGGATGGCATTTTCCCCCAAAATTGTCAGATTAGGCCCTTTTCTGACCCAGAGGTGGGGCAACTGAGAGGTGTTTTAAAAACTTTTATTCCATTTTCAATCTCATGAGAAGGGTGAGACAATACAGATGTTATAATTCATGCTATCACAATCAGAAGCTGACTATTTCTTAATTGCAATACACTGTATGTGGTTTTTAGCTTATCAGCTTTAACCACACCATGCTGTAAATGCCCTAAAGCCAAACATCCAATGTTGGAACCCAGGATATTCCTCTGGCTGCTCTGGAGGACTGAGACCCTGGCAGGGGCTCAGAGACCTTGGTATGGAGTCAAAAACAGCTGTGCCTTCGATTTTAGCCCATGGAAACAATGACCAACTTTGTGTGAGGAGTTACAAGGCACAAGAGGTGGAATAGAATGATAGTGAATTTATTACCAGGTGAAAAAGTAGAATTTTGGGTTTTTTAGAATGGGGGCTCAAGAAGTAAGATGGAGGAATCTGGGCATGTTCTATCTTTCTTCTTCTTCTTGTCCTCCATCTTCTGTGTAGGGGGATAGAATACAAGAAAATAAAGATAGTGTAGAAAGTAATCTTATCCCATAGGAGTTGCAGCTGGGCCAATTATCAAAGATTAGGAATAGGCCTGACTTTAATAGGCCACAGCTGTAAGCAATGAGAAGAAGATGCTATAAAAGTGTGGGGTGGCTGGTTTAGAAGGGAATTGGGTCCAGTTGGTTATTTTGTGAAGAAGAGTCAGTGCTCTGTGAAGTAGCCTGTGAGAAACGACAAGAAGGTGTGAAACCTTTGTGATAAGGAGATAACAGTATGGAACCCCTGCAATAAGATGACAACACTTCTGCTGTGATGGTGGCACTTTTAGATTGGTTTAGAGTGGAGACAGACTGTCTAACATAGGTGATAGGTATTGGAAAATTATTGTAAATAAAGTACAGGTAGTTCTTAGTATAAAAAGATAACACCACCCTGAGGGCAGCCAGTGTGCCATGAACTGACGTGCTGGACAGATCTCAGCAGGTCAGAGAGACAATGTTATAGATGAGAGCAAATGAACAACCTGGAGAATGAGAGCCAAGAAATTCTGTCTTCTTCTTTGGTCTCGGAGCTGGGAAAAAGAGATTTTCCAACACCTCGGGGTCATCCCAACACCAGAGACCTCATCAGTCTAAAACCACCCCTCGTGGCTCCCACTGCAGTGCACCTTTCATGGTTGTGTTTCTCTGAAGTGTGCATACAGATGCTCACTGTGTGAGCCTCCTGTCAGGCTTGAAAAATTCCCTACAAATCCATTTCCCACTCAAAGAGCTGTTCCCAGGGGCTGCAGAGCAGAGGCTGCGTTTCCAGCGGGCTGTGTAAGGATTTGGGGTGGTTCTCTGTGCTTGGTCCCCTCTGCCTTCTCCACAGCCCTGGGGAGGCTGGGGTAGGAGAAGAGGATGCAGGGATAAACACTGGATATCCAAAAAGACATTGTTGGGTATCCAAGGGTATAACTCCCATGGAGACCCACAGTCCATCCTCAGAGGGACTTCCCAAAAAGTTCTGGTGTCCTTTATTAAAGAAAATTTCCAATTATTTAATATCATTTTATAATATTTATTCATTATATTATATATTATTTAAAGCATTTCATATATACAATACATAGAATGACTATGATATATAATATACAGAATATAGTTATATAAACTAGGATTTGAGCAGGATTTTCCCCATCTCTCCATCATTCCAGAGGGATGATATAAAGGTCTCCCTATTGAAGAAAATGAACAATTATTTAGTATTATAATAATATTGATATTATTAATAATATACAAACGTGTACTGTTAAATTAATAGCTATTTAATATATATTAATAATGTAAATAATAATATACATTATACGATGTATTATTTAAAGCATTTAATGTATACAATATATACAATGACTACTAAACATAATATAAATAATATACAGTATATATTTATATAAAATAGGATTTGCACAGGGTTTTCCCCATCTCTCCATCATTCCAGAGGGATGATATATATATATATATATAAAGGTCTCCTTTATTAAAGAAAATTTACCATTATTTAGTATTAGTTTATAATATTTGTACATTATACTGTGTATTATTTATATTATTTAATATATACAATATGTTAAAAGACTATTAAACATAATAGATAGAATATACAGACTACATTTCTTTAAATTAGGATTTGGACAGGGTTTTCCCCATCTCTCCATCATTCCAGAGGGATAATAACTATATAAAAGTCTCCCTATTAAAGAAAATTTACAATTATCTAATATTATTTTCTAATACTATTGTATTATTTATAATAAATAAATAAATATAATCATAAATTAATATTATAATGTTTATTTTTTATAATATAAAATATAACTATTAAATTATATGTAATGACTGTAACAATTATTATATAATACAATTATTATTATTATTATTAATTGCTATTAATAATATTTATATAGTAATATATATTTATAATTATTATAATAATGTTTTATAATATATAAACATTATTTATAATAATATTGATCTATTACATTTTTTAAGTTATTTAATATTTACAATACATATAAAGACTATTAAACACAGTATACAGAATATAAAGACTATATTTCTATAAATTAGGATTGGGGCAGGGTTTTCCCATCTCTCCATCATTCCAGAGGGATGACATCTATATCAAGGTCTCCCTATTAAACAAAATTCACAATTATTTCATATTATAATAACAATTGTAGCATGATCAATATAGAAAATAGTATTATAAAATTAATAGTTATTTAATATAATAATATTAATAATATAATGAAATAACAATGTTATTGTAATATTAGAATAATTATATATTTTATATTTTATATTATATAAACAGAAATATAATTTATATTTTTTATCCATTTTATTATATATTGTTTAAAGCATTTAATATATACAATACATATAATGACTATTAAACATGATATATGGAATATGCAGAGTATATTTTTATAAATTAGTATTTGGACAGGGTTTTTCCCATCTCTCCATCATTACAGAGGAATGCTATCTATATAAAGGTCTCCCTATTAAAGAAAATTCACAATTATTTCATATTAAAAAAATATTTATACATTATATATTATATTACTTAAATTATTGAATACATCCAATACATAAATAATATCTATGCATTATATTTTATATTATTTAAATTATTTAATATACACAGTACTTTTGATGACTAATAAACATAATATATATAATATACAGACTATATTTTTATAGATTAGGATTTGGGCAGGGTTTTTGCCATCTCTCCATCATTCCAGAGGTGTTTTATATACATATATAAAGATCTCCTGTATGAAAGAAAATTTACAATTACTTAATATTATTTCATAATATTGATACATTATATTGCATATTATTTAAATTATTTAATGTATACAATACATATACGGACTATTAAACACAATATACAGACTATATTATAATTTAATATAAATTAATTTATATTAATGATGATTTGGGCAGGGTTTTCCCCATCTCTCCATCATTCCAAATGCTGGTGGTCCCTTCCCAGGGCTCTGGGGCACAGGAGGGAGCAGCCGTGCTGTTATTTTTGGATTGCATTACACAGCTCCCAGATGGAAAACCTCCCTCCCCGGGGGTAATAAAATGGATTAAAAAAGGAAAAAAAAAAACCGAAAAAAGAAAGGTCCTGACCCCATCAGCAAAGCAGGAACAGCATTTCTTGGGGGAAAATCCTTTTATGAGGTGGGGAAGAGGAAATTTGGAACGGGGGGATGGAGTGAGGGGGAAAATGGGGATCAAACGCAGCAATTCCATTTGTTTGGAGCCTGTGGGGTTTTACAGGAGCGTGAGGAGGGGAAATGATTCCACCAGGCCTCATTAATAAATCACTTTTCTGGGTGAAAATGGGCAAAGAGAAATCAGGTAAAATCCTCGAGCCTGGGACGCTCCAGCCCTTCCCTGCTTGGAAAACAGGAGAGAGGGATGGGGGCTCTTTGCTGCTGTGCTGGTATTTGGGGCCAAAAATCTCCTTCCAAGATCATAAAAACATTTCCTTGTGGAGGGAAAGGATTTGTGGCTGATCACAATAAAAATGAACAAATCTGTGGAAAATTGGGATTTCAGGAAGCACAAATTGTCACTGGGGATGGATGTCACTTCCCAGCTTTCCCTTTAAAAAAATCTGGGAAATCTGAAAATTTCTGACCCTGGAGGTTCCTAAAGAAACACCTAGACTGGGAGGGAAAGGGAGTAGCAAGGAAGAGAATTTATTTTCCTCTGGAATTCCTGCTGCTCCCAGGCATCCTCTGATTCTACCGAGGGGCAGAAGGGACCTGCTGAGGATGCCTAAAAATATCATTTATTAAACAGATCCTTTAGGATTTATTTATCCAGCATTTATCTGGATATTTGAGCAGGCAGAGCAGTTTCTCCTCTTAATGAGCAAAACACGCTTTCCATGGGAAAATCTCCTTTGTTTCCAGAAAAGGGGGAATCTGTCCAAACAAAGGGTTGATTTTTAGGGCTGAACTTGACCTTTCCAGCACAATTCCCTCCCCTGATCCAGCAGTCCAAGTTTCCCTGGACACAGGATTATTTTCTTACTGGTTTATCACCAGCCCCTGGTTTATTCCACCAAGAAATGTGCTCCAAAAATCCTCCAAGAAATGTGGAATATTTGATCTGACCAGGATTTTTCTTTGCCACCCTCCTCTAAAAAAATGATGGAATTCATGCTTTGAGCTGCAAAGAGATTAAAATCCTCCAAAATAAAGTTTATTTGAGACTCTGGGCCAGGAGTTTTGGAGTTTTCATCTCCAACCTCAGCCCCTTCCAGCAGATTTGCAGCTCTGTGAGTTTTTATGGGAAGTTCATGGAATCTCAGAATCCTTTGGGTTGGAAAAGGCTTCAAAAGTCATTAAGTCCAACCATTAGCGTTCATCAAGGAGCAAACCTGGAATAAGGACTTGAAGCTCATCAATCATCAATATCTTATCCACCTCATCAGTTTCTCCTCCATGCCAGACGCTTCTCCACCCTCAGGAGCTGGAGCAGGAGCAGCAGCCCAGGCTTCTCTGTGACATTCACATTCTCTGAAAAAATCCCTTCTCCCAGGGTTTTTCTCCTGGGAAGCTGAGAGGCCTCAGAGAAAAGGGAAACAATTCTTATCTCGTTTGCTTCTCCTGTGTTGTGCTGATGTGGAATGTGTTTGGAGGTTGTTTACCACATTGGATTCTGCTGTGAGTTGTTTTCACTCATTGCCGAGCTGTGTCTGGACTCTGGAAAGAGTCACAAGTTTTCATTATTATCTTTTTAGCTTTGTGCAAGTATCCTTTCTGTATTCTTTAGTATAGTTTAGTACAGAATTCTTTAATATAATATAGTATCATAAAGTAATAAATTAGCCTCTGAGAACATGGAGTCAGGTTCATCATTCCTTCCTTCATTGGGGCACCCCACAAATACAATATTTTCTCTACCTTTAACAGGAGCAGGAGCCCAAATCTAACCCTTCCCCTGTAGTGACTCCTGTGGTCCCAGCTCCTGGGATGGGAGGAAAAGAGAAAAAGAGGGGAAGGAAAAGGGTTAGCAGCACCAAGCTGCTCAGGTCAAGGAGCATCTGGAGCCGGTTTTAGGTCCAGATTGGAGCCAACTTTTAACAGACAAAGTCTGGTTAAACACAGACGTGCATCACTGCAAACTGAAACTTTGCTGCATCTTCAGGAGTCAATAAAGGACCACATTTTGTGTTATATTCATATCATATTTCATATCTCCAGCAGCCAATAAAGGACACAAATTTCATATCATATTTATATCATATTTTGCATCTTCAGGAGTCAATAAAGGACTGACATTTCAGATCACACTTGTATCATATTTTGTTTCTTCAGCAGTCAATAAAGGCCCTGCATCTTGGGTCATATTTTTCATCTTCAGCAGTCAATAAAGGCTTCATATTTTGGACCATATTTTGTATCTTCAGGAGCCAATAATGACCCACATTTCAGATCATATTTTGTATCTTCAGAAGCCAATAAAGGCCCCACGTTTCAGATTGCATTTGTGTCATGTTTCACCCATCAGGTGCTCGGTTACCACGCAACCTTTATCTTGATCTCAGGAGTTTCACTCAGCTCCTGGGCAAGGCAGCTGCAAACCAAACCCCAAAAACTCACAGAAACCTCCTTTGTGCCTTTAAAGCAGGAGCTGTCACCGAGCTGACCTGCAGCAGAGGTGAGAGGGGAGCTCTTGTCACCCACCCAAAACTGGTGTCACCGATGTCACCGCTGTTTGCTCGGGGTTTTGGTGCCCCTGGCAACGCTCAGAGCTCAGCAGGACCCACAGAAATCTCTCCTCTGCATCTGCAGTGTTTGTTTTTTGGAGAGGTGCAACAGAGAGAGAGGTTTGGAGCTGCTCACGTGTCTGGGTGTCGCCCAAAACCTCCCGGGCCTCTCTGAAAATGAAGCCAAATATGGCCCAAAATACGGGGCCTTTGTTGGCTCCTGAAGATGTGAAACATGATACAAATATGACACAAAATGTTGGGCCTCTCTTGGCTCCTGAATATACAAAATATGATTCAAAATGGGGGGCCTATTGACTCCTGAAGATACAAAATATCATTTATTAAAAATATCAATATGCTACAAATATGATATGAAATACAGGGTCTTTATTGACCCCTGAAGATACAAAATATGTTATAAAATATGGGGCCTTTATTGGCTCCTGAAGATACAAAATATGATACAAATATGATATAAAATATGAGGTCTTTATTGGCTCCTGAAGATATAAAACATGATACAAATATGATCTAAAATATGGGGCCTTTACTGGCTCCTGAAGATACAAAATATGATACAAATATGATAAGAAATGTGGGGCATTTATTGGCTCCTGAGAATAAAAATATGATACAAATATGGTAGGAAATGTGGGGGCTTTATTGACTCTTGAAGACAAAAAATATGATATGAGTATGATATAAATATATGGGTCCTTTATTGACTCTTGAAGATAGAAAATATGATCTGAAATGTCAGTCCTTTATTGACTCCTGAAGATGCAAAATATGATATAAATATGATATGAAATTTGTGTCCTTTATTGGCTGCTGGAGATATGAAATATGATATGAATATAACACAAAATGTGGTCCTTTATTGACTCCTGAAGATGCAGCAAAGTTTCAGTTTGCAGTGATGCAAGTCTGGGTTTAACCAGACTTTGTCTGTTAAAAGTTGGCTCCAATCTGGACCTAAAACCAGCTCCAGATTCTCCTTGACCTGAACAGCTTCATGCAGCTGAGCCCTTCCTTGCCCCTTTTTTCCTCTTTTTCCCTCTTTTTCTCTCATTTTCCCTGTTACCAGCTCCCTCCAGGTGCTTTTGGGGTGGCAGGTCCCAGTTTTAGTCCCAGGGAACCAACAGCTCTTTGGGCCTGGGGGTTTCAGGGGCACCACCCAAAACCTGGTGGAGCTGGGCACTGAACCCTCCCCTCCTCCCCTGCCCTCCTCCTGTGGTGGGACCTGCACCTGAGTGAGGGAGAGGCTCTGAAATCACCTGGAACCATGGAATTCTGGTGATGTCTTAGGTTTAGATTTTCTATTTCACATTCTGTGCTGCTTTAGTGTGTGGGTCTGGGCTTCATATGAGGGGATGCTGAGCTCTGTGCACAGAGCAGGGAGACAAAACAATTCCTGCTCCAGCTGGGCACCAAGGACAAATGACCCAAATCTCAGGCCCAGGAGCACAAACACCGTGGGCTGGAGAGAGAAAAACAAGCAGGGTGGGACTGCCTGGGCTAAAGCTGGAACTGGACAATGAACTGCAGGATGCAAATGGAGCAGAATTTATAAAAGTGAGAGACCCTGGGAGCGGTTGTGCATTTTGAGACTATTTTGATTCACCTTGGGTTCATTTTATGACCATTTTGGGTTCATCTTGGGACCATTTTGAGTTCATCTTGGGTTCATTTTGTGACCAGTTTTGGTTCATCTTGGGTGCAGCCCTGGCTGGGCTCTTGTGCTGCCCAAGGTGCATCCATTGAGGCCTTTTAATAAATCCCTGCTTTATTCTGTAACTCCATCCTGCCCTGTTCTAGGTCAGCCTTCCCAAGGCATCAGTGGCCTCCCAGAGTGCTCAGGGCTGGAAAGGGACCTACAGCTCATCCTGTTCCCCCTTGCCATGGCAGGGTGTCCCAGGTTGCTCCAAGCCCCACCCAGCCTGGCCTGGGACAATTCCAGGGATCCACCCAACCTGTGCCAGCACTCCCCCCTCAACCATGGAAACCCCAATGCTTTGAACCATATTGTCTTTCTCATATCTGTGGTTTATTATTTTATTTCTGTCTTTATGGTGAACAAATTAATTTTTTTTAATTCTCCCTTATTCTGCAAATATTTACCCAGGGCCCTCATTCCAAACCATGGAAGGGCAGAAGGTGCTGGAGGGAGCTGTGGGAAAGGGACATGGAAATAGGAGAGCTTCAGTTTTGGTGCCCTCTGAGGGGATTCTTGCTTTCTTGGCCTTTCCCCGCCCTGCATAGCAAAACAAATCCACAAATTCACAGGGAACATCCTTAATCCGGGAGAAAAATCCTCAGGAGGGTCATCCAGGGCTGGGGAGGATGGGGAGAAGAGGAGCTTAAAGGTGATACCGCTCCTGAGAATTCCCTCCCGTGACTGGGATGGGATGGGATGGGATGGGATGGGATGGGATGGGATGGGATGGGATGGGATGGGATGGGATGGGATTCTCCTGTGAGAATATACATGTTAACCCTTTCCCTACTACTGCTCAAAATCCCTGGCTCCCACTGGGATGCCCTCAACATTCCCTTTGCCTCAGCAGATGCCAAAACTCAAATTCCCCATGGGGAGTGTCAGAAATGGATCCACAGCTCCAGCCTAGAGTTTCCAGCCGTGCTTTATTCTGATTGAAGGAATTTTCACCCCCCTGAGTGTGGTCAATACCTAGGACTATTCCCTGGAAAAGGAGGGGGTTTGCCAAAGACATTATTTCTGGAGAAATAGCCAACAATTCCCCTTTGTCTCTGCAAGATGATCGATTATAGATCGACCTGCAGGGGTTGTGAGTGGCTCCAGCCCCTCCCAGGGCTGTTTCTCCCAGGGGATTTGTGTGTCCTGCAGGATGGGGATGGACAATGACCACCTCAGAGCCAGGACCTGCAGGGCCAGGCCGGCAAATCCCTTCGGCCCCACTGCAGCCAGGGCTGGCTCCTGTTTATTGGCAGGGTCCTGACCTCGCCCCGTTTATTTTCCCGCCGGGATCTGGGCATGGAAAGGGGATTTGTAACGTGACACTCACAATAACACAGCCGGGACAGGCGGGACAGGGCTCCCACAGGCACAGCTGCTTCCTGGGATGGAGCTGCAGCCAGAGATGCTCTGCTCAGGAAAAGAGGGGGATTCTCCCACAGTGCTGCTTTCAAGCTCCTTTTTAATTTGGATTTTAAAAGAGAGGAAGCTCCTGCAAGCTCCAAAAGAGATCTTTTGCTGATAACAGAATGGATCTTATTGCCTTACATGTCTCCAAAACCAATATTGATGGCCATGGAGATGCTGGCTCAGATCAGGGCCGGAGAGAGGCTGTTGACCATGGCAGGTCAGGATTTTACAGTGATTTATACACCTTTAAAGAAAGAGTATTTTGATTGAGCTTAGCAAAAATCAGAAGATTTACAAATTGCAGTGTTAAATGGGTAATACCAGGGATGGGAGGTGGCTGCTCTGTGCTGAGCCACATCAAATAATCCAAAAAGGGTTTCCCTTGGCTTGATGGGAAAGTTTGGGTGGGTTTTAATCTCCAAACACATTGCTCTTCCCTCCATATGGATTGTGGGATAAAGGAGGGGAAAAATGATGAAAAACTGCCAAACTGCGGGAATGCTATGCATGGAGGACCAGGGATTGCATCCCAGCTCCAGGCCTGAGGGGAAGAAAGCAAATCCTGGGGAGCCAGAGGGGAAGGAGAGGCATGGAAAGGGCCTGGAGCACATCCCCATGCCAGGGACCCAGCTCTGTTTGTGGCTGCAGCATTTGGGACATCCCATAGCTCAGGCAGTGTTCCTCACCTGCCAGGATGGAGACCTGGATCAAAGGTTCTCATCCCCTTCACATCCATTGCACACTCCCAGGCCAGCCAGAAAGGGTTCCAGAAAGGTCTCCAGGAAGGGTTCTAGAAGGGTCCCAGGAAGGTCCCAGGAAGAGTTCCAGAAGGGTTCCAGAAGGGTTCCAGAAGGGTTCCTCCAGGCCTCAGTTTCCCCAGGAAAGCAGCGTGTGTGGCTGTGTGCATCCCATCATCTCCATGGCATTATTCCCTGTTTATTCTCTTTATTCCTCATTATTCTCTTAAATACTGCACAGGAGATGCTGAACCATTGAAAACACAATGCCCTGGATGGTTTTCCTGCACTTTTCCTGCTCCACTTTCCATGTGCACTGAGTCCAGCTCATCCCACCCCTCTTTTTGGGGTTTGGAGAGCATCTCAAAGCTCCTGAGTCTCTCTGTGCATGCTCTGGGGATGGGCAGAGATTTTCTAAGCCCCTGAGGTGCCCGAGGTGAGGTTTTTGGGATGGAACAAGGTCTGGAAACCTCCTCAATTAAAAGGAAAAGAAGTGGAGGTTCATCTCTAAAATCGGGATTTGGGGCTTTTTGGGAGAAATGTGAAGAGTGGGAAACACAGGAACAGCTTAGGGGACCTGACATGGGTGAGAACAGATATGGAGAAAATTCCATCAGCTTTTAGAGCTCATCCCAGCTTCCAGCATCACTGGAATGAAGCCAGAGGGGCTTTGCTTAGATTGGAATCCCAGCTAAGAGGTGCTTCCCAAACCTTCCACACCCCAGATTTGCAGGGGGCTGTGATACCTGCAGTGATGCCCCACACCCCCAGCCCCAGGGGTTTGGGGTCAGGGACACCCCCAGATCCCACCCTGTTCCTCCCTCCCCTCCAGGGGCAACAGGGACAGAGCTGCTTCTTCCTTTGGGGTCAGGGCCCTCCTCCTGTCCCTGCTGCCTGCTGCATCCCTCTCGGATGCTCATTGTGGGAAACCCCAACCCCAAATGATGCAGGGCCTTAGGACAGGGAACCTCTGGCTCTCCTGGCCCACAGGGTCCCAGGAAGGTGTTTCCAGGTTAAATTCAAGTGCATTAGAATCTGCTGTGGAACACTGGTTTTTGGGAATCACCTCTATTGTTCTTGCCCACCTCCACCAACATGCGGAGAAATTCTGTAAGAAACTAAATTCCCCCTTGGTAACTCCTTAAAATCAGGAGGTGGCTGAGTTTTCTCTGGAATTTTATGTCCAGATCAGAACATTCCCTCTTAAACACCTGCACAGCCAGCCCAGCCCTCACTGTTTTTAGGGCATCCTAAGCAGTAAAAAAGGAGCCATTTCCACCATCCTGTGTGTTTGGATTTTTTTCCCTTCTCAGGATTGTTTTCTATTAAATTCAAACAACCCGACCACCTTCTTGTAAAGATGCATCCCTTAGATCCAGGGTTTGCCAATGATCCTGATTTTAGGAGCCCCAAGGATGAGGAGCAAGGCTGCAGCTCTTAGAAGTGAAGTAAAAACATGCTTTTTGCATTTATTTATTTTTAATGATAACTTTAAAATCTTTTGGAAAAAAACCCAGTTTTCCCTAAAAATTCAGAACTGAAGAGATCACTATGATTTTTCAGAGGCTGGTGATGGATTTCTGTGCTCCTCTTGGGAAATTCCAAGTGAAGGAACATAATTCATCCAAGGCAGAAAGAGCAACTGTGAAAGGAGAAAACTTCTGGAAAATTTTAATTTCCAGGGCTTTGGACCCCCACCCCTACCCCATCTCTATTTCTTATAAATCCCAAGAAAGGACTTCCATTTGTCTCCAGAAATGTTTAGTGATCTGTTGGGCTTTATTTTCTTTTTTGCCTGGATTAAATGTATGAGATGGAATTTCTTGTTGGGACTCAGATGTTCATTAGCTCTTATCCATGTTACAGTCTCACAAACCCTGAGTTTTACAGCACATCACCCTAACAAACTAAAAAATAAGCCCCATCTCTCTCTACAAGGCCTTTTAAGGCTAAACTAGTCAATTATGAAATGACATCTAAATTATTTTCACTTTTAACCCAATAACCAACCACCCCTGCCCACAATGTGGACTTTTCTGCCCAATTACACAAAACCACCCAAACCCATGGAGAAGGAGAAGGAGAAGGAGAAGGAGAAGGAGAAGGAGAAGGAGAAGGAGAAGGAGAAGGAGAAGGAGAAGGAGAAGGACCAGCCTCTGTCCTAAAACCTCCCTCTTCCTTTATATATATGACTGTATTCTAAACCCTTAAACTCTGTTTTCCACCCTGTGATATCACACACTTCTATCCAAACCCCACACCCACAATCCCAGTGCTACCATTCCATTTTGGAAGATTCTCCACAACCTCAGGTCAATGCAGTGTTCTCCTGGGGGTCAGAGTCTGTCAGCACAGAAAGTCTGAAATTCTCAGCAGCCAGGGTTCCACCAGGGATGCATTTCCATGTGCTGGCACATCCTGCAGACATGGAGCCGCTGATGTCCAGTGGAAGCAGCAGCTTTGTAGCACCCAAAATTCCCTGAAGACAGAGCCAGGAGCTGGGAATGTTCATAAGGAAAGGAGATTTTTCCATGGGAAATGTGATTTCATTTGGATCTGAAGGAGAGCAGGGCAGGCTGAGGGATTGCAGGGGAGGAAGGGGATTTGCTGGGGCTCTGCAAGGCATCAGAGGGATGCAGAGAGGGCTCCTGGGGGTGATGGATGTTTGGGGCTGGATCAAGGGTGATGGATGGGGGTGGCCCTGGAGGCTGGGAATGTTTTGGGAGTGTTTTCATCCCAAGCCCAGCACTCTCCATAACCCAGGAATGAGCTCCTGTTCCCCTCTGGACAGGGAGACAGGGAAGCACCAGGGAAGGGGAGGTGGGAGCTGCCATCCCTCTGCAATAACAGGGTGGGGAAGACCCTCCACTAATTCCCAAAAAAAGGCAAATTAGTGGATCCCACTGTCCATCCCCTTCCCAGACCTTCCTCCCACCTCCTCCAGGATATTTTTATCACAAAGTCAGGCAGAAAAAGCTAAATTCTGTCACTTCCTATTATTCCCAAATAAAAACCAAATGTTGGGCCCAGGGTTCAGATCAGGGGAAAATCCACAAATCTCTTGGCCGTCTGGGATCTTTTGTTTAT